>NW_024066957.1:1200000-1847207 GCF_015039405.1 Cantharellus anzutake | reverse complement strand
TATTGACGAAGTTCAACAGTGGGTTCGCTGGAATCGGGAGGGTTATCGTTTTCGTACCAAGAGGCTTGCGCAGCATATGAGGGCGCCACACTGTTTAATCCCATGTCATCCATGGCATCATCCACCACAGCAACCAGGTCATCAATGGTATCTCCCCGGGTTGGAGAGAGCGGAGCGATAGGTATGGCGGGTAATTCTTTTGGTGGAGGGGAAGGAGGATTAGAGGATATGACGCTGGAAGGTTCACGGAAGTGGTTATGTGAGGGTGGTGAGGACGATAACGAGGAAATCTTCTCCGGAGATGAAAACATAATGGGATCATCGCCCGGAGGACTTAGAAACAATAGTCAGCAGGGAGTGTCGTTTAAGCAAGCAAATAAAACAAACGTTTTTGGACCTTCAATCTGTTGGCTCACGAAATCATCATCGTATGCACTATCCGATACTCGCCGCGTTGGATGCGAACTATTGCTGTAAATAGAATCGCTCATACCGCTGAGCCGTGTTGTCTGGGAACGAACGGATGACGAAGTTACCACAGAACCTTGTGATAAAGATCGATTGACCGTAGGTGGCGTAGGAAGAGGTCGAGATCTCACACTAGATTTGCCGCTATCGTATGAGGTACGCTGTCTTGTGTGGCGAACTTGGATTTGAGTGGCTTGTGGAGACTCGAGCTCTATGGGAGACTGGGGGATAGCCTCAGACACGATAGACTGCATCTCACTAGGCGCCGCCGGAGACAGTTGGACACCATGGATTGATGGGTAATTTTGGGCAAGATCGGGATAGTTGTTTTTCCTAGGAGGGGAGGACATACGGGGAGGACGGGGAGGTGGAGAGATTGGTGTAATAGGATGATTCATTGTGGTAGTCAGGGGAGTAGAAAATGGTCGAGTTTCTTGTTGGTAGTGTGCCGGTGGTCCAGTTATTTGGGCAGGCGATGAAGGGACCAGGGGGACTGTCAACATCATGGTCTCAGGGGACGTCGAAGCGGATGATATCGACACTGGTGTGTTCGCCGCCGGCGATGACATTATTGGGACACCTGCTGCTTGCACTGATGTGGAAGTGGCGGGCGCTGGCGCAGAGGACAGCAATGATCCTGGAGCAGGGGACCGGCGGGGTGGCTGAAGAGCTTTTGGAAGGGAAGGTGGTGGTCCAGCAGCACCGTGAAGAGCTGAATCGAAAAACATGTACGGCATGTCCGGAGAGAACGTAGGGATAGGAGACGCCCGTGACACTTGGGTGTGTGTTGTTGCACTAACTGGAGGTGCCCGCCATAAGTTATCTGGAAAGGCTGCGGTTGAAGGTTGGTTGCTGGCCAAGCCATCTGCAAGGTATGGATCACCGGGCTGGCGATTTCCGTGTCTGCGTCCTTGCTTTGGACTACTGTGTCGGTGGAAGGTGAAGTTGTGACCCACTCCAACCCTGATTGTAATGATGGGGACTCGAGAGTTGAGGGTGCGGAAGGTCCGCGGTCTGAACAAGCGACTCTATGACCGGAGGCTCAAAAGACGAAGCTTCGTCGACGTCCACTATAAAGAGTCTCGCGGGAATCCGACTCCGGCCTCGTGCTCGCATGTGTCATCTCGTGCTGTGCTGTAACGCGCGGTCGCTCGCTTCAAGCGCAAATTGCGGCTTCTGCTCCGCATCTCCTCTGCCTTCATAAGCAGGCTGAAGTTCAGGAGTGGAGAAAAGATATTGGCTCATGGCTTCTTGCGCGTCGATGGGCGAGATAGGGCGAGTGGGAATATCATCATGAGTGCCACTTCGATGGGCCGGATATGGGGTCAAATTCGTATAGGATGAAGGTGCTACATCTGGCGGTGCCACGAGCGCTACACGAGGCTGATGCATACCTGGATTCACAACACGTGGATTGCTTGAGCGTCTGTTTCTGCGAATACCTGATTGATGAAGTTTGAGCATCATACCTCGCCTTGAAGATAATGAGTTGTTTCTGTTGAGTGACCGTATCTGATTCTGACCCGACATGATATTGTCCAGCGATGAAGTGTGTTCAGAAGGCGGTGCAGAGTTCAATTCCATAATTGCGAGTCTGCGGTTATCTGCGTTCGAGCTGCGCAGCGCTGGGCCGACGTTAATAGCACCGCCAGGGCATTTGAAACTGACTGCGAAGCCAGGACAGATATTTCCGCATTGGCATCGCCCGCGAACGGTCACCATAGATGATCGTCTCTTTCTGTCAGCCTTGTCCCGTCGTTGCCGTTGTTGTTCCGTGCTGGTGAAGGGACCTTGACCTTTCTCCGCGGGAATACTGGCTATCCGATGAAGACGACCTGATGTCATCTGAGGACGAGGATGAGGAAGAGTAGAGTGCCCAAACCCAGATGCAGCCGCCTTAGAATGTAGTACTCTAGCATTGATAACGTGTCAGCGTCAGGTCGATCATCCATACTTAGGCGCGTCTGTGCACCACGTCGCCGAGAAATTGCTGCGTCAAGCGCGTCGTCAGGAGTCTGATGACAGCTGGCTGGCAATTCATATGCTAATCAAGTCACGCACCAACATGGTTCCCAGGCTTTCGATGCACTGATGGCTGACCGACACTGCGGTTGCTCTGAGTAGCTTGAAGCTCAGCCTGCATGATATCTGGATAGGATTTGGAGCAGAAGGCAGCCGTGCTGCAACGAGCAACAGCGGAACCTCCCACTGGCAATGCTCCGAATTGATTACTGTTTACGAATGTTGTCCTGAACTCCATGCTTACGTAATTCCAGCTCGACAGAATGATGTGACTCCAGCACTTTTGGACAACCTCCATGAGATGTAGCCCTTTGCCGGACTATAAGGATTTCAAAGAAACTTGAGCATCCCCTCCCATCAACAAGTCTAAGTTCGAGCGCATCCCTCGACTCAATGCGTTCGTTCAGTATGCGGAGATTCCACAAACGCGCCGTTCTGATATTGAAGGCGCTCAGCGACTTCCGTAGCCCATTCCCCTTTCAACGCCTGACAGACTTGCAGAGATTCCGTATCTTGGGTTAGGATGTGTGGCTGTTGTTGTTTTTAAGGAAGAATCTGATACGAAACACGATAACCAATCGCAAAGTTGTCTGCTGTTGGTAGCTCGGCTGCCTTTAAATTTTGAATCTGTCCCCTTTGACAACCACACCCCGAGAGAGCATCCGGACCCCCGTCCGCCATCCTGTCTTCTGGCAGCCGCTCTGCCTCCATCCGGTGGCGATACCACTCAGATTTGCTCAACAGTGATGTTGACGGTGGCAATGCCCAGCTCCCGCTTCCGCATACACACCTCCTCATGAAGAATGATGCCCTCGAAGCAGGACGATGTGCATCTATCATTATTATTCATTACAGGAGATCCTCATCTCCAAATCTCAAGTTCAGGGCAGTTGTATCTGATCTCATATATCTTAGTACCTCATCGCTTCACTGGTTTATTCATCGTGTGGGACACCTCAGATGAAAACCGCAGATCATGTTACTTCTTGCCAACCGCGATCCACATAATGCCACATGGACACCTGGGTGCATCAGGTGAAGAAACTCAGTACGGATTTCATCCCGTCAGTGTAGAAAAAAATAGGAAAACCCCATCAGATCTCGCCGCTAGACACAGTTTTCTATCAGCCAGCTGTGCTCTGTACCACTCAATTACAGTCATGACAATGAATAACTGGTAGATTATTGACAGGCGCACTTTAGGAGCACAGCATCAATTCGACGTATTGAGCATGACCGAACACATCCCCTGGACTGCAGGCTCCAGGTGTTCAATTTGGTCTAGGAAAGTGAAGGATTATCCTCGCTATTCACATTCTGCGAAGTGGTTTCATGCCGTCGTGACTCAATCGTTTCTTTCATCCGCGTCGCCATGAGCCAACCGTCCTCGTCCGCATCTACATTTGCACTGATGCCACCCGCATACATAGGGACACCCATGCGTTCCATAGTTCCGAAGCTAAACTGAACGATTGGGTAACCTCCATGAGGTTCTCAAGCTCATTATCCGCTGCGTTCAGCCCTCGGATGGCCCGAACGAATCCCCCAGGCTCATGGTCAGGCCCTTCAGCGGAGAGGTTTCTTGCAATACAGTATCCGGTGCGGGTGTCATACTGGGCTCGCGAAAGAGAGGGGTGCGCCGTCTTGATGGTTGTGGGCCAGGGGTGGGTGATAAATGAATGAAGGGTGCCAGTGGGCTTGGCGACTTGGCAGGAGCGATGAGGCGGGAGCATCTCGCACCCGCGATGGTTGCGTTCCGGGAGACTTAGAGGTGAAACCTGGCTTCGAAGTGGTGGATAGGGCTGTACGATCAAGCAGAGTTTGTACTTTGATATTGTGAAGCCCGTGTACGACGTAGTCAGCTTAAGCTTCTTTTTGTCGGCTGCATCTTCGTTATCACTGTCATCGACATCAAATGGGCTTGCAGAGGATTGACAAAGAAGGGTAGTGTAGGATGTCATCGTGGTCACTATGTTCCATCTTTATTTCTGCCTCATATCCATCATCTTCACCGGGTTCTTGGAATGATTGGCGGGCATTGGAGGAGCCTAGTTCATCTCCCGGCTGGCCTCTTTGTTGCTCTGAATCGCTGAGTTCTTGATAGTTGGCGACCCTAGATTTAGTACGTCGTGACCGACGAGGTTGCAAAGGGGTAGGCACGAGGTGAACCTCAGTTTGCTCTCGGCTTTGTTGTTGATCAAGATCGTCAACTTCAAGACTCTGAGGACGGGCTCGCTTCTTCCCCTGAGTGCTGGATACCAACCCACTCTCCCTAGTAGGCTGGAATGCTCTAGGAGATACACTAGCAGTTACGGCAGGCTTCGCTGACACAAGTGGAGCAGCAGGGACAAACGACTGATGCTGCGAATCAAGACGTTTTGGTTTGCCAGGCTTTCACAAAGGGGGGGTGAAATAAGCCACCTTGATTAAAATAGTGTGGTGATCCGCTTTCTCGAGGTAGTAGCCAAACTGATACGTTTCTGGAAGGCCCGGCCCATAAAACATGAGAGCAATGCTCGCAGAGATTAACGTTTCGCCATACTCACTTCCACGAAATACATCAACCCAGAAGTCTTCTTCATTGATGAAGGTCCAGGAGCGACCGCCGCGCGTCTTCAGCCTCTATCTTTGGACCTATGCTTCAGCGTAGGGACGCTCGATCAGTTTTGTCTGGAGCATTGTCCTAGAGAGTCGGGCCATACAGGTACCGCATATCTTCTACCACTTGTTCGAGTGTGCTCTGAGTCATCCACTCCGTGTGTCCGTTCTGGTCGTCCAGATGCAGGAACACGGAAGGATAGTTTGCGTATCAACACGTAAGTACAATAGGTTTCTAGAGCGGAAAGCAGGCATGCCAGCAATGTATAATGTGGATGACAGCTAGGCAGGTTACCAGCCTCTATTGGGATAGAGATGACAGCACCGTCAATAGTCATAACTTAGTGAAATACAATTCAATTCCCAACCGCTTAGCGCTTAGGCCCCGCCAGACACTACTATTCATTGGTATTCTCGCAATTGTTGGAAAGAATGCATTTAAGGCTTTCTCTATTAGTTACAGAGCTCTCTGCAGCGAGTCACACGTATGTTGACCCCTTTTGCAATATACTTGACAGCGATCATTTCCCTCCAGCACATGGCGCCCTCGGCTCAATCGGAAAATTTATGTTTTGGAGCTGAGCATTCTAGCCAGAATGAGCGTCTGCAACATCAGCGTCGAGCCTGGTGCTCGCGGTGGGATAATTGCACCAGGCGAGACCAGTCGCATCCAAGGGGGATGAATGGGGGGGCACGCTGTGGCACCACGATAGGGCAAGTTCGACACTAGAAGGATCTTTCCCACGAATACATGGGAACATTGCCCAAGGATACCGTTCCGCGGATTGCTAGAGCGGATCAGGTCATGGTCCCACGTTTCCGATGACCCGCTAATGCGGTTTGCTCCGAGCAACTTGAAGCTCACCTTCACATATGTGGATTGCGTGGCGGAAATAGACCAATGTGTCCACGATCACCACCAACCAAGCTACCGTGAGAGCCTTGGCACGCTCCGAAACGTCAGTGTTGCTGAAGCGAACAGAACCAATCAGGGGACATGTAATTGGAGCCGGGGCCCAACATTATTTTTACATTCGGGTCGCAGGTTCGGACAGGACATATCAGTTAATTGCACACCGGTATATTGAAATGACAGGCCATAACCTTGTGGCGGTAGACATGCAGGGGCTTTGTCGACACCAACTTGTTGTGTCAGGTGACCACTTCTGGGCCCTCCGATCGGCCGAAGCTTGACCAGTTTCCCCAAGCTATAACATCCCTGACATCGGGCCCTTTTTGTCCATTCTCCTCTTATCTTCTCCCTAGCCTCCTATCGAATAAGAACTCCAAATGCCAGCCCCAGCTCCAGCACCTCGCACACTGTACGATAAGGTTTGGGACGACCATGTCGTGTGAGTTGGACTAAGCATGTTGGACAATGTCGTTGTACTGAGGCACCGGGTCAGACACCAGCAAGAGAGTGGGGAGACGCTCATTTACATCGATCGGTGAGAAACAAACATTGTTAGCACTTAAATCGATCGACTTCCCCGCGCTCTAGTCACCTTGTACACGAAGTTACGAGTCCCCAAGCCTTCGAAGGCCTGTGGGTATATAACACATTTTCCAGTGGATTTCTCATTCAAGTTCGCTTTGAAGCCGAACCGCTGGGCGGCCAGTACGCAGGCCCGATTGTACATTAGCCACCGTCGATCACAATGTTCCGTAAGCCTTCACCCTCAAGCCTCCAGAGAACTGACGCCAATACTAGTTTTGACCTGTTAGAACTATCTCCCGCAAAAACTTTACTGACGTGAAAACTTTCATCGACGAGCCAGAGTCCCGCGCTCAGTGTGTTGCACTTGAGGAAAATGTCAAAGAGTTTGGCTTGACATATTTTGGGATGTCAGACAGAAGACAAGGTATGATCACCGCTTCTAGCAAGGCTCTGCATTTGTTCATCTGTGTCGGTATTTTGATTAGGTATTGTCCACATCATTGGTCCCGAGCAAGGATTCACAGTGAGTGGACCATCACTTATCCAAAATTCAGGTGCTCACACTTATATTGTCGTAGCTCCCTGGCACTACCTGTGTCTGTGGCGACTCACATACCTCAAGTATGTTGCTCCTATATCTGCCCAATACTCAAAGTGATCATTCCCCCTTCAGCACATGGGGCCTTCGGCTCGATTGCCTTCGGGATTGGCACTTCCGAAGTCGAGCACGTCCTTGCTACGCAAACTCTCTTGCAGAGGAAATCAAAGAACATGCGAATAAAGGTCAATGGAACCCTCCCTCCCGGTTGCGCTTCCAAAGATGTTATCTTGCACATTATCGGGAAAATTGGGACAGCTGGAGGCACCGGTTGCGTCATCGAGTACGCGGGAATGTTTTCGAGGAGATGAGCATGGAAGCCCGAATGAGCGTTTGCAACATGAGTATCGAGGCTGGTGCTCGCGCCGGGATGGTTGCCCCCGACGAAGTTACGTTTAAGTACCTTAAGGGCCGTCCGCTCGCACCCAAGGGGAAGAATGGGAACGCGCCGTGGCATATTGGCGCACGCTTAAATCGGACCAAGGCGCTAAGTTTGATATTGAAGTGAACATACGCGCGGAAGATATCGTTCCTACCATCACATGGGGGACCTCGCCTCAGGATGTCGTTCCGATCACTGGAGTTGTCCCGGACCCTGCCTCCTTTACTGATCCTATTAAGAGATCCGGCGCCGAACGGGCGCTGGCTTACATGGGCCTCATACCGCACACACCAATGCAAGATATTGACGTCGACACGATCTTCATTGGCTCATGCACTAACAGTCGCATCGAGGATTTGCGGAGTGCTGCTCAAGTCATCATCGCAGCCACTTCTGCTGATCCATCCATCAAAGTTCCAGGCAACGTTCACGCCATGATTGTTCCCGGTTCTGGCCTCATCAAACAACAGGCTGAGGCAGAGGGCCTGGATGCTGTCTTCAAGCGTGTTGGCTTTGACTGGAGAGAGGCTGGCTGTTCGATGTGCTTGGGTATGAATCCCGATCAACTTTCACCTGGCGAGCGCTGTGCCAGTACGAGCAACCGAAACTTTGAAGGAAGACAAGGGGCGGGAGGCCGCACTCATCTGATGAGCCCTGCGATGGCTGCCGCCGCTGCTCTCACCGGGAAGTTGACGGATGTGCGCATATTCTTGAAGAAGGGGTCAAATCTGGATCAAACGAAGCTCAAAGTGACAAGCGCGTTCGATTACCTCACGGATGAGGTGCTACCCCCACCTAAGCCTGTGCCCCTCTCGGATTCACCGTCAGCAGCAGCGTCGGCGGCTAGAGCGAACTCGACAGAAACTGATTCTGTATCAGTTGCCGCGACTTCGTCAGCCGTTCCCCCATTCACCATTGTCAAAGGTGTCTCTGCGCCACTGGACATTGCCAACGTCGATACCGATATGATCATCCCTAAACAATTTCTCAAGACGCTAAAGCGTACTGGTTTAGGGGACGCCCTATTCCATACTTTAAGGAAGGATCCAAAGACTGGTGAGGCAACGGAGTTTGTTCTCAATCGATCACCGTATGACAAGGCGGTCATTCTCGTGTGCACTGGGCCAAACTTTGGGTGCGGCAGCAGCCGTGAACACGCGCCGTGGAGTTTGTAAGCGATTTACGTCACACCTTTCTGAGTTGCGGATGACTGAAGATCATGCACTTATCAGGAATGACTTTGGTATCCGAGCCGTGATCGCCCCATCCTTTGCTGAAATCTTCAAGAGCAACATGATGCAGAATGGCATGCTTCCGGTCACCCTCCCACCTGAAGAGTGTAAGAAAATAGCCGATCATGCCCGTTCCGGAAAGCATCTCGAGGTCGATCTCGAGAAATGCGAAGTTCGACGCGATGGTGAGGAACCCGCTATCCCGTTCCAAGTGGATTCCTTCAAGCGTCACTGTTTACTGAACGGTCTGGACGGTATTGGTTTAACGTTGCAAAAGCAAGAGTTCATCAAGAAATTCGAGGAGAAACGGAGCGAGGTGTGGCCCTGGCTCGACGGCTTTGGGTATGCCAAAGGTGGTGGACGAGTCCCCGAAGTCCCGGTATCGAAAACAGGGAAGAAATTCGACTGGTGACAATTGACGGTTCTTTTGTTGTTCAATCGGTTGGAAGCCTCTGCGGTAGAAATGTATATCTAAGGACGATCATTACGACGACGTTGTATGCTGTTAGATCTAGGGGATTGATTGAGCAAGAACTGTTACCCATCACCCCGTCTCCAAGGTCGCAGAATTAAAGTCCAGGATATGAAAGATATTCCAGACAAGTGGTTTCCTTGCGAACGTAGTCGGGAGCATCTCAAGGCGAACTACTTTTGCTCAAGAACTGCCATTCCTTAGTACGGTGGCTGGATTCCTCAGACGCGGTTCACTAGGAGCTTCAGTCGCAGGCTCTAATTTATATTTATTAAGCTGTCCCAAGTGTTTGACTCCGCGCGCAATCCTCACGTATTTGCGACTTCTGCCTGCTACAAGTATTGCACCAATATATGCACTACAGTACGTGCTCTGCATCGCTGTCACCTGCACAGCATTCGATCCAAGCATTGTTACACGAACCAATCCACGCTATTTACATTGAACGTTACGGTACGGGAGATGAAGGTGTGTGCGTTCCGGCTGGTAGGGTGTTACGTTGTACACAGAGAGGGTACATGGCGTACAAAAGTCCTTTGGATGCATGAAGATCAGTCAATCATGTATTAGACCAGAGGGGAGGATAGTGCTTACAGAGGGCACGTTTGAATGGAAATGCGGAAAGGTTTGCCAAGTCATCACGAGGTTTGGGACCATCTCCGAGATAACCAACACGAATGCTACTCTATCGAGGTGGGCTCACAGAAGTGGTTGAATTAGCCTTTAGATGCAAGGTGATTACAACCACGAACCTGGACACAGACATGGACATCGCAAATGGAGTTCGAGGTGAAATAGTAGGGATATGGGCGGATCGCTGAGAAGAAACACCAACATCCAGTGGTGTCCAAGACATGAAGTTCCCTCCCAGTTACACTGTCGTCGAGTTGGAGAGGTATCGTGGACCTCAAATAGAAGAACTGGGCGAATCGACGATAATTCAACGAACGATGGAAATCATTATATACTGTGCAAAATGGAGATACGAAAGTTATCCAAAAAAGACAGATGACGACGGATGTTGCTTACGCTTTTGCAGATTACCATGCACAAGGGCAAATCATAGAATATCTATGGGTAGACATTGGAACACCACTGAGAGGAACCCATACACCTTTCAACGCGTATGTAACATTATGAAGAATGCAATGATATGCGAACATACGGGATTTCAAAGACACATTGTCCACGAAGACACCGTTCGAAGCTCTTGAAAGATGAACGATCAAAGTCACTAGGTGAAACCCAGAATGAAATTGAACAACGTCAGCTCAAGCAGGACGTATACATGCCTGATCTTGCGACAAGACTAGCGAAGAGCCTCGACACGACTCGATACTAAGTACACAAGCAGTGTGTTTTGTTATACCCCGATGAACTCTTCAGGTAGTCAGGGACATTGCAGCTAGCTGGGGTGACAGAAACAAAAGAACAACTGAGAAACCAAGGTGGGCGTGTGAAGACAGCAAGTAGGGGAAGACGGGCAAGACAAAATTCTGCGAGAGCAGGGATCCACTTGATCAGCACAACTGAACGGACGCGGCGTTACAGCATGCAGTGAGGCAGTGAGGCTGACAGCGGGTACGGCGCAACGGGTACGGTGCAGCGGACGCGTAAGAGTCCCAAGCGTACAGCGAACGCAAAAGGAGAAAAAGGTAGCTAGAGCATTGGTGCCGGGGCACCATGGCACACAAACCTAATTTAATCTCGTACCTCCATCAAATCACAATTTGCGGGTTGCTGTATTACATTACATCTTCAGCGTATGAAAGATATACAGGGTGTCCCCTAGCAGAATTTCTTTGGGACCTAACGTTCGTTCTCGCCCCCGAATAAGCCAAAATCAACTATCTTGAATGATCCAACTGCCTTGGCAAACGTGGATTTCGTCTCTTCTACGTTTACCTCGGCTCCCACGATTGTAGTTTCAGGGGAGTCAGTCTTCACGGGGATATTGCAGCTCAGCACTAGATCGATGTTATATTTGTCTAGACGCCAGAGAGCCAAAAGGATCAGGACATCATCTGCTGTTGTTCGGTTGAATTTTTTGATGCGCTGGGTCCCACTGAGGAGGATCGGAGCTGGACGCTCCTGAGTTGAGGGTTCGCTCGAAGGTATTATTTGTTCTATGGATTTATTATTTTGTGCATCATTGTCATGCGCTAGCGAATCGAAGTGGAACCTTGTGAAGTCAGCTGAACGATTAAAGAAGAGCTTATGGGGAACGTACTTCGCCGCCTCTAAAAGATTATCTTCTTCAACTTTCTCGAGGATTTCGACTATGAACGTCACATCGTCCACGGGTGAGAGAAAAACCTCCTGGTTATCTGGTATTTGGCGCAAATCCCTAGGGTGGCGCACATTCAGACGGTGAATGCAAATCCAACACTAGCATGAACAGGCATCTACTGACGACGCATCAATAAAAGCTTCAGGGAGCTCAGTAGTGATGGCCCCGCCAAATAATTGACGAACTGCTAGAGACATAGGCGCCATGAGATCTACGACGTGGTAGATCTCGATAACAAAGCTTCGACCGAGGTTTTATTTGGACCGAGGAACGCGCAATGGAATTTCGTTCGAACATGAAGTGGGTGACTTTGCTGATTCGCTGGCAAAGCAAGGCACATTAATCCCCTTCCGAAAGGGCAAGCGTTCATACATAAGTGCCGCTCAAAAATAAATGCATCAGATACTGGTACACACGCCCGAAGCAAGTTAAACCATCGGAGTACTAGGCGTGGAATTGCATTAAACGGTGTTCCTCTAATAAGTGCCTGTTGGGGTTAGCAGTCCAAGACAATAGTCCACTGGCCAACGGCATCCAGTTACCGATCCGGCGGGACCAAGGCACGTAAGCCAAAATTGTAAGTTGCTTGTTTCACGCTTTGTCTTATTAACTCATGTTTTGTAATGCCTGCGCTCGGTTTCAGACCTCACGCTTTGTTCTTCATGTTTTCCACATGATAATCATCATGTATATAAGCCAGGCCTGCTCGCGAAGGGGCACGATATCTATCGTATCGCGCGATCGATATCGTGCTCAGTGATCGCGACTGCTAGCTGCGTATTACAGTCCTTACGTTTTAGTTACCTTGCACAACTTCGCATCGGTCATGCCTTCCTAGGCCAATAATTATTATTGTGAGACAAGGCCAAGGGGCCTTCGGCTATGTCTTGATACCACCTCTCCCCTGCATGTCCTCCCCCATCTTGCATAAATCGATTTGCACTGCTAAGTCTTCTGACGTTGCACTCTCGTGTGCTGCGGCAAGATTGGACTAAGTGGGTCTTCCGGACTAACTCTTTGTGGATCAGAGAGAAAACGCTGTCACACACCGGAGGCTCTTGAAAGAGATGGCCATGGAGTTATCTGGCCTCTTTCAGTACGGGACTGTAATACTGTTCAGAAGAATACTTGCGCGAGGTGATGGGGCATACAGGAGGACCAAAGGATCTAGTTACTACTGTGAAGAATCGATCACCGATCACGGAGACGACTCCAGTGATGTCGAAGTCCACATTCACGGTGGTATCAATTGTCGAAGTCGAGCTTCCATCGCGCTAACATGGTTGGCGAGGGAACGTTCCAAGGCATTCGGATCCAAGGCGAGAGATGCTGTTTGGCCATCAAAGTTCTTTTCAATTTGCCGGACGTGTCCTCAAGTGAAGTGGGAGATGACAGTGGAAAGCAGTCTTTCAAGCCCACGGAAAAACCGAGGAGGCGTTCACTGGCCTAAAGGTTTTTGGGAATTAAGTGGCGTGTGCGGCACTCCACGCGCGATTGGAACGCCGGATAAAATCAAGACGAATAACAAGGTAATCTATCCAATCGATCCGAACTTAAAGTCTGATATAGCTTTCTGGAAGCACTCTTTTTCCAGAACGAGCGTTCGTGCAGAGAGTGACATTACGAAACCTGGAGGTGATACCCAGGGCTTCTCACCGAACCGGTGAGAGAGTTTAAAAATGGCGCTATGTCAAGAGGCGTGCCATTAGAAAACCAGGTATACGACGATGAGATACAACACCATTCGCAGTCAGTACGCGTTTAATCTGATCAGCGATCGGGCTCAATGGTTGTTCGGCTTTAAGAAGACTACTCAGGCAAGCATGCAACAGGACGAAAATGATAGTCCTTCAAATGTTGTGGCCCATTCATGAAAGAGGGAATCGAAAACCGAGAAAGAGGTGTGGTTGAGGCACGACGGCGTCGACGCTTTCCGCGCGCATTACGTTGATCTCACTTTCCTCACTTATCTTGGATGCATCGCGTAGAGCCTGAAGCGATGCCAAGCCCAGTCTAGACATCAGAAAGTCTGCGGAGATATATATACGCACCATCACCTCATTCGTAGTCGTAGATCAATGTAGGGAGGAAAGCAGTGTTGAACTTGAGAGTCGAGCACTTCCCCCAACTGAGTCCATTTATGTCAGAGTAGATCAGGCTGGCAGTTATTCCATTCGAGCGGATTACATAATGATCCAGCACAACAGTGTAGGAATCCTTCAGCGCAACACGTTTCGTAGTAGTAATAGGTGTCCAGAACAATGCCCATAATTCCGTCAGAAGGAGAGCTCCAGTTTCATCAAAGGAAATTGGTGTTCAAACAAGGTACAGTTATGAAAACGGAAGGGTGTAGAAGACACAACGCCCAAATCGTTTCGAGTGTTCATAATTCTTGATGTTGTTCATGAAGCGTAGCTGCAGGGCGTTGAGCGCTGTCCGCCGGATCAGCAGTCTTGGCAACTGGCTTCGTCAGGTCATTCTTCGCCTTAGACTCGATGAACTCGATGAGAGATTCGAGTGAACGATCGCCATCGTAGTCAAAGAACTCGCGAGACCCTGCGGGCTTGAATTTGAGGGTAGGGTAGCCAGCTATGTGGAAAGGAGTTCCTGGAGGAAGATCATTCTCAGTGGCATCCATCTTGGCGCTGTGGGAGGGAAAGACGAATGTCGTATCAATCTCCAGAACAACAGTAATGGATAGTGAACGTACATGGTAATTTGATTGGCGCGGTCCGCGTAGGTTTCAGCAAGGGTCTCCCAGGTGGGCAGTAGGCGCTTGCAGTGTCCGCACCTGAAATTGGAATCCATTGAGTGCATAGGCCGATCGAAACGGAAGTAACATTTGCTCACCATGGTGCAGAGAACTGGACGAAAACGTCCTTATCATCATCGTAAACAACCTTCTCAAAGGTTTCCCCGACGACTTTATAGTACTTCTCAGTTTGCTCCTCGGGAACAGGCTCGGTCTTCAACTTGGGCTGTAACTTGTCAGCAACAAAATTCTTGACAAATTCATCGACGGTCTTGAAATTGACCTCAGTGGATTGATCCAATGGGTACTTGAGCTGACTTTTGATGTCTTGGATCACGAAGCTTGGCCACTTAGCCTCTGTGAGAACAAGAGACTTTGCGTGTTCAACGAATTTGATCGCATCGATCCAGACGAAGTTAACGACGCCCTTTCGTTCTTTGGCAATGGGGCTGAGTTCCTTAATCAGCTCTTCCCGCTTAGGGTCGGTTGGTTCAATGAAGATATAAGCAAGTGGGAGGCCAGATGTTGCATAAAGGTTGTAGTTTTCTCCAGATATCTCGTCAATGAGAGGAATAGCATTGGATCTGATCCAGTCGGCTAGAGAAGCGACGTCGGCAGAAGCAATTTTCTCGGAAGGGAAGTCGTTGCGACCCTCATCGAACTTTTTGTAAAGAACGATAGCAGGTGGGGTGACGCCAGCCGCTTTGATGGCCGCCTCATCGGTTGTTAAACCGAACAGGTAATCGTCACGGTAGGTCTCAGCAACGGAAGAGAAGGCAGGAATGGGGGCTTCTTCGGTAGAAGTAGCATACGCAAGCACAACGACCTTATCAGCGACCTTGAATTCTTCGAGATTCTCAGAGGCAACAGTCGAGATGGCCGGGAGAGATTGTCTGGAGTCCCTCATCAACAAACGAAAAACATAGGCGGGTAGGCGCCAAGACACTCACTTGGTCATGTAACTGATGATGCCATCAGCTTGGCGAGGCCCTCCATATTCTGTCGGTTTCCCCTTTCTGTAGATCTTCAGCGTTGGGTAACCTTGTATATCATTTTCTGAGCAAAGGTCCGCCTGATCAACGCAATCGACCTTCGCCAACGTGATGTTCTTCTCCTTTAAAGCCGTTGCAGCTTCCTCATAGTGAGGAGCGAGCGCTTTACAATGGCCACACCTAATTGATCAAAGCGTTCAACCATGACCAAGATGAGGATGAGCAACCAAAACGTACCACGGCGCAAAGAACTCGACCAGTAAAAGGCCAGCCTTCTGCGTCTCAGCGCCAAAGTTGGCTGAAGTAAGGTCTATGACATCGCTGGGACCTTCACCCGCCGCTACCCGCCTAAGTTCGGATCATGGAGACAATATTATTAATCAGCATGTGAACCCAGAAAGCAAGAGGAAGGGTTGGTTGAGAGGAACATTTACTGCATACCATGGAATGACAGCCCCAGCGATGAGTAGCGATGATTTTAAAAGGGAAGAGATGCGCATTTTTGAAGGAATGGAGGGAATGGAGGAACGGCTTTGCTTTACTTATGTACTGTTGAAGTTCGACGTGTTCAATATGCAAATGTACAGCCACATGCCACGCATCAATATGATTGATCAACAGAAAAGCACGCTTGGGCGGAAATTGGACAGCCCCACGCACAGCCCCTGCGAAACGTCGATTTCCCCGGGTGGCCCAGGACCATGGTCACGGAGTCCCACACAAACCCTCAGGTGAAGTCCCTTCACCCTGCGAAACCTACGAAAGGTTCCGCCAAAAAAATGGCAATATTGGCTGTCCCATGATCATTCATGGCAGCGCATCGCTACTATAGAGGCTGGTCACCTGCCTAGCGCATTGCCCAGTCATGAAATTCGAAATAAATTGAGCATTTCCCCAGCTAATCCATTGAAATACGTAAACCATTAGGTAAGGTGCAATCTATAATACAGAGAGATCGAAATGGGAACCCTTGTTGCCTCCACTCGTGTATACCCTAGCACCTTTAACAAATGGGCGAGGGGGAGGGAACATGTCTGACGTAGGAAACGTAAGATTGCCTGAAACAGCTGCAGGCTCAGGAACTAGATTTGGACGAGCAATTAGCTTTAGAGTAATGGTGTTTACTGCAAACTCACTCTTGGACAGTTTTATGCCATTCTCCTTTGCTCCCTGTCCACTTCCTGCAGACACCGAGGATACTAGTCGACGAACAGGATGAGAGGACGACGAAATACTTTGTGGGGTCGAAGACACTCTGTTTCGAGGCGGTCCTCCAGGAGGGGGAGGGGGAGGTGGTGGTGGAGCAAAACCGCGTCGATCAGGGATAGAGGGGGCATTAGATGACGCTGCCGGAGGCGAAGGAGTTGGTCGAGGCGGTGGAGCTCGCGTGGGCCCAGATTCAGTGCTCGGTACCACTTGCGCACGCCCCGGTGGCAGAGGTAGGGTGGCAAGTTGTGAAGATGCAGGTCGCGGCGGCGGGGGCGGGGCTAATCGAGCTGATGGTGTTCTAGGTGTTGAAGGAGCACTGGATGGAGAAGATGGCCGGACTATTGACCCAGACCGGGGAGGTGGTGGTGGAGCATTCCTATTGGTGGTTGGCCCTCGCGGAGGCAGTTCGGGAGGTAAACGACGAGCAGGAAGGCTGGGAGCAGAAAGGGCAGATGGCGCTAGATAGTCATACATGAGCCCAGTTGCCAGCAAATGAGGGAACGTAGCTTACATGGCTTCGAAGAGGAATCAACACTAGAAGATAAAGATGGCACCGGTGGTATGGGGGGCGCTGTAGAAATAACCTATGTCAACTTCATGACCCGTGATTAAAAGGAAAGAGACATACGAGGGCGCACGGTTGAACTGGCAGAGAGATTCACTGGGGGTGGGGCACGGCCAGGTAACGGAGGTGGTGCCCTGGAGAGGGCGGGGGCTGACACTGGTGATTCTGGGGCCGTCAAAGTAGGCGGTGCCGGAGGAGGCGCACGAGGAATCACAGGAGGTTTCGGTGCCACTCTGGCCGGAGGCGCAGGGGATGTTGACAGAGGAGGTGGAGGCGCCCTGGGGGGAGCGCGAGGGACTACAAAAGTGTGAACTGGGTGCACTCGCCCAATCGCCGAATAATGTACTTGCCTGAGGAAGATGGCGGGGGCGGCGCCGTGGGTTGACGAGGTGCATTGGCAGGAACAGGAGGCGGCGGAGGCGGCGGAGGTGGTGCAGGGGTTACGGAGGGTGCACCTGGAGTCTTCTTCGGTATTGAAGGTGGTTTCGCTAAATTCGTAAGCTTAGCTGATAAAACCGACATGTTTTGAGCATTAATGGCAGCCATTGATAATCGAGGCACACTCACAAGGGGGCCCTGATCCGACAGGTTTGAGTTTGGGTATGCCACCTGACAGAAGACCACCCAGCTGAGGCGGGCCAGCACCACCAACGGGAGGTGCGACACCACCGCCCGAAGTCCTCGCACCTCCACCACTGTCACCACCACTGCCGCCTCCGCTAGGGCTGGCGGAAGTTTTGACACCCGATAGCTGGGGGGCAGATCTATCATTTGTGGTTGCCTTTTTCAGAGCCTTTCCTGATTGAATTTGCTTCAACAGCTCAGAGCTCGCCATTTGTAACCTTGTGAACGATCGATCAAGGCCAGACCCAGGTAAATACTAGAGACACAGACCTTGAGGTGTACGCGCACGCCTCTTCACACTATCTCGATACTACTTATATACCGATTACTGAGCGCCGCAGTCACAGCTACAATCACAGGTTGCGGAAATCGGAAAGAAAGTAACCACGTGCTAGCAGGACGCCCAGACTTGAACATGGCAGTGCTACTACTGCGTCAAAGCTACCGGTGACATGACAATGGAGCGCAAGACCCAAAGGACACGAGCCTACGAATGACAGTTCAACCCCGCTGCCTCCCCGGGAAACAGGGCAGGGAATTTACGGGTTGCTTAATTTTAACGAAGATATGGGGTTTATGGAGGGAGACCTCGCGAGCACATCAAAGCCAATCCCGAGACCGAAGCCAAGACTCGATCTGTATACAAACGGAGACATGGGGACGACGCCAACGCTCGACTCGTCAACAAACAACGTATACATGAAGCGTCGGCGATAGGGTCCGACCCTGAGCACAATCACCCATCATGCGTGGGGAGGGTTTCTCCCTTCTCTTTTCCCGAAGCTCTCATCTTGAGCAAATCTCGAGGCTGGGGTTTGTTGTTCTGCCTCCCTCCAGTAATATTGGCTTCTCGTGCATTCTCCCTAGTATGGCGTTCCCGCTTAGGCAGTCACAGACGCGGTTTTCATCACGCTGTTATCTACGACGGTAAACCAGTTGAGGCAGAAATAGATCTGGAAATCGAGCTTGTTACTTTTTTACTCTCCTCACCCTTGTTTTTGCATATTTACGCCGAAGACCCTACGCCTTGCCAATGCCCAACAACACATTTTTCATCATGTCGAAACAATCCATTGTGACGCAGTATGTGCTTCGCGCACTATCTGCTCATCGAGCCTCGTTAAGTCAATTGGGCCCGACGCTTCCGCCTCTGTTTATTGGTATGCAGGGGCCCCAAGGGATAGGAAAGACGACAATCACAAATGAACTTCGTGAATCTTTGTCTTGTCCGCCGAACTCACTGAGGGTCTCAGTGCTTTCGATGGATGATTTATACCTGCCGTATGACGGACTCAAATCGACTGCCGAGAAATATCCAAACAATTGGCTCCTCAGTGGCCGCGGCCACCCCGGAACACACGATCTTGATCTGCTTCACCTCACTTTGACGAGCCTCTCGGTCATTAATGGGGAGGCTACTGCTCCCGTTGAGACGCCAGTATTTGATAAAAGCTTATTTGATGGTTATGGGGATCGTTCCTCATCCAAATTAACTGTAGCTGCTCCTCTCGACGTTGTGCTCTTAGAGGGGTGGTGCATGGGCTTCCATCATCTTTCCCACGAAGAGTTGCGGCGAAGATACAGCCTGTACACCATTGGGCCCAACAACATAGGTGATTCACCGATCACGGGGAATGCCCGAGCCGTGCAATTGGCTGAAATGGGACTTGCCCAGGAAATCATCAAGACACTGTCTCTTCAGGACCTCGAACAAATCAACACCTTTTTGCGGGTATACACTGAGCGGCTTTACCCTTTCTTCTCGGGTTTCATCCAGGTGCGTTTTGCGCCCCGGGTATATCTTAGCAACTTGCACTCACGGGCCGATATCTAGCTTGCACCCCCCGTAACTCATCCGTATTCTCATATTTACAAATGGAGGCTGGAGCAAGAGCACTGGATGAAATCCCACAATGGCGGGAAAGGAATGACGGACGAAGAAGTCAAGCTGTGAGTTTTGATCACCGTTGATGATTTCGAACATGATACTTATATTGCTCCACTTGCCAGCTTTATTGATCGTTACATCCCAGGATACGTATTCTTCGGCGATGGTGTCCGACACGGCTATGTTGAGGCGCCTGCTTCTGATGGAGCTTACCCATTGACCACACGGAACCCTCCTTGGAAAGGCAACGCGATCCGACTCCTTTTGAACCTGGAACGGGACGTCGAAGGTGTTGAAACTTTCTGAATCCCATATATCTGCGGAATATTGGTGTCTGATGCCTGGTTCCATGCTTGTTCTCGCCTCATGAAAATCAGGAGCATTTCTGCGAAGTTGTGAACTATGCATCACGAAAGGGATATGTACATGATCCAGGCTGACTGCGTAACCTTATTCCAAAACAAGGAAGTCCGTCGGCGACCTTGTTGGATACAGGGATTCTAATTCACGGTATCTGAGGTGGCGGAATGCGGTGTGGACTCCGATCACAAGCGAGAATCAGGACCCCAGTTTTCCGCTCTTTTCAACGAGGAATTATAGGCTCCATACCCGGCAGATAGTTTGGGGTAAACAAGACTTTTGGGGCATTCATGCAGTCGTATACATACCTGTCGATCAACTCCATATCGTCGAAGTTGGGATTGTGATACTTAATCGCTCATGCTTCCCCGGTACTCATTGGTCACCCTGAGCCCGACTTTCCCACAGTCAAAATTCCCTCATATTTTGAGGACATTTTGCCGTGATGGCGTTTCGCAGCAGGCGGGCCTCTCGAAGCCGTAAATGCGCTTTCCATCTGTCACTCTGGTAGGGAAGCACGATAATTCGTAGCCACCCAATCATCTGGGCACGATCGTGGGCAGTATCTCGCCCACATGGTAGCGGATATCGCGTACGGTCTAATCCATTCCCGCATGTGCAGCCCCTTTCCCCAACGACTGGCATAAACTGCAGGCCCGTTTTGTGATCTTCGCAACGTCGGCACCGTGGGCAAAGATCATGGGCTGCGAGAGCGGCCTCTTCGTTCGGGGTCATTCATGGACCTTTTCCCGAACAACTTAGCCGAGATCGCTGGAATCCATATTACTTAAGTTCCCGGGTGGTGACTGAATATTGGGGATGGAGCTTCGATTGCAAGGAGAGGTGCAATGGAGACGGGGGTCTTCACACTGATGGGGTCATGGACGGACGTTGCCAACCCTCCATTGCTTTTACTGCTTGGAGTGATCGTTCTCACCGAAATTGCACTGATACGGAGAAGGCGGAGAAGGGTTGATTTAGGGCGAAGATGCGAATATTAGCGCATCAGTACGTATGGGAGTTCAGGACGGTATTTCTGACTCCAAGCATTGCAATAAGTGGAGATTTATTACAGGTACATGTAGTAATGGGATTCCCGCCAGGCTCAAGACCATGTTCTCATTGTGGAGGCGACCTTGGCATACGGATCAAACCAGGTGACATCCACCCATTACGAGCGTCTGGCGTGTGCTTACTTAGGGTCTCGGTTATGGTCACCAAGCCATGCCGTTCATACCCAAGATTCTAAACACTTATGGTCCAGTCATGGCTTATTCCAACTATGACGCGGTCAACGAATTACTCGCTCATGACCTTGATATTGATGTGCAGTCTAGGTGTGAGTGATCGTGGTCTGAGTCAAATCTTATCCAGACCTTGTCATAGATTTTGGGTTGGAACGGGAGCGAGGGAATTGCCATAAGAGATGAATCGTGATTAAGCTTGTTAACGTTTCCCCGGTGTTGCGTGTGACCACGGCACGCGATCACCTTTAGCATTCTTGGCAGAGGGTGTTAGCAGTTGTTAGCAGGGGCAGTTCTGGTGTTGGTCACCAAGCCGAGCCGGGAAACCTGAACACATGCATTGACTAGCATTTCCTAAAACAGCCGCACACAGCCACCTATCTGATAGTCGCACTTTGCACCCGCGATGGCGCAATCCGAGCTCAACGACAATGGCCACGGCCCTTATCGGCGCTAAAGTCTGTGGAAATGTCACTAGGCAATCCATTCGCTCTATATCGCGCGCAATTGCAGCCAAGGCTCGTGTAGAAGCACCACAAGCCAAGCCATCCCCAAAATTCCCGTGCGTTGTTGCACATGCTGAGAGAGAATCTCGTCTTCAAGCTGGCTTGCGGCCTGCACCTGCATTCTTGAGCCCATCACCGACCCCGGCAAATCCGTCCGCCTCTGGCCCTGAGCCTCCTTACGCTCGTCCCAATCCTACTTCCTACAGGATCTACCACCACTCCGAACCCTTCCCTCTCATTTACTCAAGAACCCCTTTTCCTGAATTCGATATTGCCTATGAAACGTGGGGAGAGCTCAGCCCTGCGAAAGATAATGCCATCCTGCTCCATACGGGGTTAAGCGCCTCGTCCCATGCTGCTTCTACGTCGCTCAACCCAGCATCAGGTTGGTGGGAGAAGTTTGTCGGCCAGGGAAAAGCACTCGACACCGATCAATTCTTTGTGATATGCACAAATGTTCTAGGGGGGTGTTATGGCTCAACGGGTCCATCGTCGATAAACCCTCACTCTGCCGAAGACGGCGCACCATATGGGACGAACTTTCCGGTACTGAGCATATTCGATATCGCTCGGGCGCAGTTCCACCTTCTCGATCATTTCGGGATCAAGAAACTCTATGCCAGTGTGGGGTCAAGTATGGGCGGGATGACGAGTCTGGCCACGGCGTGGCTTCATCCCGATCGGGTAGGGAAGATCGTTAGCATCAGTGGTACGGCAAGGAGCAGTCCTAGCGCCATTGCGATGCGTTTCGCTCAGAGAAGTGGTAAGAAATTGTGTTGTGACAGCTACCCCTTCAACTCATTCTCTGGTTTCTAGTCCTGATGGCCGACCCGAACTGGAAGAATGGGTTCTATTATGACGATTTACCGCCCCATACGGGGATGAAGCTCGCCCGACGTGAGGGTTTTTTGTCAATATCCATTTGGAATTCGCTTATGACTGATTTGAAATGTAGAAATAGCCACAATCACTTATCGTTCCGGTCCGGAATGGGAACAGCGATTTGGGCGAAAGCTAAGGGAACTCCCCCCAGATCAGCACCATGAGCCAGGTCACCCGAGAACCCCAGCCTTATGTTCTGACTTTCTAATTGAAACATACTTGGATCACCAGGTTCGTTGGAGCCCCATGTCGCGTTTCTCGATAACTATCTTATTATTTGAGAAAGGGCGAGCAATTTTGCTTAAAATACGACGCTAATTCGTTGATATACATATCGAAGGCGATGGATCTTTTTGATATGACCCTTCCAGCCATTCAATCCCTCGGTCTCTCGCCACCCGCAACACCATCCTCATCATCTCCCGGCTTGCCACCTCTACGATCCCTGCATACATCTACACCCCCTCCACATTTGTCGGATCTTTCCGAGGGATTATCGCCGTTATCGAAGACCCCGACGCTTATTTTGGGAGTTCAGAGTGATATATTGTTCCCGGTTGAGCAACAGCGAGAGCTCGCAGACGCGTTGAGAATGGCTGGGAACGATCGCGTTGTGTATTATGAGCTAGGTGGTGTGTGGGGTCATGATACGTTCCTGTGGGCTTCTTCTAGCATGGTTTTCATGGAATTTGACTGATAAATTTTGCCCAACAGCATCGACGTTGCAAATGTTGGTGGAGCCATCCGGGGATTCTTATCATTAAATTCGTGAGTTAGCCCCTTTAGCCCTAAAGTGTGGAAACCCCGTTTCTTTGCGAGTAAAAGGGTGTATAAGCATCACTACACTGCCTTGTGTGGAAATAACGATCCTGGTTTTCGGGAGTTGGTTGATCACGGCATGAGACTGTTGATGGTTGTATATGCATGTCTATGCGTGTCGGTGATAAACATGTCATTGTAGGTAGAACACCATGTCAATGGATAGATTTGAACCAGAGAGAGGGTAGACAACCTTGCTTTCTGCATGCTTGGCGGTCCAATTCATCCGTTATAATTTGAAATGCTTATCTGATCACCATCATTGCTGTCATATATAGTGCCTGGTGGCGTGCCCTAAGCGCTCATCCCACAAATATGCAGGTAAGAAAGCAAGATGACGTCCGCGGAGCAAGTGAATATGATCATGATCGAAGAATCTGTCATGATCAACCGAATAGCTCTGAAGAATGTGGCGGGGTATGCATGTTAGAGAGCATACAATACTCCTATAAAACTTCTTGTTCTCAAATAGGCTGAGGTTCAAATGACAGGCCTTCAATCGCGCTCTGGAACCAAAGGAAGCGATGGACCCCGAAGATGGAGCAGCTTAGCCCTAGAATTGCCCAGAGAAGAGTGTCAGGATTTAATTTTACTCCTGCCTGGTGTACGTACCTCATCGTCGGCGGAGCTGTCCGGAGGTTCTTGTCATTTAATGGCGCGCGGAAACCCCATCTCTTCGCGAGCGAGAAAAGGGGTTCCTTGGTGCACTTTTGAAGATGCTAATCACTATAGAGTTTGCTCTTGGGGTATTGACTGACTCAGGTGGCATATGATGATTATTTGTGTGGTGTTAGCGACGAACGACTTGATCCACATCCATGTCGTTGTGTACTTTGGATGCAATGCCGGCAGATGCGTTCGAAAAGAGATGTAGACGCAGGAGCTCTATTAATGACAGCTTTTTCACGGCTTCGCAGCTACACACAAATCAGTGTATGGACATCCGATGCGAAATGCTTATCGGAGGTGACGACATCTGTCAATTGCGGGGTGACAGGTCCTCAGCGCTCATCCCATAAATACACATCTAACAAAGAGAGAAAAATCAATTTCCGCGGAGCAAGTGAGCTCAACCGATCAGAGCATGGAGCAATTTGTCAGATAGGGGGGATATGTTCATCGGAGAGTATGATTATATAGAGCACTTCTAGGCTTCTTGTTCCTGAGGGTTGCATAACCTGGGGTCCGATCACGAATCTTAGGGTCTAAACTCGAAGACGAGCCAGGATGCGAGACGTCCAAGATCCCCCGATATAGAAACCTCTTTAGCACTAGGGGTTCCAAGGGTCGAAAACTCGATCCTACTCTATACACGGATGTGCCTAGTATTCGGTGTTGTCTCCACATCAGGGGGTTCAGCTAAGGGGGGTCCATTTCCGCCACGGAGCTACAAGGTGATCAGTGAATGAACAGCTTCATTTGAGAGACGTCCAAATGGATACTGTAGCCGGGAACGCCTTCAAACTCTAGGCTATTACACTAGATTCGTGTAATAAATAAGGAGGATATGGATGAAGGAATCTGCGTGAACTCCAGATGATAAGCCTGTCAGAGTGGGGAAAAGGGCCGAACAAGGAACCGGACCCCTAGTGCTAGCGTTTGTGATGGACTCGCCATGTTAGATGGAAAAGCAACTGAGAAATACTGAGTAGCGTTGAGGTACCCTGATAAGGGGCCTCCAGACTAATACCCACATCTGACGTCTATACTGGAGGCGTTGATACGGTGCAGAGACTGGACAGCGATAAGGGGCGCCCCCTTCAGGTTCACCTGGCGAATCGCGATCTTTTGCTAGCAACACCTTTGGAATGCTGGAAGGCAATGTGTTGGGAAATGGCCTTTTGAAGACGCTTGTTCCCCAGTCGTGGCCTTGTGTTTCAGAACGTCGTTCATCACGAAAACCTTCCAGGTGCTCTCAGGTGCTCTGAAAGCTCCATGAGTCTCTGGAATAGGGGACCTTGTGCCCGATTTTCGTGATGTTATGGTTGAGCATACATACGATGTGGACACGCTCTCTAATACGAAGTAATGGCTGGGGAGTGCCTCGGAAAAGTACTCAATAATCCACCGTGGCGAGGCGAAAAGACGTATAGCCAAGGGGCGAAATATTGGGGATCAGTTTTGGGGCACGGGCTCAGTGGCCTGAGATTGGGCTGAACTGATGGACGGTAACCCGCGCGGCCAGCACCGATAATTCCCACAACGCTATCTTGGGTTTGGACGGGAGGGCGACGCACGCCACACGCTGAAACGTCATTTGGCGCATGTTGTTGCGCCACAAGTTCGGCAGCCGAAACTGGCCACGTGTGGCACAGCCATCGGAACTTTGTGTCGATCGCTGGGGTTACATTGGCCGCTTTGACGATTGACTTACAGTTATGCCGAGGGCTCCGGCATACAGTCTTCTTCTGTTGTTGAATGGTGTTGTGGGTGCGATCGTATTGCGCAAGCCGACCGAGTCCCCGCGGATTTCCTGTTGCTCCAGACAGTCTGACTGTCTCAAACTCTCAATAGCCATGATAATATGTTTTTAAATCAGTATATTTAATGAATGGGCCAACTTTGCAGTCGAGAACTGAAGGAATGGCTAAGTTGTTGGACTTTGTCGCTTGTTTGTTGTTTGTCCGGGTCCCCAACTAGACGTGATATATCCCTCGCTTGAGACGAAACGTCTTGCAAAACCATCCAGTTCAAATGCAGGGTGACCTAAACACGCTGTAAAACCTTTTCCATGGCACCCCCACGCGTCCGATCGCTGCAAAACGCGATGACAAGTTTAAATTTGCATCCGGTTGTTTGTTTTGGTCGAGCGCGCCAACTACATGTTTATGTCCGTCTCGGCACCGAGAGCATCCGAAAAAATGACCTTAAAAAAGGTTGAACATACATAGTCTTTCGTTCACATCATCCACTCACTTGCCTAACCGCAGCCTTCCCTTCGCGCTTAGACATCGAGTTATATATCCTTTCGCATCCTCACACACTTCTAAATACAATGGCCGCGTCGATCTTCGAAACTCCTACCAAGAAGGCCGCTGCCTCCTTTGATGACCTCACTCTCGACTCGCCCGTCAAGCCTTCCTCTACTCTCGAGAAGCTCATGGCCGTACGTAAGGAGGAGGACAAGAAGACCGAGGCTGAGGAGCCAGTGGACGAGTATCGTACTCGTTTTGTTGGCGATGTTGACGTCGACGAGAAGGATGAGCCACTACTAAAGGAGACTCAACGCCGCTTCGTCTTATTTCCTATCCAGTACCGTGAAGTAAGTTGCCTATGATTCACACCATCTCCTTGCTGACGACGCGGCCGACGCGCGCGTTACAACGCTTTCCTTTTTTGGCTACACAGATCTGGCAGATGTACAAAAAAGCTGAGGCCAGTTTCTGGACTGCCGAAGAGATAGACTTGTCCAAGGATCTAAGTGACTGGGAGGACAAGCTTAATGACAACGAACGTCATTTTATTAGTCATGTCCTTGCCTTTTTCGCTGCGTCTGATGGAATCGTCAATGAGAACCTTGTTGAGCGCTTCAGCTCTGAGGTACAAGCCGCTGAGGCGCGGTGCTTTTATGGCTTCCAGATTATGATGTAAGTGGTGTGGTATCGACTAGATGTTTTTTGCAGTTGCTTACTGAGGTCACATAGGGAGAACATCCACTCCGAAACATACTCACTCCTCATTGACACCTACATCAAAGATCCTGCCCAGCGCGATCATCTCTTTGATGCCATTGAGACTATTCCATGTATCAAGCGCAAGGCTGATTGGGCGCTCAAATGGGTTTCTGATAAGCATTCTACTTTCGCCGAACGCCTCATCGCCTTCGCGGCTGTGGAGGGGATATTCTTTTCTGGATCATTCGCCTCCATTTTCTGGCTCAAGAAGCGTGGTCTCATGCCTGGCCTGACATTCTCTAATGAGCTTATTAGCCGCGATGAAGGGATGCACACCGATTTCGCATGTCTGTTGTTCAGCCATCTGCGCAAGCGCCCCCATCCGGAGACTATACGCCGTATCATCACGGAAGCTGTCGACATTGAGGTCGAGTTCTTGACTGGTACGTGTTTACATTTTCGGTCATTTTGCTGGGGCTCATGCATGTGTGTGTCAGATGCGCTTCCCGTGAGCTTGATTGGCATGAACGCTACCCTGATGAAGCAGTACATCGAGTTTGTTGCCGACCGCCTCCTTATATCGTTGGGGAATGACAAGCACTATCACTCGGGGAATCCTGTGAGTCTTTGGGCGTCGGGTTTAGTATCGTCTTTGACACCTGGACAGTTCGACTTTATGGATATGATTTCACTTCAGGGCAAGACCAACTTCTTTGAGAAGCGTGTGTCTGATTACCGGAAGGCCAATATCAACACTGATTTGGTGCCGGCTGCGTCTACGACATCTGTGACGCCATTGGCTGAGCCTTCCGTGCCTTCTAAACTATTGTAAGTTTGTTCTTGTCTGCTCGATCAAAAAATGGAGGGCTACATCACTCTTCTTCCCATTATCAGTTCCCTGGATGAGGATTTCTAGGCTGAGAATAGATGGTCTCACGGTCTCGTGCCCCCCATTACATTGATTTATATATTACTCTTTCTAACTCCGCTTCCATTTCCAACTGAACAATTTCCCTACTCCATATACATATTCCCCAACATCGCCCCCCATCACCCAGTTAGGTGCATGATATAATGTAGACTTTGAGCCCGATGCCGTCCCCTCCCTCCCCCGCTCCTACGATTCCCAGCTCTCACGTTCCGCAGTGTTCTGTTTGTCACTCGTACTTGGCTATTTATTATTCCCCCGCTAGTTTTGTTCATGTGTACTCTCAAATGCATCCCAACTTGTATCGCGATATCGCTTGTGCGCGCGCACGCGAGTTTTTGTTGCTCCCTCTTCTGGACGGAAGTATGAATCCCCTGAAATATTTGGAGATGCCTACTAGTTGTGGCTGAGCATACCCTGGATGAGGGTCTCTTTATCGGTATTGAGGACTCTACACGAGGCAGCCCCCGAATGCGTGAAATTTATTTATTTATTTATTTCTGATTCATTTCTCACGCATTGTGACTGTTCGACAGGGTTCCCCGCGTTAAGACAACTTGCTTCCGGACCGAGCCGGATCCTCTGAATTTCCAGCAATATGGGCTCGTTTGACAAAATTAACTCATATCTTTCACTGAGATATCAGCCTTCTGTATCGTAATATACGTCTGCGCTTTTCTTTCTTCCCTCATAAACCTCAACGTACCTCCTCTTCCATTCCAACACGCCCTCCTCCTACTCGGCTGCTTTTGGTCCCATTCTTCCGCAAAAAAGGCGTGAGCTCCGTTTCAGTTTCATTCCTTTCTTTTTTCAGACATGGTCTTCTCATCGTCTTGACGTGTTCGTTCTACAATAGACATCCACTTGTACTTATTTAGGCGTCGTGGACCCACACTCTTTCCCCCTCTCCACGATCTATCTTTTCTTCACGACGGCGGAACGACAGCTGACGCGCGGAGGGCGTGATTCGCAACCCCATTATCTTGCTCTCAAAGCGTTGCTTCTGGGAGCAGAATCGACGACAGTAGCTGTGGTGATCGTAGCTGCAACGGTATGAAGGCTTTTTCCTCGCTTCTTAGTGGCGGATCATCCTCGTCAAAAAAGAAGGCCAGAGCGAGCAGTGGGAGGGAGCTTGGAGATTTCCATCATCTCTCTTCGCTCTCTCCTGGTGTAGGAGGGACGATAGTCCATCTCGATACTGACTATCTACATTCTCGACTTCCCCGGCGGAAGCTTTCTCCTCGTCGAGACAGGTTAGTATCTGACAGTGGACTGGACAACGATGCTATACTCTCCGGACCACCTCTCTTCCCTCCTCCACCGGCCAATCTTGTCCCCGCTCTCACTCCGTCTGCATCTGCATCTACAACGTCTTCTGCTACGTCTGCAATTTCACGGCCAATGGCGATGTCTCCATCTGCCACTACATCTACATCGGCTTACTCGTCCCGTGGCACCCTTCTCACGAGTCCTGATTCCAGTCCATGGAGTAGAAGACCCTCCCTTCCTTTAAGTCTTGATACGCCGAGCCCTACAAGTACGTATGCGGATGACGTCCATTCGGAATTCGAGTATGAAGTCATATACAATCGGGATGAGAGCGATCCTGGTCTTTTTGAATCGCCCAGAGCCCCACCTTCTGTACCGTCGAATGCACTGCTGCAGGCTTTTGGCCCTCGTTCTAGTGTTAGCTTGCCATCATCCTTCAGGCGTTCCTTATCCCCAAGGAAGCCAGCGAGCAAACTGTCCAAGTTGAGCGTTCAGGCAGGTTTGGAAGACCAGGTTCCGACGCCTGTAGAGTCTATCACAGGGTCTGAATCGTCATCTTTCGGATCCCCTATGAAGCCTTTTCTGACGTTTTCCAATTCTCCCAAGGTTAGTCGCACAGCTCTATTCGTTTATCCCTCGATGATTATTGCTAATGCTTGTGACGATGCGTTAGCGCAACTCTAACACAAAGTCTCCTAAGCCGAGTATCGCTCGACGAGCCGTCTCTGTTCTTCTGTCCCCTCGGGAGGACTCCAAGAAAAAGAAAGGCTCGCCTGCTCCACCTGTACCGTCCGTTCGCGTCCAAGGGACTGAAACAGATGTGTCATCGAGTGATTGGGATCCGTTCTCCGCTTCCTCCGCCACTCCATCTGTGCGCTCCGGGATATCAGGACAGTTGAGAGGAAGTGAAGATATTGGCTTTGGTAGTGACACTGGCTATGGTCCCGGACTTGAAGGAACGACGCCTAAGCCCATATCACCCCTCTCAGATACCGCCCCTCCTGCGATTGGCTCGAAAGGCGTGTCTTCAACACCTTTGGGCTCTAGGAGGAGCTTCCATTCGCTTTGGCATTCGAAGAGCAGTCGGTCGTTGAAGGATAAGTCCAAGGAAAAGGGGAAGGAGGGACCTGGCGCTGCTCTGATCGTACAGTCTGACCAGGAGTCTTCACGTGTGACGGCCGTCGCAAGTGCTGTCGGTTCTGGTACGGATGGGGAAAGAGGGTCCGTGGGAAGACGCAGAGCGAGGAGCGTTGGACCGACGAACACAGCTGTCCCCGCTGAGGCGGTCAGGGAACGGTCGGGTACTGTTCCCGTGCCTGAGCTACCGTCGAACGCACGCATGTTGACGAAGGAGAAGGATGGCGCGTACGGCGGTGGTTTCGCGTGGCAAATGGGACCTTCTGGACCCGAAGCTGGGAAATCATTCTTTGACGCCTTCGAGAATGATAATCAGGGGAAACTTCCTTCAGTGGAATTGCCCGGTCCTCCACCTGTCGGACCTGCGTTCCGGTCCGTTTCCAACCTTGGTGGTCCGTCGTCTGCTTCGAAATCAACGTCGTCGCCTGTTGCGAGTCTTTATCAGTTGACGCCATCGTTACCCTCTCCCACTCATAGTTTACAACGGGCATCTTTTAAAACTCCAAAGTCTGCTTCCTCGACTTTTCTATCTGGGGCGTCTTCGCTGAAATCCTCGTTGGAACTAAATGGTCCCCCGCCTTCCGCTAGTTCCGCCGTTACCACTTTCTCATTTGCTCAGCGCTCTTTGAGAACTAGGGAATCGTACCAGTCCCTTCTTCTTCGCGATGCTATGCTTTCCATTCAGCAGCAGCAGCAGCAGCAACAAGCAGAGGAGCAGATTGCGACAGCGTCGCCTTCGACTACAAACTCTCGTCCTGCCGGCCCCCAAATGCAGCGTAAAGGGAGTACAGCGAGTACAGCGAGTACAGCGAGCACAGCGAGTTTGTCTAGTTTGCGGTCTTCACTTTCCAGGAAGCGGTCCGTTCCTGAGCTGGATGGAGTTTGGAAGGGGTTTTTGATGGAAATTAAAGAGGATCTGGATTTGGTAGGGATCACGGAAGATCAGCAGAAGACTTCGAAGGAAGCAGCAAGGATAAGGGAGTCGAGAAGGCCCGGTGGGCTATCTCCGAATGGTGCTTTACCCACTGTTCCAAATAAGGATGTGCATTCACAAGGGCCCGGAGCCGGAGTTCGTGTTCATGTGGAATCTTCGTCACCTCCGCATTCGGTGTTGAGTTTTAGGCCACTTCCTCTGCCCCCTGTCGCCACGAACGGCGAGCGGACGCCACTTGTGATAGCGTTGGAGGAGATTACGCAGCGTCCGAGACCTTCATCAACGTGTACAACCTCTTCCTCTCAGACGTTGACAGCCGGGAATTTCGCGAAGATGGAGATGAGGCGTGTTCCTGCTCCTCTTAACTTGAGCGCAACTTCATCCAATGGGTTGAATTTCGGAGAGGATGATGTGGTGGTCTATGGGAGTGGGGGGACAGTCAACAATAGCGTTATGTCTGACCCTAGGAGGAATACCTCGAGAGTTGACAGTATCTTTTCACTATCCCAGTTCCCAGTTCCCCCTTCTTTCATCCATCCTCCTAAATCTCCCTTTAAGTTGTCTACTACCGATTGTAGTACACACCCCCAAGTTGTTGGTGATCAGGTATTTCCCTCACCTCCACCTTCTGCCGCCTCTAGCTATAGCTTTGTTATCCCTAACTATCCGTACCAAAGTTCACTCGCTCCTCTGTCTGCCAAATCTTCTACTTCCATGAAGTATTATCACTCTCGCTCGACTTCCTCAGCATCTTCCTCATATTCTACCGCGGAGAGCTCGTTTAGCTCCGAATCTGCTTGTCGTTCGAGCCTGGCTACTACTGCTTCGAAAGAACTACCCTCCCCTTCATCTCGGTGTTATCCCAATGTGGATAATTCTCCTGCTACTCCTAGCGTGCCACCTTCAACTACTGAGATCACGTCCCCACCGTCTCCTCCGCTTACATTTGATGCGAACGAAGAAGAACGGCTATTAGATCTCGAACTTCCCAAGACTCCACGTGTGCGTCATAGTACTCCTGCGTCTGCCGTCACATCAGTGCCTTCCCTTCTCCCCATCCCTACGAATCGGAATCGTCTTCGCGGACACACGATTTCACGCATTGCGATGCCTCCTGATCCTTCTACTCCCACTCCCGCCACCACAACCGAGCGGCCCTTGCCCCTGACTGCCTCTGTCACTCCTAGGTTGAATAATGCGAGCATGAAAATGTCTGGGCGTGAAATGCCACAGAGCCATGGAGCCGTGTTATGATCCGACGCCACTTGGAAAAAAAAAAACACCCATCGTTTTTTAGGTGGAGCGGCCCCCCCAAAAAAAATCAAATGTTAATGTCGCATCCAGTATCTAAGTTGGCCGCCTCCGCTTAGGTCCGGAGTCAAAAATCCGCTCATCCGCCCACTGGACGAAACATCCTTTCCTTTTATCTTCGCATAGAGCCACTCACACGTTTGCAGCCACCCAACGATTCAACGATTCAGAACCAACTTCGCTGTCTCATGATGTTACTTTTTTGTGTTTCTTTCCGATGGACGGACAATCTTCGACCTTTCGAGCCGACTCGTCAACCAGAAAAAAAAAGGCACCCAATTTTCTTCATGTATATTATCCTACATATCTCATCTCTTCAAGTTCGAGAGGTAGTGCGACGGAGAAGAGACGTACCAAGATCTTTTCGTCTTCGCTCTGTTGCATTACCCCCCACTTCATCAAACAATCTTTTTTTGGTTTCCCTTCGTGCGGTTTCTGCTGTTATTCTCGTTTATCGGATCCGTTCTCCCTATTCTTCTTTTTTTCAAAAAGCAAGCACTTGGGATCTTTTTTGTCTCTTGTTTGTTGGGGCGCTACCACACCATGACTCTCACAAACTTTTCTTCAACACTTTCTGGAAACCTACACGCTTGTTCTTCCTTCCGCCACTTCCTGTCGAGTTCTTCACATGTCATTTTCGGATTCGACTGGTTCGTACGGTTTCCTATCACCTGTCCTCGCATTTCCTTCGTAGCACTTTCCACTTTTTTTTTCTTGGAGGGATGGGATCTCTTGTTAACGTTTTTTTTTTGGCGTGTGGCTCGCCAGGATTACCAATACATTCTTCTTGACTGGCATAAGCTGTGGCTACGGCTTTTTTTCCCTCTGGAGTTGCACATGTATGGATTCTTCTTCTTTTTCTTGCCCAGAATTTTTTATTGTGCAATTTTTGTTCGAATGATCACATACAGTAATTTTGTTGCGCGTAACTGGTGTAGATTTTCTACACGTGGAAGGGGGGCCATCATGGGTGGAAGTCCGTGACCAAAGCCACATTACTCATGGCACAAAGGCGTGGCGCGGGCTAGCTACTCATCGTAATTGGTTAGCGGCTCTGGGCAAAGAACTGCGGGCCAATCGCGGGCATTCAGGGCTGGACGATCACTGATAGGATGACACTGCGCCCTGCATTCCAGAGAAAGTAGTAAGTATCGTACATTAGGATAGGGAGGTGCCATGCAGGAGATACGGCTGGATTGTTAGGAGCACTCAAGCCGTAGGGAGTAGAAGAGAGGCTATAACACGCGAAAGAAAAGCTCCGTTGGGTTAAGTAGAAGGAAAGTCCCCTCACAAACAGGGGGACATTACAGGGCCCGATAATATTAAAGGTGCAATGAGAAGTGTTTGCCGCAAACGAGTATGGCCCCACATAGAGTTCAATGTACTGAGAGAGGAAATTTTTGAGGACCGTCATTGGGACTTCTTCGATTCTGGTACTTGAGGAGGGATTCCTCTCAGTGGAGTGGGTTCCCCTTTGTCCTCCAGGATGGAAACAATGATGTAAGAAACTAAGACTACGTTGGCCATGACAATTGCAGTTATAGCGGCGTAGTTTGCATTCCCTGATAGTTGCGAGCTCCATGAGGTGACAAAATGATAAGAAGAGAGAGGTGCTGCATTACCTCTCCATACGTAGGTCAAGGACATAAAGTAGCTACATATTGGCACGACTGCGAGTGAAATGGCGAAAGTTAGCAATTTCGCCAACGCGCCACCTCTGGATTGGATGGAAATCGAATGAGTGATCAGCATTGGCCGCACCAACGAGGGCATTTTGGAGATGAGGCACACCCTTCAGTTCCCTTGTCTACTAATGATGGGGCCACTGTTCTCTCGCTCATCGTGAAGTTGTTGGACCACGAACTTGTGCGTCAGTGTACAGCCACCAAGGCCAAGCATCCAACAGCCAGCGTGACTGCCATTGCCCCACCATCTATCTGTGGAATCTTGCCTCTACGCAACCTATTAGACTGTGCTCTTCCAGCGACGATGTCCCGGCTACGGGAATCCTCTGTACCTTTGCTAGACAAGCGTGCCAGCGAACTGCGATTTCCGACGTCGCCCTCGAGGTCCAAAACACAATTTCCAATTGGAAAGAAGCCAAGACAAGAGACAGGATGGTTACTTACATGGGAAAGAGATCTTCTTGTTTTCTCCACAGTCTTGAAAGTTCTATTATTCCCTGCATAGTCAGTAGAAGCGTGTCCTGGGAAATTGTGTTCCTTAGCCCCTCGTTGTTCTGCACAGTCATTCGACAGACTTCGAAGTCCATCGGAATTGGATGGCTATAACTTATTCCCTCCCCATGTCAAAATGGTACTTCGATGTGAGCTCTCCGCTTGTAGGAACCCCCACCGTGCTAATCCTCTTCGCACATGAAGACCACCTCTGAATGGAGTACGTTGGACTCTGATTTAGACTGTCTAGGCACGGGACTGATGGGATGGTGCCACGAAATAGCTTTGGATTACCCTCCATTCTTTGCCTATTTCGAATTCCTGCTATCCTTGCCCGCTCGTCTTATCGACCCATCAATAGTGCAGCTCTTAAATCTCAATTACGATGCTACCTCTGTGGTGTACTATCAAAGATCTACTGTCATTGTCACCGAGTTAGTTTTGTGTGCCGCTCTGCTCAGGTTCGTGTACTAAGATGTGCGTTCCGAGCCTTAGGCGCTCAAGCAAATTTCTCCACTTCAGAATTGCCCGAAAAAGTGTGGATCCGTCCATTGGACGTGTTATTGCGGCCTCTCTCTTTCTTCACCCTGGTTTCTTCATTGTGGATCATATCCATTTTCAATATAACGGATTTTTGTTTGGGATCCTTGTCTGGTCTATCATAATGGCAAGCGAGGTGCGAGCTCTCATCTGTTTTTTTTTTCATGATGAAAATGGATTGACATGTGCGTCCTCAACCCAGGGGAAGCATCTGGAGAGTGGCATTTTGTTTGCTGTCCTGCTAAACTTTAAACATATCTACATGTATCTTTCTGTGAGTTCACTTAGTTGTCCATTAACGGTTGACCGCCCACTCTTGTTTTAGCCTGCCTATTTCATATATCTGTTTCGATTCCATTGTATGACACCCGGCGGCGATTTCATCTCTAACTCTTTCCTTTCCCTCGCGAACACCGTCTTGGCTGTTTTTGTTGCATCCTTTGGTCCTTTCTTCTTGCTTAAGAACGGAGGGGCACAGATCGTACAAATCTTCTCACGATTATTTCCGTTCACTCGAGGCCTCAACCATGCGTATTGGGCGCCAAACGTTTGGGCTCTCGTCACTGCAGCGGATAGGATCCTTTTGAAGTGTAAGCATTACAAATTGATGGGGCATTCGACGCACGTTCATTTGAAACAGACGTGCGTTGGGCTGGGAAGGACGTGAATGTGTACGAACCAGGCGTGGCATCGTCTAGTCGAGGCTTGGTTGGGGACACCGTTTTCGCCATTCTTCCCAACGTCGTGCCCATTCATACATTCACCCTCACAATCCTGTTCCAGGCAGTAGGTAGTTACGTTTGGATGATTCTATCCTGTTTAATGTTTGCCCTTCCAGATATATCTCGTTAAATTATGGAGAACGCCAACGCACAAGAGCTTTTTGACCGCTTTGACGCTTTGCGGATGGGCATCATTCATGTTTGGATGGCATGTACATGAGAAGGCGATCCTGCTTGTGCTCGTTCCCTTGAGGTACATTCGAATATTCCGGGGAATTGTGTCCTCACTCATATCCCCCCCATGTACAGTCTGATGGCTGCTGACAGTGGACTGCACCTCCGAGTGTTCATGATTGCCTCTGCTGCAGGAATATACTCGCTTTTCCCGTTAATCTTCAAACCTTCAGGTAGATGTCTCCCTTCGCTTGGATTAGGGTTTTCGCTGACCGTCTCCATGTCTAGAATCAATCATCAAAGTAATATATTCGACGGGGTGGTGCTGCATCGTTTATGGGATGCTTCAGAAGCGCGCCTATGAGTGCGTTATGTGTCTCTTCCTTTCCTTCGAATTAAATCTTTAAAAAAAATGTTTTCCTTCAGGTTTCCAAATACATTAATAACCGCTGTCGTAGAACGCATGGAGAACCTCTATCTTGCGGGCTTCGTGCCTCTTCAAGCTTTTGTCGTACTCTTCCCTTTTCTGACTTCTCGTCGTCCGTCATCTTCATCTGCCTTTCCCACTGCTCAAACATGTGTTGTGGTGGATTCTAACCCCTTCAAGACGACGTGCGATCGTGCTGAGGTTGTCTCCGGCGGGAATGGGCAGTTAGAATTCCTACCGCTCATGCTGACGAGTGTATATTGTTCAATCGGGTTGCTCTGGGCTTTTGTGAGGTTCTCGTATTTTTATGTTGTGAAATTCAGGGAGTAGAAGCATTTAATAGCGTCTGCCTAGAGGATAAAAGTAGCCTATAATTTTTCCTTTCCGAAAGTTGCGATTCGATAACTGTGGCCATCCAAGACTCTGCTTCCACTCCACAAACATTCACCTGTCAAGGTTGACAGGCCAACGATAATAAATGAATTTGGGAAACGGCTTATTCCGCGGAGTGACGTCAGTGGGCCCCCAACAAGTCTCGTGCTCACCCGCTCCGCTTCTACAACCGAACGCTTTTCCAGAAACACGAAATCCCTTCGAATTCATCATGACTGGGAATCGCGAAAAGCAAGTCTTTACCAAGGTTGTATACAAGCCTGATACCCAGTCGACGGAAGAGTTCATCATCATTGTGAATGACGAGGAGGTAAGTTACGGCCCTGGGCGGTGTTCCAAGAAATGAGACAAGTTGGCTGATGTTTTCACTTGCTTCGTGTGGATGTTTGATATAGTATAACAAGTGGAAGAAAGGCGGTCAGTCAAAGATGCATTGTTAACATTCATCTAGTCCAACAATCCCTTTCCATCCCTCATTTAGGTGATACGTAAGCATCGATTGATGTTCTTCTACAGAATGCCTCCTATCTCGCAGCTAATCTCTGGCCCTCAATTAAGCTCGATTCCCTTGTCGAGGATCGTCGACTGTGCGTTAACCCCTCTCACTTGGATTCACTTCCATCGAAATTCATTACATTCTTTTATTTGATCAGCGTTTGACATCTTCTCCAGTGAGCAAGGGAATCAAGGGTATCTAGGGAGAGCTTCCAAGCAGCAACTTGACAGCGTCTTCGGGACGACGAATCAAGACGAGGCAGTTAAGAAGCTTCTAGAATTAGGGAAGGCGAAGCCTGGTGAGGGCCTTCCAAAGGGATATGATGGGAAGAACGATACACGGTGGGTGTCTGTTATGTCTTCCATTCGGCAAGAGCAGAAAGGATAATATGATTCGTTCTCAGGGGTGCATCCAAGGGGCAAGTTCGAGCCACTTTGCATAATTGATTCATCAGTAGTCGTGTTGGGCGAGCGTCTTGCCGTGATATTCCAGACAATTCTTGTAACATTTGACACCACATCGACTTTGTTGTACCATACTTGAAGCTGAAGCGCACCAATTCAAAGCATCTGTACAGATCTTTGGTTCCAGGGACATGCGCGCAAATGGGCGTTGCGAACGGATCAGAAACGAGTGAACCAAAATATTCTCTAAGAGCAAAGCCATCGGAATCGAATTCAACAAATGGAGTAAACAAACACAAAACTGTTGATCTGAATAGACGCGTGCAATTTTGAAAAGGAGGAGGTACAACTAATGAGTGGAAAAAAGGCCAAACACTTGGTAGGGAGAGGACGTATAACATTATGAATTCCCTCGAGATATTATCATCGTCGGCTTTTACAGTTACTCTGGTCAATCTGAAGATTATTTTCCAAGGAGTCCTCGCACCCCGTTATAGTCGGGACAGGAGCGATGTCAATACTCAATGGAGGAGAGGTGGGGGGGGGGGTTGGAGGAGGTCGGGAACTGGAGTCCGAGGTGATATCGCGCGGAGTTCCGGAGTCAAGATCGGAGGTCCGGAGCTGAAGGGATATGATACCCCAAACTGAGACTCTCTGCCTGTTCCGAAATTAGTAATCCCCAGGACATTAAGTAAGGGCACAGTGCTCCACCTGAGTCACTGAGGCTAAGGCCCTTCCATTTCCCAAGTCTCTCCTCTCACTTCCGGGATCGCGATTCTGACACTTTCGGCATCTAGAATATTATTATTTTCTTTTATCCTTCTTCATTCAATCGCCGTGCCTTGCGTAACGCCCTTGTAATGCCCAGCAATAACTATGAGTATTCCCAAGAATGTGGTCACATGACCACGGAAATAGCCTTAAAGCACTCTCGAATCGCCTGTGTTTGTTTTTTTTTCTCATCAACGTCGAACAACGCCTGTTCTTCCGCAAGTTAAATACCCCCATTCATATTAACACCAATAAACAATTACGCCTGTCTTTCGATTCTCCAAAATTTTATTGCTATGCCGCGGGATCCTGAACAATCTCTCGTTACTTCGGCACCCGGTATGGACCAATGGCGCCTTACGATTCTCGGTGAGGGGGCTGTTGGCAAGACTGCTCTTGCCGTCCAAGTAGGGATCATTTCTAGCATCACGGTGGACCAGTGCTTACTTGCTTCTTTACTGTCCAAAGTTTTCGATGAACGCTTTCATTGGTGAGTCCATCCCTGATATTTAGAGTGCGTGTGTTTGGCTCACCCCATTTTCCGTTGACAGAGGTGGGACGCTTTCACTATGAGATGAGAGGATTCTGATCATTCCTTGTCATAGTCGTATGATCCGACAATCGAAGACTCATATCGGAAAACGATTCTCGTCGATAACAGACAGGCCTTTTTAGAGATAATAGATACGGCAGGGCAAGGTATGTGATCACCACTGTTCGTATCGACCTGCCGCGGCTGCTAATTTGAGTCGTATCTCAGATGAGTACGCGACCCTCCGTGATCAATGGGTTCGGTGAGCTTGCCCTCGACTTCATTCATCACCGACCTTTCTCTCATCTCTTCCAGCGAGGGCCAGGGGTTCATGCTGGTCTACTCCGTCGCATCGCGCAAGTCGTTTAATCGACTGCACGAATTCTACAAGGCCATCATAGATGGCAAGCAACCGCCAAGGTCGGCAGCTTCCCTGGGGCAGAGATTTGCCCGCCCCGGGATCGTCATCATTGGCAACAAGATCGACATTCAAGACGAACGTGTGGTTACGACGGAGGAGGGTGAGCGGCTGGCTCGGGAGTGGAGGTGCGGCTTTATCGAGACGAGTGCCAAGTTGGCCGTCTCTGTGGATGAGTCGTTCTGCGAACTCATCCGACAATGTCGGAAGGCGGGACCCGTGGATGGTTTGCCGCCGCAGCTCCGTGGACCTGCATTCCCCAGAGGTCCAAATGCCCCAACAACCGCAGCACCCGTGCCGCGACAACCCCCTTCCGCGAATCCCAACCCCACATCGTCGCCGCCGACTAAACCGACTATCCGATCGCGAAAGAAAAAGAAGAAGGACAAGGACAAGGAGGATCGTCAGCCAGGTTGTATCATTATGTGACGCCCATAGAACGGACTTTTCCTTTTCCTCTCATTGTGTATACCACTCTTCCATACCCTTGCTTTTACCATTATTCTGTATATATGCAATGTGTATATTGCTCGCTAAACGATTTTCTCTGATCACACAGCTGTGCTACATGGCCTACCCCACCTGTATACCGCGTGGCAGTTATTTGTTGCAATCGCCAGTTTCATTGCTATATATATATACATGTCTATATATATATTCAACATGCAGAGCACACACATGTTCTTTGTTTCGAACAAAACACCCAGATTTAGCACCCAGCATGGACATCACACAGAGCCTCATCAAATGTGTATCTCAGATACACTTAATTGGGATATTAGGGCAGAATTGGGAGAGCGACTCCTAAACTTTATGAGTATTTGAGAGTGCGTGGTCACCACAGTGATCATTTGTCCGACCTAGCAGAAACGTCGTAATTCATGCTGCAATCTAGTTTGTACATGTGGTGGGGCGGGTGGTGAGGCGGATAACAGGCTCCACCTCGTTGTCGCTGAGATTGAGCTCCCATGAACGGCGCACCGGATACTACTGCTGCCGCACTGCGATAGACATGCATACCATGGAGAGGCGTAAAAGTATAATCCAGTTGTTGAACCGGACTAGGTTCTGCAGGCACGCGACGCGCACTGGCCGCAAGACAAAAGAATTCTCCTGACGCCTCAATACCGTGACCTCGATTTCTGCAATCTTGATCGTGATCCATATAGGTGAGGCGCAGATAATTGTGTCCTTTCGTATATCTATCATCTGAGGCGCATCGTTCCTGGGAGTGAAAAATTCGATTGCAAGCATTACCTTCATCTTTGTCATAGGAAATGGAAGGACGTGTTGCTGTTCAGGTTTGCGGGTGGAGCGGGCCCTCCTAACAGAGGAGCGAAAACAACCGAAAGAGGAGTATCAGCGATTTCTTCCATCCTTCATCACCCGAAACAAAGACAAAAGCGGAACCAGGAAGCTGCTAATGGAAATATTGAAGAGGAACGCCCCCAGCACACGTGCGTATGTCACCCTTTCAATATGTCACTAAAACTAGGCGTCTCTTGTCCATCCGGAAGCACTCCAAGTAACTCTGATGCAGCCGACTGATCTCCCAAGCTCAAGCAGTTGGCGGAAGCAGAGTGTCAGAGTATCGGAGGTAATATTATCAAAGCATTCCGCTGCTTAGTCCGTGTGGCTTGTACCCGAGAGAGAAGGTCTAAAGCAGGCCACATCATGGTCAAATGGAACCGGGGAGAAATGATTAAGGACTGAACTCGTTCACCGGGCGTGGATCGATCCGCGACGTCTTCTTAGATGCTGCAGAGGCGTTATCGCGTCGCCATTCGCGAAGCAGCATGCATCGCTGAGACGATCCTGCTGCTACCAATATGGGCGCACCCCTCGAGCACTAAAGAAGCACATGCAATTTAGTGGGTCCACTTTGTGCGTTTCTGAAGCCTCCAATCTCTAATTCGAGATTCTTTTAGCAGCATGGCAGCACTTTTGGCTGTGCATCAGAACAGCTAGGCTCTAATCTCCAAACCGTTCCCTCGAGTTGTAGCCTGACTCAGCAAGGCAGACGTCACTATGCTCTTCTTTTTTGCCGGTTTGCAGTTTCTCCGTGGTTGCTTGTCATCGGCTAAAAAATTCACCAAGCCCTGCACTGATTTGTATGTTTGGAGTTGAGCCTAGCACCACAGTAAGCTCGAGCGGGCTAACACTCATCCTCATCGCATACACACCAGTCAGCTCCCAAGAGAACGCCACCAAAGGATCTGGTGGGGCAGAATAACTAAGGACTGAACTCGTCCACCAGGTGTGGATCGATCAGATGGTGCAGAGGCGTCCATTGTTCTGTCAAGCTTCCACTATGTTGCGTGGAAGCATTATTGCCTCGTGATTTGCGAAGCAGCACACATCACTAAGACGATCGTGTTGCCACTGATTTCGGCGCGCTCCTCGAGCAATAGAGTAGCGCAAGCAATCCAGTGGGTGCACGTTGTGCGTTTCCGAAGCCTCTGGTCTCCAATTTGAGATTTTTTTAGCAGCATGGCAGCACTCTTGGCCGTGCATCAGAAAAGCCAAAGCCTAATCCATTTAACTCGACATCTAAACTATTCCCTTGAGTTGTAGCCCGAGTCGACAAGGTGGACGTCTCTATGCTCGTTTTTTCGCCGGTTTGCGGCTTCTTCGTGGTTGCTTTTCATCAGCCACAAATCCACCAAGCTCTAGAGCGTCACGAGCGCACTGATTTATATGTTTGAAGCTGAGTGTAGCACCAAAGTTAGCTTGGAAGGGACAACACTCATTCTCGTCACGTACGCACCGGTCGGCTCCCAAGAGAACACCACCAAAATGTCTAGTCACAACTACCAACACATGGTCAACCTCCTAAAAGGTACGATCGATGTGAGCATAGTTTTACACAATCAAGGGAACATATCCTTACAAGAATTTGCAACAGATGTGCTAATCTGCCCCCAGCTGCCGTTTCCCCGTCATCGTCATTATCTTGGTGGAGGACACCATTATCCGTGCACCTCCACGCATGGATAGTCGGATGGGCAGCACGGGCGATCCGACGATCCGACCTTATATTCTCAACAATCAATGGCACCTACGATGGCATTCAGGGAAGAAAACACGCAGGCATCGATGTTAACGAGTTCTCACTTGAGATGGACGATCAATCCGACAAACTCGAGCAACGAAGACCGAACCCCGGTCCTGGATAGGTGGGCTTTCTACAATTTCAACTCCAGGCGGGAGTTGGGAAACGGCGTGGGGGGCTAAAGGTCCTGATCCAGTAACCAAATTTCCAGGCACCTCGCCACTCTGAGAGTGAGAACGTTCCCCAACTTGGTCCTCTCGGGCGAGCTGGACAACTTTCGCTTCGCTAAGACGAGTTTCGTACCATCCATATATAATGTTTTTAACGCTCTCCAATCCATCGAAGACTGACACATCTCCAGGAGACCAAGGAACCCCAGCGGTAGAAATGAAGGCACGAGTGACGATACCGAACAAATCTGTATCGACCCCAAAGCTACCGATATAACGAGAAAGGAGCTGAAGTTGAGGTGGACACTCTTCCGGGTATCGGGGAGGAATGGAGACACAAATTCGAAACGAAACATCCTCATAAGTTGGTTCAAGGCTGTCAAGGTATGGATTAGGTTGAACAGTACGAACAACATACTTAGAACAAAAGGAAACACCCAAGAAAAGCATTGTATCTCACGTCAAGAGAACATTATATCGAAGCGAAGATGAGTGATCAATTTCAGAGTCAGCATGCAATGTTATTGCATCTGCTCCGTAAATGGACTGTAAAGCTGTGAACGAACTTCGAACTGTGATGTTTTTTTGGCAATACTAGAAACCCGAATCACCTTCAATCTCCCCTGAGACAAGCTCACGACCAGATACGTTAAGGGCCTCTATAAGAGATTTTAGCTGTTCATCACCGTCGGCGTTCATGGACTAAGAGTTTACTGAAATACCCGGTCGTCATTGAATTACCTCGAATTCTATTGCAATAGATGCTGGTAACGTGAATCTAAGCCTCAGATTAATTGTTCCACAGCATCCCATCCTCCAGGGAGAAGCTCTTCCAACTTTAACAGCACTCCACCGCGGTACCTTTACAACGCTATGGCTCGGATGCTATGGGGATCGTTGTGCTCTATGGGCGAGAAGTCGCACCCTCGAGGGAAGTTAACTTCCATTTGGATCTCATGAGCGTTTCGGGACCCCACACAAAGTATTGGAGGACTTGGGTCATCTGGCGCCCATCTCTTTGCAGAAGCACTGGTCTCCGCGATGGCATCAGCCCTCTGACGGAGGATTTTGGAGGAGGAAAGAAGACTATATATAATGTTACAGTACTTATCCCTATCGAATTTTCCGGGGATCGGAGTCCTTTTGGACGGAGACTTTGAGAAGCCCTTGTGAGACACAACCGAACGTCATCATCTTAATCGTACCCGATTTGCAGAGATCCGGGCACCAAAACGTATCAAACGATGCATTCAGCGTGCTGGTCATTGGGATGACAGTCCACCATGACCCGATTGAAAGCTTGCTGATGCGGAGAGTCCTATAATTCCGTGAGCAATAGTTCTCCTCGTTTTAGCAATAGCGTTTTAGCCGTCTGTCGTAACTTCCTTGACTCACGGATTCTTGGAGCTCAGAGCCAGTTTCGCCGACAGCATCCACACCCCGTTTAGAGCGCTCGAGGAGGTGCCTTAGGCGAGTTTCTAGTTTTCGTGGGATTTCGATAGGCTTCAACGCTGTTTTCTCACGATAACCTAGCCACTCAACTGCATGTGGTGGCCACATTGAAGGATTGGACCGGCCCCTACTGGAAGAGCTCCCAGGGAGATCCGTTGGTCTCAGCAGGGTGTTTACCATGGCACCAAGCAATATCAGAATAACATACTGGAAGAGGGTTAGATATTTAGATAACCCCTTTGACCGCATCACCTCTTTCCCTTTACGATTTAGGGTACCCCAGTATCTACTCACAGATTTTTCACAGAGTGCACAAATTTACACACCACTGATGGAATTTCTCCCATGCAGTCTGAAGATCATCATCATAGAGCCGGAGAGCTGAACGTAACAAGGACATGCGATCCACTTCGCCTCTTGGGGCGGTTTGCATCCTCATCGCCTCATTGTCCCCGTCCCCGTTACGGTGCTCCTTTCCTCTTTCCCGTCACACATACTTAGCTTTGTTCCGTGCGTTCGGCACTAGGCACTTTTCTACTGCTTTCTGATGGCCGGACCCCATGGTGTCGATGCTGTTCGTTACCCATTCAGGTGGTATGCCCATCGTATATGATTCATGAAGAGGGGAAAGACGAGTTGGACTAACATACACTTCTAGGGCAGGCGAGGACGCATCATCAACTTCCATGACGATGCTTCCGTGAGGAACTGGATGGCCTCGGTGGACTCGACAATGCCAGTGGGGCGTCAGTTCGTGAGTGAATGAGCCTCAGTGAAGATCCGTGAATCTGGTCGAACCAAGGAGTCTCGCAAATGTCGAACCAGCCACAAGGCCTAGCATAATGAACGAACTTGACCGACTTCACTTCCATCTGTATGATTCTGCTTGAGTAGAGGCTGGGATCCTGCATACTGTATGATCCACATCCGACTAGGGCAATGTCATATCATAGCAAAGCTGAGATCTTCAGTTGGGAAGTTGGCGTTCGAGACCGGACTTGGGATGTCTGGCTAATCGAATCGTATGCGATTCAACGATGCAACTCAAATTTACAAGAGTCGCTGCCGGTTTCGGTCGCGGCGGTAATACTATAGGTTGATATGACAACAATGCTGATGCGTTTCAGACTGTATCGAGATACAGGATAATGCTAATGTCAGCGATTCGGCCGAACTATGAGGGCATCTCGCTTGTAATGGTTAAAAATTCTGTATCTACAATACAACGAATAAATCGGACGCATTTATCACATAGGAAATGACGTGGGAGGGAATGCAAAGAGTAATCAGCAAGAATTGGGAATAAACAGGCCAATGCAGAAATCAGGTGAGGGGCTTGTATATAATCTGAGCGTCCTTGGAGGCAGAGTGTGGCGGAATCTCGATAAAAGGATCGTAGTGTAAAACATGATACTCAATTCAAATAAGGGTTGTTCTCTGCAAAATATTCATGCGAACTGCCCCGAAATCAGCAAGGAGAAGACCAGGGGAAGAAAACTTACTCAGCATTATTTGTTGCATTTAATGGATTCTGTATAGCAAGCGCCTTGCAACCATCTTGTCCGTAAACGAAATCCTGTGTACCTCCATTATCGATGAAGTGGCTTGACCTAAATAGGTTTGAAGAAGTCCTAAGGATATCAGGGTGAGGTAGGGGTGACGCACTCATGGATCAGTGTCCCCGCCTTGGAATCCGTTCCTTGAATAGGAGCCGACCAAAACGCTGAGCAAAGATAAATTGTCCCAAACTCAGTAGGGTAGACATATGCATAGATTCCCGGATCGTCGCAGGAACAATTATACGTATCGCTGAACAGCTGGCCATTACGGATATGCTAAACATGTCGAAGGTCCATGTTAGCCCAAAACATCAAGCGATAGGAAGACGCCAGTGAAGGAAATACGTTGTAGTGTGATGTGACAGTATCGGCACGTTGCTTTGTCCAGCTCCCAAACCACGTTTCATAGCGAGGATATGAACAATTTGTCGCGTGAAAAGTCAAATAGTGATACGACTCGTTGACAAGCTGCTGTGCAACGAAAACCGCCCGAGAGATATTGACCACTTGATCAGCATTGCAGCTGGAACCCACGAATTTTTAAATATCAAGATTAGCGAATCATATGCGAGGCAAATCCCACACAGCTCGCACCTCTGAAATGTGTTAATCCTCTTGGACAAACGTGGCGACCGAAGAGTATTCACAGGTGGGACCGTCCTTCCGAGAATGATGGTGGAAGGAGTGCCCAGTACTTCCACCTTGGACGTGACAGTCTCCAGATTCAACTTGTCACCAACGCCATTGTCTGGGACGTGAATAAAAGATCGAGAAGAACCGCCAAGCAAGACGGTGTACGTTCTTGGGGCTCCCAACCTTGAAAAATTGTACATTTTCTCGCCTAACTTGTGTGTGTATGTCCTCGATTCGCCTGGAACGAGAACAGTATATTGTTGTGCAGCCGCTGCGAGAGCCGGCGACCATTTCACCTAAAAGTAATACGGAACGGTGCGATTGCTACTCAGCGAGGATTGGCCAGTAGTGGAGCAACCCCCCATCAGCTGGGTAGATCAAAAGTAAGCACACCTGGACGCCATTGAACTCTGGGACACCTCCATGTCCGTTCCGGATATCCCAAATGTTCGTTTCCCAATGTGGTGTCAGGACGGAGTAAGGATCATTCAGCAGCCGCAACGTTCTATTTCCAACGTTTTTCAACCTGACCGTCGCGACGAGTGCAGTGGCATCGTAAAGTTCGTCAGGCGTCCGGATGGTAAGATGAAGAGGAGGGTCCGCTACAGCCCTGACTGCAGCAACGAGCGAGAGGATAGTCCAAAAGCCGCCAAAGAGCATGTTAGTTGTCACAACAATGAGGAAAGAGTCAAAGCACAAGGAAGTGCAGCCGGCTATTTATACGAATGGTGGAAGTCCCTGGAAGCCAAAATGATAGGGAAGAGGAACGACTCAGGTATGAGGCAAAGCATGGAAACGAGAGCATGTGGAAGCTGGTACTGGCTGGCACTGGTGATGACCAATGCCACAGCGGGTGAGGCCCGAAGTTAACCTTTTATCACCATAATGGAACATAGACGATCAGAACACAGCCGCCCATAGCCATATCACATCTACGTATGCTGTGTTCCCCTTTATCAATGCTGTCCATCCTCTGACCACGTTGCACGCATCCGCGACGGTCGACATAAAGCGACGAATCTTGTAAACTTTAAATATTTGGAAACAGCAGCGGTCAACATTCCCCGACCATGGGGCTGCAATGCGGTAGCATAAGGCAAAAAAGGGGTGATTGTTGACACTTGCACCGGCACGATATGAAATAACGGCAATTTGCGGACACAAATTTGACCAACGACAATGAACCGATTTCAGTTCAAATGAGGGGAATCCTCAGCAAAATACTCATGCCATCATGGAGCAGCGGAACTGCACATAACGATTAAAACGCAACGAGTCGACAAAAAATGAAGACTCAGCATTGTGGCATCGTCGGGATTCCTTTTCGCAAGTGCCATACCCCGTAGGCAATCGTTGTTGTCCAAGCCCCAAACTGTGCCCCATACCGCGGTGTGGTACGTGACGGGTCGGGTAGTTCTATGGGTTTTGAGCATATAGCTGGGCAATCGGGACTGTGGTCGTAAGCAACCGCGGCAAATACATTGACTTGAGCTCTTTGCGCCTGAACGATGAGACAAAATGCTTTTTGCATGCTTTGAAAAATCCCGAGGATGCGACGGTCGACGTTAGCCGAAATAGTTACCATTCCCAAGGATCCTCGTCGACACGCTTCCCACCATGTTGAACAAATTGCTAGGTAGTAGGCTTCAAAGAAATGCGGTACGTTCCCGGAATGGAACAGCCCGATAAATCGTAGATGCCAGCAGCAAGATCATAAATGTACGAGCTAGAAGAGGGGGGTGAAAGCACGGAACAACAACAGCAAATTTCCATATGGCTAGTAGTAACATACCAGGTTGGCATATCATATATTGCCTTTTTTGGGCTGCCGACGGAGACGACTTGATCTATTGTGAAAGAAGATCAACAGAGGGAAGAGCGAAAAAAAAAAAACAAGGAAACCGTTCCCAAATTACGGATGCCCACCTGAACGACAGTGAATTTGGGAGACTTCCCGTCATCCCCAACGATATCAAAAATATTCGTCTTCCATTGAGGTGCAGATAACGTGTGTGGACCGTCCAACACGTGTACGGGTCCATCGCCCTAATTCGCTGAAATCCTGACAACAAAGGAGGCACCATCCATTTGCCATGGTCGGGCGCGGACGAAGAGAGAACGCAAGGGAAACTGCGGGAATCCAAACACAACTGAGAGGAGGCAGAAAGGCACGCGCTGCCAACGTTGTAGCTAAGATCTACTGCTGGAGAGAGGAGGGCCAAGCGGGAAGCTTGGGGGTGAAGCTTCACGCACTACTGTTCAGTGATATGTAAATTTTAGAACAGTCCAATTCAACGATTCGATCACGATCCGAATAAATCCTGGGCTTTCCTTTTGAGTCCTCAGAACGCAAAAAAAGCCGTTCGTGCGGTCTGACCTAACATCCGTCCGCATCCGAGAGTCTATGGGACACATTCGAAAGGTGGTAAGCCAGAAGGGACAGTCATGGGATGAAATCGTGGGAGAAACTAAAGCACGAGACAGAAAGTGGCGACAAAGCTCGCAACCTCTATTTGGGATTCTGAACATGCGAACAGCAGGGATTGTGCATTGCGCGTGTCGATTTAATAACGTCAGCATTCAGCCGCTCAGTGTCGTATTCCCCGGGGTGTTCAACTGCAGAGTACCATACCCCGTCTGAGAGCGTATCTGAACTGTTGCGGAGAAAAACAGGTAAAATACAAATAGCCTCCACAAGAGCGAGAGCGTTATCCGAAACAACACAGTTATGTATCGGGTGAGTGGAGTTACGTAATACAATAACTCCTTGAATCAAACAGTACTGTGCCCACGAGCGGGAGCATGAACAAATAGTGCTACTTGTATGGTGGTGCAGCTCGACAAGATCAGCCGCTGTGGATCAATTTCCTTTTTTTGCTCTGTACCAGATCCGAAGTCAGATTGATGTCCATAGACCGATACTTTGGGGGTTCTGCAAGTGGTGCCACAAGTCTTTGCAGTCCTCGACACTTCGGAAGGAGACCGTTTAACCGCATAAAGCGCCGGGTGTTGAAAGCAAGCGAAACGCCCCCCGGCCCTGCCAGCGAGTCGGCATGTTCAATTATGTAGCTCCTATTCGAACCGGTGACATCTCTAGACTGACAAGGCCAAAGCAGAAAGCAGCTGTGGCTCTTGTTGGATTATCGACCACAAATCAGTGTAGTAGTACTTTCAAGAGGTCAATCAAATTGATGCGAGGGACATATGCACTGAGCATAGGACAATATAAGTAGATCGTCCTCAATCCATGTGTTGCCAGTACAGGAATCATTATTCATATGGTGGAGAAGAGATGGAGATGATGGAGGCTAGAGCCATAAGCGAACAATATGACAATATGACAATATGGCATTGACAATATAATTCGGACAACTCCACTTGGCTGCATCCTATCGTTGTCCAGCGCTAGTGTCGGTTCGAAAGAATTATGAGTGCAAAGGACTGACGTGATATATGTAAGTGAATTAACCAGCGCAGATCAAGCAATACGCTGGGAACACATAGCTAAGATGAGTACATAATCGAAAAAATGGCTAAGACATATCATGGCTTCACGACGTCAACCGTTGCTGTCTTTCAATCACTAGGGCCCAAAAATGTCACCAGTTAGATGTACCGCGTGGACATCTGGCGGGTCGAACCAGCTGCTTTCTCATGCAATATATCCTCACTATGTATGTCCCATGTTCACCTTTGGTACAGCGGTTTCCGCCCACGCCCACGTTTCCTTTTCGACGAACATAACACCCGAATAATGGTCGTACCTCGAATTTCTAGACGCGCAACGTGCTGCAATTCTGTGCACCGCACAACTATACTGATAATGTCGATACGTGCGTGCCCACTGGCGCAAATATGGAGGGATAAGCGAGATCAATATTTAATATTTCGCCATCAAGATTTTTCAAATTTCTTTAGATTACCTTGGATTCCTCATTTAAGGGCTTGGCCTGGTCACTCGTCCGCCCTCAAGCTACGGCGGGGTTTTCCAACATGTTCAGGCGCGTTGCCCTTTGTTTGCTTCTCCTCTTCACTGCATCCGTCTTCGCCTTCCCTTTTCCCCAACGGCAGGTGTTACGCCGCCCTGCACCTCAGCTTCGGGACCCTGTGTACGGGGGAACGAACGCGAAGCGACTCGCGAGGGGCTTGCCCCCTTTACCGCCAGTTCGGAGATTTAATGTGAATATTTCACGATCTGACAGTAAGTCTGCAGCCACCTTCATTGACGCGTAGCACGAAGATGTATGGTGTGACTGTAATGCGGTTTGGTCTCTAGCTGCCAAAAGGGCACAGGTCAGCGGCACAACGGCCTGGACCGGCAGAATTCAAGTAAATCTCGTCCCTGGTGAAAACCCCCTTGGTGCAGACCCCCTTGGTGGAAATCCTGGATACCTCCGGCCGACCGATGGTAGTGCTGATCGGTGGGTGTTTCGTCCGCTTTCTTCAGTTATGTCGCATCTGAATTGACACCTGCCTGTCTCTTGATTGATAGGTACATGGTAGTTAGTAAGGCGACCGACGCCGATACTTTCTCGACCACATTCTATCAAGATGGTGTCACTCCCGTGAGCTTCAAGAGTGAGAATGGCTTGGTGCGTTGTCTTTTCTTCCATTGAGTTTGTTTTCCAAACGCAATTCTCCAGAGCGCGAAACCTCTGAGTGCCCGTCCCTATTTGGCAGGTCTCGTCGATCCGAATATTAAACTCGGTGCGTTAAACGCGATCACTGTTTTTCTGGGGAGTTCAGTGCAAAGTACGTCGATCCTTGAGCACTCATCCAGCTCGATCTAATTCCATCAATTTCCCTTGGACGTCGGGTGCAGCTAATTCCGGTGACGGCCCTCAATCTGGTGGTGCAGCCTCCGTTCCTGGACTGAGCTACGAGACGAGATTTTGGCTCTACGATCCTTCAACTAACAATATCACACCCGAATGGGTGGATACTAATCATAGTGAGTGTCTCCTTCAGGGATTCATGCCCTAGCGGTGAAGGGCCTCTCTATCCACATTGCACGGCGACACTCACTTGGGATACTTCCACACAGATAAGCTAAAGCTATCAGCCGTGTGGGATCATGTTGGCCAGAGATCTATCTCACGTCAGATCCGGGGGGCGTCACCTTCGCTGTTTCTGAGTCAAGAAATGTGGTGCGTGAACTATCAATATTGGTGTCTCGAGTTGTGCACGAGCCTGGGTTGCTAATTTTATGCGTCTCTTGCAGACACTCTCTGCAGTTAACTATGATAATCCCGGTATCTAGACATCCATCCAGTTGTGGATCACTTTGCTCCAGATTTGTACCATTCCCAATTACACGGGAAATGACCAGTGCGACTTGTGGTCTTTCGGTGCATCACGTCCGATAACCCCTCATAGACTATACATGTTCGTTAACTTGCACAAAAATTATAAGACGAAATGGAGGACTAGCGAGTTATATCGCTCAGTCCCATTGTACGTGAACTGAGGAAAAGTCGTAAGGACCCAAAAATTCCTGCTTTTATAGCCAGGTGCCATGAATGCGCACTGACTTTGGCAGCGACTATTTAAGAAAGGAAACAAGCGTAGATCATGAGCGTCGCCATCAACAAACGTAAGAATTCTAATAAAAATGCTATATACCCGCTATCCCGTAGCGGGTCCTGCAAATTTTTCTGTATTAGAATTTTTGGGATCGTAGCGTACGCTGAGGCCAACCGTGATTCACGTTTGTTGATGCGGCGTATAGCTAGATCTACTCTTGTTTCCTTTCTTGGAATACTCGCTGCCAAAGTCAGTGATGGGCCGGAGTGGGCCGGATTCGTTGCTGGGAATTACCCGGCAGCGCTGAGGATGACACCCTCCCCGGGTCTGGGCTGCATTATGGTTCAAGTTGCATCTGTGGATGGGACAAAGCACTCTGTCCTTCCATCTGCTCTGATTGCCTTCGCGCTTGCGCTGTATTGCTTGGCTGGTACTTAAGTCGCCTCCAGCCCTGTAACCTACGTACGCTGCCCAGTTCAGTTTTCACTGGTCCTTTGCGTGGTTACTTGCATTTTATTAGCGCGTGCCTACGCCAGTTTACCCGCTCCGTGCCTGCTCTCTGTGCACTTCTGGACTTACCGCATCCAATGTGCACTCTGGCTTCCACAATGCAGATAGGAGGGTTTGCTCTTGGAGTGTTGTAAAACCAGTCTTACCATGCCTAAGAAGGGGTTGTCTGAGCGCCGGGTGATGACCCTGGTGCTGGGGACCGATCTTCCAACTCATCGATACCGGACAACCAACATCTGGGCTGGAATGAGGCTAATCTATTCATGGAATGATTACATTCTTCGCCAACCTTGCCGACTCACAAAGTCCAGTTTATTGTTGCAAGTGTCACGGTCTCAAGCTCACATACTTCTGCTCACGCACAGATGCACGCGACGGCGAGCTGGACCTGTTACAAATATTTCAACAATGATTGACAGTGCGCAATGCCAGATTTCAACGTTACATGTGTCAATGAGGCCTCTGGTTGCTCGACGCTTTCATCACATGTTTGACAGTGCGCGCAGGCAGTGCCACTCGCTCTAACCAAGATACCTTTGGACTGGCTCGACCGTGTGCTGATCATCTATTTCAGCACCATCTGGCACCCCACCCTCAGCCTAGTTACGGGAACGGTTACAGGTCGCACCACTGGCCTTGTGCGGTTGCATTCGCTGCTGGCCCCACTTGAGCCGAGTCCGCTTCCCGACCCAGGGCACATATACAACCACATTTTTGATTCGCGTTTGCTTTACGTTAAAAAAATCCAGGAGGGGGGATGTAAGGCTGCATACAGAGAAAACGCATCGACAACAATTATAGAATACACTGGCGCCGGAAAACAAAAACCTCGGAAAGTCGACCAGACGCCCAATTTGTACATGTCATTTTTTGCACCTCAGCATTGACTACTTATTGGGGACATCAGGGCCGTTCGCCGGAATTCGGAGCTTCTTTTCTTGTTCCTCTTTTTCCATCCTTTGCTTTTCGAGCTTGTATGAGTGATGCATGCATGTAAGCAGACGGCTAAGAGGTGAAATAATAAAGTCGCGGAACACCCACCATGAATGCCCAGGAATGGTCAACTGACATGTGGCGTGGGGCGTTTGAGGTGGATAGACCTGCAGTGGCAAGGAGGACGCCAACGGTGAGGCCTTGTGCCCACATACGAGCTTGGACAAGTTTCTGCGGGAATGTTTGATATCTATGGAAGAAGAGTAAGGTATATACTATCAATTTCCACTATGACGCTATATGCCCAGTCAAAGCACAGGTATGGATTAACTTACGGATTTCTCATAACGAGTCCAAATGCAATTGCCATGCTCAATGCCCAACTGGCCCCAACAATGCTGTACTTCCTCTGAGCTGCCCAATGCAACCATCGTTGTTTCCCACCCAGGTTCGCGATGCGTTGCTGTTCGCGTTTTTGGAGTTCGTCGATCTCTAGAGCACCAGCGTCTCTCCAGCGGGAACGTTCCCAGGCGTTGCCATCGACTTCGGCTTTGATGACTGAAGCGGGGATTGTGAGTATCACAACACCCAGGGCTTTGAGGGAGAGAGGAAGGTTGCGATAGTACTGAGTCCACGCGCATTCCCGGCGTTTTAGAATGAACGAGTTATTTGATTCATCAGTGGGGTGGGTGATGATTGATGGGTTATCCGGTGGGTATTGGAGGGAAGGATTTAATAAATATAAGGGCTAGAGTTGAAGTCCGATGAAAGGCGCTTACAGGCCATGCTCTGTGAAGGTAGTACGAAAGTGGAAAGGCTACGAGTGAGGAGTACACGAAGCCTTCTGCGCCTCCTCTAAGTACGACCCTGTAATGCCTGTAAACAAGCAAATAGGATGAGATGAGCGACCCTGTTGAAAGTGACGTGCGCTTGCAAGCTTGTGGCCGGCAAACGCATTGTGACGCACTCATCAGCTTCTTCTTGCGTGAGAATCTATTGAGTTGGGGTTTGAACGTTGACAAAACATCGTTGCAACGGGTGGTTACGAACCTTCATGGTGGTGGTTGTGAGTGGGAAGTTGTTGAGTTCGAATTAAGTACTGCTATGAGAGTTTGAATTTTCATCAGCCGATCGCGTGGGCTTGTGAGCCACTCATTGGTCATCACATCAAGAAATCCAGGAGTCCCTGTGATCAGTCTAACAGGTGCCCAGCTGCCAAATGGTAGATATGGCTTGGCTGGGATGGCGCTGGATGGCGATAGACTCTTGACGTAAAATCGTCGATGTAAATGCATGTAAATACAAACAATAGCCGTGCCGGGATAGCTGCACTGCCACGTCGACGGGCAATAAAATAGATCTATTATCACAATCTGAGTGTATCATGATCGCTCCCTCTCACTGCACGACGGGTCAGAAACTCACTTCTTTGCACTCTTAGCGTCAAAGGATCTGGGCCGGCGGCAATCGTATTCCAGTCGCCCCGCTCCAGGTGGGGGCGGGTGGCCAGATACCTATTTGTCCATTTGTGGTCTTCGCTGCAATAGATCAGATGGTTCGCTGAGGCGATGCCAGCTCAAGGATGTTAAGAAGTTGTAGTATCTGACCGCCTAGATCTAAATGGCATAAAGGGAAAGGATGATCGCCAGACTCGCTGTTGGCCTGCTCTCGCAGTCTGCCATGATTTGGCTGCCTATATCGCTGTAACCGTGCATGGGATATGATGCAACTTCTGAACTGACAAAAGAACGCGCCTCACTGCCAGGACAGCAACAGGTGGGTTCGTGCCATGCTGATGGATGTGGACGATGAGACGACAATGAGAATGTCATTGGACACAGATTGTATAGCGGAGTGGGGTCTTTGTAGTAGTACTATAGAAGCTGACTCGCCATCGCCCTCCAGCGTACCTCAATCGTCGACTAAGCCTGAAGAACCGCTCTACAACGAGGAAAAGTGCGCACGCCACTATGTTAGACTAATGATTTAAGCAACCAACGGTAGATGTCCGCGAATAGCAGATAAGCGCCGGGTTGATCGGATCTAATTCAGGAGATCGCCGTTAACCACGCGATCGGTGCCGTTCATTTAGGTGGAGTTCGGAGATAACTCCCGGCTGTAAGGGACCACGGTAAACAAACCGACATTCGAGTCACGGCTGCAGGAAAACTTTGCCCAACAAGCGGCGTCTTCCTTGCGGCAGAAGAGAGCGTTGAGAGTAGTCGATGCCTTAGGGAACGAACCGCACTGGAAAGCATCCTCATAGCACTCTTCTGTCAAGCTCCTTTGTTTTGAATTCGGGTTGACAATCCCCAAGCCGGAATCTGCCGAGAAAACACTCGTCACGACGACACGATTTAACTGTTTTCGTCTCGCGCGTGCGTGCCGGCTTGTCTCCGCCTTCGTGTCGTCGACACACCTATCCGAAAAGAGCGCATGAACATACCGGCTGGCTGCTTCCATCTATCATTACTCTGTTAGGCTTTTCTCCCGGCTTCCCAGCTCATGCCTGCGCGCTCACCTCCTCCGACTCCTGTGTCTTCGCCACGCGTGAGTCCCACACCGCCCGGCTCCCCAAAGCAGCCCGACGTGGATAAACATGATGACACGTCATCTTCGGAGACTGGTTTGAGTCCCTCTTCCGTACCTTTAAGACCCATACAGCAAATGGATTCTGCCCATCCAGATGACATGGATATCGATGACGATCCGCCACATTCGGCAGAACACTTCGGCTCCGATGGACAGGAGCATATCAATGGAGGAGGCTCAAGTTCTGATAATGAACAAGAATGGACTACCGATGATTGGATGGCTGATATGCGCCGCGTCAAGGCGCGTTACTCCCCTGTTCAATATCCAAGTCAAGTTAATAGTCTTTTTACTGTTGCAGGTCTACGAACTTGTTGGAACACAATGGACGGACAGGGGGACTGCTCTGTGCACTGGGATATACGATGAAGAGTCCGACCAAGCCGCCATCATCGCTAAAGCAGAGATTGGAGACACTGAGCTGTTGCGATCGGAAGTTCGCATGTCGGATGTATATCAACGTCAACAAGGTGAGAGCCAAACTCTAAACGCTTTAGTCATGAGTATCGCAACCCATCACCTCGGAGCTTTCTCAATGAGGCCTTTCCGATAAGCATGACTTCTATACTGACATCATGCTCATCCACCAATTTCATGGGTGGCCCATAGAAACTCTTATTGTCTGGACAGAACCTGACGGGACTGACTGGGCGCTCAGTTTCCAAGATGTCGAAGGCTGTACAGAGATTTGGGATTTTATAATCGAAGTCCAGCGGCATTTTCGCGGAAAGAGTAAGTGTGACTCCCTCCTGCGCTCCGTTCCTATCACTCTAACTCAATCATTGTGGCGCCTTCTCCTTAGACGGGGATGACTCCAGCTCGTCGCCGCTACCCCCTGGTGCGAGTTCGCAGTCCCGTTTGACCGTTGCATCGATTGTGGCATCAGGACGCTTGCCTGACCCAGCGCTCGGGATAATAGGGGATATTGACACTGCCATCAAGGTCATCGCAAAAACGATTCATGGCCGAGAACGAATAAGCGAGTATATTCTAACCGAGGTTTGTCATCGGTATTGAACTCATTTGGTGATTGATATTGAACGGCGAATCATAGGATTATATCAAGCAGCTCATGGACGTCATGGAGCAAGCCGAGGATCTCGAGAGTTTGGGTGACTTGCATGCTCTGTATGGCATCATGCACACAATCCGTGAGTCAGTTATCTCAGTGGCTCTGATAGCGCCTAACTGGATGATGCAGTCTCGATAAACGACCATGGGATATACGACTATATTTTGAACGAGGATGTCTTTTTGGGCGTCGTTGGTATCCTCGAATATGATCCCGAATTCCCTTCCTACAAAGCATCTTATCGTGATTTCCTCAAAAATTCCTCGGAATATTTGCAAGTCATCGAAATTAGAGACCCGAACATTCAGCGCAAAATCCACCAAACGTATCGTTTACAGTACCTAAAAGATGTCGTCCTCGCGCGTGTGCTCGACGACTCCACCTTCAATGTCCTCAGCTCCTACATAATGGTCAACCAGATTGATATCATCAATCATATCATGCAGATCCAATGTTCCTGAGCGACTTATTGAAACCGTTTGTTCCAGTCCGGAGATCGTTAATGCACACATACCCCCTAATACCATTATTCTTTCTGGCGCGAGAGAACAAGCCCCTTCACCTCCCGCTTCCCCAACTGCATCTACCATCCCCCTCTCGCAGGCACAACAGAATGGCAATAATGCCGAATCCGTTATGCCAACGTCGTCGTCGAGTCACTCAATACGGACGTCAAATTCCAAAGTCGATGCGCTAAAGTTCATTCACCAGCTATGTTTGATGGGGAAGAACGTCCAGATTCCAACGCGGATTGCATTGTATCGTGCGCTTGTTGAACGGGGTGTGCTATTTGCGTTGGAGTGGGCGTTGAGATTGCCCCCACCTTCCCTCAAGAAGGGGAAGGAAATCGAATTGTCTCAGGCTCGATCTGGATCGCAATCTGAGTCTCGTACCAGGCTCAAACACAGGCGCCAGTTTTGGCGCCAGCGTCGATAGAGACGGCAGGAGTGGACGAGGATGCTTGGATATCAGACGCAGATCGGGCTGCGTTGTTAGATGCTGCTGCGGAGGTTCTCATTATCGTAGTCGACCACCATGTTGCTGGCGTGCGTTCTCACATTGTGAAGCAATTCGAGATTGAAAAGGCTCGGGAACATGCCACCGCTATGTCCGCCGCTGGTGGCGCTGGTATCGGACGTGGGCCAATGACGAATGGGGCCTTGGTGGTCTCAAGGGAAGCGGCGGTTTGGGGGGTAGGAAGAAGGCTGAGATTGGTTCTTCGGTCCCCAATTTGCTCAAGGCACTTTGGACCGGTTAGGCGGGACGAAGGATGTACCGTTCCGAAACCAGATCGGGGATTCGCTTAGGATGCTTCTGGAGTTGCCAAATATGGACGCCCATAATGCCAATGGACCTGAGGTATGTTCATTGTCTCATTTAACACTTCCCTTTGGGCCTTCTGTCACTTTGGTGAGAGAAGAATATCATACTGATCCTCCTGCTTTCCCTGCTCATTCAACGGCTCCGGGTAAGAAGACGGCTATGGTGCTTCGACTGCGCGAAGACCCGATCAACGAGCATTTCTTTCCCTTTTTCTACGATCACTGCATAACTATTATGTTCAGACCATTGCTCGAGATTCCGGAGTGGAAGAAACATACGGGTGAGCATACGGCGTCATCACCAAAACCATTGAGTGGTCTCTGATCAGTAATCGTGTATACATCGAAAAGGCGAAATTCTACGGCTCAATCGCGAGCAGTCATCTTTGTTTTTGTATTTGTGTGATTTACTGTGCACGTTCCTTGTTCAGCACTCGCATCGGAGTCAGTACTTTGTATTGTCAAGTAACATTTCCACGCATATTGCCACGCTTCTCCGGACACGCGAAAAGCACATGCGATTAGGTGTGTTTGCTCGCAGTTGTGGTCTCTAGTTGCTAATTTTGGTGTTGTTAGTTGCGCTGCGGTTCTTCCGGGTGTGTATCAAAGCCAACAATCAGTTCATTACTCGGCATTTGATAAAGCACGATATCTTTCGGTCTACGCTTGAGTTGACGGAGAGAGAAGCTAGTCGTGATAATCTCATCAGTGCTTCGTGTCAGGAGCTATTCGAGCACATTCGAAAGGTGAGTTTTTCAGAGACAGTGTTACAGGGAGGATGCGTCTAAGAGGTTCACATAGGATAACATACGTGTAGCTATTACTCACATCATGGACAATTTTGGCCCGCGAATTCACGCGCTGGCCGAGCGATCTGTTGTAGGTCCCAGGTTCAAGGCCTTCATTACGCGCTGGGAACAAATCAATGCTCCTCCGCCGAAGCCCGATTCTCCATCCGAACAGGCTAAGGAGCCCTCGACATTACGAAAATGGGGTCAAGGCACGCTCGACACAGAAGAGGAGTCCTATTTCAATGCGGATGACGATGACGAGCACGAGGGTACCGAGGGCGAGGTTTTGACTCCTGGCGCTCGTTAGTCACACTGTCCACAGCCAAGGGCGCACCGTCGTCGCCACAACAGCAGAGCCTCAAGAGAAAGCGGGTCTCAGGTGGTGTCGTCACACGGTCAGAGGCCGCACGCGGCAGGTCGGCAGAACTGACTGGGCTGGTCCGGCAACCAGGTCGCATTACACTCAACCCTTCCATGTCGACTTCGTCGCATACGTCACCCATTGCTGTACCGCAACCGTATCCCATTCGGGGTCTGGGGCTAGACTACGACGATAATGATGATGATATTCCCTTCATAGAACGACCCCAATCCCCCATGCCCATTTCGCCTCCCCCACGTGCTGCAAGCCCATCGCCAGCCCATAATCCCTTCGTATCCAATACCCAATCCTCCCCCACTTCAGATCATACTTCATCACCTCCCTCACCCTCTGTCCCCACCCCTGAACCTTCACTCCATAAGCGGCAACGTGGTGGATCGATTACTGCGATGGATGCATCTGAGCGAGCAGCTATAGCAGCCGCTACCAGCCAGGCAGGACGCCGACCCTCAGTCGGTGCACCTCCGCTGAAACGCAGACGGGATGATGATGATGACGACGAGATGTCCCTCCTAGCAAACAAAGGTAGTCTTGGTAGACGTCGGAATCCGATGGCAGCCAACACGGATCCCAAGCCTTCCGTTGGTGCAGGTGCCGCCAAAGCCAAACCTGCCACCGAGACTGACACGAAGGACGATCTCAACGCCAAGCCCCAGGCGATCAAGGAGTCTTGTCCGACGCCAAAGGAGGCGAATGACAAACCCGGTGCTGTGAAGAAGATCAAACTTTCGCTCAAGGCAAATCTTGGGTTAGGCAACAAAAAGTCACCGACACCCCCTTCACCTACACAAGCAAATGGAGGGAAGACGAAGGATGGGGACGAAGGCTGATTCCCTCCAAGCATCTTTTCATTCAACCCAAACTCCCTCCCAATGTTTATTTTGTTTATTTCCTCTGCTTTCTCTATCGCTGTCATCTGTTCCTATGCTGTGTACGCGTTATGCCCTTGCATGTAGAACTTCCTTTGCTCTCACCTAGACTGTTCGATCACTCTTAATTACCAGATCATATTGAACTACAAGCCAATGTAATGGAAGTAGTGTGTACATGAAAAGCTAGCACCTAAGCCGCCTTCATAGAAGGGTGCAGGGCCAGCAACAAAGCCTTGTTCAATCGCTAACATCCATTCCAATGCCTCGTTTATTTCTTTATCGCCATCATTTGATGATTGCATTGTACTTTGTGTGAATGGCTTACGTGACTGTCTCCTCCTTAAACCTTGCCCCCCGCGCCTGCAAAAACTAGCTTCAGGCACGTCGAACACGCGACGTACGTTGTTACCCTTGCATGGTACTCGGGGCACTTAACCTAGTTTGCTTGGCCTCTGTGCTCATTCTCACTGAACTTAAGTTACCATCGCCGCATCTGAGTTGTTGGCCCTAATGACTTAGGACTTAATGGGGAGAGTGAGCTTTCCAAGGCCGATGCTGCCCTATATATATGGTGCTTCTCTCTATAATTATAAAGTCGTAGTGAGCATTCAGCTCAACCACCTCACACGCTCGTGGAGACGTGTCGAGCACCAGTCAGGCCATGAAATGATCCGTAAACGAATCGAGCCAAAAATATGTAGTTGGTTTGGAGAATCCATTTGAGCTAGAACATACGCATACGTACGGGTACAAGTAGTATAAATGATAAACTGGCAGACACATGACAAGACAAAGGGAACTCATAACGATAACGAATGCGATGGTGGACAACAATGCAAGTCGACGACGAAAGGTTAGAGTAACGAATGGTATCGGTTCACCGCCAAACTTTCTTGCCAGTAGCACTTATATCATTGGTGAAACTAGAAAGGGAGTTCGAAAACAAAGATCGTCCGGCTTTGCCTGTGGGAAAGGTAAAGGACAGCAAAGAGTCCGAATGCACCGCCATAGAGGACCGGCGAACTTTCTTTGCTGGAGATTTGCGAGGCTGGTTATATGCGTATGCTGCAGATGGAGGCGAAGGTCGGGGGATGAGGCTGCTCCGTCTTCTCGACAACCGTTCCACTCGAGCAGAGCCCAGGTTAGATCTCCGTCGAGACTTGGTCACAGAAGCTGGGGCTTTGTTGATCTTTTCAAAGCTGGAGTCTACGTGTGTGGTATTGAAAATCGCTGAACGCCCGGGCGCAGCTCGTGAGGAGACGCCCCAAGCGCAGCGTACGAAGTAAGCCGTGGTGGGGAGTTGACAATGTTTGATAATGGGGACGCCCGAACCTCACTCATGTCTCGTTTTCGTCATCTTCGCCCACGCTTGACATTGGTGACGGACGTGACGGTTTAAGGAATTTTGGTTCCAGGCGACCAGTCCTGGTTTTCGATGGCACCGAGGATCTCTTGGCGGCGGGAGGTTGGGGTGCAGGTACGCTCAGGGCGGATGAAAAGACCCGTCTTCGGTTCGCTCGTCCTCCCATTCGCCATCTGATTCGCTTCCAGCCTTCTTCTTCCCATTCATGCCTGGCTGCAGAACCAAAGGGGCGATTGGAGGTCGAATAGGCGAATTTTTCTTTGCCGGCTTCAGACCCTTGTCGTCAATCTCGCCCTGGCTGGTTTCATCGCGCCAGCGAACGCTTTTCTTTATGACCTCGCGTTTAGGCTCCGCTCTTGACAAACTTTGTCTAAGAGGGCGGCGAGGAGATTTAGTGGGAAGGCGGCGGGGCGACATTGCGTGTCCCCCCATGCCAATGGAGGATCTTCTTCGACATCCAAAGAGGGAAACACGATGAACCATTCCGCTTCGCGTTACGGCTTTCGAACTAGTATAGAAGGGGTAGGGTGGGAGGTGAAGCTTAGAAGTGCAGAAGATTTGGAGGAGTGAAATGCTGCTGTGCTCTGACCAATGAGGGCCGTGAATGCAGAATCATTACTTGCAGCAACCCGAGACATCGCTGCAGCAACCTCTCGTGCCTTTAGTATGTCTCAGACTGAGCCTCTGCGGCGCGGTTAAACACCGACTGAAGGGTGACACTCCCATCCGCCATCATAACGGTGCAACGCGCGAGTAACCCAACTAATTCAGTGACGAAGTTTGCCTGGCTTTCGACGGCTGCCTTTGATATGGACTCTCTAGCCTCGGCTTTGGACCGTTCCATCTCCGTTCTTTGCAACTGCGCTTCGATGCGCACTGCGTCGACACCAGACTCATCAAGTCTATCTGACTTCCGCTCTGAGACCGCGCGAAGAGTGGCCTCGAAGAGTGAAGCACAATTACCGGATTTCATAATTTGACGCTGAAGGGAGGAGTCAGCCTCGACGGCCTGCTCGTCGGGACTGGAAAGCAATTGAAGCAAGGAACGCTCTGCTAGGACATCAGATGTTTGCAACGATGGGTCCATTTTGTCGATTGCAGCAAGACGTGCGTGGATCGGTTTCAGCCGCACATTCGCTACGAAGAGCTGAGCTTCGCAGGCGGCGCCATCAACCAAAGACCTCCGGCTCTGCTCAGATTTCGCTGATAAGTCCGCTCGGAGTCGGGAAATCTCTGCCTGAGCCTCCCTTCTCTTCCGCCGCTGGATTTCTGTCTCTGTGTCCAACTTCCCAGCCAATTTCTGCTTCAACTCAGAGACTTCGGCGTTCAGACGGTTGATTGCCTCAACGTACTGGCCAACATGGCGATCCACATTGATATAATTCCGGGAAATCTTTGTCTTTATGTCCTTGGCACGGTTCGCGTACTTGAGAGTGTTTTGTGTGTCCTCGTAATGATTCGAAGCGGGGGCTACACAAACAATCATGACTGTCCTGCAGTTCCCACCAAGAGAGAATTTCAAGAGACGCGTCAGCTTGCTGTTGCGGTATGGGACGTGTCGGGTTCGGTTGCCTGATTCGCAAAGGGCATTGATGCAGTTGCCCAGGGCGAGAAGTGATTTGTTGATGTTGGCACCTTCAATCATCCGTTGGCCCATGTTGGTTGTGGCGCTGGCACGTTCGCTTCCTGCGAGGTCAATGATGGACAGTGTAGCCATCGTTTTCTCCTCTGTAGTTCCAGCGGTTCGGGGTGTCTGTGCGACATTGACTTGTAGAACCGCGTGTGAGCGTGAAGAAGTCTGATTGGCGTGGGTTGGGGATTGAGTGCGACGGGCATTCCCTTGCATCACCATTTCCTTCACTTCGTCCGCCGTCTTGGGCCGCATTTCAATAAGTCCAGGGACAGTGACCCTGTTCGACTGATCGTCCCTCATTGCAAGCCCCCCACGAGGAATATATGCGTCACCATCCACCAACAAGTCCCGAATCTCCTCGTTGTATATCTCAAGAAAACTGAGAGACACATCACAAATCACCTCGTCCCTCTTGTCTTCAATTCGTTGGAATAGCTCAGCCATCGTGAGATAAATGATGCCCGGGTCAGATTCAGTGCCAGTGATAGTATGCGTCTTGCCGCAGCCAGTGGCCTATAGGGATCTGATAAGAGACGTGCCAACTGGAATATTAATTATCCTTACGCCGTAAGCAAAGACGGTCGCATTGAACCCATCTAACAGGCCATCGAGTAACGGTTTGGTGGTATTTTCGAATACGTCTGTCTGCCGTGCGTCCATATCAAAGACGCGGTCGAACGTGTAACGCTGGTCTTTGTAACGTTTAGTACCGGGCGGCGCAAAGCCTCTTGTCTCAAAGGAACGCCGGACGTCCGGATCCTTGGGGTCAAAGATCAAGACCTTGTCATCCATGACCTGTACGATTGGACGAAGAGATCTTGATGTGAGTGCAGTTTTTGCGGGCGACGTTGTGAGATGACCATCGCCCATGAAAAAGGACTCTTTGTCATAGCCAGACTGTAGGCGTTCAGACTCCCAAGGATTTGGAGGGCGGACTCGGACGGCGACTGTGATTGAAGCGGACATTATAAGAGGGGAGGGAGGGTAGTGTACAACAGTGGGATTCGCTGTAGGACAAACGAGAGAGACTTGTTTTCACCGTCACGTCTCAAGTGTGGAAAGCTGTTGGCTTGAAGAAACACGACAATGTTTGATGATCTTTGTTGACAATTGTTGTCGCGCTCCCGAATGCGGGAGACGTGATTTACACGTGACACCAGCGTGTGAACTTCTGAATTGGACATGGCTCCAAAACTCTGTGCTCTGTGCTCTGAAACACGCGCGATCATCAGACGACCAAAGACTGGGCAGCAAGTATGCAAGGAGTGTTTTTTCTGGGTGTTTGAGACAGAAATCCACAATACTATCATTGCTGCAGAGCTATTCCATCCTGGAGATCGCGTCGCAATTGGAGCATCAGGAGGAAAAGGCTCGTAAGACTCATGCCATCCGTGCATGCGACTAACAAAGATATTATAGACTCCACTGTACTAGCATATGTAATGAAAACACTTAATGACCGGTATAATTATGGGTTGGAGTTAGTCTTGCTCTCCATCGATGAAGGAATCACTGGGTATCGGGATGACTCTCTCGAAGTGTGTCCTCCCGTAGTTTCGAGATGTGTTATTTATTTATTTTTTCTAGACTGTGAAAAGGAACCAAGTACAATATGGTTTGCCACTGAAGATTCTGAGCTACGATGAACTGTACGGATGGACGATGGACCGCATCGTCCAGCAAATTGGTCGCAAAAACAACTGTATGGGCCTATCTCCTTGCGTCGATACCGCATAACCTTTTCGATCAGGCACATTCTGCGGTGTTTTCCGTCGACAAGCTTTAGATAGAGGTGCCGCGGCCTTAGGAGTGGATCATATCGTTACTGGTCATAATGCAGATGACATCGCAGAGACCATTTTGATGAACAGTGAGCAGTGCCACGATTACATTCTGACCAGATTTTTCACTAAATTTCGCTAGTCATGAGGGGAGACATTGCTCGCCTTGGCCGGTGTACCCAGATATCCACAGCGGGTGAAGACACTATTAGGCGGTCCAAGCCTTTTAAATACGCTTACGAGAAGGAAATTGTGATGTATGCGTACTTCAAGAAGTTAGATTACTTCTCCACCGAGTGCATATATTCGCCTGATGCATACCGTGGTCACGCCCGAGCTTACTTGAAGGATCTCGAGGCGATAAGACCGAGCGTCATTATTGACATAATATACTCCGGTGAGGCTTTGCAAGTCCAGGAGGACGTCAAGATAAAACCGCAACGCAAGTTTGGGCCTCCTTCCTTGTTCATGTACTCACAGGGTTTGAGCAGGCACTTGTTTGCGATGCGGTTATATTTCCAGCAACGAGATATGTAAGGCTTGTACTCTTTTGGAGGGATTAGAGCGGGGCACCGCTGGCGCAGGAGTTGTGAGTTGTTCAGCGTATGCACGAATCCCCAAAGTAACAACATGCACGAAATCTAGAAGGACTGCAGCCCGGGAAGCACAGAGTCTTCAGATGGTTTACGAACTATTCCGAAGTTCCAGATGCCCCGGAAACGCTCCGGACATAAAAGTATTCCATTAGGTGAAGCAACAACGGCCAATGACAACATAGATGTTAAGAAAATGTCAATGGACTGGTGATCAGACAATCACGACGCTCCCGTCCAATCCACTTTCAGGGTTGTCTGCGCCCTCTCTCCTCCCATCCCGGGCTTCGAATGTCTCGCAAAGCCCATCAATCCTTTCGAGCAATCTTCCTGCGACAACTGACATTTCTGTATGTCCGTCAGTGCGGGACACGTTGACAAATTCATTCCCGAGTCGATCCGTCTGCGCGTCGAGGCGTGGAGCAGAGGAAGAAGGAGGGAGATGGTCAATAGGGGCTAGCGAAGCATGAGTTGCGGAGATTGCTCCTTTCCGTGCCTGTCCCGGATGATTTGGAGAGCCCATCCATCGAACCTATGTATGACCACTTCTATTAATGTTCTGCACTTCATGACAACTTTCAATGAAACACGGACGATGTAGAAGTAGATTATCATGATCAGACTCGTGAGTGGACCGAGGAGCTGCGAGCCCATGCCCGAATGTACAGCACCAGGGCCCACCACGATGTGCCGTACATGAGGGTTGGGCGGCTCGTTCAATTGGTGCGCAATGATTTCTATCTGATGTTTTGACGCTTGATATGCGGAGAGTGACCGAATCAACTGCCAATCCTCTGGGTCACTGTGTCCCGCCGCAGCTCCCATTGAGGATAACCATATGACACGCGCCACCGACGGAGCAGCGCATAGCAATTCCTTTAACTCTCGTTGCTGCGATTATATAGCTGGTGGTTGAGTCCACCGAAAGATCATGTCAGATGCACTTACAACCAGATAATGGGAGAAAACATTGCATTGCCAGACCAGTCCAAGGCCATCGTCGCTCATCAACCCCGATGACTGCGAAATGTAGGTCGGGTGGGTTGCACCCGCAAGGGGATCACGAAGAATTTGCCAGGTAGCAGCGTAGTAATCAATCGCGGTAAAACAGCTGATCCCAGCGTTACAAATGAGGTGTGATATATATGGATACCTGCCAAGATGTTAGAACGAACGGTCAACAAGGAACGGCGAACACAACCCTCCTGGGTACCTTTGCTTAACGACATCGCAAAACTCAAACACGCTGGACACACTCGCCAAATCACATTGAACGAAATCTATTTGAAGCGTGTCACGAAAATGGCGAGCATAAGCATCGTCTTCGCCACGATTATTGCGTTTGCGGCGAAGGAGTTCAACGTCGAATGCAACCAATAAACGTTCACGCGCATCCAACGCACGTTCCTTACTGCGACAGGCCAGAACAAGCGTGGCAGAGTTGTAAGGAGACTGAACGAGTGGTCTGGATGAGAGTGCAAAATTGGGGTCTACCCTCTCCTGCGGCTGAGCATCAGATGGTGCCTGCTGGGACAGCTGTATCAGCAAGCGGAGACAGATGCCGAAGCCAACGCCACTGCACGTTCACGTCAGAGAACAGATGAAAGGTCGCACAGAAAAGATCTTACGTGTTGGCACCAGTCACAATTGCGATTAGACGCGCCATTAAAAAATGGTTTGAGTTCTGGACGGCTCATGCTTGTTGCCATTTTAGGAAGCTCGTTGGGCCACAACGCTCAATTCAATTACTGTATCCTTCTGCCAAAGTTCACAATGCCTAAAGAGCTTCGTAAAAGGGGGAAGAAGAAACTAAAGCAACAGGATCAGGATCACAGTGGGGAAACCCGTGGCCCTACGTCGTTCAGCGAAACCCAAGCAGAGCCTGGCCAAACGACCCAAGCAGATCCTGATGCACCCTTCGGCATCGTAGAACCTAACCTCAAATCGTACATCTATACCATTGAGGCGCAATTAAGAGAATGGAATAATGGAGAAGCTACTTACGAATATTCGGATACCATGAGGCCCCTTGAAGGTATGTTTTGGCACGGTTCCTCTTCTGTTGCTGTCACTCATATCATGTCAAGAGCGTACGGCATTCATAACCTCAGTCCTCGCGGAAATTTCTGGGAAGGAGCCCCAGTTAGCCACGGACCCTCGTTGTTCCGCTGTTCTCGAACGTCTCTGTTACTCTATGGATGACCTCGCACGTCGGACCTTCATGGAACGGCTCGCTGATTCGTAAGGGGCTTCTCTGTTGTTAAGCACTATTCTGATACACTCCCAGCTGGGTGCAACTTTCCAAGCACCGATTTGCATCTCATGTGTGTCAAACTGCTCTTGAATTAGCTTGTCACACCGTCAGCCGTGAGGTGTGTTAGCTAGAGCTTTCTTGAGAAGGGATGCTGACTGTAATCTAATCGACCAGCATAGTGGTAAATTTGCAATGTTTGCGTTCTCGGAGCAGAAAAGCATGACGGACATCATCCTTGACGCGGCCAAGGTAATGGAGGTATGATTCTAGCGCCGCAAAATTCGCTGATACTCCCATCTGCGTAGGAATTGATAGATCCCCTTTGTGAACTCATGATGGACCAGTTTGCCTCACATGTCATTCGCGCTATGTTAAAAGTATTGGATCCGTCGTCGTGCGTTGGGGGTGATGCCAAGTCAAGCCACAATTCATACAGTCGATCAAAGAAAAGCGAGGCGTTTAGACAGCGTCAGGGATCAATGATGTCAGTCTTTCATCGTCGGGAGGAGACATCGTCGCCGTATCAGGTGCCAAATTCGTTTGGTGAAATGGCAGGGAGATACGGGGAGACGCTTCGCCAGAGTTTAGGGAATAACGAAGTCCGTGCCATGGTGATAAATCCTGTTGCGAGCCCAATTCTGCAGGTATGAACGAATGAGCCTCTAATTGCATTAATTTGTGACTCTGCAGACAGATGCTTTTAGCTATCGAGTCAAAACGTGGAGAATCCGAAGTTCCTGGCTCCCTCATGGACCGTGTTCTCGTGGGGATGGTCACTCGACTACGTTAGTGCGCCAATCGATATTTTGTTGGAAAATTTCCCTCAAGCCCTGTAACAGTCAACCAGGACCGTACCATAATTCGGGAAGACTATATAGAAGCCTTACTCAAGGATGCCACTTCCTCGCATCTGATGGAAGTCCTAGTCGAGATCTCACCCCCACAAATCTTCCATCAGATTTGGGCGACGTACTTTGTTGGTCGTCTTGGACAATACATTACTCATCCTATTGTCAACTTCGTCGTTGCAAAGGCGGTCTCTCGCATCGACAACGAGGATCACCTGCGCGGTCTACTAGCAGAAGCCAAAGGCGGCTGGGCAAGGTCTATATGTACGTCTCAGACCAACACAAATATACTTCTGACTGACTTAAAAGTTGGAATTCTCAATAGCTTTAGGCCGCATTGGTACAATCCGAGCGCTCGTAGAGAGATCCACCAGTCTCGGTGTATTGGAAGAAAAAATCATCGAGGCAAGTCAATGACCGGACACTATTGTCTACATACCTTGATTTTGTATCCAGACGATCATTTCATCCTTCGGCATCACGAAGGAGGATGATCAGCAATTCATCATACCTTGCATTTTGCACCTGAAGACCCTGGAGGTGTGTTCTTCGAATTCTTCAAATTCAACGATGAGTCATTGCTAACTCCGGTTAAGGCATATCATGCAAGCCAAGCTTCCCAAAACCAACCAGAAAATGAGCCCTCTGGTTTGGAACAGCCTCCGCAGCGTAAGGAGGGAAGGCCCAATGACTCGAAGTTCTCCACTCAAGGTGCACTCCTGCTTCAGTCCATGCTCCGTGTACACGCTCCTTTTAATGCTAGTGTCTTGGAAAGGTGTGGCGGCTGACTTGGGCTTGGGAAACGTGGTTTTCTAACGTCGATCACATTCACTAAAGCTTACGGATGCAGTCTGCCGATGTGATAATAGAAATAGCACACGACCCAACAGGATCTCGAGTGCTGGACGTCGTGCTGGAGGCACCGAGAGTCCCATACCCCGCCAGAAGAAATTTCATAATGAGTCTCCTGGGCAAATACCATATACTCATTGATGATAGACTTGGTAGTCGGGTTGCCGATAGATGCTGGGACGCATCCGATGCACGTCTCAAGGTTCGTCGGTCGAGTGATCTTACCGGCCTATCCTCTAAGCGCAAATCCTCAGAGAAAAATCGCGGAGTCTCTCATTCCTCATGAATACTTCCTTGCACAGTCGATCTATGGGAGACACTTTGCTAAAAAGATCCGCATTACCCTATTCCAACGGAACAAATCGTTATGGGTTTCTCAACAGAGTTTGGGTCCACCTAGAGGGACTTCCCAACAATTGTTTACAGACGAGTCTACTGCCCAAGACCACAGAGAAGACCAACAAGAAGTTGGACTCGGCTCACCGAAGAAGCGGAAGCGCATGGACGAAATAGACGAAATCTTTTCGACAGTGAAAAGGCAACCGAAAAATGGCTCATAGGTGCAAACCAAGGAGGAGGGGCTGTTCTGATGAAGTGATCACCAAACCCAGGGTTCTTCCAGGAAAATCAGGCAGCCAAATGACGTTTCTTGTTTCTGTCTTACACTGTAATCCAATCACTGTTCCTGTTCTCGATTCTTTGCTTGTCCACGATGCCAGCCATGCATGGCGCCATCAATTTACTTTTTTGGAAGATCTTTTCGGCCTTCGGAAATACCCTTCTCAGATAAGGACCCGAAACTAATTCAAAAATTTGAAATATTTTTTGGATCCGCCTGGATTTACTCCCTTCTTCGTAACCACCTCAAAGGTTTTTCTCAACATCCAAGCGTGCTTGAACCATGTCAAAGATTGGAAAGCGCTCCAAGGTGGAAGAGGATGATGCACAGTTCACTGATGAACAGATTGAGGCTCTGGAGGCTAACCAGAAGGGTGAGCTCGTGGCCCTGGCCGCCACGAACATAACCTTCGTTCAAGCCCGTCAATCACTAACTGCGTCTATGTACTCGATCCCCAGAGCTCGAGCGCGTGGAGCTGGCGCTAGAGCGTCAAACATTTCTTCGATTGGACAAATATTACGAGAAGCGCCGGTCAACCTTGAAGGCCATTCCCAACTTCTGGCGGACCGCCATACGAAACCATATCCTTTTGTCAGAGGCGACTTCGCTCCTCGATGACCAGAAGGCTCTCTCCTTCCTCGAGGACATCAATGTCGTGCGTGACCCCAGGGAACATCGCGCATTTACCATTGAGTTCGTGAGTTGGGGCGCTTTGGAGCTGCCCTCGAGAATACAGAACTTATCGCCAAAACACAGTACTTTGCGGCAAACCCGTTCTTTACTGAATCTGTTCTCAAAAAAGAATACAAGCTCACCCCCTCCAGCGATGCTGCTGCCAATCAGCCAGATGAGGATGGGATCTCGGATGCGATTCTTAACTTCGACTTGAAGCGGGATACCGAGCCATCGGTGAGTCAATATGCAATTAATTCACGATGCTTTGGTTTTACGCATATGCATCCATCAGACGATCAAAATCGGTTGGAAGGAGCCTGACAAGACTTTGACCCAGTTATATCCACGAGTCACGGACCCAGATGATGAGGAGTCTGTGGAAGACCACGGTTCTTTCTTCAACGTTTTTGAGCACCCTGACGCTGATGGCGAAGTAAGTTTTCCCCTTTAAGTCAACGTTTGTGATGTGATTCGATCTTACCAATCGCGTTCAGATCGCAAACGCCATCGCGTTTGACCTCTATCCCACTGCAATTGATTACTTTTTCAACCGTGGGGAGAACGTAAGTGGCGATGCGATGCTGATCATCAATAAAACTGATTCTTGTGCCACAGAGCCTCGGTGCCTTGGGTATGGAATCAGACTCAGATGAGGAGGAAGATGGGTCAGATGAGGAGGACATTGATCTGGAGAAGCCTAAAAAGAAAGCTAAGAAGGCTAGGCACTAGACGTTTGTTCGCCTTCGCTTGTTCACACAGTCTCGTCTATTTACGCCTTAATTTGTCTTATCTTTTCTCTTTGCGTCTGGTCCTTGTCAAACTGTCATAAATAAAAACCTACCGTGATCTATCGAACGTTCTGTCCTGCTCTTACGTTTTGGAGTCCACTGGTGTGGGACTTTGAATTGAAGCGTGATGATCGGAACGATCCCCGTTCACATTTCAGGCTGTACAGAGCAGCATTTGTTTCTGGGATAATATTGCTATCTAGATGTAATCTTCAGCTCCGGATCTGGCGGCACTAGTCTACCTTAATGGATATATTGCATAATGGGCCACGTATGCCACCAACACTTCTAACGACCGTCAGCTTCCAAGAATCGGGCTATGCCTCAGATATACGCACTAGCACTAGCGCTATGTCCGTCGATCGAGCTGTAATGATTTGCTTTTCAAACGTTGGACATTGCCCAAGGGATCTGAGCGCCGCCGAAGAGATACACCGAATCCTACGTAGCTACATGCGAGGTATGTAGGTCTACCAGTACACATATATTTCAGATTTAGATATTACTTTTTGCCACAACGCAAATGCCACGTTAGTTCACGGGCAGGCCCATTTTGACCCATAGTCCTCCCTGCCAAATGGGAGCAAGAAGTTAGCACCTGGCACCAGACCAATTGGACAAGGAAAAAAAAAAGGAATCAAACCTTGGAGAACATTGTCACGGCACTTTGAACCCACACCTGCTCCACAGCTTTCCTTCCTCCGGCATTCTTCCAGACTCCCGGTGGGCAGGAGCCAATCGGTGCATCCTCCTTTTGACGTAGCGTGAACGTATCAAACGTTTGAAGAACACGTATGATCACTATTGGGAATGCAAAGAAGCATGTCATGAGGAACAAGGCAAGAATGTTAGTATCTCGACCCACTAAAGCTAGCCTCATTGTAAGCAAAGTTCTAGAAATAAGGAGACCGGTATTAGTAAGCTGCTCTATTCCCGCATCGAACGATCACGCTTCACACACTTGGCCAAGACAGATTCGGGGGCCCGCACTGAAGGGCAGAAACATGAAAGGATCCGACGCCGTCTTCTGGACCTTGTCCTTGTCAATCCAACGCTCGGGGTTAAACTCATTGGCATCCTTGCCCCATAGGTCCTCTCGGCGGTGCGCGAAGAGAGGGAACATGTTGATTCTTGTTCCCCCCGGCGGAACATAAATTGGCTTTCCACCCGTGTAGCTGTCTCCGGGTATAAGTGAGGCCACCTTCGACGCACGGGCACTATACGGTACAGGGGGGTACAGGCGAAGAGTCTCATTGAGGACTGCGCGCACTGAAGGGGTAATGTCTATCCAACGACGAATCACGGGAGATAAGTCGAAGGCAGCTTACGATACCTCATATTCCGGATATGCTCAAAGGTGGGCGATCCTTCAGGAATATGCTCCAGGACTTCGTTCCGAAGCTTGAGAGCGACATCGGGATATAAGCAAAACATATACATGACAAAGGTCAAGAGCGAGGCGGTTGTGTCCCGTGCGGCAAGGAGCATATTGATAAGCTAAGACGATGTTCAGCAAGGCAACTCATTGAACAAGTCCAGGGAGTAAAGTGGACTCACCTCATAGCGGATCAATCTAACATCGTTCGTAGCATCTGCTAAGTGGTCAACAAGGTTCCCATCATCTATGCCGCATTCCTTTTCTCCCCTCGCCGCCTTCTTCTGAAGAGCCCCAATAACTAATGGTTCAACAAATGCATCGATAACGGCATTATGCTCTTCGGAATGATCCTTGAAGAATTCCCTAGCAGCCCAACAATAGTTCCATCGATCCCGGACAGCCATCACGACTTGCAACTGTTCAAATGAACCCACGAATCCACCATAATCACCCTCAGCACGTGAGCCTTTCATGCCAAGAGCGGCCTTGCCTGGAATCGGCAGCGGGGAGTCCAAAGTATTGAGGGAGTCGGTTCCAAACAGAAATCCGCCCGCGGCATCAAGGGTGAAACGCCCGAATATGTCTTGCACGTCGATGGACAGCCCTGTCTGAGCCCGGGCCCGAAGATGTAAGAGGACCTTATCGGTGTATCGATGAAAATTATCAAAATCGCGAATACGTTCACGAACTGCATATTCGAGAATTGTGTGATAAGCGATCATCCCTGTCGCCTGCAAACAACCCACCGAAGAAAGGACGTGACATTGCTCTGTGCGCCTTCGCTTCAGTCCCATCCGACCCAAAAATGCCGTCTCCAAACAAACCATACGCCCTGACATACAGATATATTATCATAATCGATATGATCTGTACGGGACTCACGACACCTTCGCCTCTGTCCCCCTATCGAAGTTATCAAAACCTGTTGCGAGCACGGTCTTCATTACGTGATGATTTCTCGTTGCATAGACGTCTTGCCATAACAACCCTAGGTTGACGGTGTCACAACCGTAAGTGTCAAGGTATGTTTTTATGTTCTCGAGGACATATCCCCGTTCGAAAGTATTCACGGAGCTGAGTTGAACGTGAATCTCACCGTGGCTGCACCCAGCGAGAGGGGAACCACACTGACTCAAAGACAAGGTCGATATTCCCTATCCATTTCCCCTTTATCCGTGGAGGTAGAACGGCACCCATTTTTGCAGCATTCCTTGCATTCTTGAACTGATTCCACTGAAACTTAGCGATCCAATATCCAAGGCAGACCATGGTTCCGCATGACCCGTGGAAGAGCAGGTTGGTTGTGAAGGCAGGAGGGTAAATGAAGCGCAAGAGAGCCCAAGCAATGAACGCTGGAGGTGCGAAGAGATCAACCAGAAAGATGAGGAAGTGAAGTCGATAGAAGCTGTTGATTGCTACGGGTGTCATGGAATGCTGCATAGCTCAAGTGGTGTAAGGTTACGGGGTACGGAGATCAAGCTCGGATGGATCGTCGGGCCCAGGCCTCTAGTATTGAAATGAATAAATATTTTGCAGGGTTCCCATTTGAAGTGCCCTTCTGACGGTTATGGAATATAACAATATAACAATAAATTCGGAGTTTGGATCCCGGTGAGAATCACCTGACTTCTGCCTTCATGAGGGATCGACGCAATCATGGCGTCCGTGAATCGCGTCTGGGATTTAATACTTAATGATATTGGCATGGTCTCAAGCAGTTGCTCTACTTTGGGCTAGAGTCAAGTTTTCATGTTTTAGGGCCACAGTTATTCTTCGGTGGTTAACTTCGTGGTACGGGACCTTCTGGAGGTTCCCCAGAGCATATCTCCCCACTGTTTCTGGCCCACGATTGGCATCTCTCAAAGCGACGTACTGCACTCAGCCCATACATCATCTGGATGTGAGGAGGCGAAGGTGGTCTTGATTGTTGGGATGTCCAAATAGTAACCTTTCATTTTGTGGACTCGTGTTTCGTCTGTTGTCACGGTGTGTCTGTTCACATAGCTCACAAATATGAAACGAATTCCGTCCGTAAACGCTGGTGTCTGTTCTTTAGCATATCATTGGCACCGTAATTCCCGCTGCCAAAACAGTTAGACTGTCAGAGTTTGAGCAGACGGATTCCATCACATGGTACTCACTTCACAGCCCATGCATCTCGCGATTTTCCTTTACCCTTGTCATCCTCATTGGGGGGAGAGCAATCCATCTTTGAGTCTTTGCCCATAGAAAAGAATGGATCAGTGACGCACAGTCTGGTGAAGGTGTCTGCGTTTCTGTGGTCTTCATCTTCGTCTTGGGTGGGATTGTAGGTGAGTCAATAGATTGTGTCTCATCCGGCGACTGGGTGGGTGTTCTTCTGCCATTGTCTGCTGTCTGGAACGCATTCCGTGTGTTCGTTCAAGTCTGATTATGTGGTCTTCTGCATTTGTGGGCTGTTCAATAGGGATTTGCACGTTTGCATTACTGCTCTCGCATTCCGTATGTAATGATGTTCATGTGGTACAATCGATTGACATTATTGGCACGCAGTTATTGTGAGAACATATTCAGAACATCTCTAACGGCTGTTTCACCAGCACCCCTTGGTGTACATACTGCAAGTGATCAAGAGTGATCAGTCAAAAGTGACTGATATGATCATTGTCATGTGAAGTACGCATAGAAGAACAAGAACAGAGAAGGGACTGCTGATCGGTAAGTGACAGCACAGTAAAAATGTGGTGGGAATCGAGACGAGTGTATGTTTGCTGAGCGTGGTTGGGTGACTTGTGCGTGGGCGAAGGCGTAACGGATAGCGTGGCGACGGCCCCGACAGGAAGTCGAAGCCTCTTGATTTGAAGCGAGCCGGTAGATACAAAAAACCCCCCCAAAAAAGGAGGCGATGGGGCAGGTGGAGGGTAACGATGAAGACAAGTGAGAGTAGCAGCAGAGAAGCGCCAACAAAAGAGAAGAAGTCAAGTTACAAAAACAAGGCATGAGCCGAAAAGAGAAAGACACCGTAAACATCCGGGATCCAACTCGCAAAGGGTAACCAAGGCTAACTGCCTTATCCAATGCAAGACCGAATATTCAACGCCAACCAACCACCCTAACCAAAACTAATAAGAGAATTAGTTAGAAATATACGTCAGAGTTGTAGAAAAAGAAATAAACTCCAGCGTGCGCGGACGCAAGAGAGATAAAAGATTGTAGAGCAACAGCGTGCAGCGGACGCGAGAGGTGGACGCGAGAGGTGGTGGCTGAGAAGCCAAAGCGTACCGCGGACGCAGAAGAGAAGGCACGGAGGCCGAAGCGCTCAGCGGGCGCGCATAAAAGAAAGAAGGCACGGAGGCCGAAGCGTACAGCGGACGCGTGTAAAGAGAAAGAAAATAAACCTACGTACCGATCAAGCAGCAGAAATCAGAAATAAGGACACAATTTCATACCAGACAACTAAGAAAAACTGAACATCGCGGATGAACAGTCTAAAGACATAAAGCAATGAATATTGCGTACAGACGAGGACTTGACCTAGCAAAGGGCACGGCGGATACCCAGAAGAAAACTGAGGCGCTGAGGCCGGCGCACATAAGTCATATTTAATCTCGTGCCTCCATTAAATTTAAAATGTTCACAGTACTCCGGGCACATGTTATATCAGTGAGATATCAGAAGGAGAAGAGTGGCGGGTTATGCCGCGTCAGGCGGCATTTCACGAGACTAATCACGGGTTAGCAGTCTGCCAGCTGACCTCAGGTTTCCGCCTCTGTTTGCCAATGGCTGGGAAACCTGGCTGCGCCCAGTCGGGACCGATTTGGCATTCACATGCCTTCCCTCGCTAATCACGGATTTCTCGTGATTTCTCGCGCAACTTAGCCTGAATGGGTCAAAGCATGCTGCATCAGACGTATGCTGAAGGTTTCGGTTCTGCCGCGTCAGGCGCAGTTATTGTTTATTCTGGATATTTAACCTCTGCTCCACTTTTGAGCTGTCGTGTTGGGTTGACCGTTTTTGGGGACGAGTAATAGGTGATCGGACTAAACAACATTGGGGCATTCCGATCCGACACGCAATCAACTGAACGGCTGTTGCACAATAATCCAACTACCCGCTTTGCACGCAATTCTCTTGCACTCCCACCACTTTGAAATCATGACAGCTGAAGTAAAATATCTACTTTGGTGCCATTCTGAAGCCCATCAAGATGTTTTCTCTATATCCATCTCACCGAGCGCACCTGTCGATGTCCTGAAGATTCTGATTCAGGAAAGGTTCAAGCATACTATTTTTAAATATGTCGACTCCCCATACCTCATTCTCCGGAAGGTAGGCTACAGCATTATCGTCAACATCCTCTCACATCTTTCAGGTCCTCAGAGCCGTGCCTCTATACCCTGTACCCACCATTGACCAGTCTGACTTGCTCCTCCTGGATAACCCTGCACAGCCCCTCGTGAGGATATGGGAGGTGGAACCTTCTCGTGAATTCCTGCATGTACAAGTCGCTGGTAACTAGAGAATATTGCTTTTTCTTAGTTAACCTGATCTTGGTTGTTGCAGTGTCTCCGTTTTCTCCCTTCCTTCGCAAGCGACCCCATGATATTGACTATCTCTATGCAGCCTCACGTTCAAAACTCGCTAAAACTTCGCCTTCCGAGCTGGGAAAGCTCAATAACTACATGTCACTGCAGGAAAAACCTGCTGAAAGAATCTTGGATGATCGCCCTACATCCGACTTGATCCCCCCTATTTCCCTCCTCTACAAAGGCTTTGGTCACTTCCTGGATGTCTCTTGCGGCCGCGAGGTTAGACCTCACTTGAGTAAGGAGCAACAGGACCTGAAAGGGGCTGTCGATTCTTTCGCGAAACAAATGACTCAAATTTACGACGATGAGGATAGCAGGAAGATGGATGGTTTACACGGCCTAAACAACATTTTGCTTTGTGGGAGTGATAAAAGACTTATGGTGGCCTCCATTGGTAGTGTTCGCACAGACGGTCACTTTGATGGACCACTCGAAGCAGCACTGTGCATAGTCGAATTCAAAAATGATCTCGTCGAGATCAGCGCTATTCCTGCAGTCGAGCTTACTTCCTACGTTGCCCACTCGCACGCGTTGGCTATGGGACGTTTCGGCGGAGTATTTAGGAATTGGAGGGTGCCGTGCCTTGGTTTGACGGTTGTTGGTAAGTTGAATATCTCTGGATCTTCAGATGAGTCTGACATGATATACATCTTACGAGGTCCATATGTCACGTTCTACGCTATCATCTTCCTTCAGCAGTGGCGTGTCGTCCCTCTCACCCCCGCTTTGTCGTGCGTTGCAACTGCATGCGAAGGTGCCGACCGACGCGCTCTATATGCAGCTTTTGCAGGTACCCTGCGTCTATTAAGCTGCATAGATGAAGATGCAAAACGCTTCGCCGACACACCGCCCACGATCGAGCTTGCAGATCCAATGTTCCCCTATATTTCGACGGTGCGCAAGCATGAGAGAACGGACGAGGAAATCCAATTTCGGATTATTCGGCGCCACCCCCCCGAATCAGACTATCGCCTCCTGTACATTGCTGAAACAATTCCCGATAGGAATCAAATCTTCCTGAAGTTCACACGTAGTTACTCGATCCCACTGCATGTGTTTTGTGCCTCACGTGGACACGCACCAGCCATTGTCGGGTCCCAGTCTCTACCAGGAGGTTGGTTGGTTATTGCCATGGAGTACCTTTCGTCATCTGTACCACCATCCGATTCACCGAACTTGACCCTTTTCTGCGATCAGTGGATAGCTGACTTGCAAGCGCTCATGCAAGCATTTCATGACGACGGCCTGGTTCATGGAGACCTACGAGAGCCAAACATCCTTTGCGATGGAGAAAAGCTGATGTTAATCGACTTTGATTGGGGTGGAAAACTCGGTCAGGCATGTTATCCGGACGCACCGCTCTGTTCCGAGTTGACAGATGGGCGAACTCACACTGACCTCATGATTACGAAGGATGATGATGTGCGGGTCTTGCAGAACACGCTCAAAAAACTTGAAGGAAAAAAGACACTGAGGCGAAGGTGATATGATCTTGATTGTTGGGATGTCTAAATAGTAGCCTTTCGTCTATTGTCACGGTTTGTTCTCATGGCTCATGAGTATGAAACGGATTCCGTCCAACGCTGATGTGTGTTCTTTAGCGTGTGGTTGGCACCGTAATCTTACGTTAGTTAACAATCTCATACCATGGGTTGACTCGGTGGCTTTTCTGAAGGCTCTCCATCAATGAATGCTTTCTATCGATATGTGTGGGGGTACAACCTGCACTGGAACTGCAGGGCTAAGAAGGCCTAATGTCCCCTCGCTGTGAGGATCCCAACCCAAATCGGCACATTGGCTCTGTTGCGCCTGACAGCCCGTAGAGGTGTTTAGTAAATTACATAAAAAGCCGAGATTCCTGGTGTAGGAGTATATTGGCAGCACCTAGATTGCCGAGATCGGAAATGTATCCAGTGGATGCGCTAAGAAACGGGAGCAAGTTTAGGGATGCACATACAATATCCCGATTGCATTAAGTTCGGGTCGTTCTGGAATACCGCTGGTTGAGTGGCAGGTGCACAACAGATGGATTACCGTTCACATGGAAAGACTCGGTTTGGCAAGCATAATTCCATTTTCACTTTGGCGTCACATTGCTCACAACATCTGTGGTTGTCTGGGTACTTCCAGAGCTATATATTGGACTGGCCTCTTTTGATGCGCCCAAGCTACGCGAAATGAACGTTCGACGGGATGGGGTACAAGACAATGTTCTGGTCGTATCGTTGATTCGTTTACGCAACAGCCATCCATGATGCGAGACTCTACAGGGGGTGATTCCTTCGCCCCCGGGCTGGATAATTCAAGTGCTGCGATTAAACTCGAGGATGAATCTTAGTGCTTCCAGGACATACGCATGCATCTCATATGAACGTTAGGACTATGGTGCTGTTGCGGCGCTTCAATAGAACGAAGTTGGCGATGATGATGACATGCAGTGAAATCTACTCGTCTTGCTTACGATCCCATGGAGGTGACAGTCAGGACCTTCAGTGTATAAAGGGGTGGGGTTTGACGACTCCGTGCGGTAGGAGTGGCGTGACAAGCCTGTGACTCGCCAATGGCCTATGATAGGATGTTGGTCCAAAGCGACCGACGCAGCGAACTGAACTGGTCATCACTCGATAGGCAACGTACGGAACCGAAAAAACCCGGTCCGACAGCTGCGAGCTCCGTATCGGGAGGAAATGGCAGTAGGGAATTCTGAATACTGTACTATAACGGGGTGATGAGTTCAAGATATGATATACGAAGCTAACATACGTAATCAATGATCAGTGAAACGAATTGATACTAATAGGCTCAAGGTCTTTCTCACTTACCACACATCCAGCCAGTCCTTCACACCTTAAACATATGCTGAGGCAACTTCACTCTAGCTGACAACGAGTCCAGAGTCCCAAGCATCCCGTGACATTGGGTTTCTTCATGAGTAGTCGTGTTCGAGCATACCACGAGACCTAAGGCATCGCGTTGTTCAGAGGCCAAACAGGAATTCACACCTTACCCCTAGAGACTGGAAGAGATAGGCGGGTCAGCTCAGGCTCACATATACACATCGGATACTAGGTCCAGATTATGGGTTATAACTGCACTCCAGTTGATATGGGCGAGACGACCTTTTAATATTCCACGAAGTACGGAACAACAAGGAAGGCAGTGGAGAATTCAACAAAAAAGAGTTGGAGGGATATGAGATCTCTTGCAGCCAAGTCCCCTTGTGCGCAGCAGTAGATGACGCAAATGCAAAGCAGATGGTCTTCTCACGGCCGCATCGTGAAGAAGGCTACATGACGAGATAGCGACAAGATGAATGACTCTTATCTCCGTGTTCTTTTGCGAAGCGGCCGAAGAGACAATGCCTTGCAACGACCATCAGCTATGCTGTGATACGGGCATAGATAATTATTCTCACTCTATTTGGCCGTTTTGTGAGGGGCCGATTTCGGCTGTCCCCCTGCGCTCACCCAGGACCACTGAAGATGCATGTCAGAAACCAATACCCTGAATAGAGGAGTTAAGCGGACCTTGCAAGGTCCGGGTGTCTCAACGCTGTCCGCCAACATCGAGGCCTCGACAACCGTGCGCCTTGTCACCCGGATCTGCAGCGGCACACGCTGAGGCTACTCCAAACATCAGGACATTTTGCAAGTAGGATCGAATGCATACGCACTTGGGAGGAAAGAGGATCGTGCCTCACGACGTTGGAGGGCTCGCAACGATTCGCCATCGCTGATTGCAATGTTGAACGGATGAGAGGGGAAATGCCGGATGTGAAGAAATCGGGAAAATCACCCCGCTGTCATCATGAACGTGCGTGACCCTCACATAATGCTTCACAGCTGGGATTTCCGTGGCGGGGCAATGGGGTGGTATCTTTTCTCAGTGAGCTCATATTTTGTCCACTGCCACAAAGGATCCCGTGGGTATTCCCTCTCGTAAACTTGGGCTTCAATTCCTCTATCCTAGCTTAGCTTGCAGGTATGCCGCCTCTTGCTTGCAAATTGTTTCTAGGCCTCCGATTCTCGCCTGAGTCTAATGCTGAGCTGAAGTATTGCCTACTGCCGAGCAGAGCAACGGCCCGGGACGCGATCCCTACCTCGCATGCTCTCGCAGCACCCCTTGTCGATGTTCATCTTGACGCCCTAACTGTGAGGGGTGATTCACTTTATCACTTTGGGGTGCTGAACAGTACGGTTCAGGGCGACCCAAGCTACCACAAAATTCGAGCCCCAGAGATACTATCTACGTAGCCTTTTTGTGTTTTGAGACTCTATTAGGAATGATTACAAAGGGATAGACTATAGACTATAATTTCGCAGCTGGAGGCAGTTCTGTGTCGTGGATCCATTCAGTGGCGGTATCTTTTCTTAGGCGCTCATATTTCGCCTGCTGTCACCAAGAACTCTGTTACCTATGGCCATTCCTTCCGGCAAACTTTGATGTGCATGTTTTTTTTGGCTTGTCGCTAGCGCTGTGGATCTGTAGATTACCCAATGAACGCCGGGCCTGAAACGCGGATTTGTAGTTGGCTCTGGGATGCAGTCCAAATGGCCAACCGCCAATACGGTTGTCGTCATTCTCGAAACTGACCACCGACTTTGTTTTGCGGTCCAGAAATTGGACAGCATAAAGTTTGCTTAGTGACGGATGACGAGTGATCGACAACAACCCGGAAAGGCCTGAACAGAGGAGCCTCAGGCGTGCGGCATGGACCCACTGTGGTCTGTTTTAGTAGGTGCTTTTGTTGCTACTTCTGCAGCGAATGCAACAAGAAACTATGACATGACATGGTCTGTGTGCAAGTCAGGCTCTACTATTCGATCAAGATCGTTTAGCTTTGTCAGGCAGCATGTCGTCAAGCACCTTCGAATGCTCCCCCTGACTGGTCAATCCAGATAAGTCTTCGACTGCGGGATAGCATTATATTGAAATAGTGATTTTCCCTGTTAACATCGGCGGCAGGGCCTTGCATGCCCACAGTGCATGACCGAAGGCTGGGTGTTGTTTCGTGGGAAGCGGCTTTGAATATATATGGCAACCCGGCTCCACCTAGAACCGTCGGGGCCCCACGCACTTCGGAACATTAATACCTTGTTGAGGGGCTGTCCTTAGAAACGTGCCACAGGCATGCAGCGGAGCCACCCAAAGATAGCGAGGCGAAAAGTGCCCAGTCTCTTTAGCGATGGGGGATTATGCGGGCATTTTAGTGGAAGAGCCAATGAGGGAGGATCTGATCATGTCATGCGTATCAATTGAAGCGTGGATTGACCGCACTGTAACTCATCATGGTTTCAGTGGCAAGCCGAGCAAGTGCGTTGCTTGCACCTATATGCGTGCCAGACTCCAATTTTCAATAGCCAGCTGGCTTCGGGAAGTCGGCGCCAGTGGTCTTGGACGGCAGTTTTCACGCGACAATTCATTCTTATTATACGATCATAAGATCATGACTGGCATTGCTGAGGATGTACAAGAATCATATGATAATCAGGCACAACGCGGGGGAATAGATACCTAACGCAAGGAGATTACCCTAGAGTTAGAGAGAAAGAGAAGGGGTGTAAAGATGGAAGAGGCAGGCGCAGACCATGAGTACAGGGTGGGGCATAGGTACGTAGAGAAGTCATGCTCCCCATTGGGGCTGTTTAACGTGACGGTGGATCGCTCCAGAGTGGATCATGCCTCTCATACGGGGGATGTAGACCTCGTCTTTCCAAACGTGGCCCAAAGATCGTAAAAGGCCCAAGACGCAGGCAACTGTGAAGATCGCAATTAGGGTCCAGATGACGAGAACCAGCTGAAAGGAGCCGGCGATTGCGTAAGATGGGCTAATCAGAGTCTGCGAACCGGACTGCCGTGGGTCGGGATGAGTGAACAGGGCTAGGGAATACTGTGAGATATACATATGGTCAGAAGTTAGAATGTTCTGAATATTTAAGGCATGGATATATACCAACAGAAACAGAATCGCTCCGGCGGTGTGTCTTTAGCAAATGGCTCCTAGCTTCATCGTCTTCGGACTCTCCTGGGGGCAGACGATCAGCAGAACTCCGTCTATTTACTGCTGACGGCTTTGGATGGTTGGGGTCTTTGATGCCTAGAACATCCATCGCGAGGTGGGATGCCGAATACGCAACTGAGGCCACGCCCGAGGCTCGAGCGGCAGAGGACACCGCTTGTAAACCTTTAGAGGGCAGCCAAAGGAACACGCGAGTGGCTGTCAGGAACAGTGTGGCCTAGGTACAACCATTAGTCATCGAAAGACGACACTGAAGGTTCTAGGACTCACCACGAGATTGATGCTTCCTTTGACAAATCCGGCTTGTGGGGGGACCGGAAGTGTACGTGAGGTCCCGCTGTTGGGTCGACCGCGTCCGACGTCTTCACCCTCATTTGCCCCCACGTCCCGTTCGTCGGCCGCTGAGACGGGGGGCATCGGAAAACCCGACAGGGTGCCAACATCTTGTGCACCGGATATCAGTGGCGTTTGGCTCTTGGAAGCTGAGTAGAGCTGTTGACGCCATTGCACTATAAATCACAGTTAAAAGGGGAGCCAGGATCTCTGAAATATGTACTCACAGTTGCGTAGCAGGATCTTTGCAACTATGCGAGTTTTGAGCATCGTGGCGCGACCGCCGATGATGGCTGTCAGGGGATAGCAGGGATACTTAGCCTGTATTACTGATCATATATTCCACTTGACTTACGTTCGATAGAACGGAAAAGATCTAGCAATTCCTTGCATTCTTCGCGAGTGAATGGAACGGAGGCTGGCTTCCCGTTAGGTGCAAAGAGAGTGTCCGTGAAACACCAGGCCAAAAATTCCAACGCGTCCTCCTGATCACGACGCGACGCTGGACGATGCCCCGGATGGCTTTCAACGAAGTTCCAGTATGCATACTCGACGGCCATGCCTGGAATCCGCGCGCGACAGTTAGCACTACTTTGTCGTGATTGTGAACACGCTTCAACATACCGAAAACAACATCATCCTGAATGCCTCTCGCGCGTTCCCGATCGTTGTCGTCCTCTTTCACGCTTCTCCCGTGATGGTCGACCCAAACGATCTTGAAGGCCTTGACGTTGGCGCCTGAGATACTGCCTCGAAGTTGGGTGGGCGATATCGGTGTATGAAGGGAGTCATCATCTTCCCTGGCCGTGACCCAGACCTCCCGGCCGCTGTCCCGTCCACCGCCAGGTTGACCAGGAGGTGCAGGCTTTTGAATTTCTTGGTCAATGTCTGGGGCAGATGTAAGAAGGAATGAATTTAGGCGATGGAGGGTGTCTTGTTCTCGAAGGTCAATGTCTGTGGCGACCACCACGATGTCATACGCGGGTGTGAATGCAAGGGTGTGCGAGAGATGGAAAGGTCGAGTCCAGTACATTGCACCATCTGGAAGTCGATGCTCTTTCCAGTGCTCTTGATGTTGATAGCGCGTGCCGAAATGAGGATGATGTATGCGGTGTTGAGGATAAGGCGGAGCAGGCTGAGGTATCGGCATGTCGCGCACGGACGGATCGCGACTGTTGCCAAACCAAGGTCAGATTATTTCAAATGAAATGAAAGGAATAAATCAGCTAAACGCACTCATCAAGGACTTCGTTAAGGGGAGGAGACTGATGTAGAGGGACAGGCATTGTTGTCGGATATTGCGCTGGCAGATCTTGTGTTTCGTCGTGCGGAGCAGATGTATCCAGGAATGCGTCAGTATATTCCCTAAATTAACCAGCGTCAGAGGCGAGAATGGTGAAGTATCCCAAAAGAAATGACCTCGACCGAATCCGCCCCAAGGTTGTAAGCGTTTGTGGCTCCGGCATGGATACAGAGACATGGTCATCATCGCCGTCGCCGTCGCCGTCGTTGTTTTGTATGTGAGCTGCAGTCCTTTTCTCTGCAGTGAGCGGGCAAAGACGACAAGAAGTTCAGTGAAAAAGGACCTACTTGGCAACAAATTCCTGGACGAGGTCGTCGAAGTCGTCCCGGTTGAACGCCGTGACGTTGTGCGTTGATTCTTCCCATGCTTGATCTTTATGGGCCTCGCCATGATCATGGCCGTTCGAGTCGAGGACGGAGTCCTGATCGAGCCAAGCATTCTCATGGCGATCGAATCTGGAGTATCCGGAGCTGCATGTCGACCTGGTGTCAGAAGAACCGTGAGCATGTGCGTACTGCATGACGTGCTCATTATCGCCCAACGAGGACTCCGTCGATGAGGGAGAACCGGGCGCATTGAGCTCGGAACGTGGTGGCACTTGCTGGAGGGAAATATCCACGGCGCTTCTATCGTCGCTTGAACGTAATGGTGAGCGAAAGGGGCCCAGAAACAAGAACTGAGGTTTCACTTACACAGTTCCCACATGCAGGTCAGGATCATCTTCAGGATCATCAGCAAGCTGCTGATGGACGCCTGATGCCTCGATTGACTGAGGGCTCTCCGATCGAGGCTCCCTTTCGCCTTCAGGTTGGGTTTGAGAGCCCTCAACGCTAGGCATACGCATTAGAAACGAGACAAAAAGAGGGTGGGGAACCTACGGATCAATTTTCGGATTCTGGTCTTGAAGTTCCTCAATGGATGCTATCTCCTGGGAAATGGACTTTGGAGAGTCTGAGAAGTTAGCTTGACGCTCGACAACGGGGTTCACGTCCACTTCAGGTGCCGGAGGAGCTGAGGGTTTTTCGATGGGCTCGATGGCCGGAGGAAGGGACAATGTGGACTCCGCTTTCGTGTTGGGAGTAGATTCAGTCGCCTGCGACGCATCTACTACAGCGGTAATGGGCGAGGACGCCAATTTTGAGTGTGTAATTTCTTTTGCGGTCTTCTCATCCACAGAACCCCTTCTGAAAGTTGATGTAAGGCGTCTCTGGAAGCCTTTGAAGAGAGCGCCCGGTCTGGGTGAATTCGATCGATCCTTAGTTGGCGAGCTCGACCGCGACGATGAAATTTCAGCCTGCATTGAGGGAGATGGAGGCCGCGAGTTTGGCTTTGGCGAGTTAGATCGAGAGGATGAGAACATCTCTGACGAGGTCTATGGCTTGTTGCCCGATACGGCAGCTAGAGGTGCAGACAAGTGATGGCCGCGGTGGCGTTAAGTGTGTAGGGGAGTTGTGCAACTGGGTTCGTTCTTACATCCAATAAGTAGTGCCTGCGATGCTGTTCGCATTGAGGACAAAGCATGTCAGGCATTCGCACAACCAGCCAGGATACATGAGGACGGTGAGGATTAAATTCATGTCTACATCATCGTTATTCTCAAACGAAAGCCTGCATTGGAGTTGCAAGGGATGGACATACGGTCGTCATATTAGTTGCCAGGTAACGAACATTTTCACAGGGATGCGAAGTCTTGAGGCTAGATGCACTCAGGTGTTGACAAATACATAAATGTGATCCATGTGTAATGGCAAGACAGTCACTGAAACGGCAGTATTCCATCAGTGGAAATAATTGAGGGAACTGACTGGCAGGCAAAGGCTGCACAGTTAGGTTCTGATTGTGCGCTAAAACCATCTGGCTAGAGTCAGACATCATGAAAAGCAGGCTGTCACAAAAGCAACCGGCTAAATTCAGGATTTTGGGGTTAACACGTTGAAAACAGTACTGCTTTCTGCCTGCAGACTGACATGAGGCGTCACGTGGGACGCTCTTCACACGAAAGAGAGTCCTGACTCCCTTCCCAGCTCCACATTATCTTTCTGATCACTTACTGGCACAGCTCTCTCAGAATGCTTCTGACGCAGCCTTTCACATATGTCCCACCGGGGCCCTCGAGGAAGAGATACTATAATGCTGAGCAAAGCGACATATACGATGACGAGATCGGCGACTTGACAAGGCGCTATCGACCATCACCTCAGACTTGGCAGCGACCGACTTCGAATCGCAAATACAAGTCCACCATACTCATCTCCGGCTTCGCGCATCCGCCCACCGCCATCGTAGTTTGGACCTACCTTGTACACGTTCTTAGACTCCTGGAAGCTCACGAAGTGTAAGTTCTCCCTTGCCGCCGGCGCTTGGATCTCTCAACCTTCGGTGCACAGTCAACGCATATACCCATGGCGTAATCCAAAGCATAAGCACCGAAGGCGCGACACCATGCGGACGACGATGGCCGTGCAGCTCGCTTCCGTGGACGTCGCACATCGATTAGCCATGACAGGCATGCACCCATCCCAGCTCTTCGAGGGGTCCATCAGGCTTTCTATAGCACTCTATGATGAAACTACCCCTATCGGGGAAGCGATGGACTGGCAGAGCTTTCCTCGTTTCCACATTCCAGCCTTCGCCCCACCCGAGACAACATCCGATGTGACGGATTCAAGTGCATCCGATTCGAGTTTCGATACGAATATGGTCGAGGCGGAGAGCTCCCCAGCTTGGCGAAGAAGCTTTATGAACAGCGAGGATGACCTCATGATGGATTTCGACGTTGCAGGATGATTCTTGCCATCATGCGGACTTACAATCCCGATTGTGTCTTCTGCGAAGATGATGAGACTTGCATGTCGGCCCTGGGGCCCACATCTGAGGCACGGGTTCGTCGCACGTAATTTCTAGTTACACTAATCAAAAGTAACTAATCTGGGTTTCATGTACAGGCATGTACAGGCATATCCACGAGGCAGTCTTGCTGTTGCAGCCCAAGGCACCACACCATGCCACCGTACCGGTGCACTAGAGCACTGGAGGCCTGCACGCTGACTCTATCTTACTCTACGCGTCGTCAAGTTTCGCGGCGTTTGAATGTTGGTCGTCCGGGCGAGGCGGGTATCGGGAGGACAAGTTTGAATGGATTATTAGTACCCCAACGTCAAATAAATACATATAAGCTTCGGTAAAATATAGCATGTCCCAACGGAAGCTGAGAGAGTGGGTTCAATGTACCGAGAACGGGTTGAAATTTATCTGCATCTCGTTCATTCGTCGAGATCCGGTGTTCTGATGGGATTTCCATTTGCAGGTCGCCGCCTGACCGCGAAGTCGTGCCGCAATGCATGGGCACTGCTTCCATTCTCGTAGAACCGTGGTTCCCTCACCCTTGGCTCATGGTTTTTGCGCGGAGATACCTTATCCCGTTGTCCCCACACATTCGTGGTGGGTGGCGAATTCGTCTTGGCCCCAAAGGCATAGAGTATACTCCCTAGGAAAACAAGACTAGCGCCTATCGTCATGCCAGTATTCCACCCATCGCCGAACCACCAGACGCTCAAGCATAGGGAGAACGCTTTACGAGCGGTCAGGATGAGGTTCGCCGAAACGGATGACATTCGCTGCGACCATCATCATTAGATTACTGAATATGTATCCTGATTTACTTTGACATACGGTTGTGAGACGATTTACGCCTTTGACGCATAGAGATTGGGTGACCAGGTTGCCGATGAGAGCGATGAGAGTGCCCAGAGGAGTGAGGCGCGCAGTGGCGGAATATGTGAATGAAACAAGGAGACCGCGCTTCACTTCGGGAAGAAGAAACGCGAATATCGGGATACTGAGTGCGTGCTAGTGAAGCATCAGCAAAAATGGCACGGGTTTCGACTCGTCGATGAGCCTTACAGTATAAAACACGCCTTCACGCCAATGAGGACCAAACCATTCAAAAGTCTTCTCTTGCATCGCGCCGAGTATTCCGGACAGCACAAGCCCTAAAGCCATCATCCCGACGCCCACGGCATAAAGGTGTGTATCGGGTGAGTCCGCAGGAAGAGGTGGGTATACACCATGGCGAAATGGGATACGAGGAGGGGCGGGTTTCGAGAGCGTGGCAGTCACCACACCGATTGTAACGAGTATGACGGCGCCCTAATGAGGCACAAGATCATTAGTTAGCTCAGGTTACGACTGAACGGTGACTCACAACTTGCATTCTTGTGTAACGTTTATTTAAGAAAAGGTAGCCAATACACATGGCAACGACTAGTCCTAAAAGAAAGTCATTTATAGGTCATCTAAAGGCGTTATGCTGGAGGTACTTTCCAGCTGATCGTATTAAGATTTGGATAGCAGGTGGAACGCGAAACCGGAACGCCCAATTATTAAGTAGCGAAACACTCGTGAGGAGTACAACTTGAAGAAGCCATAGTTTTAATGGAACACTGCGTGGCTTTAATCTCGGCAGCCACTCTCGGAAGTCTATGAACGACGGTGCAGATTGAAACGAAATATATAGGAGCTGAAGGAAAGTAAGCGCTGATCCTAGGTCAGCATTGTCCTTGAGAAGACTCCTGAACTCTTGGGATGATCAGATACCAGCAAGGAAGATGGTGACTTATGCCCACGCACTCTAGACAGAAAGCATTAGTGCAGCAACCCCCGAACACCGAAAAGATAATGGTTGAATAGTCCTCCCATCCAGGGTGCGGACCAAGCATGGATGGAGATGTGACAAAGACGAAGAAGAGAGATCTGGATTACAGTCCAACTGAGTACTTAGTTCTGAGTTGGCGCCTCGAGGCCTGATTCCAGTCCACGTGACTGGGGTTTGACGCTGGCTCAAGCGGGGCAACGGAGAGGACATGTCCTTGGAGGTGCCCAATAGCATTCCAAAGGATGTAGAGGCGAATTTCGGTGGGTTCACCCAAGATGTGCTAGCCAAACTGCTAACCACATCATTATGTCAGTCCTCGGACGTGACGAGGAAGACGCGTCAAGCATTGTGGGCCAAGATCGCGGGCGTGAATACGTTCAAAGCTCAGAATCACATACCGGGTATTCCAGTGATGAGGGAATGTCTAACTCGCTGTCTCAAAGCCAGCCGGACAGTCCACATTCTCTTCCTCCCTCTTCCTCTCGTCCCGTCGCTACTACCTTTATAGAGTCCGTTCCGCCCTTGAAATTGCCGAATGAGCACCAAATTTCCGATCCCTCTGAACCAGACCCTCCCATAGCTTTAGCCAATGACGACCCTGACGTCGAGGAAGACGAAGGCGGCTCTGAGTTCAGTGATGGTTCCGCAGACGAACCCAGCAGCGAGTCTGAGTCCGAAGAGGATGATAGTGAAGTGGAAGAAGAAGAGCCTGCACTCAAGTATGAAATAGTTGGAGGGGCAGTTCAAGACATTCTCGCAAAGGATTCTGCCAGTGCGCTCGATATCTCACAACGCCTTATGGTGAGCAGTGTTGATGAGTCTTGTAGCTCGTATTTCTGAGCAATTCCGATACAAGGCTCTTGGGACACATAATGGCATGGTCCACGTACTGGATCTTCACGGCAATAAAGTGAAGTCATATCGTCCTCACTCTGCAACAATCAATCAACTGGTTATCGACTCTGATGGCGAGTTTATCGCCACAGTGTCAGTCGATGGTGCATTCGATGGTGCATGCAGTTCTCATCGCCCGCCACTTACCCCTATTGTTAGGCACCGTTGTCATTCACGCTTTGACAACTCCGGAAGTATACAAGTTTGACTTCAAGCGTCAGATGAGGACAATTTCCCTGGAACCATCATTCTCTAGGCGAAATTCTAGATCTTTCGTCTGTGGTGGCATGGCCGGTAAGCTAGAATTACACGAGAAGTCTTGGCTCGGGCACAGAGAAACCGTTCTCCACTCTGGGGAAGGTCCCATTTGGACGTCCTCCTGGTCCGGAACGTTGATCGTGTGGGCCAATGATGTTGACGTGAAAATTTATGATACGGGGAGTGCACAAAGGGTTGCACATATTGATCGTCCATCCGACAGTCCGAGGGCGGACTTGTATAAGTGCACTCTACAATGGCGCGATGATACGACTCTTTTAATAGCCTGGGCAGACTATGTAAAAATTGCTCGTGTCAAGCCGCGGACTGGGGCTGCTGCGGCAAAGAGTCCTTACGTGGTTGAAATTGCGGCAATTTTTCATGTGGATTGTATGATATCAGGCATTGCACCACACCCCTCACCCCCCGGATCCTTCATCATCCTCTCCTATATCGTTCCCGACAAAATCATTAATGAGGTGACCAGTTCCCGCGAGGAGCAACGCCGAAAGGCAGCACATCGGCCGGAACTACGCATCATTTCACGTGCGGGCGAGGAGATTTCTAATGACGTGCTGGCTCTAGCTGGATATGAACTCTATAGTTGCAACGACTACTCTCTTCGACCAGCTTTCGTAGGGATATCCGAGGGAACCAACCCTTTAGAAGGTTTTTACGTCGTCGCCAGTCCTAAAAGCGTCACCGTAGTCAAACCACGGGATGAAGTTGACCATGTTCAGTGGCTAGTAGAGCACCAGAGGTTCGCTGAAGCACTTTCCGAGATCCAAAGACTTGAGAAGACGGGTGCGGTGCGAGGACTGGATGCAACAGACGTGGGGAAAAAGTACATACGCCATCTCTTCCAACAAGGTTTATACTTTATGATGATCTCCGCGCCTCTGCGCTCACATAGCTTCCTTCTCAGGTGAATACTTACTGGCCGCTCAACTATGTCCCAAAGTTTTTGGACAAGACGCCCAATCGTGGGAGGAAGAAGTTTTCCGTTTCTTGGGAAAGGGGCAATTGCAAGTAGGTTTTATTTGCGACATTTGCGACATGTCTGCTGTGCTCATTTCGGGCCACAGGCCATCATTCCCTATATTCCGACGTCGCAGCCACAACTGGGACGGATGGTTTACGAAGTCATTCTTGCTCATTATCTCGCGCAAGACCAAGAGGTGTGTGTCCCCGCAAGTCATGCTTATGCTTCAATCAATCTTTTTCTATAGGCACTTCTCAGAACGCTGAAAGAATGGCCTGTAGGGATTTTTGACATCCCTGCTGTCATTAATGCGGTCCGCTCGGAGCTAGAGAGGATTCCTAGTTCACCAATCTTGATGGACTGCATGGCCGAATTGTGCGACATCTACTTTACAACACGATAAGCTTTCGGAGCTAATTCTGACATGTAGGTACATTATGAATCGGCAGCCCACGCTTGCCCTCCCATTCTTTTTAAGGCGACGTCGACCAGGCGTGTTCGATCTTATTCGTGACCACAACTTATTTACAGCAGTCAGGGATCAAGCACTTCTGTTGGTTGAATTTGATGAGGACTTGGAGAGGCAGAGGCGACAAGAAACGGGGGAAGCCGAACAATTCGGAGAGAAGGGACGTCCTCTCAAAACAAGCAAGTCGATATCGCTTCTCGTAGACCACGTACATTCTATTCCAGTAGGTGGACAACTATCGGAACGTTCAGCGTTTCCTAATAGCACCTCCCAGATCGCCCGTGTTTTTCAGCAACTTCAGGGACGACCATACTTCCTTTATCTTTATCTGGATGCACTTTTCGACAAGGATCCTTTACTAGTCTCTGAACATGCCGATAGACAGGTAGGAAGGATATTTTTGTTGCACTGTGACAGTGGACCCTCTGATGCCGTTCGACCCAGATCCCTTTATATGCCGAATTTGCACCAAAGCGTCTCATCGACTTTCTGCGCGCGAGCCAATACTATAGTTTAGAGAAGGTGACCGCAATTGGTCAGAGTGGGACTCGCCTGCTGAACTTATGTTCAACAGGCGTACCAAGTGTGCACAATTCGAGACATGGTTCCTGAAATGGTATACCTGTTGGGAAGGATGGGCAACAATAAGAAGGCTCTTAACCTTATCATCGAGAGACTCGGTGATGTTAACAGAGTATGCCCGTGTCCTAACGCCGTGGTTGTCACAGCCCAACTGGTGTACTCTTCTTCTAGGCCATCGATTTTGCGAAAGACCAGCGGGACAATGACTTGTGGGAGGACTTGCTCACATACTCTGAAACACGCCCAGGTGACGTGCATCTCATGACACATTCGCATTTTGTTCATGCGTTATGCAGCATTTATCCGTGGGCTCTTGGAGAACGTTGGGCCGGAAATTGATCCTATTAGGCTGATACGACGGATCAAGAATGGACTGGAAATTCCAGGCCTGAAAGATGCTCTGATCAAGATCCTTTGGGACTTCAATCTTCAGGTTCGCTTAGTCTGATTTGGTGCCCAGTTCTCTCTTTCACCGCTTAATTGTAGATATCGCTGATGGAAGGCTGTCAACGGATCTTAAATGTGGATGGTTCTGGGCTTTCAGAGCGGCTCCAAACAAAGCAAGTGTCTGGATTCCTCGGTGGACGTGAGTGTCTTGAGTCCTCAACGTGCCTCAGGATTATTAAATGATTTCCCCATACTAGCCACACAGATATGCCCGATCTGCCACGAACTCCTCTATCCATCCCCTCAGCTTTCATCTCTAAACATCAACCCTCCCACGTCGCAATCTCAGCCTTTGGTGATTGTCTTTTTATGTCGACACGCAGTTCATGCACACTGTATTCGTGGAGGAAGTGCCCTGCCACGCCGAGCCGATGACACCGTTCTTAGTTTCTTACGTATTGACCAAAACGCTCCAGCTTTTGGTGGTGGCGCCCCAATGAGAGACTCCATCAGCTCGAAGATTGCGTAGTGAGTTCGATTGTACCCTCTGAATACCAAGTGAGCTGACTGTCATTCAACAGCGCAACAATGGTGCGCGCGCGGCTGGAAGAGAGCTGTCCTGTTTGCGATCATCGTCGGACTTGATAACTAGTTCGGCTTTTGCTATTCTCTGCGCGCTTCCGTTCTCGTTGATACCCATGGTAGTGCACAAGAACGCTTATGGCTGTATAATCTAATACTCGTATAACATGCACTGCCCAAAAATTCCAGATTTGCTTCCATGTTTGTTCATACACTGGCACCCGCGCCTGCGGTCCTCCACCACCTCAGGCTGCCATCTTCGCCGGTAGAAACGAGAGCCGAAGAGCCCGCAACCGGCTTCCAGGACACACCCCACACTTCGCCACTCTGCTCTGATGAGGATGAAAGGGTTGAGACGCATTGCCGCGACGTCAAGTCCCAAATTTTGACGTTGCGATCGCTCGAACTGACAAGGATGATGTTGAGGTTTGCTATTGAAATGGGGAAGGAGACATACCCGCTTGCGATCAACTTCCCATCAGGTGAAATATCAACTGATAACACCCAAGAGGCATGACCAATAAATGAAGCTACAACTCCTGTGCTCGAGTTCGCATTCGGGGACGTGGCGGAGGGACTGCGAGTGTCGTAGAGCACAATTCGACGATCGTCGGAAGCAGAGCATAGAAGCTGAGAGGTATCACAATTATCGAGTCAATTGCGAATGATACATCGCCAGTCCCTACCTGAGAATCCGCAGACCAAGACAAAGACCGCACGCTGGTGGCATGCGAAGAAAACGAGTGCACGACTGCCTTGCTTTCCACATCGAATACATAGACAGCACCTTGCTCCGTAGATATTCCAACAAGTTTCCCGGACGGACTCTGAAGAGGGGATTGCTGCAAAACGCATGGAGTGGGGATTCAGGTGACGTACATATTTAGCATGTAACCCGAATTTGTTCCGGCCATCTGTGCGTGGCGATAGTGTTTGGAGAATGTTTCCAAATGATTCGGGATCCGCTGAAGATATCCGGAGAGTGCCACTGGCTCCTGTGGATGCATAGTTCCCCCCTTGAGGATGCAACGATACAGACCATGCTGGGAGATGGAGATAGCTTATGAAGTAAAATAGTAGCACATAAATAGCAGGTACGTGTTACCTGCATCTATGCCTGATTTTGCTTGATCGAAAGTTTCCCGTTTACCGACGACTTCCCCCGACGTCAAATCCCAGAGTGATATGGTCCCCTCTATGGAGTTGATGAGAGCCCTGTTTCCTTCTGCATCGGTGGATAGTGAAGTTAGAGCTAGAGGATGGGGCGGGAGACTGTGGATGACAGCTCCATCCGAGGCGTTCCTTTAGGAAACTCAGCACTCCGAGGTCCGATCCTCCCTATTCACTGGACTCTCACCACTGAGATGCTTTTCCATCTGCCGAAACTGATACCACCGTGTCATTTGGCAACCACTTTACACCATAAATCGCGTCGAGACCGACTGTAGGGGCCCCGTATCGGATATGGATGAGAGCGATGAATGCATAGTCCGGAAACTCCTACCTTTTGGTGAGTCATGACTGTGGATAAATTGCAGGGACTTGTTTATTCGTAAGAGTAATGGATCCAGTTGATTCGAAGAGGGTGGGCCTTACCATGATGAAAATCGGTTCGGGCCAAGGGAACGGTTGTAACGTATTTGTTCCGAGATCGCTGCGGCACGTCTATGTATGTGTACCCGTACATGACCAAAGGCTGCAGAAGGCTGGTTGCCTTTCCAGTCGCCGCTATTCACGCCTCTAGTATTTCTCCAGGGGAAGCGATGAGGCTTGAAATATAGTTTCGCGTTATCGCCCTCTTCGGGATCTCAGGTTACGACGATCACTTTGGGTCGGAATGGCGCAGTATTTAGGATACTGCTGTAAACGTCAACTTGCATTCCTAGTGCCCTGGCACCGTTCCATCATTTCCGGATGGACTCAGTGCGAGCCTTAGATACTGATGAGAACATGCTTGCTGCCTCTTTATGACTTTCACGCGAGCAAGCTTGGTGAGACCGATGGATACATGGCTGAGCGACCGCCCACTTCGTGCCTAGTGCGCGCCAGATTAGCTCTGACTTTTATTCACGGTCACCCATTTCGCCCACAAAACCGATGTACATTCCATCAGAAGGGACATGGGCAAGGGGATTGAATGTTGTCCCAACCACGAGGTTTTGGAATGGGAATAAGAGAATCTTGAAGATGTGATCCTTACACCCTCATGCACTTGTAGCCTGAGATTTGGTGTCCCTGCCAGTTCCTTGAGCCTGCGTAGGAACGGAACCCCTGGCCAGACATATTTCCACCGTCACTCCAAGCCTTACCACCAAAGTCCTCATTTTTTCCATCAACCCTTGTGTGCATGAACTTCTATTGCGTCTTGTTGCCCCGCGGCCGCCGCAACAGTAGTACTGCAACTGTCCCTAATTCTACAAGAGGTATACAGGTAGGGATCATCAGGACGTAATCGGTGGGTGATGTCGGGGGGTAAGTGTCGTGTAAAATAAGAGAGGATAAGATAAAATCAAAGAAAGGGCATATATCACTTCGAGGCTAATGGGGTGTGCGGCCTTTCCTGAACTCCTTTCCATCGTCCTGGGTGAGATCCGTGCCTTCTGTTAAAATACACGCGGCAATCGATAGTCCATTACAATTGGTGCACTTAAGTGGGTGGTCTTCAAGGTAGTCCGTCGTCATATGGTCCTCACCGCGGCACAGGCACGTGGACTTGTGCTGATGCGACATGTGTTGGAGGACGCACATTTTTCGCAGTGAACCGGGTGTGGCCGATTTTTACAGTCAGTTAGCAATGGCAAAAAACTGGACATTCTCTGCCATCAAAAAGCGGAGTTCACTTCCCCCCAAAGTACGTGTGCATTTACCTCCTACCTACGAGAGGTCTTGGTGCTCAATGCAGCGTCAGCCTGGGTTGGAAATCCACATCACGAAGGAAGTAACAGTGGAGGCGGATGATGGCGCTGAGGTTCTAACGACCTCCAAGGTTTGCATGGCTCCATGATGTGGAGTGTTGATGTTCTGATGCATGTATTCAGAACACTGAGTTGTGGGCAGAAGCGATGCTGCGGCCCGAGCGCCTCCCAAGCGAAACGGCTGAACAGGGTGAGCATAAGTATTTGTGTCAATGTCCCAGCATCACGATGACCGCCAGAATGCATCGTCTCCTTAGCCGTACCGCAGAGGAAAAACCCAACAGGTGATAACGGTCGTGATTTGTTTCAGCCGTTATCTCCACATCGAGATTTCCCCACGACGCGGCGGCGTGGTGGGTTTTGCACACGCGTCATCTGCCGCTATTGTGGACAACAGAAAGACTTAGAAACATTTAGTTAGACCCCACGTATCTTTGCTCCACACCTATCCTTCCACAAAACCCCCTTTTGCGTGGATCGGAGTGCATGCTACTGACACACCATTGCCCGTGAGACCTCTCGTGCATCGCAGCTTGAATCGAATCACTGTTGCAAGAGCATTCACTATTGTGCCCGGATATGAGTTTGTTGTTCCAGTCCCAGGTGAGGAGCAGAGCGACTCGATCTGTTGATAGCATTCATCCTGACCAGGGAACAAGCCGAGCCTAACAGGACGCCTGGGATATAGACCCTGTATGTAAAGTTTCCAAGACCGTAGGTCAGAGTCTTCGCAGTTGTCCCATGTGTGAGTGAGTGAAGAAAGCTTCCGCATTTTTAATTGGCCTCGCGGCTACTAAATACTTGATGAGTTCTCGCAACCTCTCATCGATCTTGAACATCATCCCGCAGCACTCCGTCAACAAGTTCTATTCTAGCGATTCCCTCCGAGTCGCAAATGGGTACAGGAGAATGGTTTGTTCGCGTCCGGGCTTCCCGTTGAATCTCCCTAAGAGCGTGGGAGCTAAGCGAAAGTCATGAGATCGCAAACGCTGGACGCGCTCCTGAAGCACTCTCTTCCCGTCTTATTAAATAGAGGCCGGTGGCCTGCCTACTCAAGCACCCACCTCACAGCTTTTGGAATGCCAATAAGCAAGCAGCGCTTGATCTCTATCACAGAATGCTCGTCAACCTCCGAGTCTGGGAAAACTCTTCCCCGAAATCATTTCTTATATGGTACCGAGTCTTCCGGATATCTGGCCAGTTATGGTGGTGTTGGTGCCCAATCGATGCTTCGTCTGTGGAGAAGCGTGTACGCTACTTCACCCTGGTCACAGACGCGGGTCGACATATTCGGGGTGTCATCTTACATGATCTTTGGGGATATGTGGGTTGGTGGGGGCACCAAGCTCCGAAGATAACACTGGCATTGGAGGTGATGTCCATATTCATTCGGCGTTCAAAAGCGGTGAATGTACATCTCGTCCTGAGTACCTCTCAATCTTCGCCGAGTATGGAAGCATCACAGAGGCTTCTTCATCCCAATCTTCCCCGGTGCTCTACTCTTGTGTACCACGCGCTCATTCCGCTCATCTGTTCTCTGGGAAGCTAAAAGCTTTAAAAACACTTGTGGTTACGCTCATACTGGCCGGGGATCCTCACAGTGCGATTTTGGTGATCATGACCCGGGGTGCCCTCGACTTAATGGTTCGGTGGTTAGTTTAATTTCGCCTTTTCTTCTGTGCGCACTTTGATGTGGTGTACCCAGCACGAGTGTACAGTGGAGCCAACTCCGTCGGGTGTTTTGTCTTATGGCCCAGCTCGAGAATCTTGAGCTTGAGTCGCCCTCTGCCATCGGAATCACTCCTGAAGCACTGGAAAAATGTGTCATCCACCCTGGTCTCGGTTCGAGTCGCTCAGCTGCGTTTTTTGCGTTCTTCCAACTCGTGAATTACAACATATACACCTAGGTTGCTCCAGGCTGCTCAGCTTGTGCATGTCTGATCCCGAAGAAAACGATATGATTCTCTGCCTGAATCCAAGCTGGATGGTGCTCCCAAATTTGAAGGCAATCTGCATCATTCCATCTACGGTGTGCTCCGAAGAGATTAATGAATTCTCGCTTGTGGTGATTGGATTGGAGTTAGGCCAGCGGTTCACCCTCCGAGACTTTCTTTGCATCCTTTCAAATGTCCCTGCTCACTTAGGAAAGAACGCGAACTGAATGGTCCTTCCACTTCTATCCTTTGTTTGAATTTTATGGACAGTTCCTTTGCGTTCTTTACACTACAGTGACACTGAGAATAGTGAATGTGGACAGTGATATTAAAGGCTATATGGGCTTGAGCAACATCAATCAACTACTGTGTTGGTAAAAACTGACACATGCAAACATTTTAAAGGGAGCAGACAATTACCCTGGAGATAAGCCACATCTGAATTACCTAGGTTTTACTGCATATATGTACACCCATCGTGTATACATCCACACTGACAAGTCAAGCATTTCTGTACAAGTTGATCAATGGCATGTTCAGTATGATGTAGGACTTTGTGACATCATCAGTGTAGAATTGGGAAGACATACCTCGTTCAGCCCCAAATAGCATCTTGTCAACATCCTCATCACTGAAACCTCGGTGTTTAAGTGTGGGACGCAGAGATCTTGTGAACTCCTGTTGCAAAGCAGAAAAGCCAGTGAATGAGGGGAAATCATCCAAACTAGCAGGGAGAAAAGAGGGACACAGGTGTGGGCAAGAATGAATGTCAACTCACAAGTCCATTTTGTCTCATCATCTCTCCCAGCTGCTGTATCCAGCGTGTCTCAGCCTCAGTGTTACCAACTGGCCATGGTCCAAGAGGAAGATACATCAGCTGTATCACTGGATTAAAAAAAGCCCCTGTGGCCACCAATGATTGGAAGAGCACGCCAGCTATGTCATAAAAAATAGGAGAAGCACCACGTGCAGCAAAATCTTGTGATGCCTCTGAATCCAGGAAGTAAGTCTTATGTTGGATTGACACCAGATACCACATACCAAACATAATACGTGCCATCCAGCCACGAGTCTGTGGATAGTTTCCATCCATTGGAGCAGGTGGTATCCGCTGCCTGTTGTGATTCAAGGTTGGCATTTCACCATCAATTACTATGATGATGCCTCCAGGGCGTAGACAACGTTCCATTTCTTGGAAAAACTGATCTCGATCATGGATCTGACCACACATCATATTTCCAGTCAGTTGCTGCAGAGGCTGTACAAAGTAGTTACTTACTCCCACAGTCACAATTGAGCGACAATGGATAACATCAAAACATCCATGGTAATGTGGGAAGCCAAGATTTGCCTAGAAGCAGAGAAAAGTTGGGCTACAGCAAATTTTCTACTTGAGCAGATTGAGGCATACATCATCAAACTCCAAACTAAGAAGGCTGAGCATTGATAATCAGAAATAAGGCAAGATGGCTTACCGAAGATTAGGTGGCTGTTCCGGAATATTTGTTCTTGGTGCAAGATCTACACCAATCACCTTCACCAGACACAGAAAGTCAATCGGCCAGGGAGCTCCATGTGTGAGAGTTCCTACATGAACATGGGGGAACTTCAAAGCCATCTCAACAGCCCTGCTTACTCGTGAACTGTGATGAGTTTGAAACAGGATGTCACAAACTACTCACCAATGACAAGCGCCGCACCCCACATCAAGTACAGCCTTCTCAACACCCCATTCGGGAGCTAATATTCTGTCAACTAGATCTCCTCCAGGATAGAGCGAACCGAGAATGTGATAGTGTATCCTGTGCTGCAGAGCACTATGAAATTGCTTCAGTTGTCAAGTCTCTCGGGCTGGACCGGACCCACAGGCGATCGAATTCCACATCATCTGGATGGTGTAAACCGGGATTAACGCCCGTACTGAGCGATGTTTACCAGCTTACCTGCAGGCAGATAGTATACATCATTCTGAGCATTGAAGACTCTCCCATCGGACTCTCTTAGAAAAGGACCTTCGCGACTCGAGCTGTAGGAGATAATTGATCGTTCTCTCGTGCTGGATTCAGCTTCGTCCATATTAGACTCAGTACCGGTAGATGCATCCATGCCTCGGAGGGGGGTGGTTCACACTCATATTCGGAATACACAGAGGAGGTCGACGAGTCGGCATGAACATGAGACATGGTGATAAAAAAATGGGGCTTTTTTCACACGTGCTCAAACTGGCGGGCAGATCCCGCGGAACGAAACCTTCAAGGGAGCGTGTACGACGTTCCCAGCGTGCGGCAGTATGGGGAAGTACCGCGGATGGTCATCTCTGACCCCACAAATCTAAAAGGAAGTTGATGGAACTGAATGGCAGTTTAGATTCCCCATCCGTCTTTGTTCTTATACAGTGGTTTGATTTTGCGAAACAGTGAATTGAAACGATTTCAGTCACGACAATCGACCTCGGAAGCTTGCTGATGCGTTGATACTCGATCAGATGGCAGACCACTGTTGTTCAGCCGGCTCAGCTTCATTGATTTCATTATGCAGGATACTGGGATTCTACGAAATCATAACTCATAGTGAAATTCATCTAGCCTCACTTGGTTGGAGCGTCATTCCGCCACATCTCTCACCGTCTGCTCGTTTAAAACCAATCCGAACAGCATCTAGGTTCAGAAATGACCTACATCGATGTCTGAACGACCTCGCATCAGTGATCCATCCGTACGAACGATACGTGAGTAAAAAACACCGTCATTTCAAACGAGAGGTGCTGAATGGCGATCCGCTTTGTCGTGAGTCTTTCATGGGTTCCAGCATTAGTCTTGCTATCTCTAAATGTTCCCGCGAACATCTCCAAGTGTTCCGGGTGGCCTGGAATCCGTTTGGTAGTCTATGGGGTCTGGTTTGACTTCGTCAGTCGTCCCGTGTCGGACTGAATTGAGTTAAATGTGTCAGATGTTGCAACTTTGTTTGCCACCCTCTAGACACAATTCCCATATCCGATGCCTCAAATTTGGAGTACGCCGAACCGAACCGCGGCTCAGATTCCCCATCTGTTTTGTCCTTGACCACAAAACCTTGTTATTTCATCCGAATGAACGCGTCAGTCATTGGGTGAAACTCCCTGAACATTTTTTGGCGTGTGTTGCGGTGCAAAAGGCCCGTATCTGACTCTCAACGCGTGACCCAATGTCTCATTGGATTCTGCGCGCTTTGACGACTTTCACCGACGGCTGATAATAACTGCCTCCTGAGGGAAATCCATCGGTATCTATGCATGTCAATAATACTCCAAGTTCGATGGACTCAGTTACAATTGAAGTTCACCCATATACCCGTAGAAAGCCAGCGACGATCAGCTGAAGACAAGCGACAAATGTTGCATGGAGTTGGGTAAGAAGGATAATCCATGCCGTGGAACTCGTCCCAAGCCAATTTCCTCGTCCTCGAAAAGGTCTATCCCCGGCCGGAGCAACTGTCCTGGAATAGATGGCATTAGGCCAATGAGGATATGTCACCTCAAGGAAGACCTATCACGCCGCTACTCGTTAAACTCCGAGAAGGTTGAGTGCGAGCTTCGGACAAGGTCGTCCCCCGACATAAATAGAAATTCATGTTGGCTACGTAATATCAGCTTGTTCCTTTCGGTGCCTTACAATTTAGTTGTGTGATTTTCTTGGCGTTTGCTTGGTCAGTCACACCAAGTCAATTCTATGTGACAGTGTCGTGTTCGCCTAGTTATGTAAGTGATTGCCTCAGCAATATAAAGCCAGGCAGCCCTCGTAAGTGGGTCGCTCGGGGCTTTGGTCGCCATTCGTCGTTTACATCGCCGCGACTTGGATGTTGAACTAATTTTTTTCTGATCCACTTCGTTTCACTTACACAGTCAAAACCCAGGGGAGAGAAAAAAGAAAACTATGCTCTTCGCGACCTCTCAGTCTAGGGTCGCTGCCTCATGGTACAGCTACCTCTCTGTCCTCGTCATCACCTTCTTGCTTCAGGCCAGCGGAGTGTTCTCCGCACCTCCAGCCTCGAGCTCAAAATGCGTGGCTTATGCCTCAGGTTACTTGACGACGAACGAGTTATTATACCGAAAGGGAGATGAGAGGCCCACTCGTACGTTTTAGCTTCGCACCCATTCATCCACACATGGTAACGAGACGTTATTGCCTTACATATTCTCTTAGACGTATGGAAGCCGTTCTCGTTGAACTCAAAGAACGAACTTGCATATTGGAATAATACGGGTCATGGACACGAAAAATTATGGGTTCAATTCCAAAAGTGTACACCGAATTGGGCGGGTGCGACGAATATCCCTGATCCTATTTTTCCGAACGAGGCACAATATTATGGTATTGTTGGCCTCTTCCATCTGTTCGGTTGCTGCGCTGAATCTCTGCTCACATAAGGCCGGGTTTACATTCCCAAGTTGAGCCTCTGTCTCGGTGTGCCGGTACGTTCGGGGGTATGTTCGTAATTTTCCCATTTTTAAGTTAACACTTTTTTCCGTACAGAATGCAGATAATAGCAAAGGCCCTTACTACGTGAAAGCACTCAGATGCCCAAATAGTGTTGCCGGAGAGATGAAAACGAAGAAATCCATTCCTTTTAACTTCATGCACAGTACTTTCACTCAGGACACGTCTAGGAAACTACTTTACTGGGTCAGTCTCCTTTTATCTCTTCCCCTCCATCTCGCCCTCTTTTCCTCCTTTATACTAGTGATGTACTGACATGGATGTTCATCGTCGATGGCAGGTTGGAAAGTACAAACTAGATCCTAATGCGCCTTGGCAAGGAGGATGTGAAGATGGTATATTCGGATACGTCGCCGATCCATTACGCGTCCCTATCACACAAGGATCTGAACATCGTGTTTCAATTGATTGTTCGAATAACGCAGCTCGGGTGAGGGTGTTTGCGGAGTTGAGGCCCTCTGTTTGAACGTCCGCCCGAACGTTGGAATGGATACGCAAATATGGATCAGTGTGCGATGATATTCACGGTTAACTATCAATTTTTGGATTCATGGATTCGTAAATAATAGGTTGTATATATCACAGGGCAGAAGAGCGATGAATATATGGCTCTTGTCGATTCTGAAAGGCAGATGTCTTCGGCCGGGAGCCCGCGCATATATTCCAACCCATTCCATCGTGCTTGCAATCTCTACTTGCGCGGCTGACGGTAGTTCGCCATTTAGTAAGCCAGTCTCTCCACCGTTAGCACGAACGGTTTCCTCACTGTACTCAAACTGCATTCGGGGCTAGCTAGCTGTGTCCGTCTTCCACATGCTGAAATCCTCAAATAAATCCCTTCTGCATCTGAAGGGAACGATTGGAAGTCCGGAGAATCATATTAGGAGTGTGCATTTAAACTATACATTCGTGACTGGGCAGCTAGCATGCCTGGCACCGAATACGAATCAACAACAACCCATTTGATATGTTAACGCGTTTATGCAATTTGAATGCTCTTCGGTTCGGTTTCAGGCGCCTTCTTTGGAAATGTGATCGTCAAAAGCCCATTAGCCATCGAAGCCTTGATCGATTCTGGCTTCGTTCCTTTTGGTATGTCTACCGAACGAGAGAACTTGCCAATCGATCGTTCGCGAATGATGTATGATGGAGAGGAAGATGTAACGTTGTCTTGCTTCTCCTGATCGGTCGAGTCCGACGTACGTTCGGACGTAAGGTCATCGTTGGGCTTGGTCTCGAAGGAAGAGGTACGCTCCCCAGAGATGGTCAAGCGGTCATCGTGAAGATCGATGGATATATCTTCACGCTTCAAGCCTGGAACTTCGAACGTTGCGCTAACAGTTCCGTCAGCGTTCTCGTACAAATCGAGCCTGTAATGGAGAGGAGCAGTGGTGAGTAGCCTTACAAGTCTTGCGTGCTGACTTGAGGTGCGATACTTACTTGGGCTTGAAGAGGCGTTGAGCAGACGAAGAGCCACGATGTCGATGAGAGACAGGTGCCACAATCGCGGAGGGCATTCCAAACGCTTCGTCAAAGAAGCAGTTCATGTCATCGAAGATATAGAAAGGTTCGTAAAACAACGACATTGTTGCGAGGCGTGATGATGAGATGCAAGCGTCTGAAGGTATTTTCCAATGGTGGTGTAACGTGTGCTTAATTCCTCAACTGAGGAGTCGAGAGCAGCTTCCCAGAAGGCCTTTTATGCGCCATCAGGATTAACTTACGTATTACTCGCTCACCCCGCAGTAAGCGCTCGAAATCTCTGGAAAATGACGTGGACCTTCCACCGAGTTCCAGAATGTTCGACGAACGACTAGCCCGGAACACACGTATGCATGCATAGAAGGAGACCCATGACACTAAGCAAGGCGACCCATCTCATTTAGCACCTTGAAGTTCGAAATTGTGTTGTGACCAGTTTGTTTGTGAGCTGATGATGGCTGTATTGCTTACGCATCACCTCAAATCGCGATAATAACTAGGGACTGGGCCTGGCCCACTTGAGTGCAGCCATTACTGTTGACGTCGAATCATGGTGACTGACATTTGGGAAAGCAGTTGTGATGATATATACAAACTATCATGCCAGGCTCGACGCCGGCACGATTAGGACTCGGAGAAGTACTAGTTTCATCGCTCTACATGATGTGGCAAGTTGGACAAACTCAGACCAGCACGAACACTGTTACACGTCAAAATACATATACGGTTGGTAGAGGGGTCGCCTATTGAGTCCTATCACAATAGAGTAGTCAGTTATACGCAAGGAGTCAGGGAGTTGAGCTTGCGCACATGGATATAGATATAAGCGAAACGGTCTATGCGCGATCGAATGTGACGGCGCGACTAGTGGTGAGGCTTTGGCCTGGCCAGCCGGACCTTAGCCAAGTGTTCTGACTTCCCGTCGAACAATGGAGCACCGAGGGCGGGGGACGCGACGAGGAGAACCAGGGAAATAAATAATATCGAGATTGTGCTTGGGGTAAGAAGGAGAGAGCGGAACTTGTTCATAGTGAAGCGTTTGAGTAGTAGGAGGGACGCTGCCAGTGCACGAAAACGAACGGGGAGTACTTTCTGGAGTTATTCACCCCAACACGGGAGACACTATATACGCCCCCATTTTACGCGAGGGGGGTTGCCCTCGGTGCAATCGGCCATGAGATAGGGAACCCCAAGTTCGGGGGTTCTCTTGAAGAACCCTTGAGAACATTATTCGCCCAAAATTGGGGGGCTGCTGAAGTTGGAAGACACCATTCCCGGACACTTTACATGCATGTCAAAGAGGTACAGACATGGTCCCTACGCCGGCCAAGTTACTTCCAGTTCCCAGCGTACCCAAGCTTCGCGCATTACGATATTCACGTTTCTGCATCCCAAAGGTACCGAGAATCTACTGAGAAAGGGTCCAGAAAAGGTTCACAGGGATCCGGCGAAAGGGATTGGAAATCCGCGCGTTTGACCCCCCAATTCTGCAAACTATGTGTTCGGCAATGACGAACCATCAATGAAGCGTGTGAATTGAAAGCGAGTTGTTGACACCAACACGGGACGCGATCGGACTTACAATGGACAACGATTACTGGTCCATTGACGCGATTTATGCCCAATATCCAGTGAGAGGCTGCATGAGGGTGCTTTTCAAGGCCTTTGACGACCATTAAATCGCAGAAAATGGACTGTACATTCATCGTTGATGTACCAAATCTCGGCCACCTTGATGGAGGCGATCAGCAAAACGTGAGCAATTGGACCTGCTCATTACCCTTCCACGTCCCATGCTCAAGAAATCCCCACCCTCAAGATCACTGCACCCCTGAAAATGCAGCTGCCTTTCTGGATGGCTTCCGTTCTGATTGACAAGTGAGTGAACGCTACACGATTAATACCCAGTTGACCCTTCATTACGTTATAGCGGGTTTGCAGAATATCGAATTCCTCAACCGTTCTCTTTACGGATTCGTAAGGCCCTCAACGCTGATGCTCGGAGCGTAAAACTTGCGGGGCTTGTTGGTGTGGGCAGTTCGTGGTATGGGTTTGGAAAGGCCTACAGCGACCTGTGGGTGTTTTAAAATCCCTTCGCGAAAATAGACGTTAGACTTTCTGGCTTTCAGCCTCGATGATACAGGGGCGTCAGAGCTTTGTGAAATCCTTCAGAAGGCATCGATCATCATGTGCATTCTGCAGGGGAGTATATCTAACTTCTTTGGCTTTCAACTTTCTTAGGCCTTCCGCGAACGTCTCGTGGAGATCGTGGATCAAGCGCAACACTTTGGGTTTGCCTCTGTGACTGCTGGCAGTGCAGCGGGCCGATCTGGAGAACCCACCGGGAATGCCAAGGAATTTCGTGAAGGCTTGGAAAGTGCGGAAAGAGAAAGTAAGCGCAGACCATCTTTGGTCAGAAGTGTGAATGGTCGAATAAATTCTTTTTAGTTTTCCTATTGATACAACAAACGGCTCAACAAACAAAAGTTTGGTTGGACAGCAGTGACAAAAGGCGGTGAAAGATCGCACAACATCATACAGCCCATTTTCGCGTCGGTCAATACTTCCTTACAATTCCGTCATGGCCGGCTGCCCAAACAGCCCCCTTCCCATCCGTTCTTATCACTGTGACGCTCTCATCCGCAAAACCAACCAGTTCCTCTGCTACTTTTGGCCCATCAGGGTGTAAACTCGCGCAGAACGGGAATCCATCGCCAGTCGCAACCAGAAGTTGCGGCGCACCTTCCCCATCTTTCGACGGTACAAAGTGTAAATCCTCAATAGAAGAGTTACTACGTTGGAAGGTGAACAGCGATTGTGGACTAGGAGATGAAGGGGTCGAAGAGGATTCTGACGGTAGATAACGCGAATCGTAGACCCTGATGAAGCCGCCTTGCGAACCGGTGGCGAGGAAGTATGAACTATCGTCCACTGCTATAGCACCTAAAGCTGCTTTGGAGGATGATGAGATGCGCGAGGTGGGTGAGGCATAAATGAGATTTCGTGTGCGGAGATCGAAAACATTGAACGCGCCATTTTGAAGCGCAGCATAAATTACATTTTCATCGACGTCGGTTTGGCTATCTGCGGTTTCGACTGGCTCAGGGGGTATCGCTGAGGATGGGACTCCATCCGGGGGTGCGTACCCCTTCCAGCTCCCGTTTCCGCTGGACAACACACTGCGTCCACTCATGGCCATTTTCACAATCGGAGCAAACCGCTCTGAGGCCAGCGTGCTGATTTTCTCTCCTTTGCCGACATCCCACAAGCGAACGGTGCCATCTTTTGCGCATGACAGTACCCTTCGCCCAACACCGATTATGGCAGTGTCCGTGATACCTGCTTTGTGTCCCTTGAGCACTCGCGGCACAGCTAATAGCTCAAGTGAATTTGAATCTGATGGTGGAGTTGCGGATATGATATTCAGCGACAAATCTGAGGAAGCGGAAAGCAGAACTTTGTTGGAAGGGAAGAAGCGCAGTGAGAGAACGGAGGACAAATGCAGTTTCTTGGTCGTTAACGGGAATTTCTGTGCTTCGGGGTCAGAGGGTGTAGATACGGATTGAATGGTAATAGTCCCATCATAATGGCCTATAGCTATAAGGGCGGCGTTTGAGGTGACGTCAAACGCAGAGATCCGTCGGACATTAGTAGTATTCTCTATTGGATTAATGCTAAACCCTTGGCGCGGTGCACGCAATATTGTGTTGACAATGGAGAGGGCGGGACACGATGCAGTGAATGTGTGACTGTCGAGACGCGTCAGCTCGACACCATCTCTTGATTCAAGAAGTATTCCATCGGGTGAGGCCACACTTTCGTCGTGGGATGCATTTACTTTCCCATGAACGGGGCGTAGCCCAAGCTGATAGCAGGAGAGGAAGATGTCCTCAGAGAACACCGTATTGTCTCGTATGTCAGCGAAAACGCTGGTGAAGTCATGCTGCAATGCTACCTGTGGTAATATGATCGGGTCGGAGGAAGGGTCGGTAGACATGTCAGAGGGGACGCATATGACGGATATAAGCCGCTTCGACACCAAGTAGGAGGATCGAGCGACTGGGGGCGCTTACGAGTTTTATGGCCTAAACTAAATAACCTCAGCACAATTCAACTGACTCAATTCAATATGATCAACGCCGGGTCAGGTGACTAGCTCAGGTATCGACCAGACTCTTTTTCCCCGTACTGACCCCACCCATTACAGGTGAGAGTATGCTCCAATCATGCGTTCAATCGACTCTCCAGCTTCCATTATGTCCATATCACTCCAAAATACGGCTAGAATCCATGTTTTTTCACCTGGATGCTTAAATTGATGTTTGGATGTAATTGACACATAGTTGGCTGACTTGGTGCCTTGTTCTTTTAGATGCGCCCAATTCTCACCTCCGAGGATCTCCCCATCCCAGATGGCGTTACTGTCGTCATCAAGTCCCGTATAATTGAGGTTAAGGGCCCTCGCGGAACCCTCAAGAAGGATTTACACCACATCGCCATTGACCTCCAGGTCGTTAAGACTGAAGAGAAATCTGTCGTCACGTTCGCTATCTGGCATGGGGGGCGTAAGCACATCGCTGCCATACGGACGGTCCGCAGCTTGATTAACAACATGATTATTGGTGTCACCAAGGTTAGCTTATCATCATGCTTTTAACACAGAGCTAATTTTTTTGGTCGGAATAGGGCTTCAAATATAAGATGCGCGCCGTTTATGCCCATTTCCCCATCAATTGCATAATAGGTGAAGAAGGCAAATCCGTCGAAATTCGTAACTTCTTGGGTGAGAAGGTGTGCCTACCAAACTCATTACTTCGTGAAACATCTCCTCACACCACACATCAATGTTTAGCGGGTTCGACATGTCGATATGTTAGAAGGCGTCACTATTGTAGAGTCGAAGGCCATGAAGGATGAGCTGTTCATCGAAGGCAACGATGTCCAGAATGTATCGCAGTCGGCTGCTTCTATCCAGGGTATTTGCCGTGTACGAAAAAAGGATATCCGGAAGTGCGTTTCTCTTGGATTGTCCACAGGTTAATATTCTTATTTACAAGGATCCGTTAGGTTCTTGGACGGTATCTATGTCTCGGACAAGGGGACAGTCGTCGAAGAAGAGAAGGAAGAATAGGATCTGCTCTTTTTGCTCTTCCCCATGGTCGCTTTCGCTTTATGCTCATTGATGTTCAAGTCATATGCATTAATATGGTACCTACACATTACGCGCACGTAAACTATTTTGCCTACTCCGACCATATCAAGGACTGAGATCCGTTACGTTCGAACAAACCCTGAAATGAAGGGTATCCCAGACCATATCGAGCCACTGTATTCTTCATACTCCTTTCCGAAAAATTTCAGGAGGTATCGCTCCTCAACTGAACGGAAACGCGTGTCATGGGACAACATCATGGGTTGCGTGAAAATCCCTCACCTCTTATACGATGATTGAAGAAACGCCAGGTGACCATGGCATATCCAGTAAATGCAATAGGGTTTTGGAGAGCCATTTGCGTTCCAAGGCTCCAGTAAAAGAACCCCGCATACGAAGGGTGCCGGAAGTATCTGGTGGTATTGAAATTTTTTCAGTCATTCGAACTGCCACCAGGTATAGACGTACGCATATACGCCATCTGTAACGAGACGATGTGTTTCCTCTTTGCGTGTCGCCACTTGGTGCGAGAAATTTGATGCGGCGTGAATCATTGATGCTGAGCGTAACCACTGCCCGAACAGGGTAAGAAGTATCCCTTTGAAAATGGCTCAGCGAAATCCCCACACCGGACATCCAGAACTATACCAAAGTATGAAATGATTGTATGTCTTTTGCAGCCCGGAGCTAGCAGCATAGTGAGAATGAATTCTATTACTGCTGCACCATGAGCGATGTGATACTCTCTCCCGTTTTCCAACAGAAAAGCTGCTCGCGAAGGGTGAGATGTTTAGCCCAACACTGGCTTGGAAAGCGACTTACAGTCAACACTACATCTTTTCCTGTTCCATCCTGCAGTTACTGCATACTCTCCCCAATGAAACGCTGCCCAAGCTGCGAAGAAGAACCCAAGCAGGCTCCACCGATCTTGCAACTCGCGGCTGCTGACCAGACTTTCGAGAAAGCCATTCGGGTTGAAGAACAGCATACATCCCAGCGAAAAGGTTATACCAAGAAGCACCGAGACGAGAGACGCCGCCAATGGCGTGTTGGGGATATACTCCCCTCGATGCACGTTGAAACCGTCCGTTGGGATGGTTTCCATTGGATTTTCAGGTTGATAATAAGTGGTAGATGAGGACGCGCTGGGACTGGGAGTTTTCCGTTGGCCCATGTCTTCGCTGACACTCTGTTGGGGTGCTGCCATGGCCTGTAATGAGAGGCGCTGTTTGAAAGGGATTGAGAGGTTGGATGATTCGTTTTGTGCAACATATTGTGGCTGTGCCAAACGTCATTCCAAAATTCCAGGCAAACTCCGTAATTCAAAAAATCGTGCTTCCGAGTTTATACTCAATTCTCAACCAATCGCTCGAGGAGGAGAAGATGAAAGCGGCCATAGCGGACGAGAGGAGCAGTCTCGATTTTATTTTCCTTTATCACTTTTACATCGATACCAAGACAATACCCACAGACACTACAAATCCCGAGGACCACTAACTCCCGACGACACCAACCAGATTCCCCCTCCATGTAAAGACGATCCCCTCATGTACGCTACGGTGTTACGACGGGATAGCCGCACTGCCACGTCATCACGAGGCCGCGGGGTATTAAGATAGATTTATCATCATCATCTCAACCAATCTCCGGGGAATGCATCCATACAAAGCCTTTGACACCAATTACAAGCTGAGATGAACCTCCAGAATTGTGCCCGAGACCCAAATTCCAAGCCTGAATTTTCCAACGGTCGAAAAGCCCAAAAAAAAGATGCGGGAATTCGGGTTACCCAGAGCATAGAAGGCTGGGTGTCAAACGGACGTATGAATCCTTGAGATTTCTGTTCGTTCTTATTTAACCATGATGGAGACTTTCCCCTGTGCTTCCCCATGAGCAATGGTTTCTCATCCGTTCCTTGAGGTAATTGCACCTCGACTGTCTTCAAGTTGTCCCACTCAAAGTGGATGACGAAATGCGCCGGAAGTGTTTGCAGCAAGCGAATCGAGATTGGTCATGCAAACGACACAATCAAGATCACCAGGCAGGTGGAACCTGATGAGAATCTTCCGAAATTCACTTCTCGTATTACTATCCAGATGAGCGACTCTTTCAAGATCGTGCTAGCGGTAGGTGAAATTTTTGACTAATTGTCTGTCTCCATTGCCAGACAGTTTATAGGATGTAATCTTGCTAGCATCGCCGAATATAATTATAACATAAATGCTACTGGTTTCGTTCTTGGTTTATCATGGCCAGGAAAGCCGTCCTGCGGAAGTAAGTCACTTAGGCAATAATATAGAGCTTTTATAGCGCTCGCCGATGGTCGAGTTGTGGGAGACACAGGCATTTCCTCCCAGGTCTCCACTGAGATGGTCACTGCATTCAGTTTCCTCTTTCCTTACGTCCCCATTCATCATGCGGTTTTTAGATGTAATATGCTTAGTGAGTGTCTTTTCATAAATCTTGGGCACTGGACTGCCATTATTATTGCCATGAACAAAGGCATTCCCAGCATCTGCACCGGTGAACCAAGCGGATGCCTCGAGCAGCCTCTTGTCATTGGCAGCACCCCATCCTCCCCACCAGCTACATTACTTTCCGGACGTGCACTTACATCGGGTGGTGTCACCTAAGCTCGTCTGTTCGACACGTTCTTCGGTTTTCCCCGTCTGGTGGAACTAACGATTTGTAAGCGAAAGAACGACTGGAATAATCCGATCGACGTAGACCCGTCATGTACCAATAGTTTAGGCTCTTCCTAGCTCCCTTAGAATCTCCTGCTTCCTCGTCTCGTGTGAGACAACTCTGAAACCTTCCACGTTCATCTCAAATGCACCCATACCGCCACTTAGAGCCCTAAGGCGTGTCGAATAATCAAGCATGGAACTCAGAGGAGCAAAGGCATGCACAGAACGTTTAAGCATTACTTGTGCACCTCCATGCTCAGAACTCGATGCTTGATTAAGGGAACCACTCGTCGGTGTTACCCACGCAGGCGGAATATAGACACCATCCTCTTCGTAGCCTGCCACAGCTTCTTGCTCACCCATTGCCATGTCCACAACTTCACCGCCACCTTCGATAAGGTCCCTGATGACTTTCCCTAGATGCTCATCTGCCACGTTTACTTTCACTTGTATGAAAGGTTCAAGGAAGTCTCCAGGGCCGCAACGCCGGATGGCTGTACGAAGGGCATGCGACGCGGCTGCCATGAGAATGGCAGGAGGTGGAAGGGTGGGTGCACTGCTCGCGGAAGAAGCCGCTTTCGGTGACTGGGCCGGCGCAGCGGAACTTGAGGAGCCGATTTTCAGTATCTGAATATGCACATGGGACAAGGGTAGATAGGAATGAGGGCTAGTAGCGAGAGCATTCGCAATTCCTTGAAGAACGGGCGTCAACAAGGGGGCGCTGGATTGAGTTGGAAGGACACTTGAAATTATGTGGGAGCCGTCGGGTTGTCCTGCGTTCGCTGGATTAGACAAGAGCCTCCCTCTGTGATCTACTACTACGTTTCCTCCCCATTCGTTGTAACCTCGTATGAAGTCAACTTCTTTGGCATTCAGAGGTCGAACGTGAAGCTTAACGGCAGCATTGACGGGTTGACCATTGATCTCCCGCTCGAATATTTCATCAACCTCGTCACCCTCCTCTCCGTTTGCCATGCCAAGAGCTTCTCGATAACTGACCTGACGTTTCCCAAAAGAACAGCGCACACCCCATTCTTCCTTCAGTCTACGCTCAACAATTTCCAGATGGAGAGCACCAAGACCGTGAATGAGGGTCTGACCATCACTTGACGCTGCAGATAGGCCACCAGATTCATCATTTCTCGATTTCTCGTCTGTTACTCGAACAGAAGGATCAGTGCGAATGAGAGCTTCAAGGGCTTGCTGGACAGGTTTTACATCACTCTGAGAGTGGGGCAGAACGGATGCGGATATGACGGCGGTTGGAGGAGTGATATTCCTCAATTTGGTCTGATGCTCCCCATTTTCGTTCCCCTGGCGCTTTGACCTTCGATTCTGCCAAGTTGTAGATACAAGCGTGTCCCCCGTTCTAGTATGCTTCAAACCCAGGATAACCCCTACGGACCCGAAGCTGAGCTGCTCAACGGGCCGAGGATCTGAGGCGTACATGAGGAGGAGCTTGGAGGGTCGTTCTCTCTGGAGAGATGAAGTATTGAACAGTATTGTCTGTCGAGTCAATGTGCCTAGTCGACACTTAGATACTTCACGGATATTGGGCGACGGGATTTGTTTCTCACCGGAGTAGATCCGAACGAAAGTCATCCAGCCTCGCTGACTGTCCCATGCGACCTTCCAAGCGAGCGCTTGCAGCTCAACCTCGGAAAGCGATGGAGTCACAGGTTGTTGCATCCCATTCGAAACTATCTGATAATCTCCAGTCTCTAGTCTCATCGTATCAAGTGGAGAGGCCAATAATTCTCCGATGTAGTCCAGAAGAAGGTCGGTTCCGACATGTCTAAGAGCGGAGCCACACAATACTGGCAGAATATCCCGACTTTGGGTGAGCTGGCGTAAAGTTTTAATGATTTCATTGTTAGGGAGCGCGAGATAAGGGTAGTGCGAATCAAGAGAGAGGAAACTGTTCATGAGGTCAGGAGAACGAACACAGAGGGAATCGATGACTGCCTCCCGAGCAATCATAAGCTCTTTTAGCAATGGGTGTCCCTCCGAAAAAAGGGCAGAACCTTCGGTAGTCCCCTCGCGAAGAAGGGGATGACATGACGGCTTCGCGTCAGAAGTATTAGAAGTGCTGCTCCATTTCCACACTTCCCACTTGACAAGGTCTACGATGCCGCATACTCCTGGTTCTCCAGAGATATAACGGGATGAATCAAACGAAGCAATCGGGAGGCACATAACAATCGGACAAGGATGCAACCTATGTGCGAGGATAGACTTGATTGAGGATCTCACCGATGCCCCCGGTCGATCCAATTTATTCAGGAATACCATCCGAGTGGGGACCTCGTGCCTTTAACCGGACAACATTAGGACGAATCCAGCATCTCGCCATGGAGGAGGATAATTCAGTTACCGATTCAATTGCCCCCAAACGCCAAGGGTTTGTCCTTCCACACCTTCAACGGAGTCTAGCAAGAGAACAGCACCATCCACCACTCTGCTGGCAGCTTCTACTTCCATTCCAAAATCAACGTGGCCTGGAGTATCAATGAGGTTCAATGTCCAGTTACGCCATTTCACTGGAATGCTAGCGGACTGAATCGTGATTCCTCGCTCCCGCTCTGCAGGGAGGAAATCTGTTGTTGTGCTGCCAGTATCAACCGTCCCAGGTGACGAGGTGAAAGATGACGCAAATAAAATTGATTCAGTGAGGGTAGTCTTTCCAGAATCTAATGAACGTTCGTAGAATAACAGTGAGCATGCTTCCTGTCAGCGACCAATTCGGAAATACCTATGTGGGCAAGTAAGGCAATATTACGGACATTGTGACAAGCCTGAAAGGATAGCTTCCTACTGCATTGCGTAGGGATTGTGTAGATACGAGCTATGGCTGCCAGTGCATTCCAGTTGCGGAGCATAAAAAATTCACATGTGGCTGTGTCACGGTGAGGAAGCGCGCGCTTGACATCACCGATGTTTGGTACAGATCTAACGTTTGGCCAACATGGGGTCATTCTGTTTGACCGACAAACTGCCCAGGGCTGTATGTCCATCACTACTCCCGGCTCAAAGGGTAGTCGATATTTTTTGAGCAAGCATGATGACGAGTAGTGAGCATTCAAGCCCAGATCAATGATCAGGGCATCTAATGCAAAGATGAAAGGCTTAAAAGGGGATTCGAGTAGATATTCATCACGATCATGACTATATTGGCACGCAGAGCTACTCAAGATGTCAAGAGGTGCCGAGAGGGCTGACCCGCAGAACTTCATGCCCTAAAGGCAAACCTTGATACCCCCGCAGTACCAGTTGTACTAGCAAGCAATACTTCCATTGGCATTGAAATCGTGCTGGTACAAGAAGACAGCGCGGCGCACCATATAGACATCGGCCACAGGCATTCGTCCAAATCATCGGTACAAGGGGGGGTCGTGGTGAAGCGCCTAGAGCGCCAAACAAATACTACAATCTCTTATCCTCGAACAGCTTCCAGCGTTTCCATAGATGTGACACTATTTCCGCGTATAACCTGGGGAGACGAAATGAGTCAGTGAGAAGAATGCGTGTATAATAGGCTGACGTACGATCTGCCCCAACTGGTTCTTGGGGCCACCACTGGCCGCTACGAGGCCAGATTCTTCCCGAGCCTCGTCAAGCACCAGATTAAGGAAGATATCGAAGCCCCGTAAAACACCAGATACTTTTCTTCCTCCCTGAAGAATAACAGAGAGTCGCTTGTCCATAAACTAAAGCTCGTCAGTGACTTGGCAATCCTAGATGAGGGATAGGGGAGAAATTCACCTTCTTCAGCTCAGGCTGCGAGGCTTTCGACATCTTGAGATTTTAAGTAGACGAACAGAGTCGCTGAGGTCCCGTGACTTTGCTTCCGCGATTCGCCGAAGCCACATCTAGTGCGTCAAACTCAGACTGTCTTGAAGTCTTATTGCTTGGTTCTCAATCGGCTGAATCTGTTGTGAACCCACATATTCGGGATCAGAGCTCAAGTGTCATAGAGCCCCGAAATAACTTATTTTCTCCAACTGCAATATCCATCGGCCTCGACAAAAGGTCTGATCAGTGGCGACCTACCCTAGCATATGACCAGATCTAACTTCGTGTTATAGCCACATCCTAATTGTACATATGGCGGCCGAAGCTGGGACCATGGCTTCTGTATGGTCAACTACGGCATCTGCCCCTTCACTGCCCAGTAAACCGTTGGAGTCTCGCGGTCCGAGACGGGGGAAGCCCAGCCGTGGCACACCTGGATCGAATCGGGGAACCCATCGCAAGAGAGCAAAAGGAAAGGAGGATGTACCATCTATTACTTCGAATCTGGATGACATACCCGAAAGTTCAACTCCTTTGAACCCAACGAGAGGCCCCGGCCCACAAGAAGGGTCTGCCCCGACCAATGGGACATCAAATGGTGTATCATCTGTTCCTCCTCCTGCACGCCACTCCCTGAAACGCTCAAGATCTTCGGTTTCCACAGTTGCCACACCTAGCGAAGCCAACCCTGCAAATCCCGTAACTTCTTCCAATCCACGCACATCACAACGGAAGGGGCGTAACAGAACATTTTCTAAGAAAGTTCAACATGCTTTGTTGTCTCCCTCGAATGCTTTCCGTGGACCTCAGCTGGACACGAAAGTAGAAAGCGAGTCTCTGTCTTCCTCTAGCGCTTCCCTTCCTGTTACCCCTACACTGGCACCTGCCGTCCCTCACGCAATGCCAGGTGGGGAGCCAAAAGTCACAGTGACTGATGCAGGGGAACCATCCCCGACCGCTATCGTAGTATCGCCCAAACATGTGCCGCAAGCACTCACGGTTGCGGACGAGGGTGTTCGTCCTAACACTCCGTCGACGCATTCTCACTTAAATTGGGCAGATGATGATGAGGAAGAACTTCCCGACCTCGATGAGTGGAATGTGCAGCCAGCTCGCCCAGTACCTCGACGTCGTTCGAGTGCTACAAAGTCACTGAACTCTCCTGCGCCACCGACGAAGCAATCGCTCTCCACCGAAGCTACCGGAAGTGTACAAATCCCCGTGCTTGAAATTGTGACAGCTCAAGTGGACTCTTTATCCTCGATTCTCCCTCGACTCCATCAGAGTCGCGTGTTCCGGTCCAGGGGAAAGGGAAAGGGTATTCCACCCGAGAGCCCGCGAGGAAGCAGTCAAGGGACCCAAGGGCGAAAGAGAGAAGGGTTCGGGAGAGAGCTACTGCTGCTCTCAGTGCTTCAAACGATGCTCCGGCGGCCCAAAAAGCTTTGATGGAATCGAGAGATCCACCTCAAGTCATATCCGTTCCCCCGAATGTGGAAAATCCGCACGAGAACAGTAAATCCAACCTCTCTGTGGGGACAACGGGAAACCTAAGACCCGAAGAACAACCCATCATGCAACCTGAATCACCACCGGCTTCGCTTCCTCCCCGACCTTTGAGTGAGGAAGTCTCACTTCCCTCGTGGAGACGTGGCGCAGGCCTAGCCGACCGCACGAAAACTCCTTCACCTTTACGACCCCCTTCAGCAAAGGATAATCATGACCTCGGTTCAACAAATCGCCGACGAGCCGGCGGGTTCGGCGATGCCTCACGGGCGGAGAGACGTGCCCATTCAGCCACCCGCCCAATCATTTCTTCCACTGCGTTAAGCCAACTGACGAAGAGTTTGAGCGGTGGCACAAGACAACATCGAGCTGGCCTAACGTCTGCAGCCACCGTCAGTGCTTCCGACGAACAGAGTACAAGTCCTATGGTTGGTGCTGGTGGCTCTGAATGATTCTCACTACCTCATTCCAGACCTCGGGCCTCAGCGTAAAGCCCTGTGACACTGCAAATCTGCTCCCAAATTTATCACATCTTATCCGGATTTATTCTCCGTTTCTGGCCATGTCGCTTTCCGTATCTTCAGGATTACGACCCATCATCTAATCTTCCGATATTCTCTTTCTCGCTTTCGACTGCTACCCGGATTCACTGCTATTTACACCGAACATATATGTTCATCAAATCTTTTCACTACGTTTGTCGATGGATTCCTTGCTTGGTAAGGGGGACGCTGATGGTGGATTTTTGGTTTGCCTTCTTGTATACGGTTCGTACTGTACTGCTAACTCGTCCCGATTTCGATCGGAGTTATCACGACATTGCTGCCTTTGATTTCGCGATATTGTCAGCTCAACCAGTTATGCGCCTATGATTAGTCTACAATGACTGCTTCCACGCAGTACCAAGAAATACATAGCCCGACGCTTTCCTAAGGCGGGACAAATTCAACGTCCTAAACAGTAAGTCGACATCTGTCCTTGAAACCGGACGATCTGTCGTGGTTCCTGCAACCGTCACCAGTGTAATCCTTGCTGAGGGGATGAGCTAACGAACTGGTCGCAAACAGGAGTCAGAAGGCCAAAAGCAGGGCACCATATTGCAGGAGAAGCCTCGGGGCTGTATCGATGATAGAGCCACCAGGCGGAGCGCATCCTACTTCAAGTTGGAAGCTATAGTACAAACTAACCCAGTCTGATTCATTTGTAAGAGGGGTAAGGTATGTTAGCCCCAGATAGATCTTCTCGCGTGGTGATAGTAAAGGTTCGTCGTACGACAAGCTACCGCTGATGGCGTGCTAGTAAACGGAGATGGCGAGTACTGGTGGATCCACTAAGTGCTGCGAAGCAAGCGGGTTTCAAGTTGGGATGAGATTCTGCAGCGCTGATGAATACCGTGGTGGACGGTTCAGTTCCGCGAAGTCGGGATGTAATAGCTGTGGTGCTGGCGGGGGGGCTGCGACGGCAGAGCCTGGGGAGAAAAGAGCGGAAGCGAAAGCAAGAGATGAGAATATTGGGTTGACGCAACACAGAGAACTCAGAACGGAGTGCTGAGGGGGAGGGGAGCATGCTTCGAAGATGCTTCGCCAAGAGATATCATGGGTGCTTGACATCTTGCATAATGCACTCGTAGATTTCAGGCCGTGCCAGTGAGCCGGACCAAATTCAGCTTCGATGGGAAGGAAGATGAGAAAAAAAAAACAGATCGATGATACTGGTAGGTAAGTTGGTCTGCCCTGATAGATAGTGACGGCAAGCACGCAATAAATTATCGAACGTCACGGCGGCGAGCAGACTAGAGATTGCCCTTCATTGGCTGCAGCCATCGTTGGTACTTCGGACAAGCGGGGTACAACTGTAGGTTGGTCTTGGCGGCTCCGAGTGAAGCAAAATCATTCCCGATACTGATCTGAAGCCCTTCATCCCTGCCTGCTGTCTTCAATGCAATACTCTTAGCCGAACCATGCGTGCTGCTATCATTAGGGGAAGATCGCATACATGAAGGACTACAAAATACTTGCAGCCCAGCGCCTTTTTCCCGAAAATGAAATAAAATCCCTCTCTGATTTAACGTCCTAATCGGTAAACCGACATCTGTTCTCGCAAGCGGAGAACCTGCCCTTGCGTGAACTGGGTCCTGCAGCTGTCTGAGGTGTAATCCATGCTAAAAAGAAAGAGGGAGTGATAGTGTCAGAGAAGCTTGGTGAGAATCAGGCGGACGTACTGGTTGTGAATAGGGTCGGCACCACCACCAGAGCAGGTGTCACGGCCAACAGGGCACCCATGCGCTGCAGTAGCCTCAGGAGGAGTATCAAAGACGGAGTCACCAGGTGGAGCACATCCTCCTTGGAAAGTATGATACAAACCAACCCAGTCTGATTCGTTCGTAACCAAAGAGGAGAGAGTGTGTGTGTGTGAGTGAGGAAGTCAGATTGGGAGCCATTTGATGACTGAATCAGACTTACGTCCAACTTCGTGAACTAAAACTTTGCCCGTGTTGAAGCCGGACGCAGAGCCACGGGGAAGTGTCGTATAAACGATGACGATACCGTCGTCGTTAGGGTTGGAAGCGTACGAGACAGGGAAGGTGGCATATCCGAAGAGATCATTCTGGATGTTTCCAACGCTATAAATGTTCAGGACCATGGCACCACCCTGGTGAAGTGCATTTTTCATCTGATGTTGGTTCGGGCTAGGGGTGGTGGATGAACGATTTTAAGACGAGAAAAGTTTTGGCCGAGCTTGCGAGGCGTTTGTTTTGAAGTGTCTACTCACGTGTTGGGACCAGTGTTGAACCAATTGGGACTGTGGGTGCGGGTGATCCTGGCAAGAGAGAAGCCTAATTCCGAGCTGGCGAAGTTCTGGTTGAGCACATTAATGGTGTCAAGGATTTGGCCATCCGGTATATTACCCCCAGGAAGGCCTTTTCGCGTGGTGGTGATAGCGGGGGGAGGTAAGGCAATAATCCCGTCATACGACGAACGACTCACCAGGACTTTGGAAGATGACGTGCCAGACAACGGAGATGGTGATCAGTGCACGCGCTGAGTATTGCGGAGTGACGCTGTGGGCAGCGAAGTCAGATTCGGCAGCGCTGACGAACGCGTCGGACGGTTCAGTTCCGCAAACAAAGGGCGTATCCGTGATATTGATATCGGTAGGGGCCGCGAGGGCAGAGCAGAAAAGAGCGAGAGCAAAAATGAGAGACGAGAGCATTGCGCCGGCGTAACTCAGAACGTGGTGGTTGAGCTGAGCGAGGGTGAGGAGAGTGGCTTAATCACTGGCTTTTTATATCCATAAAATTTGAACTGCTGCATCAGCAAAAACGCAGTGACTTATTCTGTGGCCCAAAACCGAAAGAACCTGTCAACCTAAATCCAATTCACATTTCGGAGGCCGCTGACCGATGGGCTTCTCAGGAAGAACGGGAGCATTCTCGAAGAAGTTTTCGCTGAAAGATAACATGCGGTGCATCTTACATAAGAGGCAAGTATTGCATCGACGTCGACTATACCCACAAACTTCGATGTTGACCCGACGACACTCAGGATATGCCGCTCTGTCACGTGCTAACGCGGCCGCGACGGGTAGCAAAACAACAACAACAACTTCGATGTAAATATTCGTAAACGGTGCTTTGATTTACCTAACGAGCCATCTCGATTTAGGAGGCTCATGACAACTATGTCAATCTGGTTGCCATATAAGGGCACAGGGGCACAGTGCCAAAACATCAATATATTGGGTTTGATTGCAGCTATCTCTATGGCTCCTCCACCTCCAGCTCCTCCAGCTTCTGCTCCTGCTCCCACCTCCTCTCCTGCTCCCGCTTCAACCACTCCTGCCCCCACTCCAGCTCCCGCAGCTCCCGCCGCCGCCGCTCCTGCTCCCGCTCCTCCCATTCCCATACCCACACCCATATCCACACCCACACCCACACCTGTATCCACACCCACACCCACACTTGCACTTGCACCCACTCCCACACACGCTCCCACTCCCGCACACGCTCCCACATCCACCATAGCAGCCCCCCCAGCACTCGACGTCGCCTCTGCCGGGTCCGATGGACAGAAATCTGGCTCTTCAGAGAATTATTAGAAGGGTTCAAAGTGAGTGTGGACCGCCCCTGTGCATGACGGGTATGTGCTTCTAAGAGCGGGCTACTCGGTTCCCGTAAGGCCACAAATCCACTCCGGTCAATGGGTCTCTCAGGATAGCCTATATGTTATACCATCAAACGTAGGCTAAGGAATCGGCAGATCGGTAACCATACCTTCATAGGAAACCTCCCACTCAGCCGCTAGCCATGATCTAACTGGTGTCAATACCAAATCATCTAATACTTGCCATGGACTCACTTGAAAGTATCACGAACTTCGTTAACGCTTATTCGATGATCCGAAGGATAAGTAAAGCATTTGGCAATAACGCTCTCAAATTCATCAAGATCTACCCATTCATAGGGCTTTCGAAAAGTTGCAATAATGGCACGAACTTGGACACCAGGAAAGCAGGAATAAGGAGGTTCACCAACGAGTATCTGCGGGAAGGGGTAAACGTCTTCGCTTAGCGATAATAATTGAATCGAAATTACTTCTACAGTGACACAACCGAAAGCCCAAACATCGCTTGCTCGATTAGGGATCTTGATAAGGCCATTGACAAGCTCTGGTGATCCAAAACGGGGATTGAGGTCATGATGGATGTCAAAGAGAAGTGGCTCATCCAATCGATCGTATGAGAACTGGAATCCACGTAAGCGGGGATTGCCTCCATCCCCTATCACGATGTTTCCCTAAACCACAAAATGACAATATTAAACATCACAAAGTGCTCCCATCACAGCTGGCATACCGGCCTAATATCGGCATGAACGATCCCTTTCGAATGAAGATAACAGAGACCTAGTGCAATATTATACACCTTGAAGAGAAAGGATCAGTCGCTTGTTGCCCTGTTTCTCGCAGGTACATAAGTATCTTACCATCCTGCGGCGATTTGTAGCTGGATGTTGGTGCAGATACCCCACCACATCGCGATGAGCATGCCAAGCGGAAATAAAGCTGACTACTGGCTCAGTTCCTGGAGACAGCACCCATCCGTAGAGCGTCTCTATGTTGGGGTGTACCAATCGACGCCACAAGCGTATTTGTCTCTTCAAAGACTTTCAAACGCCACATGCGTCAGTTCAGGACGACTCCGAAGAAAGTAACGTTAACATACACGTATAGAATCACTGAGGGCTCGTGGGTCCGGAATGCTGATCTGTTGGATGCAGACTAGCTTCTGTTGGGATGGCATTGACCCGTCACCGGTGCCATACTCAGCATGAACGAACGCACGCCTTTATAGGTCCCCTTGTACGGGGACAAGGGATGCCCTTCGGGTGCACGGAGTTGTTCAGATGGTATTTTCCCAGCAAGGTTCCGTTTATCCTCTTGCATAAATTCACGTTCAATGTCTGCGTGAATGGGGAGATTAAATATCCCGGCAGCTGCTTGCCTACTGAACGTAAGTCTTGCCATCAAATAGGCAAAGTAATCTAAATACCTTAGCCGTCCATCAACTTCGTGGATTGGAGGTCGTCTACTGGGTTCATAATCCAGACAACCCATCAGGACTCGCTCGAAATCATTTGAGTCCGCCCACTCATATGGAGAAACATGTTTCATGGCTATGTGTGGGATAAGAAAATCGTCCCTAGTAGTCTCGTAAGGCGGCTTCCCGCGAAGTATCTGGGAAGGATCAGACATCAAGTCGCATGATAAGAAGAAATCAGACTACCTCCAGCGATATGCATGCAAAGGACCAAACATCACCGCCCATATCGCACTCGGCCTTGTGTCCTGTTAGCACCTCGGGTGCAGTGTAACGTACAATCCTGGATGTCCTGTATTCTGGCTTGGGATGGATAGGTGTTTCGCTCAAAAGATAGCACAGGTCAAACCCGCCGATCTTAGCGACAGGATGCCCAGAATTCCAATCAACGAAAATTTTCCCCTGGAGACCAACACAATTAGAGAGGCTCCCATGAAGGCTTAAGACAGCATCGAACGAACAGGATTAAGGTTACCATGAACTACGTCCTCAGAATGAAGGTAGGCCAGGCCCTGAGAAACACCCAAAACCTACATTTGATGTAAACCCGAGTGTCTCATTGTTTCTAAAATAGAACGTGCCAATTGTCGCCGATTTTCATCCTTCAGGTCGAGTGCCCGGAGAAAAGTCATGATCTCGCCACCCTCGCATTTCGATGAGACGGCGATCACACGAAGCGGACCTTCATCTTCCGGTGATATCCATCCCAGAAACTCCAAGATATTGTCATGCTTCAAGTTGGTTAAAATGCGCAGTTGTTGTCCAACTCGCTGTCAGCGGCCACGTGAGATGCCGGTACTGTCGTTCGCACTTGCCCGACAAACCTGAACAAAATGGTCCACCTCAGCTGATTTCAAGGAGTAGACCTCGTATAAGACTTCCATCTGCCCTTCACTCTGATCCGAGATATCTCAGCGGGAGTCAAACAAGACATGAGGGCGACTCACAATAGCGTGCGTCATTTGGCCGGGATTGAAAGGTTGGATGTCAGCTTCCAATGCTAAGCGTTGTGCGAGATCCGAAAACCATGATGTGTCGTGTAGAGATGTGTGTTGCATCATGAGGTCGTAAAACGACACAGTAAGTTATAACAGCCCGTTTCGGCGATGCAGTAATACCCCTTTCCCATAATCAAATTAATCAAGAACAAGTGCCAGAACAGGTATGGCCGAGCGGCATGGGTGAGCGTGCAACACGAGGCCTAGGTTTTAGTTGCTGTATTTCCTTAGCGTTCGTTATATTGTTATATCGATTCCTTATCGTATCGATCTTACGTTAGCCTTCTAGTGGATGTTGAGTTGTATCAAATAGTCGCTTTATATGCTGTCCGTACCAGGACGCTGTTCAGCTGTCTACCATCTCCGATCCTGAGCTGGGATATTTCGTGTACTACTTCCAATCAATGACTGCTATTTGGCAGGCATGATAGCACAGTCCGTACTCCAACAAGTGACTGAAATGCTGGGGGAGTATCCCAGACTTGACGGTCGAGCGACAAGAACTGGTCCTGTAAGAGCGCGAGGTGGTTACGGAGATGTTTACAGAGGGATTCATGCAAACGTTCGCTTTTCTAAGTTGCTCTGCATGTTGCAGTTAACGTTCATGCATATTACTAGAGTACCGTAGTGTGCATAAAGGTCTTCAGACGAGAACAGGTGGATTTTTCATGTATCGAAAGCGATTTCGTCTCGGTATGTTGGCACGTCGTAGGTAGATGTTGGCGACTGATTTCGCGCGAAGCGATTTGTTCACGAGATTAAAGTTTGGGGCCCGTTAAAGCACCAACATGTTGTGCAGTTTCACGGATGGCTTCTCTATGACCCGCCGACAACGGAACAACCAACTCCGAGCTTAGTGTCAAACTGGTGCAAGGGTGGAAACATACTAGTTTTTCTCGACAGACGGCCCGATGCTAATCGTTCGTCCCTGGTGAGTGTCAATCACTGTGTCCTTCAATGTGCTCACTGGGTGGGATGAAGATTCGAGGCATTGCGAAAGGCCTTGCATATCTGCATTCGGAGTCCGTAGTGCACGGAGACATCAAACCAGTGAGCTATTTAGCTTCGCCCAGGACTAATCACCTATTCCCTAACCTCTGTAGCCCAATGTTGTAGTCGACGGAAATGGGGTCCCACAACTGTGTGATTTTGGGACGTCCTTCGTTCTATCTCAACCCACTATAGCTAGGCAGACAAGCGCGAAGACATGGCGGTATGCGGCCCCAGAGTTATTCGAGTTCGGGTCGTCTTCTCGTGCTGCGGCCAGCGACGTCTGGGCTTACGGGTGTTCGGCCATGCAGGTACAGATAAACCAATCATGTGTAGTTTACTGAACTGACATTCACCTTGAGATTCTCCGCGACAGGGTCCCATACAAGGATATCTCGGAAGTTGCGATTGCTTCGGTTATTGAGAAAAGACCGCCCTTCGAGCCAATCTCTTCATCCCCAATAGAGAAAGAGCTCAGCACTTGCCTTAATTGCGACCCTCAACTTCGTCCTGACATAGTGACTCTCCTCCAACGTCTCGAGTGAGTATGAATATCCCGGACTTTATGCACATTACTTATGTCGATCAGGAACCTTTCGGGGGAAGCACCCACACCTTTCTTGGAGCTACTCAATCTTGAATTGCAGCAACCCAGTGGACGTTGGGCGAGAGAACTGAATGTTAGAAGGAACGGCCAAGATGACCTGGTACGTAAGAGCTTTCCCTGGGCGTTGCGCCATAGGTTGCAGGAAGGGGTACGTTTCACTTTCTCTGCCTGCTGCGAGACCTGCGGACGAATATCCACCAGAATCAAAAGGATATGCGAATAAAGACTTTCAATGTCCCCATATCAGACACGTCGCAATGCAGAAATTTTATGCGGGTACGTACGCGTTGGGCTGCCAATTTTTTTTTTTGCCTAAGCATGATCAAATATTCCCCAAGCGTTTCTTCACCCAGGGGAAGAAATGGAAGACGCTCGACGGGCGCAATCTCGCGCCAATGCAAGGATGGATGATGGATTTAGCTGATGATGGGACCCTCAACGTCGGCCTTGTTTCTCCTTGGTATCCGAGGGGAGATGTCAAGTCCTATCTGGCGGACGATCCGTGGGCGGATCACAATAAATTGGTGCGTTCTAGCGCCTGCCACTGCTGAGTCGTCCTCTCACTTGTTTCCAGATATCCGATATGTTCTATGGCCTACACTACCTACATGATGAGGAAATTGTGCACGGCAATATCAAACCAGTACGCTCATATGGTACCTCTCACGGATTAATTTGTAGTCCCACTAATTTCTCGCAGACGAACATCTTAGTCGATTTTGACGGTACAGCGGTGCTATGTGACTACGGATTGCAAACTCTTCTGCATGATATACGTATCCCATTCCAAAGTATCCGGTATATCGCGCCTGAACTTCGTCAGAATGACAATGGCGTATTCCAGTGCAGCTATGAGGGCGACATTTGGGCGTTCGGCTGTGTTTCGATAAAAGTGAGCAGGGACGGTTTCTTGTAGCGTTGATATTATATCTGAGGGTTCTGTTTCATGAGATCATGAGGGGCGAGCGACCATACCGCACCATCCAAGATGAAACTGAGATTCTTGGGACTGAGGCTCAAGCCTACACGACTGATATTCTCCAATACATTAAGAGCTCAGAGATCCTCGGTTGCTTGAACACTTCCCCAGAGAAGCGGTCAACCCTCGAGGAAATTCGGGAATGGGTTGAATTTGGCAGTCATGGGCATTCCGAATCAATGCATTAGAATCAGTGCAAAAATATAGTCATCTGTGTAACGTTACTCAAATCATATTCGCCACGACAATACAGCATAAGGACGCAAGAATAGGGTGATTGGGTCTTGAACTGGAGAAAACCACAGTGTAGGCAGTTATTTTTGACGCCTCATTTTCCGGAATTTGGATCTTCCTAGAGCAAAATGCATGTACTCTCTGATTCAAAGCTTTAAACGCCAGGGCAAGTCAATATGACCCTGTCGTGAACTGGTTCCTGTGGCTGTCACAGGTGGGATCTGGGCCGGTGAGGAAAGTGTCAAGTCGGAATGAGGAACAGCATGGGGAGCACCAAAGCGACGCACTGGTTGTGATTAGGGTCTCACAACTGGCGCCCAACGCTTTTTCTCCGAAAACGAAATCTAATCCCGCTCTGATTCAACGTCCTAAACGGTAACCGACATCTGTTCTTGCAAGGCCATTGCGTGAACTGGGACCTGCAGCTGTCAGAGCTGTAATCCATGCTAATGAGAGGGAAAAAAAAGGGGGGGATAGTGTCAGGTTGGAGCCGGAAAGCTTGATAAACATCAAGGTGGATGCACCGGTAGTGAATAGGGTCGGCACCACCACCCGAGCAGGTGCGACGGCCAGCAGGGCACCCTTGTGCTGCAGTAGCCTCAGGAGGAGTCAAAGACGTAGTCACCAGGCGGAACACATCCTCCTTGGAAAGCATGATACAGGCTAACACAGTCTGATTCATTCGTAACCGAAGAGAGGGAGGGAAAGGGGGGAAGTCCAATTGGGAGCCATTTGATGACTGAATCGAACTTACGTCTAGCTTCAGCTTGTGCTGTAGCCGAGCGCAGAACCACCGGGAAGTGTCGAATAAATGATGACGATACCCTCGTTCTTAGGGTTGGAAGTGTACGAGAAAGGGAAGGCGGGCAAATTCGAAGAGATCATTCTGGATGTTTCCAACGCTATAGACATTCAGGACCATGGCACTACCCTGGCGAAGTCCATTTTTCATCGCATGTTGGTTCGGGCTAAGTGGTTGATGGGTGATTTTTAGGACGAGACAAATTTTGATGTATCTGACGTGCTGGGACCAGTGTTGAACCAATTGGGATTGTAGGTGCGAGAGACGTTAGCGAGAGAGCCGCTAAATCCCGAGCCTGCGAAGTCTGGTTGAGCGCATTAATGGCGGGAGGATCTGGACGTCTGATATTACCCCCAGAAGGGCATTTCGCGTAGTGGTAATAGCAGGGGAGGAACGCAATAATCCCGTCATACGACAAGCGACTAGCTCACGGTACCAGGGCTTTGGGAGCTGACGTGCCAGAGAATGGAGATGGTGATTAGTGCACGCGCTGAGTACTGCGGAGGGGCCTTGTGGCAGCGAAGTCAGGGGTAGGGGCCGCGAGGGCAGAGCTGAAAAGAGCGAGAGCAAAAATGAGAGAGGAGAGCATTGTGCCGGCGTAACACAGGAGAACTCAGAACGTGGTGGTAAGCTGACCGAGGGTGAGGAGAGTGGCTAACCGCTGGCTTTTTATATCCATAAAGTTTGAACCACTGCATGTACATCAGCAAAACAAACGAGTGACTGATTCTGCAGCCTAAAACCTGAAGAACATGTCAACCAGTGCCCTTACACCAATTAAATTTGATCCAATTCAGGCCGCTGGCCGAGTTGGTTTCTCCGGAGGAACAAGGAGCAAACGGCGCTTTGATTTGATTGAACACCTCCGGGGCATCTCGATTTAGAAAGCTCATGACAAATATGTCAATGTGGTTGCCATATAAGGGCACAGGTGCCAAACCATCAAATTTGATTTGCCGCTGATTTGGGTGTGTGTGTGTGTAGTTCTGGATATTTATCCTGCAGACTACAGGCTGCTCGTGAGAGCGCCAAGGGCAGGGGTCTCGAAATAAATACACGAAAATAAAGTAGATATAAGGGATGCGTTCCATCTGGGGAGTCTCATCCTATGACTGAGTAGTTCCCTAACCATTTCCTCTGGGGAGTTTCCACTTACATGTGATCGGATGTTATGCTGCCGGTTATCGTAAAGGTAGGGGGATTCCGCCTTTCAGGGCAGGCATTATCTCTTGGGGTTGGGGGTCTATTCAGTTAAGGTTTTCTTTTCGTATGCTCCACTCACATTGAGGAAGCTCGCTGATCTTATGCTACCCTCTTCTGTTCCAAGAAGGTCGGCTAGGTTTAGGTCTCCGTCTTTGTCGTGAAGGAGGTCTCGGTGCGCAGCGTAAGGCGGGCATTCCATCAGGATGTGGTCGTGTGTTTCTGTGGATTCACTGCATCTGCAGCTCGGGTTCTCAATTGGGAGGAAACATTTGTAATATTGGCCGATGAAGGCGTGGCCCATGCGCAGTTGAACAAGGTGGCTAAAGTTTTTACGCCCAAGGGATTTGAAGCGTTTGGTGGTACTTAGGTTTGGCTCTGTAGTGTTACAGGCCAGGTATTCTGATGGTCTATGGGGAGCGGGGTCTCTGTTCCAATGTTTGATCCACTCGGTTCTGTACCAGCGTCTGTTTGTGTTGTGCATGAATGCTGCTGAGGTGTCAAAAGGGTAGGAGGGGGGGAGAGAGGTTCCTTCTTTTGCTAGGGAGTCTGCTAGGTCGTTTCCTTTGATGTTCTCATGTCCTGGAACCCATTTGATTTTGATTTTGCACAGGGGGTGCTCATCAAGTATTTTGAGGACGGATTTGCGGAAGTGGAGGGACTGCTGGATGTCTAGTCCTGGTGTGTTGGCCATGATATGCTGGAGGGCCCCGGTGTTATCGGAGAAGTGTCAGAGATGGGATTATTGTCAGAGGCTGGATTATTGTCGGAGTCGGAATACTGTCAGAGATCTGGAATGCTGTCAGAGACTGGGAATATTGTTAGAGTCTGGCAGACTGTCAGAAGACAGATAGAAGACGGATTGGGTTCTGTCTGAGTTGAGGTCGGAGTTGATGCAGAGGTCTGTTGGAGCGCACACGCGGATATGCGGGCGGAAATATGCGGCGCGTCCAGAAGTGCTGTTCAAGGTTAGCAGAGTGGGATCGCGGCCTCAGCGACTCAGGTGGAGCGCTGTGCCCTGAGCTTGACGTTTGGGGGAGATCCCATATTTACGGACTGACACTTACAGCGGACTTCAAACAAGACTTGCGGGCGGAGCGGACCTATAGGAGGAGCGCAGACTCCGCGAGCACGGACTCAGAGGGGGGGAAGCCCCCGTTGCAGAAGGAGAGACTCAGACCAGACAGGGGGGTACTCTAGTTGATTTCAGACTGGGGTCCCCAAAAGTATTTACAAGGTATATAAATAGGCAAGAGGGAATATAGAAAGGCCGGTCAGTCCGGCACGGTCTGGCGCGGAGATAAGCGGGGATTGTCAAACTAAATAAGGACAAGAGCCCGGGAACTGGAAACGAGGAACAGATCAATAAACAATAAGTGGCAAGGGTTATTGATGAATAACTGAATGAGATCAATAACCTAGTGCCAATAAAGAGGGGATCAAATGCCGATATTGGCAGGGAAGCAAACAATAATGGCACTCGGCAAGGAATGAATGATAAGCTGCCAAGTGACAAATGGCCAGAGGAGGTCAGCGTGCGGCACCGATACAAGTCCGCAAATCAGGATGCAGGGTCGGTGCAATGCCGACACAAGTCCACAAAGGGATGCGGGAATCAGCATGGTGCTGATGAGTCCACAACAGAGGGTGGTCTGTCAGTGCTGTCACAAAAGGACAGCATGATGGCCAGCAAGATACGGAGGGGAGTGTTGACCTGACCAGAGGTGTCAAGGACAACCAGAAATGGACAGAGGTTGCGGAAGGTGCGGAAGCGGTGCATGGTCGATAGAACAGACATCGGGTTGGGGCTGGTAAGGATGGGTTTGGGTCGGCGGAATCGCCTGTCGGCATTGATTGCCGCTGATGGAGCCCCGGGATTTGTCAGTCGTGACAAGAAGGTGGATAGTGTTAGCTTGTTATGGGTTGGGATGTTCTTGTCGATCCATGCGGTGAGGTGGGCTGTGCCTTGGGCAAGGCCTTCCATCTCTGCATCGTAAACCTCGACTCTCGCTCCTAGACCGCCCTTCCCTTTAAAGATGTCCGTGCCATGGTGAAAGGCTGCAAATCCGTACCCAGCTCTGCAGATTCCCTGGTTGAGCAAAAGTGATCTGTCAGTATACAGATAAATGTGGGACTCATCCCTGGAGTTCTTCCTCCAACTGTCTTTATGCTCCTTCACCCAGCTCTTTTTCGCTGAAACTCCTGGGTTATTCTCTGGGATCGATATTTTCAGTCTATCTTCTAGGTCTTCTGTCATTCTTGCCCACAGCAGTTCTGGCCAGAGGCTGGTCGGTTCCATGCCAACATCTATTTCTTTCACCATTCTCCAGATTTGGGTGCTGTTCTTGTCTTTTTCTATTATGGTTCTCTGTTTTTCTTGGTTCATGAGTTTTCTTCTTTTGGGGTGGGGGGAATGTTTGAGTTGGAGGGGGGGGTGATTCGTTTGTCAGGTGGGATTCTTGAGGTGATGGGATTGTTCAGGTCGAGTCTGGGGAAGTGGAGGGTGGCGTGGCAGACAATGTAGTTTAGAGTGATATTGATCAGGGGTATGCTGCACTCTACTTCCAATGAGTATACTGGAGTGGTGTGGAAGGCTCCTGCAATGAATCTTAGTGCTACATTCTGGATGTGGGTTAATAGTTGGGTGTGAGATTTTTTGTTATGCCACCAGGTTGGGGCCCCATAGGACAGCATTGGGACTATAGCTCCTAAGTAGATTAGTTGCGTTGTTGTTGGTGCATTCTGGCTATAGAGTTTTCGAGGATCGGTAAGGCATTTGTGGCCTTGGAGGCTGTGGTGCAGATTTTTCGGATGTGGGGGGTAAAGGAAAGTTTGGAGTCCCACGTGATGCCAAGCCACTTGATTTTGTTCGAGTGTTTGATTGTGAAGCTAGGGCGGTTGGCGCATGGGGACAGAGTGAGGTCAAGGTGGCGTTGTCTGGATTGTGTGAAGTGGATAAGGTTGGTTTTGGCTGGGTCGAGAGAGAGGCCTCTATCCCTTGTCCACCTTTCTGCAGCTAGGTAGCTGAGTCTGGCTAGTTCAATGTTAGTGGTGATTGATTTTGACATGGTCATGATGTTTCTGTCATCAACGTAAAGGAAGGTGTTTGTGAGGCATGGAGTGTCAGAAAGGATAGATGTTAGCTGGTCATGTGGTATGTTGTCAGTGTTAGTAGCAGAGTTGATGGAGTCAATGAGGGGAGCAGAGAAGTATGCTGCCAGCACTGGCAATATGCAACTCCCTTGTGGGATACCAGTTTGTGTGGGTCTCATTTCTTCCCTGGTGCCATCAAGGATGAGGGCGGTCTGTTGCTGACTTAGGAAGGATTTGACCCATTTGACAATTGGGAGGGGGATTCTCTTATCCCGTAGGGTGTTTAGGAGGTGGGGGTGTGAGACGAAGTCGAAGAAGCCGGTTATGTCGAAGGTGAGGGAGGTTGCTATCAGTTTGCGGTTGAGGGCAGCTTCTATGTCATGTACTGCTGTGAGTGTGGCGTCATCTGCTGAGTGGCCTTTCATACCCCCAAACTGGGTGGGCAGCAGGAGGCCATGCTTGCTGGCATAGTACAAAAGGTGGTTAGCAGTGATAGGTTCAATAACTTTGCCCAGGACTTTGAGAAGCTGGATTGGTCTGTATGAATGGGGTTGGGTATAATCCATTTTATTTGGTTTGTGGAGGGTTATTACTAGGGCATCATGGAAGGGAGTGGGGTGGAAGCCTGTCTCTATGGCTGCCTGTATGATAGAGGTTAGTTCTTTCCTGACTACGCTCCATGCCAGTTTATAGGCGATTCCGCTGAGTTCGCTTGGTCCAGGCGCATTGAATGAGGCTGCCTTAAAAAGGGCTCGCTTAACTTCACCCCTTGTGATGGGGTTCCATTCTAGGTTGGTGTTGCTGTGCTGAAGGTCGATTGTCAGGGGGTTGGGGATGGATGGTGGGGCGGGGAGGAGGTGGGCATGTAGGATCTGTCAGGGCATGGACGGTTATCCGGCCGGCCCGGACCCCTATCCGGATAGGTTGAGTACCCGTAAGCTGATATCTGCGTGTGATTTGCCGTAGTTAGAACGCAGGCTGTATTCAATGCGCTATTTCCGCTATCGCGTCATCCCTCACCCGTTATCGCCCCCTTATCCGCATGATCTATTCTCCTATTTCATGTCGCTTCTCTATCGGCTACCATGTGTTCCCAATGTAGCCACGCTCTTATGAGTTGCGGAACTCATGTATATAAGGCCTTATCGCCAGCTGGGTTGGCCCCCCAGCTTTTACAACGACTAGTTTCCCGGGAGATTCTTACGCGCGAACTGACGCGCGGACTCTGACAGGATCCCACACTTGTCCTGAAAGGTGGTTGCAGGGGGGAGGTTGGCGCCTTGGGATATATGCGGAGTTAGGTAGTTCCTCGTGCCTGCAGACCAGCAGACTAGGGGCCAAAAGTTAGAGTTGTCAGTGTTCTTACCGATGTTAGTAAAGAACGCCTTTTTGGTTTTCTTGAAGAGTCTTTTGAATTGGGCAGCAGCATGGTTCGTGCAGTTTCTGGAGTGCTCTGAGATAGTGCTGGTGATGGACTTTTCGACTCGAGTGGTTTCCCTAGTGTTTACTATGTCCATTCTGGTGTTGGTAAGTTCAATTGTCCAGAATGGTTTGGCCTGTTTGTAGGGTTTCCTGTGGGGACAGTGCCTTTCAGCCACTGCCATGATGAGGCCTTGAATTCTTTCTATGGCTGTGTCAATTTGAGAGTGATTTGGAGGGGTGGTGCACCAGCTGAGGATCAGGGAGAAGGTGTTATGGTATGAAATGGGGTCTGCCTTGATTTCAAGTTCGATGTGATTGGTGAATCCTATTTGGTCAAGTTTCCTCCACATGAATTTGGGCTGAGGATCGCATTGGGCCGGTGAGTTGCTGTTAAGGGTTAATTTGATCACCATGGCGAAGTGGTCTGATCCACAATTGTTTTCTGAGTCAATCTCTCAGTGGGCTATGCGGTCTTGTTGTAGGGCAAGGTTGTTTGCGAATGTGAGATCTAGGGCTGATTCAGAGTTGCCATCTGGGGTGACCCTGGTGATCTGGTCCCAGCTGTTGATCAGATGGAGGCTGTTCTCATGGGTCCACACAGCTGTCTGCAAGTCTCTTTGGTTTGTGGCATGGTTGTTGGGTATATGGTTAAAGTTGGGGTGGTGGGTGTTCCAGTCACCTGTGAGGATTGAGGGGATTAGTGGGTCAATGCGAGTAGCACAGAGCGCATCAATAGAGTGTGAGTTGGTATTTTGTACAGATTGGTTGTATATGTTGTAAATCTGTATGGTATCTTCTGTGTGTCAGGTGAATATGTCCAGGATTTGGATATCAAGGTGTTCGAGGATATCTGTTCTAGTGGTGACCAAGATATCTGAGTCTTGTCTTAAATAGGCAAGTACTCTTGGTCTGTCTCCTTTAATTCCTTTGGCTACAGGGAGGATTGGCATCCAGCCAGTGAGGTTGCAGGAGATCCAGGTGTTGTTGGGGCAGCCCCACCACGGTTCTTGGATGAGGATGATGTCAAAGGGGGAGAGGGGGTGGGTGGCTGCAACATGAAGGGCTGTTGTGTGGATGACAGGTGATCTGGCCACGTTGAGGCTGAAGATCCTGACTTGGTTAGTATTGCCATTCATTGGGGCACACCTTGGTTGATGATTGGAGCGTACCGTCTATTTCCATGTTGGGGATTCCCTGTGGCCTTGCATGAGGGGGGAGAGGGGGTTGAGGGGCAGGGGAGGTTGCTGAGGGCCCAAGGCCGGTTGATTGGAATCGGCCTGGGACTCTAATAGTTAGTTTAGGGGGGGCAAGTCCAAGCTTCTTCCTGTAGACCATACAGTTCCTGTCATAGTACTCATGTGTTTGTCTGCAGTTGATGCACTTGGCTGGTGCATTGTCTGGGTGGGCCCCAGTGGTGTGTTCCTCGCTGGTGCATTTGAGGCATTTGGGTGTAGGGCAAGCCGTTGTTCTATGGTTTAGGGATCTGCAAAGGCCGCAATAGAAGGCCCTTCTTTCTTCGAAGGCTGATGTTGTGCAGCGGTTGCCTAGGCAGAGGAAGCTGTTGGCATCCAGTAGTCATTGTGCTTTTTTGTGTGAATCGAACATGAAGATCAGGGTGGAGCTGTCCTTGTACTGGGATCAGTGTAAGGTCGGTTGAGGTTCCGACCTTGGTGTTGACTCCTGCTATCCTCAAGCTGTCAGGAATTAGGCAGTATAGAGCTGTAATTTCGACAGGGGAGGAGAAGAGTGAAAACCTGTTTCACCCTTCCCCGCAATTTATATACATTGTTTACATCGAGAAATAAAGAGTAATAAACAATGAATAAAGAAAGCGTGCACAGCACGCATCACCACACATCCATTCCCTACAATCTGACTAGCCAAGTTGGTGCTCTTTCAGGGGAGTAGAGGTTGTCCCAGTCTGTGTAATTGTTGCAGAGGGTGGTCAGTATCTCTTTGGGGGTATGGGTCCGGGTAGATCCATTTATGGTTGATCGCATTGGGACGTTGTCCAGCTTGACCTTGAAGAGCTGTTTGTCTGGGAGGCCTACATAGTGTTCCACTGTGTTATTTGGGTCAAGAACGGACATGATCACTTTGGTGTGTCCCATCAGATTAGACGCTAGAGTCGATCCAGCCCCTGTAACTATAATATTGTCAGCTGCGGACATGGAGATGTCCATGACACTGAGGCTAGGGTCCAGTCCATCCTGATGTAGGGCTTCATTGACGGCCTTGGTTTTTTCCAGTCTGAACTTGCGTTGGTCAAGCAGGATTTTATTTGTCAACCGGATTATCAGATGGGCTGGGTGGTTTCTCTGCATGGGGAGTGATGGCTCGCAGGGGGGTTGGATGGGCTTCTTGGTTGCTCTTCTTGGTTGGGCATAGCCCAAGTTGGTTTTCACGGCTTGGGCATATGAGTTTGCTTGGCCGAGGGCCGGAGGCAGGTTTCCAGTCAATGAGGTGGTCAGGCGGTTGGTATTTGCTAGGTTGGAGAGTTCAAGTTGTTTTGCCAAGTTTGTGTTGGTGTCAGCTAAGGTTCTAGCAACTGCAAGGGCATCTTCCAGGGTTTGTCGTTGTTCTGTATTGATGGGGGGTTGAGAGGGGAGGAGGCCTTTGGCTAAGATGTCCCAGGCATCAATGCTGAGTTCCCCTATAATAGTGGCTAACAGGGTTTTGACGTGTTTGGGAATTCCAGCTTTTATGTGGGTGTCTGAGAGGCGATAGTCTATGCTGATGAGGTCACAGATGGATATGAGGTGTTTGCATATTTTTCCAAAGAAGGTAGAGTTGTTCTGAGAAGAGTCCATACCGAGGTTGAGGGGGGCCATGTGGGGGTCGGGCACATTGTACCCTGCTGTCACAACCATGCATCCTGGCCCGTTAGCCGCCCGTCCCGATGCCGCCCGAGCCCATTCCCGCTATGCGAGCGCGAGCGCAAGCCCCGACCTCAGCCCTATCCTCCATGAGGATTCCCTGCTCACTCCCCGCTTGCCCCTAGGCTCCCCTGCACCTGGCCGACTCCCCCACAGCCACACCGACCTCCCTGCGCCGAGTCCGCCTCTGGCACCAACCTAGTGTGACTCCACGACATCGCCTACTCCGCTACGATACCATCGCCGCTATCGCAGCCCTACACCCCTTCGTTTATTTATCTGTTATTGTTTGTTTTGACCCTCGGTCATTGCCGGCCGCTGTGCAGCCAAACCCGCTCTTTTTTCCTATTTGCTTCCGGACCCTTCGGCCTTCGGCCCGGGTCCGCTTCTATTCATTCTATCTTCATATATATATCGTGTATACTACATTATAGTACCTCAGCTCTAATATCGATGTGACCACGACCCCTAAGTCCTGACCCCAACAAGGCAACCCCAGTGAGTCCGAAATGAGGCCAAGAGACAGCTAGGGGGCACAGCACTCCCTTTAGAGTTGCTGAGGCCAAATGCCCTACCCCCGGGCCTTGTTCGCGGCATCACGGCCATCGTGGCCTATAGCGGCCCACATAGGCAACCTTCGGTGCCGACCCCGGACCAGTGTCTAACACCTGCACTCTGAGGCTGGGTGCCACTGGGAGAGGGGGAGGGGCTCCTTTCTGTCAGGGCACACCCACCTGACCCCACTCCACCCGGTCTGACCCCACCCGATCCCACTACCCTCACCCGGTGCCCCTGTCCTCCCTCCTCCCTTCTCTCCTCCTTCCTCTCTCCTTCTTCCTTTCTCTTCTTCTTTCTTCTTTCCTTTTCTACTACACAGACGACTTCCTTGCTCGATGTACCATTAACCAGGCTGCACAACACGCCCGGACCCGGGCACACCGGGTGACACCCTACACACCAGACGCTCCTGAGATCTCTTATGGAGATACCTGGGCGGATACAGCTGTGCCTGTAGATGACATGGCGCTCCCCACCTGACCTTCGACCGCATGTACATAAACACAGCCTAAGTGGGAACTGAGAAGTAACCTTCTTCTCACACTTCCCACTTTAGCCTAAGTGGCCAGGGACGCCCTTCTGTGCCGGGTTCATTAGTACGCGCGCCCATGATACACCCTATCGGGTCCTCAGTGCCAGGTGACACATCCAGGCGCTCTCGACCCCAGGTCGTTCCCTGACACAAGACCCTTTTCCTCGGTGTGTAGTCATCTGCTTAACATGATGCGAGAAGGAACTGACAAAAGAGAATGAAGGAATGGGAAATCCTGAGGAAAGCGAAGTCGACGAAGAAAGTACTACTTTTGGATCCGACTCACCTATGAATTCAGTTCAATGGGAAATGGATTCTGAATTAGATTTCCTTTTGGAGAAAGCCCAGCAAGGATTCCAGAAACATGACAGAATTAGATTGGATATTTTAATGCGTGGGAAAGAAGTATTTGACCTGGCCTATGGATGTCCAAGTGATTCCAGCTCAGACCTACCCACAACTTCTTCAAGTGATCAGCCCATGGGTAGTGCTGCTGCTAAATGGAATTACTGAAACCAGTCCATTTCCACTCCCATTCCGGATAAACCTGAATTCCCACTTCCCAATTTAAAACCGGCATCACCCATACTCAATCACAACAATGCTGAACCCGTTTTTGAATTCACCCCATGTACCAGACTCCTTCCCAGTCGCTCACATGATTTCTCTGAGGTTTAGCCGCAACTTACGTTGCCTCCGGATCTGTCGAGCGACTGGTACAACATGCAACACGTGATGTTCCCATGCTAAGTTGTAATGAGTTGTACATAGGTTACGGAATATAATTTTTAGTATTTACGCATGCGGTCATTGTACCCAACCCAACCCGTGGAGAATAAGGGAGCACATCCAAGGTTGTGAAGTTAATATCTGGGTGTGCGCAAAGATTAACAGTTTATATATTACTTGGTTGCCAGTCACTTGTTTGTGCCCGGTGGCATAAGTGGTATAGCGCTAGCTGGGGCTATGCAGTTTTTTTGAGTGGCACATGTTCGATTCTCACTTAGGAAACTTTTTTTTTTCATACCCTCCACTCCTTAGTGTACAGAAAACAACCATTTCACACAATTATTCCATGGGAGGGCCCGAAAAAGGTTTTCCTAAGTGAGAATCGAACATGTGCCACTCAAAAAAACTGCATAGCCCCAGCTAGCGCTATACCACTTATGCCACCGGGCACAAACAAGTGACTGGCAACCAAGTAATATATAAACTGTTAATCTTCGCGCACACCCGGATATTAACTTCACACCCTTGGATGTGCTCCCTTAGTCTCCACGGGTTGGGTTGGGTACAATGACCGCATGCGTAAATACTAAAAATTATATTCCGTAACCTATGTACAACTCATTACAACTTAGCATGGGAACATCATGTGTTGCAAGTTGTAAGGTAGGGAGCATACATAAGTAACGACTCTCCGGATGCAAATATTTCAAAACTTGCATCACTTCTTATTCTCGGCGCAATGCTCTGCTGCTCAAATGAGCACCAAAAACCTGTAGGATAGACCTTCCTTAACAAGTCTTTGGATTCGCTTCTTCAATAAATATCATATTGATCAAGTAACGAGTGAATTACATTCTGGTGTCAGGAGACTACTTCTATGAGCATTATTAATCCAAGGGCGCAATAATAAAAATTGAAGTTCCGTCAAGTTTGCCACACTAAACACCATCGAAATGAATGGCGGTAACTGCCGAGAACGAAAAAGGAAATTCTCCCCGTACCCTTTTCCCTCCAAAACTCGGCGGAACGGAGTTCTAAGCATGCCTCTGGGGAAAAAACGCAAGCGTGCAAATAATTTGGGACTGTATGCACAGAAGGTCCTTTTTTCACATTTTTTATTCAACCCGAAACTCACATACTCATGCAGAAATCATGCACACATAAACAGACTAAACCATCATCACCAACTATGGACATGACTACCAGTGATGCCGATGTTCCCTCTGATACAGAGAACTTTGATTTGGCACTGGAGAGCGAGTCTGATTCCGATTTCAGTGAAATTGATGAGCATGAACCAGACACATACCCCAATATTCCGCCAATCCCTCCCCTTTGGGAGCGGCTGTCTGAATTGCAGAAAGCCCTCTCAGCACTGATCAACCAGCGGGGCGCAATCCCCAGAAACAAAGTTCACTACCCTGGAAACACAATTAATGGGATTCAGGCAGAGCGTACACAGCGGCATCATGCAGCCAAGTGGAGAGCTACCAGGGGAAAATTGCAGGAGATGAGCAACAAGACAGCAGTTGACCAAAAGAAGCGGACAATTACTGACTTTTTCCAGAGTCGCCAATCCCACATTCCTGCTGACAACCAATCCCGCTTCCCTGTTGACATTGACAACAACAACGACAACCTATCCCCCCCTTCCAATTCCCTTAACTATCCTGGCTCCCAACCTGGATCACCCAGTTGCTCTAGTAGTGGGAGAGCGGCCACTACTGCTGGAGCCTCGGACACTGAGAGTCAGACAACACCGCAAATTTCAACAACGCGAACACGCACGCTTGCACCCACACCCCTATCCACACCTGAACCTGGGCCTGTGTCCCCATCCACTTATAATCCACCACCCACACTTCCCTCAGCTGGCATATCAAACCCGGTGACTCCTCCAACCAGTGGCCAATGCACAAGTGGGGAGGAACTATTCGCGCGGGTCCAGTTCCATTCGCGTCCCCATGTTGCAGCACCAACCAAAGCTCAAGTGATCGAGGCGGCAGAGAAACTTGATGCACTCATAAGGCCACCTCGAGCAACAGGTGCTGGCCATAAGCATTCGAAATTCGACGATTTTATGCGGATGCGACTGGAGCAGATGCTCCAAGTATACCGGACATTCAGCTCAGCGCGCTTGGATCCGAGTGGGGAAATGGGATGGATCACAGCATCATTGTGGGTTGCAAGATCATGGGATCGTGGTTCATCATATGCTTCACAGCTGCAAAGGTGGTGTCGAGTATTTATGTGGGATTACGAAACAATTCCAGTCAATCCATATGGACGGTGGAAGGAGTCAGTTCTGACAACCGATGAGGACCTTAGGAGTGAAATCAAGGCTCACCTGCGCAGTATTGGCCCATACATCTCAGCTATGGACATAGTCCATTTCTTGAGCACTCCAGAAATGCGTGTCCGGCTCAATCGCGATAAGCCAATTTCGGTTCACACGGCACGGCGTTGGCTTCAAACAATGGGTTACCGGTGGCAACAGGAGAAGAAGGGTCAATATTCAGATGGGCATGAGCGGGAAGATGTTGTCCAGTACCGCCAGAGGGTCTTCCTCCCTGCCATGGCAGAGTATGACAATTCTATGAGGAAGTGGAATAGTCAAGGTGAACAAGAAATATCTGACAACTCACCGGAACGCCACACTGTTGTCTGGTACCACGATGAGTCAATATTCTATGCTCATGATCGCCAGAAACTGCGCTGGGTTCACAGTTCTGAGTCAGCAAAGCCACATCCAAAGGGTGAAGGTGTTTCACTTATGGTTGCTGACTTCATCTCTGCGGATTATGGTTGGCTGAGAGGTGATGGGTGTGATGCGCGTGTTACTCTGAAGCCGGGAAAGAACAAAGATGGATATTTCACTAATGATGATGTGATTCAGCAAGCATCGCAGGCCATGGAGATATTACAGGCACGCTACCCGAACGACAAACATGTTTTTGTCTTTGACAATGCTCGGACTCATTCTAAGCGTGCTGACGATGCATTATCAGCTGTCAAAATCCCAAGAAATCCCAAGCCATGGGGAGTTCCTGTTGCCTTGCGCGACGATAGTGGCTCAATCATTTATGGTCCAGATGGAAAGCCCCACATGACTACCAAGCACATGGCTGATACGATGTTCAATGGGCAATCACAGCAACTTTATTACCCTGATGACCACCCACAGTATCCTGGGTATTTCAAAGGCATGGCCCAGATTCTTACTGAGCGGGGCTATGACACAACTCACTTGCGTGCCCAATGCGAGAAATTCAAGTGCCGAGCCAGTGCAAGCCAATGCTGCTGCCGCAATATTCTTTTTCACTCCGATGATTTCATCAACATCAAAACCCTTCTTGAAACCCATTGCGAAGCAGCTGGTTTTGATGTGCTTTTTCTCCCTAAGTTCCACTGTGAACTGAATTTTATTGAACAAGTCTGGGGATATGCAAAGCGGGTTTATTGTGAATCTTCCCCATCATCAAAGATCGGAGATGTGGAGATTAATGCCAAAAATGTGTTGGACTCGGTGTCTTTACTCTCAATCCGGAGGTATGTACTCGGTGGAATTTCAGGATTAAAATTGCTGATTATTCTCAGGTTTGCAAACCGCTCACTCCGCTATATGGACACATATCGAAAGGGTCTTGATGGGCGAGAAGCAGCATGGGCAGTGAAAAAATATCGGGGACATCGCCAAATTCCAGCCGAGGCAATGCAGGAAATGATACAGGAACTCATGATAGTAAGAAAGCAGGTTGTATATACTTCACATTAATCAGTCGAGCCACAAATGTTTGCCGCGTACAGCCACACCGGACCTTGCCGGGATAGTGATCACTTATGTATGCTCCCTACCTTACCAGTCGCTCGACAGATTTCGGAGGCAACGTAAGTTGCGGCTAAACCTCAGAGAAATCATGTGAGCGACTGGGAAGGAGTCTGCCCATGTACTCAAGTAGGAGTATCCCCTGCATTTTCTGCTTTACTTAAAGAAAAGATGCGGAGTGATTATAATCAGGGATATCCAAAAGGGGTAACATTTATTAATGTGGTCTTAAACAACCATCTAACTCAGTTAGAATCCGACCTGGATAGAACTTGGAAGACAACCCGGGACTGTCTCAATCTAGTCCAAGACGAAATGGATCTCCGAGCAAATCTGCATTGATTAGGAAGTCTGTTTAAACCATATAAAGTCATGCCAATGATCAAAGATCTTGAAGAGGTAATGGAATTGATCTTTGGAAGGATTCTCTTGGAAGCCATGATTTGCTCTGAGTATCATGTGGTAAAGTCAATGGAGTTCCATTTATGGAATTCTTGGCAAATACTCCGGGAACATTTGTACCATGCAACGATGCATCTGACTATTCCACAGAAAAATAACCCACTGGCATTCTATCACGAATTTCAAGATCAAATCTATGGAAGAGTCCAGCAACTCAACATGGATACATTGGAGGAACTGCAAGTGGCGATGGAAACTTATCGGTTGGATAATAGGGTATTGTATGTATGTGGAAGAAATATGGCCTGAAGAGGAATGGTGGAGGGAGGAGTATAATACCAAGGAATAGTGTCAGACCTGAAGCTACTCCTGGTATTCCCGATCACAAGTATCAAAGGTCGAAAACCTGTATAGCTGCAAATCTATGTTTCCTTATGCAATCTTTTTTTATGACTTTCTTTTATCTGATGAAAACATAGAAAATTCAAGGAATGAATGGTTAGTGTACTGGACAAATTCAACCCCGAATAAAATTAAACCTCGAAAACAGAAACAAAAACATTGCAGAATGAATGACCATAAATGCGTGCGTGTTCCTCTGCAATCCAATATGCTATTCCTTATTTTTATCTTTATGCAACTTTGGACTGATTGACAATCAGGGACTATAAAGCGGCAACACATGGTTAAGCAACATATGTGTACTTCTTGTGTTAGGAAAACTATGGAACCTACCTCTCCATATACCACTGATCTGAAAGACAGCCAAAATTTCTCTAGTGACTTATTTCCACCCCGATAACCGATTCAAAAACTACTCCAGTGACACCAAAAACTCAGAAACAAGAGAATTGGCATGAACAACAGGGAAAAATCAAGGGACAATTGACTAACAGGAAGAATGGTTGCAACAACATGCTCAAGAATTAGTGTGAAATTGCAAGGGACTGCAATTATCCTGCTGTGCCTGTTTGTAGGAGAAATAATATTCAAAGAATAAAACAATGATCTATCAGAATAGTCAACAATCAGGTGACAAGTTCAAAAGTCTAACAGATCTCATGATCTTTATGAGATTGGACGGACATTAGAAGATCATTATAATTATCCACACCCATGTAGCATGAGATTTAAGCTACTATAAGCATGCCTAGAACCTGGCATAGGTGAAGGAGAATATAATATTCAAAGAATATATCCCTACAACAAGAAAAAAAAAAGAGCACATAGACAGCAGAATAAGAGGGAACATTGGGAAATAAATGTGAATATCTTGGGAACCAGAGAACCTTTGACTGTAATCTTTTTACCATCTGAAGGGACTATTTCTAAACTTTATCCACGGTTTTGTTTCATTCTAAAAGCTTCAAAGCTGATGGAGATATCACTCAAACGGCGAAACACCTTATAATTCATATATATTTGTTTGCTAATTCTTTCAAAAAGTAATGTGACTCAAGGGAAATATATTGACGCCCGGAAGTCTGGCGGACCAAATACCATATGGCAGAGTATTCCCCGGCGCAGACAGTTTTTTTTTTTTTTTTTTTTGATCGCATCAGAAGAGGAGAAAATGCTAAAAAACCGGATCTTGTAGATTTTCCCATGATTCATCAAAACTTTTTGATTTTAAGCTCAAATAAATCGGAACAAAGGAATGACTGATAATCTAGATCTCGGATCATGGGCGTAAAGTGATTCAGAAGTCCGTGGATCAGTTAATTAATTGGGAAAGCTCTAGAACATTAGTAATGATGCGGCTTCACAAAAAGGGGTGAATTAGAGAACAGTCTAGAAAGTTCCTTTATAGCTGAGTCATTTCTAAAGATAACCATTCGTAATTAAGGCGGTGTAGAGTATAGCTTTAGTGCTGCAAGACCCCGCTAAAATCGGCCCAAAAGACAAAGAACTGAATTACTTATTGCTGAGTCATGTCCTAGGTCCATTATTAAGCTTACCCAGCCCAAGCCCCTATATCATTCTAGAACTATCTATAATACAAATGTAGCACATGTAACTAGTGCAAGGTGTGGGAGTAGAGAGGTCTCTGAAAAGCATAAAAGGCCGCCGCTTCTGCCCCCTCTCAAACCTCAGGTAGAAATATAGTTTAATTCTCCTCACCAGTGGTTGGTTTGTTTGCTCCAAAAGATAAAAGCAAATATTAGTTGTTAGCTAATATAAAACTAACACATCACTCTAAGTGTGAGTTAGGGTCAATTAGACACAGCTGAACAAAAGTGTCATAGTGAGAATTAGTGAGAATTTGGTGGAGGGACTTCTTAATTGAATAATCTCTCAGTAATATTTGGTTATCACACCACAGGAGAAAAGTGAGCAATCCTGAACCTGCTAGATAACTAGCACGCACTCTAAGTGATAGAAAGAGCAGTTTGGTCACTCCTGTATTGAGTAACATTTATTACAGAATTATTTTATTAGTAGTTTTTCTTCAGTAAATTATCAGGAAAATCACATTCTACTGAAAAGTGGAATATCTAGGTGTAATATTGACTAGAAATTATAGTAAAGTCAATATAAAATTTTATCCATAGACGATCTATACATCAGGTGAGATTGTTGGGGGGTGTTTATTGTTTAGACAGTGAACAATTATATATTTGGCAACCAAAACACGGTCAGTATGCAAATCAGCACAAACTCTAATATCGTTATTGGATGTAGGAAACTGGTTACATAAGGTGATCCAGCTCTGCTCCTTCAGCAGCTTCTTAGGCTGAAGCGAGAATGTATTGTTATTAAGGTGAAAAGCCAAACTAGGTTGAAACACTTGCCTGAAGCGGGAATGAGAAGAAGGCTGCTTCTTCGGTCCTGCTTCAGCTAGGTTTATACATGTGGGTCACATGGAGGTGCCACGTCAACCTCGGACAAAGCCAGGTCATTGTGGGCAACTCTGCAGCCTATCCCAGGTGTAAGAGAAGAGAAATACAAGTAAGGATGTGCAGTGCGTTCAGCGTCGCAGTACCCGTGTAGGGTGGTGCTTGACATCGGACGCATCCGTGCTACAAATATGGAAAAGGGAGGGGTCATCTGTATAAGGATAGAAAGGAGAGAGAGAGAAGAGAAAGAAGGAAAGGAGGAAAGGAGAAAGAGAGGGCAGAGAGGGGTGCAGTGTGGCGTGCCCTGACAAGGTCTCAGCACAGCTGTACACATAGTAATGCAAAGTTTGAATTCAGAATGACCAAGTGTCAGGGATCGCTCGTCAGTCCGAGTTGAATATCGCCTGAAAACCTAGTCGTAGACAAAGCTGAGGTTCCAACCCTCAGCGGCACATAGAGCTATATACACAAGTGACATCAATCAATTGGGAGAGATAGGATCAAAGGAACTAAACAGTGATCTGATAGAAAACAAAGTGAATAGAAATGAAGGAACACTCGGATCAAAGGGGCAGAGCCAGATCAGGAGAAGGTGAGGGATTTACAATATATGAGGGCCAATGTGGCTACATGTGGTGATATAGTCTTATGCGATATCGATAGGGTAACAGAGAACCACTTACGCTATGTCCCCTGACACCGAGTCATAGCAAACTTAATGGTAAATAAGAGGAATTTGAAATAGAAAACTGCGACAAATGCAGCACATGTCAGGGCACACCTGCCCAACCTGGCTCCACCCACCCTGACCCAGTATCCCACTCACCTCTACCCCCCACCCTTCATCACGTTTCCTCAACTGTTATGGAAATGGGAATTTCCCATTTTAGACTCTTATGGGTTCTGTATCACATGATTTGTATAGTAATTAAGTTTATCGAATCAATAATCAACAAAAACCTGCTGCCACACTACCTGTTCAACTACATGTTAAACCATCTGTGAAACAACCTGTAAACCCTTATGTCCAACCCCCTTCCCTATTCCTGCACCAGAACAGACGAAAATGGGTGCCTCCAGCCCCATTTTTGTAACATTGGTGCCCCAACCCCGGTTGCACTCAGGAATCCAGAGATGCAACACCCTGCACAGGAAATACCGCATCGATACCCCGCATTGAGGCCCCCAGACAATCGCCAGAGGGCGATTTCTGTTCTGCAGCAAGTCCTGGAGGAGTTCTCTAGTGGAACGCTTCCAGGCGCTGAAGGAGAGAACGAAGGAAGGTCAGTTGGGAGGTTCAAACGAGACCACCACCAAGCTGTTCCCTGGTTCTTTAGTTAGGATGGGGAAGTGTACTAGTGTTGTTTATTGTAAATATAGTACCAATCCGAGTGTTTTGGCTAATTCTATTTTTATGGGTTAGTTTTAAAGTTCCTGGGAATTGACTTACAGATAAACCGAGCCCTGCGGAGCTGTTTCTTTATTGAAATTTATTAATTTGTCTAGGTGTAATTCTGTGTAGCGTTGTTTAATTTGGATTTAAACTTGAATTTAATCTTCTACTTGGTGAAGTTTCAAAGATTCTATTCAGTTAATGAATTTGGATGGTGTCTGGAGTGTCCCTTGAGTTCGTTTTATTTTTGTCTTTATTTTATCGCTTGTTTTAACAGTAGCAAAATAACTGTTTTGTGTTTACACTTTGAAATCTGGAGTGTTAACCAGCTCTCCTGTTGAAATATCTACTTAATATTTCTCTCCTTAATTGCTGCCTTTTACTACAGTGGCAATCTTAACTGTATATCACTTTTTCGCACTGGAGTGACAACCAGAAATGCTTGAGAAAAATAATACTCTATTTTCTTACTTCTCTAAGGGGGGCGAAAAGTCGCAGAAAGGGTCTCCCTTTTATACTCCTTGGGTCGCCTTCCTTTTTCACGCTCTACCTTCTATTTACAGGATTTATTTACAGTGTATTTTTCTCAAACTGAATAAAAATGAAATTTTCATGCTATAGTTCTACTGTGCTTTTGCTGCGCTGAACTGCGGTTCTACTGCGGTCAGACTGCGCCTGGAATCCTTATTGTCCTTCCTCGCCTAAGCTATTTTAATGGTTAATTAGAATTTGTCTGCGCCGCATTTGCCGCAGTTCCCTATTTCAAATTCCCCATATTTCCCATTAAGTTCGCTATGACTCGGTCATACTGAATTCAAACCTCGCATTACTATGCGTGCGACTGTGCTGAGACCTTCAGCTGATTTATTCCAATTTTATTTAGTGACATTTAGTTAAAATGAGACTGAAATGATAAATGAGTGAATTATTCAGGTTTAAAACTGAAAGAAAAAGTTGCTAGTAATCAAGAATTACTCAAACGAATGTGTTATAGCTCTCTACTTCATTAGAACATTGTTCCCTAAAATTCCCGCCATGGTCCGTCGTAGTTTAGTAGTTTTTGTGAATTTCGTTCATATTCCCTGATTCCCCTTTGTATTATCACATCCTAATCCTCCATATGTATTGTTCGTTGTTATAGTAGGTCGTCCTCGAAGATATCATATTTTTATGTATTTTATTTAGGGCTCTAGACCTCTTGAAGCTGTCTTCCCGCGTGTTTTCAGGTTTCTAACTTCATGTCCTTGTATCTCATTCATTTCTGGATGTTTTCTCACGTTCTTGGTATCATAAATTTTCATTTATTCCCACCTTTCCAATGGTACTAAGGTTGTGTCCTATTTCCCTGTATTCGTTGAGTTAGCAAAGTTTCGCACGCACATTCGGTAATCACGTGCGTCGTTCCCATAGTTGTTCGTATGCGGGAGCCGTTTTCGTTTAGTTGTTCGGGATTTATGATATGCGCGGGTGTTTATTTCTTTCATATAGGCTTCTGTGATTTATTTCAGATTTTTCCCTCATGATCTAAGGTTGTTTTGCACTTTTCGTGCTTTGTTTTGACCGGGCTCTTCCTTATTTGGACGGAAATTGGTCTTCGCGATCTGCCGAAGTGCGGATCTCGGTTCCGACGGCCGGTTCCCTGCGCATCGCCACCCTCACGTGTCATTACACATGATGCAGATTCCTATATTCCCGTCATGGGTATAACTTCACAACGGCTGGACCGTTTGGGCTGAGAATTTGCATAACTATAGTTTCCTATTTTTCATAATTTCCGTGTAAATTTCGTTGTATATTTTAATTATGGATCCTACGCAATCATCGTCTTGTCCCTGAGCTCGGACTTTTGATGTCGCTATTCCCGTTATTGGATTTCTCATTAACGCATGATCCTTTTATTATGAAAATTTGGGAGGATTAAGAGTAGATCCTTTCCTTTCTAATGGGCTATCAAGCTTGTCTCGGTCGTTACTAGTTAATCTTCGCGCTTGCGTTTTAGACATTGTCCTCGTTTTGCAGGAGTTTTAGTCATATCTCCGTCGTTTATGGGTAGTTTCCCTGTAATTACTCTCATTGGTTCCGTTTGGGTGACATCTACATTTCCTATTATAAACACGACTTTGACTTTTGCATTAGTTCCTGAGGAATCTTTGTTCCGTGGTACTTCCATCCTTGCTACGTGTTCGAACGTGGGAAAGTAGTTTCCGTGGAGGTTCTCTGATTATTTTTATAGTCAAATCTTGGTCGATTGTCCTAATTCTTGGTTTAATATTTGCTATAAATTCCCCCGAGAATTCCGTCTCGTTGATGGTAAGCTTGAAGTATTTTTGTTATTTTTCTTTCTTTCGATTTATCGTGTATAGTCGTAATAATTCGTAAAAATTCGTAAAATTCGTTAAAATTCAGGTCCTTCTATGTTCTCATATCTACTTGTCGTATGAGGTTTTTGTGATTTATCTGGCATATTTCCATAATGGGTTTCCATAGTGTGGCCGTTATTTCTCCTACAGCGCGCACGCACCGCTGGATCTGTTATTGGAATGGAGACAGCTGAATCTGGAGAAGATTGGGATGGAAAGCAAGCGCGATTGGGCCACAGGATCAGCCCTCTATCGCCTCATACGCTCGCGCCATCACCAACTGCGCTTTCTTGTCCAAGAAGCGCGAAAATTCACCCAGGCAGCAGCAGCACTGGGACTTATGCCGCACGATTTTGAGGTGGACCCCCGGGGAGATTGTAGTTTGATACTGGGTGGATCCCAGCTGAGTAGCTCGCATATAGCTTGGGACTTTTTGGTTAGGCGACTGGCTGACTTCTATTTACATTTCAAACGCGTCAAGGAGGCTGTTGCCTCATATTCGCTGGAAATGCAGCCTTCTAGCGCCGCTCTGACGCGATCCCAGCGCTCCCCAGCCAGTTCCCTCCCTCAAACGACCACTCTAACGCTGTCCAACCCCCCCAATTCGCGTCATTCTTGTGCAATTGCGTGTCCGCTTGCGCAGACGCGTCCAGTTCACGAGTTGATGGATTTTGGGTCAAAATCGACACCCAAACCGGCGATTTCGTCGCGTTTGGTTGTTCCAATTCCCCCTCCAGCCCCTCAGCGCCTTTCAACGCCGTCGCATCTGCCAAATCCGACGCAAATGTCGATTTCGCCGCATCTGCCGCTCCCTCCATCACACCCGGTTGCTCCACCACCGATTCCCTGGCACACCCGGCCCATTTCCACGCGCCCCACACCCTCTCTGGATCCCCTCATCCCTGTGCCACCCCCAGAAACGCCGCATCCCCTCTCTCTTTCTCCTCCACTTCCCACTCCGACACCTCTGCCGATTCCGACAAATCCACATCCACATCCACTCCCTCTCTCCCACCATTCTCCCCCACTTCCTTCAGTGCGGCCTCCTCTCCACCGCACTCCAACACCTTTGGGTTGGCTCTGCTCTGCTATTTGTAGCGCGGACTCGACTCAGCTCCGAGTCCATTCTGGGGCACCCTTTCTGTCTGCCCCAAATCTTTTAGGGCCTATGCGACCACCTGGTGAGCCACCTCCCTGTGGGACCATAGAGGTCTGGGGGGCTGAGGCCTCATTTACATTATTTCTTATAATTTCTTATAATTTTGATGTTTTGTTTCGTAATTTAAACCTCATGCCAAGCTTTCCCACTGGGTTTTGGTGCTGGCTGAGGGACTTTTTCTTTATTGTGAGACTTCTCACAACCTTTCTCTTCTGTTCCTTTCCTCCATTTTGGGGCCTTCTGCACAGAATCCCATAAGAGTCTGGGGGGCGATGTTATGGAAATGGGAATTTCCCATTTTAGACTCTTATGGGTTCTGTATCACATGATTTGTATAGTAATTAAGTTTATCGAATCAATAATCAACAAAAACCCACTGCCACACTACCTGTTCAACTGCATGTTAAACCATCTGTGAAACAACCTGTAAACCCTTATGTCCAACCCCCTTCCCTATTCCTGTGCCAGAATGGACAAAAATGGGCACCTCCGGCCCCATTTTTGTAACATCAACTCTTGTTCTCCTTTCTATCCTTTTGTTCTTTTATTCCTTCGTTCTTTCTTCTATCTTTATCTACACGGATGACCTTTCCTCATACCTATGTATTATTGACCCGCCCACGATGCATGCACAACACACCCAGCCCCAGACGGCCTCACGGTGCAACCCAGCATGCACGCATGCAGCACATGCCCTCAGGATCCCCCATGGGGACACCTGGATGACTGCAGCTGTATGTGGGGTGACGTGGCAAACCTCATGTGACCCAAGCCGCATGTACATAAAGGTACCTGGGGTGGGAACCGAAGAAGTAACCTTCTTCTCACAGTTCCCACTTCAGGTAAGTAGCATAGCCTCCCCTTTTAATAACAACTCACAGTTCCCACCTCAGTCTGAGTGGCCAGGGACCATCGTCCCAGACTGGGCTCGCCAGTATGCATGCCCGCTCCACACCCAGCGACGGCCTCAGTGCCAGGCATTACCCTCGGGCTGCCTCGACCCTGGATGCGTCCCTGACAGCGCAGTCAAGTTCTAATTAAACCATTAAAATAGCTTAGGCGAGGAAGGACAATAAGGATTCTAGGCGCAGTCTGACTGCAGTAGAGTCGCAGTTCAGCACAGCTGAGCACAGTAGAACTATAGCATGAAAATTTTATTTTTATTCAGTTTGAGGAAAATACACTGTAAATAAATCCTGTAAATACAAGGTAGAGCATGAAAAAGGAAGGCAACCCAAGGAGTATAAAAGGGAGATCCTTTCTGCAACTTTTCGCCCCCCCTCAGAGAAGTAAGAAAATAGAGTATTATTTTTCTCAAGCATTTCTAGTTGTCACTCCAGCGCAAAAAAGTGATATACAGTTAATATTGCCACTGTAGTAAAAGGCAGCAATTAGGATTACAATAGAGGAACAGCTCCACAGGGCTTTGTTTATCTGTAAGTCATTTCTCAGAAACTTTTAGACTAACCCATAAAATAGAATTAGCCAAAACACTCGGATTGGTACTATAATTACAACAAATTTTACTAGTACACTTCCCCATCCTAACTAAAGAACCAGGGAACAGCTTGGTGGTGGTCTTGTTTGAACCTCCCAACTGACCTTCCTTCATTCTCTCCTTCAGTGGCGAGTGGAGTGTGCAGGGAGTGTTCAGGCATGGGAAAAGGTTGGGGAGGAGGTCGTCTGACTCCAGGGAACACTGGGTTGTGACAGTACTATAATGTATCATACAGGATATATATAGGAAGAGGAAATGAATAGAAGCGGACCCAGGCCGAAGGCCAAAGGGTCTGGAAGCAAAAGGGAACAAAGAGTGGGGTTGGACACACAGTGGCCAGCAATGACCAAGGGTCAAAACAAACAATAACAGATAAATAAACGAAGGGGTGTAGGGCTGCGATAGCAGCGATGACAATGGTATCAATGCTGGACTCGGAGTTGGGCCAGAGTTGAGCATGTAAATGGTAGCAGCCCAGTGAGGGCCAAGTGGGCAGAGTAGGCAATGTCATGGAGTCACACTAGGTGCAGTGGCTGGAGGCAGACTCAGGGCAGGGAGGCTGGTGTGGCTGTGGGGGGAGTCAGTGTCAGGGGACGACTCCTGGGTCCTGTTAGAACCAGGCGGATTTGGACGACTCCGGAATGGAATCAGAGACTTAGCATGGAAGGACTTCGGCCTCAGCAACTCAGGCGGAGCACTGTGCCATTGCTGGTTGTCCTAGGGGTCCCTAATTTTGGATCTAGCAGAGGGAAAGTCTCTTGGGGGAATTCAGGTCGATTTCAGACTGAGGTTACAAGTTACTAGGTACATTGTATATAAGGAGGGGTCCGGAATCAAAAGGAACAAGGGTAGGACGAAAGGAGACAAAGGGAGATGGAAAGAGGAACAACACCGAGGGTCAAGGGTTTGACTCAATGGTGTTTCCCAAAGGAGGAATGAAGGGCCAAGGCCCAAGGAGGAAGGAAGGGGGTCGGGAGTGGGGAATGGCTAGCTGACTGAATAGAAAGGAAGCAGCAGCCCAAATAGGAATGAGGGAGAATAGCGGAATTGAATAGGACAATGCAATAGTTGCAAGGTCCGAGGTAAGTCTGGAAAGTCTGAACTCGGAAGTTAAACTCCGGAATATTGGCAAACGTAATTAAATGGAATGAGCTAACCAATACAATGGGTATAAGCGGAGGTGGGGTCAAAGTCCGAGGTTGGAGCTAAGACCGGAGGTTCTGGAGATGGAGATGCAAACGGGATTCTGGAGCAGAGGTCCGGAGTCGGGAGCATAGGTTTTGCGTACTCGTCTGGAAGATGTCAAGGTTGGGGTCGGACCTGGAATGTTCCAGAGTCGGACCGAAGGTGGTGTCGGAGCCGGAGGTGGGATAACCTCTTGGGAGTCGGCAAGGAGAAGGTGACGGAAGGGAAGTAGGACTCTGGAAGTCAGGTTCGGAGTTCCAGGAGCCCGGAGTGGAGGTCGGGATTGTATGGATATGACAGGTCCCCATGACCCTCCCCTATGGTCCACAGCCCTATGTGTAACCAGCCCTATCCAGGGCACAACCTACTACTGTGGGTAAGGAGATGAGAAGGAAGCTAACTTCTCATCTTCCCACAGTGGCCACCATATCAGGAAAACTTCCAGGAATATCCAGAAGTCACATGAAGGCAGGATCCAGGGCTGGAGCATGCAGCGCACAGAGCATGCAGCGCACAGAGCATGCAGCACAGGAATGCACATGGGAAGTGTAGTGGGTCCAGATGCGGGTCCAGGTCCGGGCTAGTCAGGGTGTGTGCCCTGACAGTCGGCCAAGTGTAGGGGAGCCTAGGGGCAAGTGGGGAAGTGAGCAGGGAGTCCTCAGGGAGGATAGGGCTGAGGTCAGGGCAAGCGCTCACGCGAGCACAGTGGGAATGGGCTTGGGCAGCATTGGGATGGGCGGTTAATGGGATGGAATGCATGGCCATGACAGTAAAGAGTAAAGAACCCTTTACCCAAGCCTGAGCTGTCATATCCATACAATCCCGACCTCCGCTCTGGGCTCCCAGAACTCTGAACCTGACTTCTGGAGTCCTACTTCCCTTCCGTCACCTCCTCCTTGCCGACTCCCAAGAGGTTATCCCACCTCTGGCTCTGACACCACCTTCGGTCCGACTCCGGGACATTCCAGGTCCAACCCCAACCTCGACACCTTCCAGACGAGTACGCAAAACCTATGCTCCCGACTCCGGACCTCCACTCCGGAATCCCGTTCGCGTCTCCGTCTCCGGAACCTCCGGTCTTAGCTCCGACCTCGGACTTTGACCCCACCTCCGCTTATACCCATTGTATTGGTTAGCTCATTCCATTTAATTACGTTTGCCAATATTCCGGAGTTTAACTTCCGAGTTCAGACTTTCCAGACTTACCTCGGACCTTGCAACTATTGCATTGTCCTATTCAATTCCGCTATTCTCCCTCATTCCTATTTGGGCTGCTGCTTCCTTTCTATTCAGTCAGCTAGCCATTCCCCACTCCCAACCCCCTTCCTTCCTCCTTGGCCTTGGCCCTTCATTCCTCCTTTGAGAAACACCATTGAGTCAAACCCTGTCAGGGCACACCCGCCCGACCCCGCACCCCGCGCCGCACTACCCTACTCCGCTCCCCCGATATCACCCCCCGAGTCTCTTTCCTCACTTTTCCCCTTTCTCTCTCTTTTTATTCTACGGTCAATTTCCCTTTTCTCTATGTATGTCAGGGCACGCCCGCCTGACCCGGCCCCACCTAACCCGGTGCCCCACCATCCACTCCTCCCAACCTCCCCCCTCTTCCCCTTTTCTCCCTTCCCTTCCTTCCTCTCCTTCTTTTCTATTCTCTCTCCTCTTTATTCCTTTCTTATCACACGGACGACTTCCTTTGTATCAATGTACCATTGACCCGGCCACAGCGTAACGCGCCCGAACCCGGACACACCGGACGACCCCCCGCACACCGGACGCTCCTAGGACCTCTTACGGAGGTACCCAGACAGAGGTGGCTGTGTGCTCGGATGACGTGGCGCTTCCCACGTGGCCTTCAACCACATGTATATAAACACAGCCTAAGTGGGAACTGAGAAGCAACCTTCTTCTCACATTTCCCACTTTAGGCAAGTAGCTTACACTTCCTTGATAATGACAATAACACATTTCCCACTTTAGTCTTAGTGGCCAGGGACCCTTGTCTGCTTCGGGCCTGCTGCTATGCGCGCCCGCGTCATACCTACCGGACCCTCAGCCTCGGGCGATACACCCGGGCGCTCTCGACCCCGGGTCGGTCCCTGACAATGTACCACTACACACCTAACCCCTTTCCCCCGATCGCCGCACGCGCCGCACACACTCCTGCCTACCGAGCGGCTGTCATGACCCGACATATCCGACACTTCCCTCTACGCGTCCTAGTGTCACTTGGCCCATCCCTCCCGCTATCATCATCATCCGTCCACCCATCCGTCCACCCGTCACCCTCATCCGCACTTCCTCCCTCGCGCGCGTACCTCCCAACCTAGGTTGCCCGCTTCATTGTTGTCCGCCCCCAGCCGGACGGCTTGCTAGACGGCCGGATGGCCTTTTCTCTTTTGTCCACTTGCGGACTATTGTTCCTCCTATTGTTCCTTGCTTTCCTTTTGTTGACCAAGTTTGCCGATATTGATTATTTGTTCCTTTCTTCATTCATTAATATCGCGCTTGATCCGCCACTCCTTCCGGGCCGCTCTCATTTAGTTACTTGTGTTTATAACGCATGTAGGTTACACCGGATGTACCTCAGTTCGTATATCGACTTGGATTCCCCCTCTAACTCTTATCCTCATCGTAAGGCTTCTGTCTGAAATTGGGACACCAACGTAAGAACGAAGCGCAGCGCTCCACCTGAGTCGCTGAAGCTAAAGTCCCGCCCCTCCGACCTTACGAGCCCGGATGACCTCGCGTGCCTCGCGGGTCACCCGGATACGCTTCTGGCACGTTCCTGACAGCGGCCACCTCCGGGATCTCCCGCGGAGACACCCGGGGAGGTGCGGCTGTGCGCGGAGATGACGTGGCCTCCTCCACGTGACCCTGACCGCATGTATATAATAGTGCCTGGGGTGGGAACAGAAGAAGCAGCCTTCTTCTCAACTTCCCACTTCAGGTAAATACCATAGCTTCTTCCTTTTAATGATAAACCAACTTCCCACTTCAGACCAAGTGGTCGGGGACGCTCACCCCGCGACGGGACCGCCGCTACGCATAGCCGACATCTGTCCCATCGAGTCCCTCGCGCCGGGACCTCGCCGCTCTCGGAGCTGTCCCTGACAAACCCTTGACCCTCGGTGTTGTTCCTCTTTCCATCTCCCTTTGTCTCCTTTCATCCTACCCTCGCTCCTTTTGATTCCGGACCCCTCCTTATATACAATGTACATAGTAAATTGTAACCTCAGTCCGAAATCGACATGAATTCCCCCCAAGAGACTTTCCCTCTGCTAGATCCGAAATTAGGGACCCCTAGGACAACCAGCAATGGCACAGCGCTCCGCATGAGTCGCTGAGGCTGAGGTCCTTCCACGCTAAGTCTCCAATTCCACTCCAGAGTCGTCCAAGTCTGCCCATTCTAACATGAGCCATACATATGTAAATACAGTTGTTTTACATTGTATACAAAGAATAAAGATCAAATAAAGAAAGCACGCTTTGCACACATCACCGCTCTACCACCCATCCCTTACAGACACCCTATGCTCCTTTGTTATTTATCCATTGTTGTTTGTTCTGACCCACAGTTATTGCTGGCTGCTATGCAGCCAACCCTGCTCTTTGCTTCCAGTAGCTTCTGGACCCTTTGGCCTTCAGCCTGGGTCTGCTTCTACCCATTCTTTCTCCCTATATATATCCTTTATTGTACTTCAGCTCTGATATTGATTTCATCACAACTGTCAGAGACCAGATTTGAGACGAGGGAGAGTCTCTGTGATGGAGGGCTTTGGCCTCAGCGACTTATGCCAAGAGCACTGTGCCTAGTGACACGTCCGTGCCCTAACTTACTGACTGGCAATCAGAACTGAAGGGGGGTAACTCTAGTTGATTTTATTACTGGAGTGTAACCTATGTACAAGTTGGATATATATATGGTTACAGTGAAGACGGGTCCGCAATTGGCGGAGCCGAACGGAGCGGAGCTAACGGGGTTAAACATTAGCTGACTGAATATTACCGACGAGTCGGGTCGTGGGGTTAGTGGAAAGGCAGGCAATAACCCAGAAACGGAAAGAGGGATAGGCCTGAAGGTGGGCTCTGCAGGGCAGGCGAGTGTATTGCCCAGCAGAGGCGGGAGTGCGCTAGCAGACGTCGGAGCTGTCCGGAAGTCTTCGGGGCTCCATACTTAGGGAGGCGTAGGTAATAAATTGAAATGAGGGGGTGGTGACCATCGAGGGGTACCGAGAGGGTTGCGGAATACGGGAGCTCCGAGGTTAGTGAGGAAGGAGTGGAGTTAGACCAGAGGGATCGGAGGGACCGGAAGTCGATGGCCGGGGATGGATATGACAACAACCTCTTGCTCTGGACCCTGACAAGGCAAGCTAAATAACATGAAATGAGGGCCAGGAGACAACTAGGGGGCACAGTGCTCCTTTAGAATTGCTGAGGCCAAATGCCCTACCCTTGGGCCTTGTCCCCTCAATACCGGTATCTGTCATGGACCTCTCAGCGCTAACAAGCATGGGAACAGAATGGAGCAAAGCAAGAGTTGTGAGATCACAAGTCACAAGTCACAAGTCACAAGATCACAAGAAGTCAATTCAGGTTGGCAACGGGTGTTGACCAGTTGAAGAATCCATCTTCACTGGTCAACTCCTTATATGCATGAAAACAGGCTAAGACATGTGAGATGAAACAAGAAAACAAGAGAGACATCCAAGTCATACAGGTAATTGCAAAGCCACATGAATTGAGATGGAACTGAAATAGGCAAGACATGTGAGACATCCATCAAGTCCATTTGGGGTTACAGCTTAACCATAACAGTATCTGCAGCCAAGTAGCAGCCTGCACAGCCCCACATGGCCAGCCTGCACAACCTCGGCACTGGCCCCAGATCAGTATCTAACAGGAATGCAGGCAACATTGAAACATCTAACACATCAGTAATGGATGTGAGCATGATACATGTACTGGCACATCATCATGGCTTGTTCATCCAACAGGTCACACTGGCCAAATTGGATCATCAAAGTCCCAGTCATAGACATCTCTTGGCCATTGACAAGCCAATCACCTCAAATCAGTGACCAAGTGCTGCACTGCCACACCATAAGTCATCCCACTACTGTTGCTTGTCCACCTGCTATATTGACACTCACTGTCATGGCCCCGCAAAGTCTCCACCCTTCTACCACTTTCTGCACCCCCATTCTTGTGCCCATTACTCACGCCCGTTAATCTCACCATTGCCCATCACTTAGCGGTGCCGATAGTGGTTCCCGTTCTACGGCCCTGTAGCAGTGCCTCCTTCATTCCCCGCCACCACTTGAGTTCCTCAGCCATTCAGCCGATACCATTTTATTCTTACTCATTCGTAACTAACTAGCGGCGATATGGTCGCTGCTGATCTGCTCCTTATTGACATTTGGTTTATTCCTTTATTGACAATTGGTTATTCCTTTATTGACATTTGATTTATTCGTATATTGACATTCTGATCTGCCACCATATTGGCGTCTAGATTATCGGCCTATTCATTCTGCCTCCCAACTTTGCCGTCCTCTGTTCCATTCATTTCTTCTGTTCCATTTCCCTGGTCCTCATCGCTCTTTTAGTTCTGTCGTACTTACCATCCCACTCCCATCCCATGCGGACTGACTGGCCCCTTCTCTGTTCTCCTTTTGTATTTATACTTGTAGTTTACTGTCGTTGTACCTTAGTTCGAATATCGACTAGAATTCCCCCCCCAGTACTCTCATCCTAAGTTCACCTCTCAACTTCATCCCTGCTTAAGTCAACATCACCGCAAGGTCTCTCCCACTAACGTGAAATATGGGACAGCCTAGAACGCGTGGCGCAACGCTCTAGCCAAGTCGTTGAAGCCGAAGTCCCAACCCCCACGACGCCTTGCAACGGAGTAGCTCATTAGCTAAGTGACCACTCACGCCACCGTACTCCGCTCCGCTTCCCGCGATCACCTCGAATACAGTTTCTGACACTCACCAGCTATAGCCCCAAGCCCACAAGGTGCTACCCTCACTGCTGCTCCTGCCGCTCCTGCCGCTCCCACAACCGTCACTGCTGCTTCCGCTGCTCCTGCTGCTCCTGCTGCTCCTGCTGCTCCTGCTGCTCCTGCACCCACCGCTCCTGCCGCATCTGCTGCTCCCATGCCTGCTGCTCCCACCTCTCCTGCTGCTCCCGCTCCTGCCACTGCTCCTCCAACCGCTGCTCCTCCAACCGCTGCTCCTCCAACCGCTGCTCCTCCAACCGCTGCTCCTCCAACCGCTGCTCCTCCAACTGCTCCCGCTGCTCCTGCCACTCCCACTCCTGCAGCTGCAGCCCCTGCCCCCGCAGCAGCCAAATGGAAACCTGGCCCACTGGAGAATTACCAGAAGGGTTCAAAGTGGGTGTGACCCACCCCTGCACTACCCTGAAACTAACCCAAAACTGTCCAGACAGTTGAGGCGCAACTGCATCCGCACGTGATGGAGTTGTGTGCTAGTTTTGCATTAGTTTTGTCCTAGTTTTGCCTTCATGAATCACCCTATTGACCAAAGATGCCCTTTTCATTCATTACCACAAAATGACCAATGGCTAGAATCACATGCTCCACCAGGGTACATACTCCTTACAGAGTCCCACATAAATCCTTCATCAGGCTCAAACATATCAGGGACACCCTGTGACATCTTCAGCAATTCATTAGGGCGTTTCACGGTTGACTGAAGTCAGCTGAATTGCATCTGAAGTGAAATTCCTAAAGTGACACGTGAGTGACAAAACTCGATCTTAACTCATTCTAAACTGACGACTTTGACTTGGGGCTCAAGTCCCCCAACTGGCCTAAAGTCGATTTTCTAAAGTCAGTCTAAATTCGGCCTTATACATAAGTCCGCAAATCTTGCTGTACAGTTCTCCGCTTTAGGTCACCTGTCCCTTTGCACGTTTTCCCTCACCCCTCATCACCCCACCCCATCACCGTCACCACCATCTCACTTCCCAAACCATGCCAGCCAAACGAAAAAACCCTGAGGGTTCGGTCCCTCAGCTACGATCAGGGCGCCGCTCACGTACAACAACGGACAATGAGTCTGCCAGTGCCACCCCACCCATGGTTGCCATCAAGGCTGAAATTAAGTCTGAGCCTCGCACTCCAAAGGTTCAATGGGACACCAATGAACGCTGGACAGAGCGCCTAATTGAATATCTCACAAACCACCTTGATGTTCGACTGAAAATGTTCAGTGATTCTGTCAAGGATGCAAGGAAGGAGTCACGGAAAAAGGTGAGCATCTAATATGATGCCTTTCAACTCTCACCACTCACTATCACCTAGGTTGTCGGTAGCAAACCCAAAGTTGAATATTACCGTGAGATAGCAAAGGCTGTCTTTGATGTTGAAGGGGAACCGGATCACGGCGCTTATTTAATGGAACCTGAGCGCTATGCAACCTCTGTCTTAGGTCGGATCACTTAGTAAGTTTATTAGTTGCTGAGGTCACTGTAGCTCATCTAGTATTCTCCCAATTGTAGTTTACAGAAGACATACACCGGATATCGCAAAATGCTACAGCAGACCGGTGAGGGCCTCAAAGATGAGGATGAGGATAAGAATGAAATGCACAGAAACCAGCTAGGTAGCGTACATGTCAATTACTTGGTACACTGCTTATTTTCTCATTTTTGAAGAGATGATTCGTGCATCTTTCCCGTGGTGGAACACACTGCATGGATGGTGGTCAGAGCATCCAAAATACGCATTCCAGATGGTAACAAACTCAACAAGCGGCACTGGGAAGATGGTAAGTGATTTTGAACAAGCCGTCTTTGTGCCTCCAGAGCAAGTTGCTGCACCCATTGAGACCAATACCTCCCGTCCACCTTCACCACCAGCCATCGTAAATGCACCGCTTTCCCATGTCAACTCACCAATTTCTTGGGCCGAACCACCACCTCAGGTTGACATGGGACTTCTTAATACAGACACCACCCTTTTTCGCATGGAGTCGCCCACTGGTTTTCCACTCTCCCTTCCAGACTCGCAGCTCCCTGATGTCAAGCCAGGGATTAATGCAGAAGACTCAAGTGTGTCTTCATCTCATACACTGGCAAGGTCAACCCCAGGGCCTGCCACACTCAAGTCCAAGGTTGACTTGACGCTCACGGCTTCACGCACATCAGGGTCAAAGGGCTGCAAAGATTTTATTGCTGATTTCCATGAGGCAGCACGGGTTGATCAGGTTCAAGCTCAACAAGAGGCTGAATACCATCATGTACAGCAGATGGCACGGCTTGAGCTCAAGAGAGAAAAGATGCACCGTAAATTTGAAATTGAGTCGCTCAGGCTTCAGTTACAACTTGCGCAGGTCCAGTCACAGCCACAGCAGCAGCAACAAACAGCAGCAACAAAGCAGCAGCAACAGCCACAACAACAGCATGATCCCACATTTGATTTTGGGAGTCTCAATTTTTAGATTTCTTTATGCTCAGTGTGAAAAAACCACAAAAAATTCATCTTCATACTCATACACACGTAGTACAAATATTTGAATATGAAAATTTTAGTAGAGAGCATCAAAAAGAGCTGCCTGTACAAGACGGCGCTTCCGGTGCCCTTCCGATTCTCGGGGCAGTGACGACCCTGCTCCACCCCAGGTGAAACCTGCAACTGGTTCATCATCCTCACTATCATCTTCACCACTCCTGCCCTCCTCAACCCATTCCCAGAAATCACTTTCATACTCCTCATCTTCAACATGCGCTGCAAAAGAGTGGATGATCAAACATGTGCGGACCCATGCAAGCGAAAGTACATAATCGCGCTCTGAATTGATCTGTTGACGGAGTCCACAAAGTGACTGGAAGTGACCTTTGAGGTACCCCACAGCATGTTCTGACCTTATGCGCACCTGTAAAGGGGGGCGTTTGAATCATGAATGATCATGAGAGGTCTTGGAAATAACTCACCATAGATAAATGATAGTTGAATTGGCGGTTTGATGCTGCAAGTGATTGTGCCGCTTGTAAGGCACCATACACCATGGGGAAAGTGCATATGCAGAGTCGGCCCACAACCATTCACCGTTGCGGAAAAGCTGGTCAGATTCTTTGAATGCACGGGATTCCTTGAATGCTGTTGAGTCGTGCATACTGCCAGGGGGGCCAAGCACATAGTCGATGATGCATAGGTTTGGTAATGTTACAAGCTAAAAGGATATTAATACCGGTGTTCCACATATATATATAAATTGATAGTAATCCACATACCGTAAGACTGAGAGAATAGTTGGACTTCCGGTCAAAAAACTGCTCCCCAAAATGTCCTGGTTTGGATGCGAGAGGGAGAAGAGTACCATCCACCATACAAAAACCCGGCCTCCATGCATGACAAGACACACTCTCCACCCAGTCCGATGCCTCCCGCTTCTCAGCTGCATTTGGCCATTGAATGGCCTGGTTATGCAGCGGCAAAAAGGCCATGATAACACGATGTGTGGCCTTGACAACCATGCCTGCACTGCAGCCTGCCCACTGTGCAACGGCATCAACAGATGCTGCATTGCCGAAATGGCCAAACCGATAGAGAGCAATTGCAAGCTGGCAATCAACAGGCCACTGGTCATTCCTGGAGCTGTTTTGGAAACATGGGTGGGCCTGGATGAGGGAGACGAGGATGTTGAATGTGTGAGGTGAGACACGTAGATTTTGACGGAAGCGGGGGGGGTCATCTTCTTTATAGCACAAAAGAATAAGCGCTAACTGGCTGCATTTCGGGACATCATGTGGAAAAAGGACTCGGGTGGAAAGGAGAGTGGAGAGGAAAAGTCGCACCCGAAACATGGACCGCCTGAATGAGCGATGTAGGGACTGCAGTGCTTGGTTGCATTCAGCAACCGATGACAAGTTGGATGGCTGGGAGATGTTGCCGGTGTTACCATTGCCAGTGTCAGTGTTGTCGTCGCTGCTGCTGCTGCTGCTGCTGCTGTTGGTCATTGTTGATGTGGAGGTTGAACTGGTATCCGGGTTACTAGTGTTGTCAGAGGATGTGCTGGAGTTAACAGAGTCGGTACCCTTTAGTCTGAGAGTTCGGCATTGTTGATAGTAACATGCACGGAGCCGGTGGGCATGCTGGATGGTAGAATGGATGAGTCGCTTGCGATCAGAAGGAACGGGCATTAGAGTGGCTAATTACATAATAGGAACATAGAGGATATGGGTGACGGACTTACCCAACCCACTTTGGATGCACTTTAGAGGCTTGTACTGTGAACGCCCAACTGGAGCATCTAAACTGGACCCAAAGTCGCTCTAAACTTGGGTCGCACGTGAGTCAAATTTTGTCCATTTTAGATCCAATTCATAATCCAGTTTAGACCCACTTCAGCGAACTGTGAAACTCCCTATTGTATGTTCCCTCATCCTGGGACCGAATGGTGTGAAAAGTCTTTGAAGAAGCCCCGGTACACCAGATATCAAATGAGGTGAAGGCACTCATCCGGAACTGCCTTGATGGCTGCATCCGTCCGGGTGGCGCTATAGTAGAGACACTGGATTCCTTCGATGCCAGTGCAGTCACCATTCAAATCACTGGGGGTGGTTTTATTGATTTGGTGAAAATTCCAAGCTTGAACGGGTCCATCTTGTCAAATAGGTCTTGCAACGGTCTGGTGTTGTAAGAGCGATCATTCTTCGACTGTATCATGAAGACAGTCATATTGTCCTTTTGCAGTACCGTGCCTTTGTAGAGAATTGGGATGACCACATCAACGCCACGTTGATTATCCGCACAGACAACTCCGACGCCCCGAACAGCAAGCTTAAAGAGATACTGAACAGAGAGTACCTTGAAATCATGAACCTTGATAAAATACGTAACGTAGATGCGTGAGTTCTTGAATGTCGCAGCAAATGTTTTTTTGCGACTGTATGTCATTGAGGGCAAAGAATCCTTGATCGACCTGTCGTAGATCCCGCGGGCAAAGAGAGCCTTGAACAACGAGGTCACTGGGACCCCCCCTGGCTTCCATTCCCCTTCCCTAGACATAAGGCCATCTAGGGTGTCGATAATAATGTTGCAGATAACGAGTTCTCCCCGATCTCCCTCACTCAGTCCAGGCCACTGCAATATGTCTCGTAACATCTGACAGGACGGGACCTTATTTCGGATGGTGCACAAGATGGTAGCCGCGGCCTCAGTGAGGATCGGCTCCGACGCTGCAACCGTGACGACAGACTCAAACCCTTCCTTGACACTCAAGCATACGCGCATGTGCTTCTCGACTTGAGTCATCTGGTTCCTGTTTGCCAACGGTCGATGCTGACCAACGTAAATGCTCGTATCGAAGTCCAGCACAAGACGACGAGACATCACGGCAAACCGTTCCTCAGGGGCCAAGTCGTCCCTTTTCCATGCACGACAGAGAAGTTTTTCGATAGCAAATACGGTGATCGTGTCTTTGACGTGTTTTCCGCCCTCTTGGTAACGTGTTATCCATCTACGATGACATGAAGCCATGATAGCGAAGAAAGATCTGGGAGAACGTACAAGGTAACGCAGTGACATCATTCAGAGTCATGCCCTCATGAAATTCCATCGCCATGTGATCGAAACCCAGTGCGCTGAACGGTTTGACACTGGCAAGTTGACCTCGGAGGATGCGGCTCGATGGATCATGGGAATGTGGAGGGGAGAACTGGTCAGATTTTCCTGTTGTAGATAAGAAGAGGCTCCAGATAGGGAACGACCATAAACCCCGCAATGCGCGTCTCAACGATGTGAATTGGGTCGGCCCTCTACCAGTATATGAAAGCGCCAAGGTGTGGGCTTCATCGAACGCCAAACTCAATATGGGAGTACGCTGCGCTTTGAGCTCGAATTCACCGTCGATCTTCGCTAATACTGTTTTGACGACAGAATCAAGTTCAACCTGCCGGGAAAGACCGTCTGTGCTTGTGAACTTCCCGGGCGGTGTTTTCTTTTCTGTAGGAGTCATCGGCCTGTTATATAGCTGCCTCGATGGTGAGTGACATAGTGGCGACACAGAACAGAGACTTGCCTCGTTCGCTCTCGCCACCACGTCGTCGTAAAATTTTACACGTAGAGGAGCTTGTTTACTAAACCGCTGTCCAACTGTCATAAAAAGTCGAAACTGCCCGGCAAGGGAACTAGGATACTCCAATAATGCGGCCGACTTCTCGGCCTCCGAGAGCTCAGAAGAGTCGCGGATACTTGATTGCAGTGTTCCAATGACGTCGGATAATTTCTCGAACAACGCAGTGAGAAATGCGCTGAAACGAGCATCGTTTTCATGTTCTTTGAAGCCAGGGGCTAAGAACCAAAGCAAGATATTTTCGTCAGGAGCCGGATATCCTAAATTGAAACATTATAATCACACAAATGAAGAATACAAGAAGAGAATATCACCTCCATATCCCACACGGAGATTGAAAGGGACAACAAAGTTGTGCTTGGAGAACTCGTCGACCATTCGCGATTTTCCCATGCCAGAGGACTGTACGATTGGTAAGAGGGGAGCATATGCATGAGGAATATTTTGTCCCGTCATGTACTGGTAAAGAATGTCGGCGGCGTTTCCTCTGTAACTGGAAGACCACGACTTGACCGACGCTGGAACGGGTTCGGAAAAGAATAACACAAGCAAGCAACGCTCCACCCACCATCTTCAGATGATTGAGAATCAAGTATCGCATCAGGGTTGGCAGAACCCACAGGCTGGACAGTTGGACGAAGAATTTCTGTAACGATCACAGTTTATCAGAACCATCCAATAACAGCCAAACCTTCTGGTTCATACCCAAGTTTCGTATCTCCTTGAACGATTGAGCGTTCCATGCATCATCTAACTTAGGACCCAACTCCGGATGTGTGATTGAAACTGTCGGTAACGTTTTCGAGTTGAGTAGTCCGGCTGATTGGTTGACAATTGTTTGAGAAGAAGAAGACGAAAGTCTTCGCGGGGAAGTTTGACAAAATCGCCCACGAACTCGACGACACGTGCGTCAAGCATTTCGTGGGTAGCTTCGTCCAGGACATTGGGACGAACCGCGAGAGTCGCCATGGGTGCATATTTAGAGGAGGGCTCACCCATTGGCGGCCCAACCTCCAAATTGGATTTCGTCTGATCCACAGATACGTTACTTGAGAGCGAGACTTGAATTTTGCGACTACCGTGCGGATGTTGCTGGGGAGGCGTCAATTGGGGGGGGTCTCCTGAAAATCCATCGTGGTCTTGTACTTGTACCACGCCGTGCGTCGCTGCTTCGGCGTCAGGTACTCCCAGTTCCGCGAAGGTGGCTTCCACCGACAAACCTCCGATGTGCACAGGTTCTTCTTCCATTAGTGTTTCTGGGTCAACTGGAATGGCTCGGGCGCGCCACGGAGAGGCCTCCGCGGCGGGCTACTTGTGTAAATCTGTCCGTTCGCGTCGGATGGATGAATGGATGTATTCATTTCAAAGTAAATACAGTTGTTTTATGTACATTACAGTAAGAATGAACATTCCTGCATCCACCACGGATTCCTTACAATACCATAGGCTAGTTAGTCGACAACGAGCACACAATTTAGACTGGGGAAAAGTACATACCACGCAAGCCACAATCCAGCGAACAAACGAAGCCCCCCTCATGCCCTAAATGAAGGCGACTCAACAACGTAGTACCCGTCTACAGACTTAGAAGCATGTTGTAATATATTTCGTTCCTCCGATACTTGTGGTGCAGACGACTCGTTATTCAAGTCTGGGGCATCGATTGGCCGGCCTTGTGTCCATACACGTCCATCAGGAATGCTAGTGCCCCGGGTGGAGCTTACGTCCACAAGCTTCACCGCTTCTACGAGACGAATGAGTTCCTCCAGTTGGTGTTTGCGCTCAGAATAGGCGTGCGAATCGAGAGGGGGTGGAATGAGTGCAGAAACCCGGTGAAGCTTTACCAGCGTCGCATCCGATATCTTGGGTGCTGGATAGGTGGACAATAGTTCGTGAACAGACCATGTGGGGCGAATGCAGCGCTTCAGGGTATCATCTCGTGCATCAACCACATCCGAAAGAGGAGTTGCGGAGTTTCTCAGAAAATGAGTATTTCTCAATGAAATTCCACCAAGACGCCATGAGCACTGGCGGCTTGATGCATTCGTAAGAGGCGAAACCGGGTATCGCATCGACTGAGCTTCTGCAGCCTCGACGGAAACAATTGTACAGTAAACAACGTCAAAAAGTCTCTATTGAATCATTCGCTCCGCTTTAGCTCGACACAATCTCGAGGACCACACTTCGGAAGTTACACGCCAGATAATCCCTCTGCATATAGCCGTGGTGCCACGTAATCACGAGGCTGCGGGGTAATATACCACCACCACCACTGCGCTAGCGCTTGCAAGCGCGTCAACACTTTCCATTTCCCCACCATGTCTTCCTTCTCACAAAAGCTTCTGAACCAAATTCTCCCTGGTTCTGTCCATCTCAAGCAGACCCAAACGCTTTACCAAACTTTATCCCGCCTGCCACAAGATGGTGTCGGCTCTCACCTCCGTCAGGTCCGATGGGACAGACTCAACCGACACGACACGTATTGGATGATCACGCGAGTCAAACTAAAGAACGATGGAAGGCATGGGAAAGCATGGGGCATGTTTGTATACAAAGGTGTGTGTGCTGCATGCAGCGTCAAAAATCGTAGGACATATTGGCGCTCATGAAAAATACTCTTTGAATTTACTCTTCATGATATTCCACTAGGCAAGCCCATTAGTCAGAGAGATGAACTGATAAGAGGAGGGCTTAAATGGCGTTGGAGGGAAATGACCTCATCTGAGCTAGCTGATCGGACACCCGTCACACCTGCCCCGACAACGCAGGCGACATAGTACGTTATTCCCTCTACAATAAGCACATACGCCACAGAACCTTCGAAAGAAAACATAAATTCCTCACCGTCGGAGAAGCGGGAATCATTGCGTCGGATCACATAACGGCCCCATGGATACTGTGCACCATGGGTTCTCGTATAGTATGCTACATATCAATGGTGAATTCTACTCCTAGATAGCCACAAACCGATGGACTTCTTGGCAGGGCACAAGTGGATTCGTTTGGCGTAACGTCGGAATAATGTACAAATCGTTCTTGGTGAAATATTCATACCACCCACATATCAACAACACAGCGGATACAATCTCCGGTCTGAGAAGGAAAACAAATCAAATTCGCACCTGCACCAGAAGGCCTGAACACTCACATGCATATCATGGAACCCCTCATTGATATCCTTCAGAGTTCGCTGATGTGTAATGTATTCGTCGACCTTCATCTTTCCCGCAAGATAGTCTTCGACCAAACCAGGAAGCTCCGTACGGCCCTTGATGCCACCGAAAGCGGTACCACGCCAAGTACGACCAGTGACGAGCTGGAAAGGACGAGTAGATATCTCCGCCCCGGCAGGCGCCACGCCAATTATGGTCGAGATGCCCCAGCCTTTATGACACGCCTCGAGGGCAACACGCATTACATCCACCTGTCGAAGCCGACTGAGGATGCTATGAATACTCATCTACATAAGAGAGACGCACATTTCCTGTGCCATCGAACGTGAAGTCTAGACCGCCATCCGTAATCTCGACGAGATGATCCTGAATCCTCTTTGCGCCCAAATCATTAGGGTTTATGAACTCGTGAGCGCCAAACTTCTTTGCCCATGATTCTTTGTTAGGGTTCGTGTCGATTGCGATAATACGAGAGGCTTTGAGGTGAGCAGCGCCGTTGATAACACCTAAACCGATACAACCGCACCCGAAGACGGCCACTGAAGAGTTCACTGATAGATCCGGAAAATGGTAAAGAGCTGGAAAGGGGGTTATTCAGGTTTGGAGAAGGCGCACCAACACTGGGAAGTTTTGTGACCGCTCCCCAAGCAGTTGTAATCCCACAACCGAGTAAGCATACCTTCTCGAGGGGAGCCTGAGGGTTGACTTTGACGACGGAGTATTTGCTAACGACGGTATATTGAGAGAAAGTGGACGTGCCCATCTATGCGACGTGATCCAGTACCGTCAAATTCCTGTGGCGAAAGCCATTACGCGACTTACAAAATGGAATATATCTTTGCCTTTGGAATGGAAACGAACTGTCCCATCTGGCATCAAGCCTTTTCCTTGAGTCGCACGTACTGGCACAATGGAGTACTCGAATGGGTAAACTAAACTTGGAGAGGCTTGGGGACTTGACGCATACCGCTGCTGCAGAGGTTTGTTTTCCCGCTTGTGCAGAACTTGCACTCTTTGCATTCTAACGAGTGATATTAGCGGAAACTCGCGAACAACCAAGATATCGACGCGTACCAGCAGTGTAAAGAGGAATGACATGATCTCCCTGAGATAGCAGTCAGAATGACGTCGATCCTGTGGTACCAACATATCCTCACCGGTTGAACGTCTGTTACGCCTTGTCCAACGGATTCTACCTAGGGGCATAATATTTCCAGGGTTCCAGTAAGATAAGAGACGTTTTAACCTACAATTCCTCCCCCTTCATGACCCAGAATCGCAGGGAAGACACCTTCAGGATCCTTCCCACTTCGAGTGTACTCGTCCCTGTAAACCCATCCTGCTATGAACTCATGTCTGATAAGTGGGCCAGATGCTGCAACATACGTGTGACAAATCCCAGTGTATAAGATTTTGATTCTTACTTCATTCGCTTTTGGTGGGTCAACCTCAACATCCTCGACAACTGGGGGTTCCTTCGCAGCCTAGATTTCGCCGCATGCCGTTGGATCGGAAGTCACATATCGGCCCCTGGTGTATACTGATGTACCCACCCAAACAATGGCGGCCTTGCACTTGATAGGCTTCAATCCGGGGATGCGATTTATTTCAACTTGTGGATATGACAATTCTATGAAAAAAAAGAAATCCTTGTACTAACCTTGCCGGAAGTGTCAGACATGATCCCTCCAAATGGCGATGTGCCGACTGACGAATTTGTAATTCTCACGATCATTTCCAGTTACGGCTTTATGACGTCAGATTTTGGCTGATCTCACCAAGAGCGACTTGGAGCTCCTTGCAATTGGTCATCGGTGACCTATCAGATCGACCATTCGCTGCGAGAGCCTCCGAAATCAAGATTTCATCTTCCTGATATGATGACCTATCCATTATTCAACCCATCTGGCGCTGCTCCTTTGCCCAAACTGCATGCTATGACAATCAACACAACAAACTTCCTCTGTAACACACAGCTCTCACACCCTAGCACCATCAACCAGGGAAGACACCGGTAGCCTACATTCAACATATCCTCCCCAAAAGTCCCAAAATTTTCACTTTCATGCCATTTTCATAGCGAATAATGTTCAAGGCAAATACAAACTGAAACATGGAAAACCGAATTGACCTTCATCTCACTCAACAACTGTCCATCATCAGGATTCAGGAATGTTACGGAGATATACACGGTTCAACCCAAAGGGATGAAAGCCTTGACGATGGGCAGCCAGGTGTGGACACCATTCCTGAGTGTTGACTAATGCCTTCCATCATGGATTACACGGGGATCTAGGTTTAGCAAATCCAACACTAGAGTTGTTGACGTCGAAGGCTGGAGAAACCAAGATCTGCTCAACTCATATCGTCGGGAAGAATAAAAAGAGGGCTCACCAGTATAAACACTCCGCATGAAAGGATCACCAAGGATCCAGAAGTCGGATTCACCTCGACTGGAAATGGCACCAACACAGCTGCTCGACCCACCGGAGACTGGACCGTGGTTGAAGTATTTGGAAGCAATGGGATACGGAATTCCGTTAAACGTGAAGGAGATTTGAGGATCATAGCTGCAGGGGTCTGTGGGAAAATGAAATAGTTGGTCAGGTTTTCACAGACAAGGTAGAGGTACGAATGGGGACGTACAAGAGTAGGTGGTACTATCACGACTGGTCCTAAACACAGCACTTCCGGGAATATGTCGATAGAACCGCGAAACTGTATCTGAATCACCGATAATAACAGCGGTACCTGAATCGATAATGGCTGATCCACCGCTGACCGCCTTCGTTCCTCCAACATTGACGCTATCGAGGCCAACCCGCCACCAACGCTGTTGGGTCACAGAGATCCAGTTAAGAGGAGGAATGTAGAGCAATTCATCGGTTCCGCCGAGTTGGAGTTCCGAGCCGGACTCTGAGAAGTAGAAAGCGAAGACACCCTGGCTAACGGTTCCCTGTTGCATGAGGGTGTTGAAGAAAGGCGTAGCACCGAACTTAGAAAGGGCTGGCCAGGCCAGGCCCATCAAGCCATCCGGCCCAGTCTGGAGTGCCCTGTCGAGTCAACTGATGAATGAGAACCATGATCAGCATTGGATATGATTGGAGACGAACCGGCTGAAGCTGTCGGCAGATCCGAGGGTTTGACCCCTGGCGGTGAGCCCGGTCACAGTGACAGCGTCAGTATATTGGTGTCCGGTGGTGAGAGAACCATCGGCATCACGGATAAAAAAGGTTTTCCCCATCCGCGAGGAAGTGGAGCTCAAGCTGAATATAATAAATGTAATGCAGCATCACAAATTGTGAATGGACGAACATACCTAGAGTCGTAATGTGCACTACGTGCTCCACAATTCTTGCAAGTGACATCGGGAATGAAGAAGTCACTGCTTCCGCTATGTCGAATTGGAGCAGTCACTTCCAACCTCCTCTCATTGAATATCCAGAGGAAACTCACGTATCGAGACCGACGGAAAATGTAACAGGAGGTTTCCCGACTGAGATGTTGCCGCACCAAAATCCCTCATGGTTTGTCAAGGCACTGGTGCCGGTACTTCTTTTCGAGGGGCGGGTCACTCTGTCCCGGGCGAGGGGATGGACTGAGCCGGTATTCCTCTCGTAATTTTTCATGCCAACGTCGTATTTGCTAGGAGAAGTAGAGATATTGAAAATTCACGGAAGCCCCATCGGAATCCCAATCTTACGCGCCGACATAAGCAAGGTGGGCCTGAAGAGCTGTTATGTTGACAACGCCATCATTGGCGAAGGTGGAACCCCTCTTGCTAATCGGGATTGAACGACCTTTTTCATTAAGGCGGATGCGGGTGGGACAGGAAAGCACCAGGAAAGGTAGAGAAGCAGCGATGAGAGGTGTGGTGAACCTCATTTTGGCTTGAAAGAGGAGGAGGCGCCGTAACAAGCAGATGCAGGGGGCGACTACCAGTGAGAGGCCCGTTCTTATCCCTTTCTGTCCCTGCGGGCCACGAGGGAATGTCCGCGATTCATCCCTAACGTCGCCTGTGGTAATATCTCGTGGTGAGTCGCAATACTTTCGGACTAAGAATTCCCCACAATGACTCTGTATTTTTGGGAGCGCATATCTGAAAGGGAAATAAGAATCAGAGTAAAACGAGAAAAACCTGCTTTCTCATTGACCGATGGCCATGGATCGGTCTTAACTCACCTTGTACGACCAATATCTACCGCGGAGCTAGGCAGGATACCAGCCTGCCGCATCCTCCAGAGAATATAGATTTAACGCAGGAAATGATGGGATTCCACGAGAATTCCTGTCATTTAATTGGGCTAGCTCCAATGCCTGGCGGGCACGAACGTGCATACCGTTTTGCAAACGGCATTCCGGATAAGGCAGCGCGTCACTCGAAGCCCAGAGGTAAGATAGAAGCGGGAAATATAACTAGTGATTTGGGTCAACGCAAAGGAATGCATTATGTAAGACACAGTGGCAGCCCGGAAAAGCCCTATCATTTGGGAACATGTCTCCCAAATACACCTGTATCGCGAAAGCTACTGGGGTTCCACTAAAAAAAAAGCAACACCTGTTGCCGACTGCCGGTAAAGTCCTCCACGCCCCGGATATCTCCGGTGACTCCCGAGCAAGGAAGCCCTGAACGATCAATTCACTGGTCGCAGGAAGTCCACTCATTTACTAAGCTTCTCAACGTTGTCTTGCTTGTTACGCCACTAAGGGCGAGCAACCACATTTACGCGAAAGTAGCTGCCACCCGCCCCCTTCGGTCTATACTGGTATAGAGACTGGTCATCTTCCTACGTCTTTGTGATCACTAGCTACGGCCGGATCGGCCCCAGGTCCCAACCCCCTGCTTCCAACATCCAGATCGACCGCAGATTATGAGACGACCTGTAGAATCACGACGGCCCCGCAGGACAACCTGGTACCCTTGCAGTTGCTGCTACAGCGCACATTCCAGTGGCACTTCACATGAGCAACGGACGTCTTTTCGAGACGAGATATGTAGTTTATCCCAGAGAAGCCCCAGTCCCGGTCCCAATCGTTTCAACCAATCAAGTGCATTCCATTCCAAATGTCATATGCTGACCCCCGAACGATCTACGACCACTACTACCTTTCCTCCCTACCAAACTGAGTACCGATTTCCCACGAATGGCGTCGGCACGCAGCAAGAACCTGCAGATATCGGGCCGTCAGTCTCAGTCTATCGGTGCCAGTTTCACTGGCACCTCGTTGATCCGACGGCGATCGGAAGAAGGTGCACCAAAACCTTCCTCCAAATAGGGGCCACTGCTTTCAAACTTGTCCCCATCGCCAATCTTGATCGGATCCCAAACACTCTTCTGGCATGGATTAAAATCTGAGGTCTGTGAATCGTCACAACGACCATGATCATGGCCGTTTCTCAAACTACATGTATGTATAATGTCAGCGGCAACATAATGATAGAGGAACTCAACCAGTTGTGCGCTGTGATTCAGAAAGTACAAGACTCGGTGCTTGAGCCCCTTCGGAAGTGGACTGGAGAAATCCCCCCGGAGCTTAAAACTCTAGCGTAAGAAATCTACGTGTACACGCCTCGTCTTCTCCTCGTTCACATTTGTTCACTCTCTTCATGAAGTTTTGCAAAGGACATCGAATTACTTAAGCGGCTTTCGAACTTAACTTCACAGATCGAACGGGATGCAGTGCTTCCCAAGTCCTATAGCCAAGATGGCCCTGTCGTCAATGGACAACGTCCCACGTCTCCGGGTCAGTTCAGATGAAAGAGAATTAAGAGTTCGTTAGAACGGTGTCGCGTTGAGCAAACATTATCAATCTGCGTACTACGCCACCACCAATATCGATACGGACATGGATATGTCCAGTATATACAGATTTGGGCTGAGCAGGCTAAAAGGACGGAGAACACAGTTCCAGATATGGAACCACCATGCTGTGTGCTTCCCGAGCTCAGTCGGAGCAACACCAACCTCGATGGACTGCAGAGTGGGTTCATTCCCTTGTTTCCGATCACACGAAAAGTTCAGCGCCGACAAGCGACGTTGGATAGTGCTTTTACCTACTTCGAGCGAAGGGTCAAAATACTGGCTGGCCGGCTGACCATTTAACGCGTACATCACTTTGTCCCGAGCGCGAAGACAAGACTAATCTGGACTTCGACGATAGTCTGTTCACTGCCGTACCGTATGACATGTTGTAAACTTGATGGAAATGCTGTTGTAAGTGTCCTCAGCCTTTCCGGATAGCGTCGCTGTTTCATGGAGGCCCTCCCGCTCAGGTTCGGGTTTTCACTAATCGCTTCGGATGCTAGAAGTATATAAGGACCCCTCACTCTTTGGTGGCCTCCCTGCGGCGAAAAATTTGGAGGTCAAGGTTTCACCTCTCTGTTGACTTGTTCGTTTTTTGCCACATAATCGAGAGACATCTCTCCCGGGTTAACTCACCGTCTACACTTCGCCTTTTGACTCTATTAATCCCTTATATTGTATCTTCCCGTCCTTTCTAGTTCTATCAACATCCATTCGCAGCTACCTCTCAAAATCTGTTTCATCCTCCAGCTCTAAAAAGGGTGCCCATTCTTGATAGATTATTATTCTTCACGACCACTACAATCCCAGGGTCATGGACACCATGCCCACTTACGTGGAAGCCCTTGAGATGAATGGCTCGTGTTCTAATAACCCTTCATGCCACTTGCAACATGGTATGGTCCGACTTACGCACTGCGACACTTCACCCAAGTTTGAGATCCGTACTCTTCGAGTTGGGATACGGGCTCACCACACTTTCTGAATCTACGTATAGTTTTGCCGCTGAAGGTCCATATCTCCCTTTTTCCGCCTGCCACAAGTACTTGCTCATGTCGGATCAGACATGAAGATCAAGAATATGGCTGATCTTGGGGCACACGGTATCGAGTGCATAATCTGGATTTTTCGGTTCGTGCCTGATGCTGTGGAAAGCAGCACTGGCGTACTATGCCGTATCCCCGCCTAATTGGTTTAGGGACCTCAAGTCGTATACCAGGCGATCTCGTGCTGGTCATGTCAACGGGCTTGGAGCAAACCCTTGCATTTCTGAACTCCTCGCGACTTTGCCGCTGAACCGATTTCCCAGCTGATCAAACATGCACGGTATCAATCCCTGTGGTCGCTCGTTTAATTTGACGTTGGCACGGTAGGCTGACACGATAGGCTTATCAGGATATGTACTACTGAGAGGATAGCGCTAGATATAGTTGCGTGCGATCATGCATTAATGGCATCAAGCGGCAGTCTGTTTGCAAACATATGCATCCAAACTAGGTGTTATAGGGGCTTTGACATTATGACTTCGGGAAAGCAGCGCGTTGATCTCCCAAGCTGCACTAGGTTTTCCCATAATACGGCTAGGAACTCTGTGCGTCTGCCTCACTCATATCTCGAGAGTACGTGAGATCAACAGGAGAGGACAACGTGAAACACACAGCCGAAGCTAATACTATTCATCCATCCCGAGAGGAATTGTTATCTGACATGAAACAACCCGGTGAACTTTGATTTAACGCTATCCTCCAGAGACCAAAGCAAGGGTCCCCCTTGTTTGACGGTCATCGCACCACACTTCATCATGAGAGCTGCTCACGTACCCGCGGCCGGACTACGTACACGAAAGATAATTAGGTTCGTACCGGTACAAAATCCCGTAGAAAGTTGGAGCCAGCTCTTGCACTTCAACAAAGATGCCCGGAGATCGGCAACAAATACTAAGTATCACAATAGGAAGAAATGATTATGTAGAAAGATGTCACACTTACAATACGGATGGGTGGTTCATTTGTTGCACCAACGGAATGCATGGAGGTCAGTACCAAGCTTGCGCGCGCTCACAGGTTCCTCCTTGTGGGGAGGTGCGAGCCTATCGTACCACATGGGTTTGGAGTCCGGCTCTGAATGGCCGGAAAGTATGCATCACCCTGACCGATGCAACCCAGTATCATTTCAGAGGTCATTGCTATGATAGATAGACGCGAAATCCGGAAGCCCAAATATATAATTGAAATTGGTCGTGAGAACTGAATTGAATCAGTTACACTATCCGAGACCGTGCGGCGTCGTTCGCAAACAGATTGAGCATTCTTACTGGTCCATAAGCTTGGAGAGGGCCCGGGGACCATTATATAGCGTCTAAACATCCAAGAGAGCTTCACAATGGCTCAGCCTTTTCAGAATCTCTATCATCAGCGCGCAAGTGATCCCTCACCTTCGTCTATTGGTTTCGGTGCTGAGGCTTTCCCAATGTTGTCTAGGCAGTAGGGACGGCCAAGCCATGGTAACGTTCTTCTCCTGCCTCTACGACAATCTAGCTACAACGACATCTTGATTCTTTCTGGCATGTTTGGAACGACTCATATTCATCCCTTGTGCGGCCACTCCTCACCATGAAAAAAAATTAAATTAAATTAAATTCAAGCTACATATGCCGTCGCCAAACTACTATCGTCCTTGCAACAATAAACACAACGGATTTCCTCTACACCTGCGCCACACATTTGACAGACCCAGGTTTCGCGACCCCCATGACTCCTGAACCACAGGTATCGACAATACCTAAAGTATCCCAGCAAGACATCCAAAAGATCAAAGAAGAATGGGAGGCCAAACAAAAGCTAACGAAAGAGAAGGGGAAGGAGAAGGAGAAGGAGAAGGAAATGGAGAAAAAGGAGACCTCGAATACCGGCGGGAAATCTCCTCCCCCATCCTCTTCTTCCGCCACCACTAGTGCCACTGCCGCTGCCACTACGGCAGGCACAAGCGCACAACAACAACGATCTTCTTCTCCCTCCCATCCACGATTCACACTCCACCGCCAAATATTCGCCATGCGTCTCGCAGAGCACAAGAAACGTAGACAAGCCCAACAGGCGCAGGCGCAGGCGCAAGCAGCAGCCGCAGCACTTAAAACCGCATCTTTATACTCAAACATCCCACCTCCACCTCCTTTACCATAGTGAGCGCTGTTCCAGCGTTCGATCGATCTCACTTTCCTTGAGGACCTTCCTCGTATACATGGCCCCTCACATACATGTTCTCATGCTGTATCATATATTTGCATCCCACCCATATAATGATGAGCTCGGAGTGGCCTTTGGGCTAATCACCACCACATTAAAGAATTTTTCATTTTTCGCTAACCACTATGCAAGGCCACATGTAAAGGTCATAGGTCTGCCCACCCTTGGTATCCTCCTCCAAAAGGCGTAAAGCGTATGTGTAGAAGAAGAAAAAGAAAAAACCAAGGAGGGGAAAATAAAAACAAACGTCCGAGGTTAGAAATAAACATCAATCAAGATCGATTCATCGACAACAACCAAATCAGAAGAGACAACCGAGCGAGGGGGAACTACGAGTATTGTAGAGTTAAGAATGTTAAAAGCGTTTGGTCGAGACAAAAAGAGAAAAGAGAAAAAAGGCATAGGCAACATCAATGCCCAAAAACACCAAAAAGAAAAAAAAAATCATACTCGGCGAAACCAAGATAACAAACGGACATGTGAGAGAACTGAGATGGGTGACGAAGGAGAATTGAATGAACAATTTATACGATGTAGATGTGATGAATAAACGTGAAGGGGTGATCGTGTGGATCTCCTGGAATTAGACGCCGAGATGAAAGGATGATGAAAGGATGGAAAAAACAAGAGTTTAAAAAAAAGATTCCCCAACTCGCAGCTCGCGACTCATAATAAACTCTACTATCTCTTCCTTGGAATTAAGTGTTCGATAAAATCCAATCAAAAAAAAAAGGGGGGGGGGGGGGAGTATGGTTGCAAATAAATGAAGATGGGGGAAGCGGAAAGCAAAAGGGCAACGTTTCTGTTTGTCTTTTTTTTTTTGAGCTGACGATGACGGAGGATTGTAGGTTCGTGAGCACGCGTGTTAATGGATGCGTATCTAATGTAAGCAATGCAAGTATTAGACGTTGAAATGCATTAGTGCAAGCGTTGAAAAGCGGATCCGGATTGCCCCCTGGACTCTCAAATCCAGTATGTAGTCCTGTCAGCTGGAGAGAACGGGGGAGAGAGAGGAGGGGAGGGGATGGATGGATGGATGGGAAGGCGGGAGAAAGGGAAAAGAAAGAGAAATGCGCGCCGTTAGATTATGCAAAGCGTATAAATGTGCACGCGGCAAGGGGCAGAAGTCGCAAGCCGCAATGATGATATCAGGTGTGAAAAGAGAGAAGAGGAAAGTCGGATAAGAGGATCACCGTCAAGAATTAATGATAGGATAACCCCACGAGTAGGATCCAAGAAAAAACTTCAAGGCGACCCATAAGGAGGCGGAGAATCCGTCCCAGCACATGTGCTTATCCTCCTCGTGCGCCTCGCCTCGCCTCCGACACCCAACGCATCACTTCCAACAACCTCAAGCGCACTTCCACTCCCCCCTCCACCACCAGTATCACTAACCCCCAAAACGCCCGCACCGCTACCGATACCATGCCCAGCTTCGACGTCCGCAATACCCCCAGCCGGCGCTGACGGACGAGCCTCCAAAACAGGTGTACTTGAACCTTCTGAACTGGACTCCACGTCCGAATCTGTATGTGGGTGCCAGCGTGACGACCGGCCACCACCACCCACTCCAAACCCCACCCCAAGCCCAGCATTATTCAAAAGAGGCAAGATAAACCCGGCCTCACGAGCCTTCGCCAACGCAGCAGCACTTATCGCTTCAGCTGAAGCACCAATCGCGGTAGCAGCCGCGCCAACTCCGACTCCAATCCCACCATGGCCACTATTCCTGGACGAGACACCCGCAGCGGTACCACCATGAGTAGTCGCCAAAATAGCCGGTAAGCGGACGATAGTACCTGTCCTCGTTCTCGTCACCGTCGCTCCAACACCCCGAGGAGAGGAAGAAGTGGAAGCAAACAAGTACGTAGGAACACCAACAACCCACGTCCCAGCTCTCCTGAATGCACCCACCACGCTATTTCTGGCTCTCTCCGTCCTACTTCTCTCGGTGCCATTCGGAAGACTGACAGTGGACGAAGAAGAGGCGGCGGTAGCTCGAATATCAAATGGTAGTGGGAACAAGAAACCGGCAGCGGCGTGATGACTTGGTGCCGAATCATCTGACGAGGGTGAGGGTGGGTCCGAAGGCGCTGATGATGATGGCGTCATTGAACCACAAGACGCACTTGGGGATGACGAACGGGATGAATCGTGGATCGGGACGTGAACCGGTCGTGGAGGATACGAAAAGTATTCCAAATCTGAAGGACTATGCCCATGACGACGATGATGGCTCGTCGAAGTCGATGATGAAGTTGGAGCACCAGCAGTAGCAGTGGTGGGCAACACTGTCGAATCCCAAAAGTATCCCCTCGGTAACAAGAAATCATACCGAATGCTAAGCAACCTCCTCCTAAGACTCGACTGTCCTTTGCTCGTCTTCTTTCTCCAATAAACTCGCACCAATCCAACAACGAGAACGACACACCCCAAACGCATAAGTATCGTACCCCATTTGCCTAGGAAGGTGACGAACCAAGCGTCATCGGCGTGCCAACTGCTTCCGTAGTGATGGCTGAAGAAGGCATGAGGCGCTTCCCCCGGCTTGGCGTTCTTTCCATAAAGTGCCTTGCTCAGAATCCTAACCTCCCCTCCAGGGTAAGCCGCATTCGACCCGGACGGATGACTGGCCGTGTAAATACCATACTGAGCGCTAATGAACATCGGCCCAGTGCTGAACATGACGGTCGGATAATTCAAGATATAGTCATGATCAAAGGTAACGAGGTTATGAATCGTCTGGGCCATGAATGGATGGCCCTTGGCGGCAAACATGAGGTCGTTCGAAACTCCAACGGGAATCGTTCTGGGTAAGATAACGGGGTAGACAAGCAGAGAATCCAAAGGCCGCAAACATCCCACATCGAGATCCAGATAAATCCCTCCATAGTGATGCAGGACGAAATACCGAATGGCGTCTGCACGTTGAATGGGGTACTTGTAGCCGTCGAAGGTAGGGAGGAACCAGGAGTATTCCCGAGCGATGAAGTCCCGAGAGGATTCATCCGTCCAAAGCATGTACTCGCTAAAGGTGTGAAATTTCACATGAGCACACACGTTGATGTTGCGCATCCAACCACCGTGAGGAGGGTTGAAATCCAGGCCAGGATGAAACACAATGCCATGCGCAGCCCGAACACACGCGCACGAGATTTGCAACCAGCGGATGGAAAACAACGATAGAAAAACAGGAAATTTGCACATGGATCAGTAAAAGAAATTCGTATTTCAGATAAGACAAAAACGAGGCTGGCCCGCATAATCAAGAACAAGACAAGACTCACTAGTCAGGCATCAACTTGCGGCATGTGTTAGACACGGCGTTCCATCTGTCCGGCAGGACGTCGGTCTTCCAAGTCTGGTGTATGATCCTCGGTATCCTCTCCTTTTCAAGAGCTTCAATCGAGTTATCGGCGCCCGCCGAGGGGGGGACTTCAATATCTGTGAGATACGCGGTGGGGTCGATAGCGAGATGATATGAAACTGTACTGAGAACGATGACAGTCCCAAGGAGGAAAAGTGCGAGAATAGTGAGGAAAATGACAGGGGCTTTGCTGCGGGACATGATTGATCCTGGGGGGTCGGGAGAAGGGGGGGGCTAGCAAATTGTGTCAAAATGCGTGGTATTCAAGACCAGCCAGTTCGTGATGAGGAATCGTGAGGGTTAAGTTTTTATGGATTATACTTTGTGGGGTATGGTCTGTGCCTGTCGTTGTCGCGTTGTCGGTGTGGGAGAACCGCCAATGCAACAGAGATGAGCAGAGGGAGATGTGATAGTGCCCGTGGAAGGAGGAGAAAGTGTAATGCAGTAAGGGAGAGAGGGGAGAGAGGGAGAGAGAAAGAGGAGCTCAGTCCGTAACCAAAGAGAGAAACCTCTTTCACTCGCCGGCTGGAGTTTCGGATGCAAATGCACTTTTTCCCTAAATCAGTCATCAATTTAATTCTCACCACAATACAAATGGTAATTTGCAAAAACCCCGATCAAATAACAACATGTGCCAATTCTCATTTCGGGCTCTCATTTGAGCATTTGAGGTTGTGCTGAGACACATCGGACTCTCGGATGCGGGATCACAGAGCTGGTGATATGGCTGTACAATAGCCGCATCCAAACGAAGCGCCGCCTGAATGTGGCGCAGCAAAAATGCGCATCCTTCCAGTGGCGGTGCATATTGGACAAAGTCAGAACCCTTGAATGTGATGCATTATCGCCAACCAACCAAATATGGGAAGAAACCCCTGGAGACGGGACTGACATGAAATAACGTTCAGGGAGTTGTCCACCCTTCAACACATCAATGATGGTTTTGGTTCAAGCCCCCTCCCAATCCACGCTTGCCGCTCGGATCTCTCGCGAACCTCGCCCAATTACTTATCACAGCCCATAATACCCCTCGCAACCTCTCCACACTCCCGTGCCCTGCGACTAGCTACGATCAAAAGCCACATTCCATTCGGCGAGCAAGGCCAACGCGCGCAGGCCCGGTCCGAATCTCTACCTTCGCTGAATGTTTCCACCCAAGATGCGAACCGAACTCTCACTGCAATACGGTTAGAGCCGATCCAATTTTTAATGGGCGTGCATCAATTTACCACACCCGATTAATGTGTTCGTTGGTAAATCCATTCTTGGGTCTGAGGTGCACGGTAGATTGAGAAACAGCTCGCACCCATCCCAAATGACTTGAAGAACAAATATGCATAGGCCCATCACGAGGAGAATGACAAGCCAATAGTATATATCATCATCAATGCAAGCTAAGATTCCTGTGGTAGGAATGAACAACAGCAACACTGCTAATACAAACAATTGAAAAGGTGCAATAGAGGGTGTGGAATGGTTCCATGAAGGTTCCATGCGTATCATGCGCGTTTCGCTTTTGAACAGGGAAAGAAAGCCCAAAACTTGGGATTGTGAGGGGGAAAAAAGGTGCAAGTATTCTGCGGCGTGGAGTACAAATTTACTTTACGAGGGACAATATTGATAATGCACTCTTCCCAGCGCAAGGCCTCAGAGGTGACGACACACAAGGGGATCACATCGGGATTCACCACAAGACGTGACCGGGGCCCGGTAAGGAGACTGATAGTGATCGTTTCGTCTCGTATTGAGTGCCTGTAAGCGTGAGTATCCATCCCACCCTAACGGGTGCCATCAAGACCCCGCATAGGACTTCCGGGAAAGTTGCCATAAGCCGGCTCGCCTCCGGCCAATAGAGTCGCCTGTCCTAGCAGACTCGGCTCAACCTCATCTCGCCGATGTCTCCTCCCAAGGAGTGTCGCGCCCCCAATGTCCAGTTCAAATCCGCCATTTACTTGCCCTGTGCGCCGGCCTCGCCCCCCGCTCACACCTTGAGATCGTCCAGTCGCAGTTCCCACGTCCCTAGCACCAGCTCGTCCATCAAACTGAATAATCGATGCCGGTGCGTTAATGTTTGTCACTGTCTCTTGTTGATGCCGTCTTCTTGCACTGTCGATGACATCACGCTCTTGTGCCTCTTCTTCTTCTTCATCATCTTCGTTCAACCCAAGTAGAAATCCTCGGGCACCAGCACCACGAGGGCCAGCGTAGGCTCGTCTTCGCGCTCCCTCTTCTTCCATGCGATGCACGGCATAGGTGACGTCAAAGGCTTCCTTGAGCGTTGCTAGGCCAGGCGATCGAACTTCCGGCCGTCCACGTACATCTCTAAGGAGTGGTGAATCCATGGCCAGCAGCTCTTGGGCCGGAGTAGGCGGTGGTGGGGGAGCGGCCACAGCGTGGCACCATGGGTGGGCTAGGAATTCGTCGATAGTGTATCGTTCGGCGGGGTTAACAGATAAGAGGTGAGTAATCAAGTCCTTTGCTGCGCGTGGGTTCAGAATAATCCAAGTAAAGACTAAAACGGATAAAACACATACCAGAAACGCTGATGTCATTCCACCATGGCTCGAGGAATGTATATTGTCCTTTCGCCACCTTCTCTGTGAGTGCGTTAATACTCTCATCGTAGAAGGGAGGGAAACCGCAAAGCAGAGTATACAACACGCATCCAAGCGCCCACATATCGACACTTTTGCTATACCGCTCGTCCTTGACAATCTCTGGGGCTGTATACCCAACCGTCCCACAAGGTGTAGCTGTCTCCTCGCTCCATACGACCTTGCTGAGGCCAAAATCGGCAATCTTCACGCGACCGATCTCTCCCCCTCCCACTCCGAGTATGAATTCACCCTCGTCCGCTTTGCCTTCATCAAACTGACGATGGACGGGGTACTTGGACGGAATTAAGGGTATTCGTTCGAATAGCAGGTTCTCCGGTTTAATATCACTGGAGGGAACAATAAGCACTTCAACTGCAGTGAACGAAATGGCCGCAGGCGCACCGATGAACTACGCCGCGTTCTTTGTGCAAATATCTAATCCCTTGTGCGACTTGAAGAATGACGTGCCGCGCAAGGTTTTCGCTGAAATAAGTTAATTTTACACTTAGGAGTCAGGAAATTAATGACAACCCTTAGCAACCACCATCAAGAGCTAACAGTCACCGATACTCACATCTGATGGAACAACTCTCCGCCTTCCATGACTGCGTCATGATTAGCGAAACTCGGTCAAGATAGACTGAGTAAAACAATACGCACGTTCTAGTATAAGAAAGAAAAATTCCTCAGATTCGGAAAATAGCAGTAGTTTGACTATGGATGAATGGTGTAACCCCCGCATAATTTGAACTTCTTTCAAGATATTCGCACGCTAGGAGAGAACATGTCAGCTCCTCGTTCATGGACACCCTGCGAAGAAGCCGGGCGGGAGGTGTTCAAAACGATGTAAGGGACGTCCCACATAGATAAAAGGAATTGGCAGAAAAGAGGAAACGTCGCAGCCCTCACCTCTGTCGCACGCGGTTTCTTCTTGAACTTTTCATTCAAGTGCTTGTTGCCCGCCTATAAGGATAGGGCCGCGACGAAGAATCGAGCAAGCCAAGAGCACCAAAGAAGACGTGAGAGATGTCCATTGTGTATAAATATGAAATAGAAAATAATGCCTGATGCCGCATCGACATCCGGAATCGCCAGGGCCAACGGCATGAGCGCCTAGGAAGATTGAGGTAATTCCCTTACCTGAGACGAATTGAGTTCAAACTTGTGGACAACCTTGACTGCCATCGTCCATTTATAAACGACCAATCAAGTTGACAAAGAAATCAGCGCACCTGCAACTTTCTGACCCGTTCTGAGATCGATCGCCTTGTAGACATTGGAAAATGCACCACTAAAGGAGACAGCAATGATAAAAATATAGAGATCGCCCCAAAAAAAATGACATAAAAACGTACTCTCCCATCTTGTCAATCAACCTGAACTGCTCCAGACCGGGGTATTGAGGCATTCTGTTCTTTGCCTGGCGCTCCTCCTGCACGATATACTCAGCTGCCTCCTTTGTGGATGCTGGCGGCGAAAGTATAGCAGCTGGAGGCTGATAAAACTGATTATCACGGTACTGCCTCTGTTGAGCACTCTGTTGGAGCGCTAATTCTTCCGCTCGATGCTGAGCTTCTTGTTCTATTTGCCTTGCATGCTCACGATATTGTTGCTGCTGTTGGGGTTGAGGTTGCTGTTGCTGTTGGTGCTGCGGAGGCTTGGATGATGATGGATCGGGGGCCGTTCGCGCATGTTTCCCATGTCGGATTAGATCTACGTCACCGACGGCATGTTGTTCATTACGGCCGAAATATCCACGGAAACGGATGGAATGGACTCACTCTTGAAAGCGTCCATAGCTGCCGAGGCTATTGGCATATAGGAGAAATGTGGCAAGGTAAATGGGGCGAGGTTGCAGACCGGAGTCTCATGAACCCGAGAGTATGACGTTCCTTGAAGTCTCCACCGGATGCAAACTCAATTCGTTCAATCGGCAGATACGGTACATGCACGATAACACACAACAGAAGAAACTGGAGTAGAGAAGCACGGGCTACCTTCACCGTTGGATGAGGATGGCAGCTACCAGAATGAACAAGGCTATTAGAAGGAGGCATATCTGAAGAGTAGAAGCTGAAGAATTGCAATATCAGCAATCAGCCGGATCGTGCCAACACCCGAGAAACAGACGCACATGATGTAAACGAGGGAGGTACAACGATAGCGCGGATGCTCGCGTCCGCGCTTCCTGACACTAATAACGTCGATGACGGGTTGAACTGGAGCGTTGTCGGCGGGAAATCGTGCGCCTTCAGAATGTGACTATCGGCTATCATGCGTACGTAGTAAGTCAGCATAACTTCCCCGGGCTGAACCTCGCTTCCACGACGCACCGATAGGACATGGGCATCCACAATCCCCACCGAAGAGTCCGACGCTCCATATGCGGCCAGATTACCACCCTCGCTAAAAAAAAATCAAAAAAATACGTTTGTTACATTCCATATATACTTAACACGAAGGATGTCAAAAGGTATGAACGGACCTGATCTCAAACACAGTGATAGCTCTGTTTCCTATCTTGCGCACTTTCCGTATTGTCCATTTCTCGTCTATTTTACGGGAAATTGTTGGAACAGCATCTCCCCAGCTGTCAGAGCGGCCCCCTTGACAGTGGCACCAGGAAGCTCCCAACGGATCAAGTAAGATCTTCGATCCAGCTTCATCTTCCCCTTACGGTACGGTGCACTATTAACGACTGCCAAAACACTCTGGGATTCTTCGGATTGAATCTAGCCACGGAATATCCGTTCGTCAAGCTTCCATCCCAACAATGGGAATTCTGGACAGGGGTGACTTACTTGGCAGAGCGGAACGTCCATGCAACCTTATCATATGGTGACTTTTCCCGCAGGTCGGATGTCGGTACTGGCATGGTCTGTGAGGCTTCAAGCTCAGGGAGCGTGCCCTCCTCATCAGTCTCTTCTGCTTTCTCCTTGCCATTCGCCAGTGGGAGTGGTACAGATAGAGGGCAGTATCAGTCGTAATAAGTAGCTAGAAGCCGATCAGTTTTTCATCATTGAATGTTTAAGGGAAGAAAGGAACCAACGGTGTCGTCAGAGAAGTCCAAGGCATAAAGCTTGCCCTCCGGTATTTGAAAAGGAGCGGCAATAGCAGCAAGAGAAGGATACGATGCGATGGACACCTAACCAAGAGGAAACCTGAGGACAGTATCATAACCGACATTGTCTGATATATTTACCACATTATCCGTCGTCCCAACAGCCACCAACGAACGATCCGGTGAAAACGCAGTAGCGTCTAGTTCATTGAGCACCAAAATACCGAATCAAAAACGCCACATGGATCCAGACCCTACCTGGTACACTTCAACGTCATTCGTCGAGATAAACTGCTTTTGATTCTCCAACGAAAGCCTGACGAACGACAAACCCCGCATAAATACAATCAAGGCAGGGGAAAATATCACGCAGATTTGACTCAACTCGTTTCCCTTCATTCTGTAGAGGCGACAGTGCTCATTGACACCCTTCTCAATCGACTCGGAGCTTGCATTTACACCACACACAAGCGACCCGTCCTAGATCCAAATCCACTTGGATAACCACTGGGACGAAGGGTGCGAGATCCCATTTTGGCGCTTACCTGCGGATTGACAGCTAGAGTCATCGGAGCATCTTCATCCTTCTCCATCAGGCTTTCATTGAGTAGCTCGATTTTTTCGCCCCCATCTTGAACGTCGTATAGCCTCTACAAAAAATCATTAAATGCACCCATCACAAATTCATGCATTTCGGACGCGAAATGACACGTCAGCAAAACTAAAAAAAAAGACACTATTCTAAACTTCTACACTCAACAAGTTTGTTTTTCACACCCGTTCTCCCAGTCCCACCACCGCCACCAAGGACGAGACGCGTGTCAGATATGAAACCAGCCGACCAAACAGGAAACGTGGGCAGAGTGTGAAGTGTATGTCGTGTGCGCATGTGTACTCGTATCCAAAAAAAAAACCGTAGGGGGGGGGGGCTTGAAGTTGTCAAAAGTGATTGCTATCACGCAAGATCCAAGAGCAATCCTTGTGCTTAGTGTGTTCCAAAATCCGGCTCCCTAGGAGTCTCCGTGAAATAAACTTGAAAGGACGTTTTGTTCCGCAAGTAGCTTTTAGAAACAGCGAACAGTGCGGACTGAGGGCCAAAGAAACGAAATATACGTTGCAGTTGTCCTTGCGCGAACACAACACAATGACACGTGCGATATTAAGTTGAATTGAACCTTGAAAGTCAAGGACCTTAAGGGCGCTCGTCACAAACGCCACGATGGCAGACCATGTCCCAACAACGCGGGAGCTAGATCTTGAACTAAAACTACGTGAACGCGATCTTCTCATTGTAGACCTCACCGTGAGTACTTTGAAACACTTTTTGCTTTAAAACAACTCCAATTAAACTCAACTGAGTTCGGGTTTTATTCACCTAATGAAAACGCCGCTAGAACGATATTAAAGCCTTGAGGGCTTATCTTCCTACGACAGCCATCTCAGATCCAAATCAAAAGTTTGAAATACCGTACTCAGTTCTCTCCGTCCTAGCGCCATTGGCGGTGCGCAATCCGTTACCTCAATCCAGCGTCGCTTCTGCATCCGTGACTGCAGCTCTGAAAGCGCGAGTAGCGACGCTCCAACAGGAGAACGATGAGTTGTACGCTATGATGAGCTCCTCTGTTGTCTCGAAACTCGATGAAGAAGTAAAAATTCTTCGACATTCCTCGACGAAATTAGAGACCGCCCTTCGAGGTGTGTACACAGTGCTGCCAGAACTTCGCGTGCACAATCGTTTACATCACAATCTCCTCCTCTATGCCACGATTAGAGTCACATAAGATCATAGAATCCTTATCGTACGTGTCATAAACACCGCCTTTTTCCAAGGAGCAGTGCGCTGGCTAAACCACCAAAAAAAAATCCTTCTATACTTTGCACACTCGTCTACAGCTCCGAACTAGAAGCGGCATACAAGACCATCTCTGCTGGCCTCCCCAAGTTCTCCCCGAGACGCGCCCGTCGTATTTCCTCCGCGCCCTCCTATTCGCAAAATATCACTCACTCTCGTTCCCCTTCACCCTCCCGTTCTCGTTCCCGTTCCCGTCCCCCCGGTCCTCCCCACGCTCACATTCACGCTCGCCCGCCCTTTCTCCCTCTCCTTCTCGTCCTCGCTCCCGCTCCTTCTCCCGTCCCCCCTCACGGACACCTCATCATTCCCGTCCACCAACTCCAACACCAACACTCCCGTTCACCGCCCCGTAGCAGAGGCGTCCTTACCAACTCCACATCCTCCTCCTCCACCCTAAAACCCATTCCAACAGCTCCACGAGCCCACAAGCGTCCACGAACAGGACTTTCACCCACCGAAGAACAACAAGAAAAACCAACATCCACTTCTCATCCTCATGTTGCTACCGCTTCCATAGAACCACCCAGCGGACCCCGTTCACGAAATACCAACGATAATCCTAATTCTCGAGCGGACGAACGGGACGATAAAAATAATGATAATAACAATAATAACAATAATGCACCAACCAGGGGGACACGAACTCGCGATTGGAGGAGAGATGCAAGTGGCAGAAATGTAAATCACTATCAACGTGGTGGAGCTGGTAGCTGGTACTGCGGTGGTGGTGTGGTGGGAGACAAAGAGGGGATAGAGACCATTCAAGATCGCCTCTTCCCTTGAAAGAGATCGGCTTAGGGATGGAAGGGACCGTCCTCGCGATGAGAGGGATAGGGATAGAGATAGGGATAGAGATTTCCCCTCCTCCTCTTCTACCAATAATCCTCGGGTACGAGGCTCGAATGGACGAAAGTCTGGTGGTGGGGGTGGAGGTGGTCCAGTGAGGGATAATAGGGATAGGGATCGTAGTCGTAGTTCAGGGCTAGGTGGTGGAGAAGGAAGAACTTTGGCACAGAGGATTCGGTGAAAGTTCTACTGATTTTTCTTTTCTTTTCGTTTTCGTTTTCGTTTTCGCTTTTTTTTTGTTTTGTTTTTTTTTTTTTTTTTCTTTCGTTGTTTGTTCGACGATTAATCCTTTCCTTACACTGGGATTTCGATCCTACTACCTACCTACCTACCTACATTTACTTTAAATCACCTTGACATGCCATACGTTGGACCTCGACATTACATAAAGAATGATTTCATTTTTCGATTCCACTTCAACAACTGCAACAACTCATCACTTCTTTTTTTTTTGCCTGCCTCGCTGCCGCAAATCCCTTGTGCCCAACAAACTCGATATCCATCATCATTACCGGACGACACAAAAAAGTCATCCTTACCACCTAGAACAGCTAGTGAATTCATCAAAAGTACTTTCTAAAAAGTCCGAAAACATTAATGTTCGTAAATGGTCCCAAAAAAAAACAGGTGTCGCAATGTCATGTCATGAAAAAAGGGCATCGTCTTCGTGTCCGTGTATCTAAGAGGCTCTACTTGTCCACCTTCTCCCAGAAGGAAATAGACAATTTTCGAGAGCCCGTCCAACAGCAGTACACAACAAAAAAATCGTCAAGGTGCATGTGTCCCACCCTACTACATCACAGAGACCAACAAGCCAAAAGTCCTCCAAAAGCAGCCGAGAAGAAGACGAATAAAACGGGATGGACCGACATAGTAGTATACATGAAAGGTCGGATAGTCGTAGCTGCACCAGAGGGCCGCGAAGTGGACCTTGTTGCCGCCGTCGTCGAAGGGACTCCACTTGTACCTCCGGCCCCGTAGTAAGAGAACCACCACCATTACCCGTCGTACTGCCTGAAATCGCCGTACTCGTCCCCCCACCCGATACGGTCGTCCCAGGGAGAATACCCATCTGCGTAAGGCTCGCCGTATCGTTATGTGAATTTTGATACCAATCCGTCCCTGCAGCGTCAGCGATCGTGACAGGCGTCCATCCATTCTTCCCTATAAGCGGCCAAGACCAGATGAACGCCTGAACGGATAGAGCCGAGAGCTCATGTTCCAAGATGACCAATCCTGGCGATTTGGGGGAACTATAGAACGATTTTAGACTGTTCTGGACTTGGGTGTAGGAGATAGTGCCATCTGTGAGCTGCCAATCTAAAGATCATACCATGAAATGGCTGCTCATCAGCCATTGAAATGTGCATGAGGCTTGACCGCACCACTTGCCTGATGTGTCGTGATTCCATACTACGGTCGTGAGACCAAATATCTCACGTGCAATTGCCCTCACTCTGTTATCGCAATCTAAAGACGTAATGAGATAAGTAAAACCCTTCTTCGATATAAATAAAGGTTTAGGGGGAAAAACATACCTCCGTAAGGGGGCCTTGCAAAGAAGGGATATAGATTAGACAAAGGGCGATTATAAGCCATTCCACATTGCAATGGGCATCATAGATAGAAGAATCTTACCTCCAGAACCTCGGTACCCGGCCACCCGTCGAGTCGTGTATAATCTGCATTGTGTACCCCAGTTCTGCCAGGACCTACCATCATGTGGACAGGAGAGTTCGATATGATAAACCGGGTTGGATCGCAAATTACAACTCACCCGCTCATTCGACAGTGTTGACATGTGTGGGTGGGTATACGTATGCTGAGAGATGAAATGATCGAACCCTGCACGACACACACGTGTCCCAAACAATTATTACTTACGACAGCGATATCATCCTGGTTATCCTGGAACGCTTGAAGGAAGATCTTCCAATTGAGATAAATGTTGCCCCCAATGAAAAAGTGCGTGACGGGTTGTTGCTTTGACTTGTGAAGTTATACAACGGTGGACTGGTAGGTAGTGGGCCGTCGTCGAATGCAAGAGCGACTTGTCCAGTTGGCGCATCCCATAAATCACCCTTTGCACGGCATTCATAGTACGCTGAACAGATGGTTGGACCAGTGGGACTGCCACTACCACTGGGGTACGTTATCGATCCTCCCCCGGCTAATTCAATCCGACAACCCGGATGAGCGCTGAAACGAGTGAACAGATAGGACTCAGTTGGCTCGTACTTAACGTAGATATAGGTATATGAGGGATCTTCCCAGCTGCGATGGATGCGTTCAGAGCGTCTGTCCAGGCTTTTGGGAGAGTTCGCGGTGGGAAATTGGAAGGGTCCGGAAAGGAGGACTTCCATTCTGCTCCGTGAGACGATCAGCGTTCGAAACCTATCAAACAAGACACATGCGTAACATTCCCCCGACGCACCTGAAGAGCCAACCGGGGGATAAGAATTCGGATCTTGCCTTTTGAACAAAGCGTGAACAGGATGATCTTGGTCGTGATACCATCGTTTGCGAAGATGACTCGAAGAACGGGAGGCATGTGGAAGTGCCACGACACCGATGAGGAGGCTACTATCCCAGAGGAACAAGGTGACCAGCCAACCGAGCGCAAAGGGAAGCATTGCGGGAACCGGAGCTGGGTTGGGGGGGGATAGGGAGGGGAGACCTGTGTTAAGCTTAGTCCGAGGAGAGGCTTATAAGTGGTCATTCAACCCATTGAAAGAGTGACGTTCCTAAAGTAGGGTGAACAACCAGAACGTATTCAGTCTGCCGAATTGAATCCGGGAAGCGAGCATCTCCATAGGGCGATTGGAATACACCTTGGGCTAAAGACGTAATCTTGTGAAGCCACTTGGCAGGGTAAGCTGAAAAACCCACTACTAACCAGAATGTGCGCGCGAACTACTCCCTGCGACTTTGTGGCAACCCACCCCCCCCAACCTTATCCCGAACTGTGTTGAGTGTAATCTGGAGCGGCGTTGTTCCGTTCGTCGTGTTGTCTTGCATTTCGACAGGCGCCGTGGCTGTGTCACGCGACAACAAAACGGATGAAATTTCATTTTGTTCCCCTGAACTTGGCAATTCGGCATTCCCCAGTTATCAGCGCTTTCCGACCCCTCAAAATAATTAATCAACACAAAGATGTAATCTAAGACAATAAGGGGAATAACACATTGGAAAAGCTATGATGGAAATTCTACCCCAACACAGGGGAAACAGCAACGACAACTCTAGTTTCAGAGGAATTTGGAGATGATGAGGGATATTCCCGACCACGGAAAACTGTCGACATTTACAGTAAGGCAAAAGCTGCTTACTGATGCGATAAATCTGGGTGACCCTAATTTTAGTTCGCTCTGTTTATAGTCAAACGCCATGCATAGGTAATAATGATCGTGTGAGTATGTTATATATACCATTACCGAGTCGTCGGGCTCGCGGCCGGCAGCCGCTGGCGCTTAAACCGTGTCCACCTATCCTAGAATCCATTTGGTTGGTCAGGAGGAGGCAAGCGCCCCGCAAAGAACCAAGGGACAAAGTATCAAGATCCAGGCATGTACGATGTGTGGGACGACTCGCCCATGGGGCATCGCGCGCCTATTGTGCCTTGCGCCGTGAATGCTGAAAAGATGCTGCCAGAGCGCATGCTGATACATATATATCATGTGTGCATCTTGGGGCCCGTTTCGACCCTTCTTTGTTCATCTGTCCTCGAACCCGTTATTAGTTTTCGTGCAAGGTACTGATTAACAGTTTGGGTCGTCCTCGTGACATAGTGATCGACTTCTTGTAACCGTCCCTTTGATCACAGCGAGCCCAACGTCCAAACGATGAGCAGGAATGTCGGCCCCGCTAAGATTAATGTCGCGAAAACCAATTACACAAAATCACATCCCCGCGCAACTTAGAACAAGCAGGATTGCTTCGAAGGGAGCCCAATCATTGGATGAAGTCAGCCTGACATAGCTAGCCTGAATGCGTTGAGCGGCACAAGCTGGGAGTCGACAGGTTATGTATTCGCCTAGTTGAATTCTCAGAGTTTGCATAAATGAATCTCGAAACGAGGGATTGAAGATATATACAGCCCCCGCGGGTTAGTCCTTGAGGAGTGGTTCAATGAAATGAAGGGTTCTACTTTTCTTGGGAAATGAAAAATGTGGATGAGGTTAAGCTTGTCGCATTTGACTTTGGCGAATGAATAATCATGGGGGGGTTGGCAATTAGGTCGGAAAATGAGTTCTTACAGAGGCAGGATGGCCGGAGGCCCACTTGCCATTGAGTTCCGGGTTACCGAACCCCCAGGTAGATCGTATAATTGTGCCCAGTGCATGCGTCTCTGGGAATCTTGAGTGCTTCCCGGTCACCGAATCTCATATCTGATCATGGGACGCTCAAGCCATCCTAAATCCATCAGGTGAGAATGAGACTGTGTTGACGCCATTAAAGTGTCCTTGGAAGGCCCTCGATTCTTCTCCGGTCGCAACATCACAGATTCTTGCTGTTTTGCCATAGGATGGCGAGGTTACTTTGAGTCCACCAAGTAAAAAAATGGACTGAGTGAGCCTGATCCTTTGGAGAACTTTGGTTCTTCCGATTCGTGCCGCAGCATGATAAGAATACCATCGAACCATCAGACGAGAATACAACGGGACAGATTCGACACCCGATCGACGGCGATCTCTCGCTGTATCGATGGCGCGACTTCTAGAATGAGAGAATTCCCAAACCAGCCCTTCGATTGATCCGTAGCTCTACATACCTTTTCCTCAACGTGTAGCTAGAACGGGAAGATATACCAGCCTTAGACCCTTGTCGACGATCCCTTCGAGACCGTCGGGAAAGTGCCTCCTGGAGAAACCCGATAGATAGGATCGAACTGTTGGAGACAGTCGAGAGGCGAAGCAGTTTTAGCTAGAAGGCAAAACGGGTAAAAGAGGTCAGCGCAAGAGGAGGGGAGTCATCTGGGGCAATGTCGGTACTCTCGCTATTCTCAATTAGCTCAATACCCTGTTCAACCGATATTCATCGGCATTCAGCGAACAACAAGCGATAAAAAAAGTACGCACATTTTTGTATCAGTCGCTTGGGTCAAGCTAGAAGGACCAAACAAAATCGGCACTATTGGCCCTTCAATAAGAACGAACAACAAAACCTGGTGAGGATAAATACCCTATTCGCCTGCGAAAACTTTCCTTGGTCGCCTTGTTCATACCCCTCCCGCCCGTATATTCCGGGGAGATACTCTCTAACAGCTCTCCTAAACCTCTCACGCTCCGCTCGCACTTACACTCCTACCCACACTCCTCCCGCTCCCGCATCCTGTCCCTCCGCTACAGCCTTCCCGGCAATCTAATTCTGAGTAGGATTCTCGATCAATGGTAGATCGTATTCCAATAGCGCGACGCAAAAAGATGATGAAGGTGACGAATTCGGAACAGTGAATCCAATTTTTACGCTTGGAGCGTTGACCGCCCCCGTCAAATATGACAGGTGAAGGAAAAAAAAGGGGAGTTCAGCATTTGGCATACGCCAATGGGAGGGAGAAAAAGAAAATGTACCGGATATTCAACTGACCCAGACTAAACTTCGTCCCATCCCCATCTTACCCCTCGCCCTCAACACATCAGTCGAATTAGGGAGATGATTCCTCAAACATCATTTTATCCAGTGCAAGCAAGTGAATCGGTGTTGGCGCCACGCCGGTCAGCACTGGAACAGCCCCACGGCCAAACTGATTGGAGTGTTTGTGTGTTCTGGATATTTGCCTCACAGACTTCAAGCTGCTCCTGGGAGTGCCAAAGGCAGGCGGAATAGATAAAGAGGTAATAAAAATCAGTCTAGAGCCTAGATCATGCTCCTAACTGAATAGGATGAGGCACTGCGAGACGCTTGAGTGTGCAGCGCACTGGGGTCATGAGCCTTCTAGAATTTCAGGCTGCTGTCGGCGCGGTGCTTGACCATAGAGAAAGGAAAATTGGGTTGCAGAGAACGGTTTTTAATAATAGCTAAGCCATTATACGCTCCGATAGGTTTTGACGCACAGCCGACGATTACTGCCTTGCATCCAGAAAACTTGAATCTGATTGCGCTTCCATGATAAAACCGTGGGCATGATTCCAGCCAGGCAGGGCCCCAGCCCCTATAGAAGATAGAGATTCCATGCCACACCGGCGCTTACCGCCGGCCTTCGGTATGAAGTTCGTCATCGTCACTCATCCTGTTCTCTCTCGCAATAGATAAGCCAGGACTTAAGTAATGTCATCGCCTGGGTCGTGTCACCGCGCGGAGTCCATTGAATTCGCCGCTGATATTGGATTATATTGACCAAATGTATATGCTATGCCCTTCCTCATCCTTCCATAATCAGACGGCCTTGTGGCTCTGAGCATGTAGGCGCCCACACGTGCCCAAAGCTCCTCTCCTCCATCACCTTGTCCGCTATCGACCATGTCGGTGCAGCAAAAGGCTGGCGCTCTCAGGCAAAAGATCGACGATCTCCTCGTGGAGGGAGTTGACATCGCCGTCCCAATTCTCAAGGTCGTCAATGCTACGGCTGATTGGTGTCCCCCTCTAAAGATGGCGACTGGCAGTGCACTCTCCATCCTCGACGAGGTTAAGGTTGGCCATAATGTTTGCCTGGCCGTGAATAAAAGCTTACCCTAGTTTGCGCTATGTAGAAGTTCAAGGACAACAAGCAGGAATGGTCTGGTTTTGGGGAATACGTGGTCGACACTGTAGCCGAGGTGGTTTCAGCTATAAAATCCTATGATGCGTCGGCGGAAGAGGCAAAGCCGTGGGTTGAGAGCGTCACAAAGCTCGATAGGTAAGTTATATTCATTTTTGATATCGTTACTTACATCCAGTCTCAGCGCGCTACAGAAGATTAAGTCCGAAATCGAACGAAGGCTGAAAAAAATAGAGAAGCGACCGGCTGTCCTAAATGTTGTGTCCTACTTGAGAGACCCAGGAAGAATTGATGGCCTCAAGAAAGACTTTGACAAGGCATTGGCGTCGTTTCAGGTAGCTTTCCTTACAGTATACGTTTCATGGCCATCCTGATTTCCGGCCGATGCAGCTTAGGACGAATCTGATCGGTGGTGCCAAATTAGCGGCCATAGAACGTCGTCTACAGGACGACAAAATCCTCGATAGTCTCCAATACCCTCATATCGCCTACGATGATTTCACTCACGCGTGCCTAGAAGGGACTAGGATTGATCTCACGGAGCGTATCATGACATGGTGTCGCAACACTGGGGAGAATGAGAACCGGCTAATGCTCCTGACTGCTGTGGCTGGTGCTGGCAAGACTTCAATTGCACTCACTGTAGCAGAACGATGTGCCAGTGAAGGGGACGTTACGCTGTTACTTCACTTCTTCTTCAAAGCGGGAGAACGGTCGCGGCCCGATTTTCTATTCAGTGGTATAGCTCGAACTCTAGCAGACCATGACCCGGTTTACCGCACTTTTATAATCTCTTCCCTTCGAAAAGACCCTTCCCTCTCAACGGCCCCACTTGCAAAGCAATTCAGGAATTTAGTGGCTTTGCCTCTCCTCCATAAACCTCCACCTCCCGACCGTCCCATGGTGGTCATCATCGATGCCTTAGATGAATGTGACAAAGGAGTGTTCGAGTCCTTTGCCAATATTCTTCGGGAGGAAGTGCCCAGGCTGCCATCTTCCATAAAATTCTTTATCACATCGAGACATACTGATCTTGTTAGACGCTCCCTCTCACCCCAATTCCCTGTTAGACGTCTCACTATTGACCTTTTGGATGACCCAAATGTGCAGGACTGTGCTACATATATACGTTTCGAGCTGCAAACGCTGAAGAATTGGCATCCTGATTTACGGCGTCATCTTCAGGATGAGGATAAAACAGTTCAGGGGATCTTGGAACTTGCAAGTGGCTTGTTTATTTGGATCAGCACCATCTTTCGCCACATGAAGACAGCCAACAAAGATCCGATGAGGACGTTAGAGGGCTTGCTAAACACTGGCACGAAACGATCAAAGGTTCCTGCCGAGGGAATGATGGACCGCTTATATACAAGCATTCTGAAGAAGTGCGATTGGGAGGATGAAGATTTTTCCCATGACTACCCAATTGTGATGGGAGCAATCTTTGTCGCACAGCAGCCTCTGTCCATCACAGCCTGGGATGCAATTTTGTCACCTTTCCTCAAGTCCCCTGTTCGATATTCATTGGCTGAACTTGCTTCTCTACTCTCAGGGGTCGAGGATTCTCACTTTCCAGTTCGCATCTTACACCAATCTTTCCGCGACTTCATTGTCGATCGGATCGATCCCCCATCAATCAGCCCTTGTTGCATCCCAGTAGATGTAGGGACGGAGAATGCGAGAGTTGCCCTGCGATGTACCGAGATTCTGAATCAGGATCTTTGCTCTGTCAAGGGCTTAGGACTGATTGAAAACGTGTCCAAAAAAGACGAGCTGCCGCTCATTTGCCCGGAAGGGTTATCCGAGCACTCTCATTACGCATGTCGCCATATTGTCCATCACCTCAGTGGAGTCCAGGAACCATCACAGGAGCTTGATGGGTCAGTTTGCGTGTTTCTCAGTCAGCAAGCAACTCGCTGGGTGGAAGCCTGTGTGAGAATGGAGGGCTATATCAGCATCTCATCACTCCCTGAGTGGGCTAAGGTGTGGATTATCAGTTGTGTTAATGAAACTACCTAATTGACTCATGATCTTTCAGTTGGCTGTTGGCCACAGAGCAAAAGGTGCTGTCTGCACACTGGTCAGTGTGCTTGTCCGGCTTGTATGGAATTTGGAATTTTTTGCAAGATTCAAGGAAGCATATGAGGCAGCAACCGATTCTGTTGTACTCTGCCGTTACCTTGTTTCTGTCAACCCGGGGTCCTACTCCCTGGATTTGGCCAAGTCACTTGGGGCTCTTTATTCAGCTCTTTCCAATCTCGGACGGCACTCGGAGGCACTCCCATTCATTGAAGAAAGCGTTAGCCTCCACCGCCAGCTGGTTGCTGTCCACCCAGGATTTTGCACCCCAGATTTGGCCATCTCACTCAACAATCTATATCTTGCTCTTTCCAATCTCGGACGGCACTCGGAGGCGCTCCCATTCATCGAAGAAAGTGTCAACCTCTACCGCCAGCTGGTTGCTGTCCACCCGGGATCACACACCCCAAATTTGGCCATCTCACTCAACAATCTGCGTGGCGCTTTTTCCAAACTCGGACGGCACTCGGAGGCGCTACCATTCATCGAAGAAAGCGTCAGCCTCTACCGCCGGCTGGTTGCTGTCCACCCAGGATCATACACCCCAGATTTGGCCATATCACTCAACAATCTATATGGGGCTCTTTCCAAACTCGGACGGCACTCGGAGGCGCTCCTATTCATCGAAGAAAGTGTCAGCCTCTACCGCCAGCTGGTTGCTGTCCACCCGGGATCATACACCCCAGATTTGGCCATGTCACTCAACAATCTATATTTTGCTCTTTCCTATCTTGGACGGCACTCGGAGGCGCTCCCATTCATCGAAGAGAGCATCAGCCTCTACCGCCAGCTGGTTGCTGTCCACCCGGAATCATACACCCCGGATTTGGCCATGTCACTCAACAATCTATGTGATGCGCTTTCCAATCTCGCACGGCACTCAGAGGCGCTCCCATTCATCGAACAAAGCGTCAGCCTCTACCGCCAGCTGGTTGTTGTCCACCCGGATCATACACCCCAGATTTGGCCATCTCACTCAACAATCTATATTTTGCTCTTGCCGAACTCGGACGGCACTCGGAGGCACTCCCATTCATCGAAGAAAGCGTCACACTCCGGCGCCAGCTAGTTACAGTTCATCCGGGATCATACACCCCGAATTTGGCCACGTCACTCAACAATCTATATTTTGCTCTTTCCGAACTCGGACGGCACTCGGAGGCACTCCCATTCATCGAAGAGAGCGTGAAACTCTGGCGCCAGCTGGTCGAAATCAACCCAGGAGCGTACACCCCACAACTGGCCATTTCACTCAAGCATCTTCGCAACGCTCTTTCCGGTCTCGGACGTCATTCTGAGGCGCAGGTGGTTCACAGTTGAGCCACCCAAGTCCCGCGGTTCCACTCATTTCCCCTTGTCATTGCGTTTCCTTGCTACCTGCTCATGGAGAACACTAACAGCGATACTCATATGTACCTTATCTACAATTTTTCTTCCCGTCGCTCATCGCCGATGTACTGTTTGTGCATATCATCATATTAAGGTTTGATGGGTGATGAATGCTGGTGCAACGAAAAGACCCAATCGACAGGTCCACATCGTCCGATGTACCATGAGGGGCATGTGGACGTTGACAATTGTGGGGTGACTTGGGCTCCAATATGTAAGAGACACAACAAGCTTCGATTCGAGGACAAACAATATACACTCCTATCGAATGAATTACTACTATGGGTGTTCGAAGGGAGCCAGAAGTCCGGTATGTGTGAGATCGATAGGTTGTGATGCCATCAAGAGCGGCGGGCTTGAGCACGTCGGACTCAACTTCGCAAACGCAGCCAGTTGTATACATGGCAGGTAAATTAACTGGTTGGCATTGGGCCACCTCGAGAAATGGAGTCATTGGAAAGGGCAGGAGCGGAGGGTGTGTGTAGAATCACAATTGTATGACGCACATTGCTTATAAGTCTAACAAGCAAACCTTACAACTCAGCTTGCAAGGATCCGTAGAACTGATCGTGGGCCTTGCAATGGCCAGATTGAATCCAACACAAAGATATATGCACGCAACAAATACCTATATTGATAAATGGCCGATAGCCCAGGAAGACGTCTCGACAACGTACAGCATGAAGCCACCAGTTGTACCACAAGCACGGAAGAAACTAGCCCATCCTTCCGCTCTCACAACAACTGGATGCGGTTAGGCACTTCCTCATTTTCAATAACTCACCAACGGACAGATAATGAGAGGGTGTACTACACGTGAACGGTGATCTTGTTCATGATACCATCGTTTGCGAACATGACTTGAAGAACGGGAGGGATGTGGAATTGCCATGATACGGATGAGGAGGCTATCCCGGACGAACAAGATGACCAGCAAACTGAGCGCGAAGGGAACTATTGCGGAAACTGGAGTTGGGGGGGAAACATGTGTTAAAAGGAGATAGGCTTATATTATAGAATGACCGTTAATTCAAAGGTAGACCACCAGAATGCATCCGTTTTTTCCGAATAAGCATCATCTCCGAAGGCGATGAAATATCTGTGTTACTTGGCTCAAGACGTAATCGTATGAAGCCACTAGCTTGGCAGGGCGCAAAGTTAAAACTGCAACACAGCGAGCCAGACCACCGTTAACCAGAATGTGTGCAGACTACTTCCCGAGTCCTTGCGGCAACAACCTATCCGGATTGTGTCGGGTGCAATTTGTGGATATCGACGTACACTGTGACCCGACTCGACACGGAGTTGAGGCGGTTACCTTTCTTGGTAAACTCATTACCATGCTTGTGCGCTATTCAGAGCGCGTCCCTTATAAAGCGAGAAAATTCTCTTTCATATCTTTCCTCAATTGATCGCGTACTACGGAACTGGGCGACATATCTGCTAGTATTCTTTTTTGAGTTCTAAAAGTTTGAAGCGGATATGTTCCATTCGACGTGTTGTTGTTGCAGTTCAACAGGTGGCAAACAAACGAATGACGAATGAAACTATTTAGTGATAGCATCATAAACCTGGTGACTCTAATTGTAGTTCACTCCAGTTATAGCCCAAGTTTCGATCCAAACAAGGGACATAGGTAAGATTGACCTTGTGTCATAGCCGCCCGGCCCAATGATATCTGTGAACTCGCGACTAGCCTGAACCGCTTTCACCTATCCCACCCCTCAAAGAACCAAGGGACAAAGTATCAAGATCCAGGCCATAGATCCAGGCATGTGTGCGAGGTTGACTCATCCATGAGCATTGCCCCCATCGTACCTTGCGCCGTGAATGCTGTAAAGATGCTGCCAGCTGTTGCATATCATTTGTGTAACTTGAACCCGTTTCAAACCTTCTTGTTCACCTGTCTTCGAACCCGTCATTAGTTTTCGCACAAGGGACTGATTAATGGCGGCAGCCTCAGTCGTCCTTGTGACACAGTCATCCACTTTCCCTTTGGTCACAGCTCCCCCAATGTCCAAACGATGAGTAGGAGTGTCGGCCCGCTAAGATTGTCGCGAAAACCAATTACACGAAATCGCATCCCTGCGCAGTTTAGAACAAGCAGCATTGCTTTGAGGGGAGAATTCAACCCAATCATGGAATATGAGTCAGCCTGACATAGCTAGCGGTGCCTAGATGCGTTAAGCGGCACAAGCTGCGAGTCGGCAGTTCATTCGCCTAGTTGAACCCTCAGAGTTTGCATAAATGCATCTCGAAAACGAGGCATTGGGGATATATGCAGCCCTGCGAGTGGTTACCATGAATCCACCAAGTAAAATATAGACTGCTCCTTTGGAGAACTCCCTTGGTTCTTCCGATCCGTGCCGCAGCATGAGAATACAATGGGGTTGAGCGTGACAGATTCGATCCCCGCTTGACAGTAATCTCTCACTGTATCGATGGCGCGACTTCTAGAATGAGAGAATCCCCAAACCAGCGCTTCGATTGATCCGTAGCTATACATACCTTTTCTTCGACGTGTGGCTAGAAGATGAGGCGCTAAAATTTCGATACGGAGACTAGGAGGGTATACCAGCCTTTGAAGGAATGGACCCTTGTCGACGATCCCTTCGAGAAGACCATTGGTCAGCGAGGGGCCAGGCATCTGGGTACCTTAATTGGCTCTATAGCATGTGGAACATTCAACCTGGATTCAGAGGCATTCAGCGAACGGTAAGTGATAAAAAAAAAAGCACACTCATTTCTTGTATCAGTCGCTTGGGCCAACCTAACCAAAATCGGCATCATTAGCCCCTCCATAAGAACGAACAACAAGGCTTACTGAGGATAAATACTCAACCTCGCCCTATTCCCCTACGAAATATAAACTTGACCGCCTTGTTCATATCCCTCCCACCTGCACTCGTCCGCCCTCCCGCACCATTCCAACCACCCTGTCCCTCCGCTACAACAATCTTCTCCATACCAGCGGCGCCTTCCTCCGGCCTGCATCAAAAACATGCGATCCTCACTGTTCAATACATTCGCGTCCCTCCACGGTGATAATTGTATGCATTGTGGCAATCAGGAACAGCCCGATAGCAGCACCGCGGGAAGTCAAAGAGAGGCCGGTGCCGGTATCGATACCGTCGAGTGTCGAGATTATTACCAGGAACCCAGAACGCGTGCCCGCATGACAACAGTGGTACCATGCATGGCTAATCAGCTGGGAAAGTCCATTATTTCAGTGGCTAAGTTGCGAGGAGTTCACGAATGCAAGGGCTTGCTGCAGCCCGTTGACCAGTACGAGATCATCCAATAGCTATAGAATCCAAATTGGCCTCCAGCCTTGCCTAAGCAGGTAAAGTATATATCTCAATGGTGCTTCTCGATTATATATAGCTTGAGATCCCTACATCAATTAAGCAAGGATGGTGACGCTTGCCACAGCGTCGGGCACGAGTCGGAAATCCAGATTAGACACTCGATATCGTGAGTGCGAGAGGATACAATCGAGGCGAGAGGTAGCTAATAGGGGGGCCCGATATTAGCTATCAAGTATGGCTCGTGGTCGTCCACGTCATAGTAGTGTTTGGAATGCAGCCGCTGTCGTAGGCCGAAGAAGGGAGATGCGGACCTTCAGCGGCAAAACCACACTCAGATCCGGAAAGTGTAACAAGACCATACCTGGACTCGGAGAGGTCTATGTACAATGGATGTGGTGAGACAGGCCCTTGCATTTGCAGGTCTCAAGTTTGGGTGGAGTGTTGCCGTGGTGGGTCAGGCCATTTTGACGGTGGCGTGAAGGGTTGTTGTGGAATGACAAATGTCCAAAGGATTTCGAGCTTTAGGGATTCATGGCATTGACGTCAGTTCACTTAAGCATCAAAGCGAATATTGGGATTCGAGGCCATTCATTTCTGCAGCTGGAAGAGCCGCAATTGAGAGTGCACTCAAGAGTGGGCTCGTACATATTCGACTTAGATAGTGTGCCATTTCATGAAAAAAGGCTTACATGTCAGTGGGCCTGGTCTCCACGATCCTGTCAAATCGCAGAGGCAAGGGAATAGAAGATGGCGTGAGCGCTTGGACAGTGGCTTCTTCAATGAGTTTCTTTCCTTCACCCATATCGTCGTAGGTGTGCTCTGCATCTTTATGACAAGTGAACTGACAGATTATGCTGACGGAGACTCGAGAAGGGCATCATGGACTGTAAGAAGGTCAGTGCAATCGACACCAACAGGACAAGGAAGGTGCCGACTGTTTGTTTACACTTCGAACTCGAACATTGATTCATTTATTGATTACATGCTTATTGCTGGCGGCTCCTTCCGTCTAACGCCCCAAGACTGAGAGGAAGCGGATGAGCGAGTGAGCAACTGAGAAAATTTTCTCTGGCTGCAACTGCGTTCCACCCGTCCTTTCACAATGCACAAGCTCAAATGGATTCCAGTCGAAGAACTATCACGAAAGGAGCTGAACAAGCAAAAGCAACTGATAAATCAATGTATGAAACAGAATCCCGAGTTCTTAGAGCAGCTTGTAGAAGAACACGGGCCCTTCCCTCTTTTGTGGGATTTCAACGTTGCCGCTAGAGTGAGTGACGCTTCGATTCGATGCGGGAAAGCTGAACGGCTATCAAATTGATGGATCTAGGCAAGAGTGCAAGGACGCTCGAAGCGGGTGAAAGGGCCAACACTCACGGTCACCCGCAGTGAACACCCTATGGGCCTTCACTCGAGGGAGGCGGTCAAGGCTGCCATCGAGGGCCACCGGCCAGTGGTAGGATGCCATGCTGGCCCCTCCACAACGTTTGCTGTCCCCCTCCGACCAGACCCTCCGATTCCCAAGCCCCTCCCCGGAGCGGTAACAGTGCCACTGCACGTCCATGGGCAGCATGGAATGCACGCAAGCACACCAATTTCCTGGGTCCAGCCAGGCCCTGCTGCACCATGGACGAGGCCTGCGCTGCTACAACCCTTTCCCATTCCACCACCACCGCTGCCGTTACTACAACCGCCAACACGACCTCTGCCGACCCTCCAATCCAAACCCCTCATGTGGTCGAATATAGAACATGGACTCATCACCTCTCTGTGAGTTAAATCTTGTCTAGCTATCATAGCAAGGATCTCTGAAATGACACTGGGTTGCATCGGTCAGGGTGATGCGTACTTTCCGGCCGTTCGCGACCGGAGCCCAAACCCCTTTGGCGCGATAGGTTCGCACCTCCCCACAAGGAGGAACCTATGAGCGCGCGCAAGCTTGGTACCGACCACCAAGCGAAAGTCCATGCATTCCGTCGGTGCAACAAATGAATCGCCCATCCATATTGTAACTGTGGCGTCTTCCTAGTCGTTTCTTCCTCTTGTAATCTTTGTGATACTTAGTATGTGTTGCCGATATCGGGGCATCTTCATTGAAGTGCAAGAGCTGGCTCCGACTTTGTACGGGTACTAACCTAATATATCTTTTCGTGTCCGTAGCTCTCATGGTGACATGGTCGTTAACCAAGAGGGACCCTTGCTTTAATTTCTGGAGGATGGGCTTTAAAAGCTCACTGATTGCACCCGGATCACCGTGTGACAACATTACTTCTCGGGTCGTTTCGCATCGGATAACAATTTCTCTCGGCTGAGGCTATGTGTTTCACATTGGTCGTCCTCTCCTGCTAATCTCACGCACTCTCGAGTTGATGCAGACCATAGAGTCCCTAGTAATATTATGGGAAAACCTAGTGCAACTTGGGAGACCAACGCCAGCTTTCGCGCTGAAGTCATAACGTCATACGCCCCTATAACACCTGGTTTGAATGCATATATTTGCAAGCAGACGGCCGAGAACTTGGTGTCATTAATGCATGATGGCACACAGCTCGTAACTATATCTGGCGCTATCCTCTCAGTGGTACATATCCCGATAAGCTTATCGTGTTAACGTCAAATTAAACGAGCAACCACAGGGACTAACTATAGGCTCACAACCAGTATCGATTCCACGAAGGGGCCCAAGTGGCTAGTGGCTAGTGGGTGAAGGTATCGTAATGATCCAAAAGTGATGGAGCACCTGTTTCTGGTTCGAATACAAGTATGCGTTATGATCAAAGTGATATGTGCAGCTGCTTGTCGACGTAGCTTAGCTTGGCCGCAGGATACAGCTTTGCAGGATCAGTCTAGTGTCCTACCACATCTCATGCTCTGTATAGAAGAGAGGATCCGTAGGTGCTGGTACAATTGGGGCACGCTACTTTCACGTTGCGGGGTTGTTTTGAACGGAACAACGGATTTGGGACGGAACGTTTCAAACGCGCCCTTGCCGGAGTACGTGGGTTGGTTTGACAGTGGAACAACGCCCCTGGACAACTTGGAGCTTGGATTGCCAGACACATAGATGTTGGTGTAATTCAAGGCTAATGTTAGCACAGTGCCCCAACGGTCGATGATAAGCATAACTCTTCAAACGTAGACAACCGAAGAGCGTGGCTAAGCAGCTTTCTGCACCTAAGACTTATTCGCATTTCTTGGCCTGAGTACAAAAGCGATGCCTCTGAAGTGCGGGGTGCAGTACGCACGACCTTAAAAACTATATCGCATCCCTGCTCGTGGAAATGCCAAATACCATTGCTTCAGACACAACTTCCGTCCTGAGATAAGCTAAGGATGAGAGAAAACATCTTCGGGTCCTTCTCCGACCCAGCGGCGCCTTCCTCCGGCCTGTATCGAAAACACCCGGGTCTCACTGTTCACATCCCTCCTCGGTGGTAATTGTACATATTGTAGCAACCAGGAACAGCCTGATAGCAGCGGCTGCCGTGATACAGGAACTCGATGCTACTATCGATATCGTCAAGCGTTAATATTATCACCAGCAACCCAAAATGCATACCCGCATGGCACGTGTGTGTTTGGTCAGCTGGGGAGTTAGTTCAGCGGCAAAGTCGCGAGGAGTTCAGAAATGCAAGGTTTCATTGACCGCCTGGTGGCGCAAGTTTTGCCCAAGTAAGTGATAGTAGAATGCGCCAGCGCCGCTTTCCACAGCATCCGGCATGAACCGAAGATCCAGATTAGACACTCGATACCGTGTGTGCGGGAGGATACAAACAGGTAGTCAGTAAGGCGTCTCAAGATCAGCCATATTCTTGATCTTCATGTCTGATCCGAGTACTTGTGGCAGACGGAAAAAGGGAGATATAGACATTCAGCGGCAAAACGATACTTAGATTCAGAAAGTGTGGTGAGACCGTATCCAGTACGCATCGGTCTGGTTAGCCTCTGAATCACAGAAGCGCCGAATGGGGCAAGACAGACATACTTGTGTCCACGGATCTTAAATTTGGATGAAGTGTCGCAGTGCGTAAGTCAGACCATGCCATATTGCAAGTGACATGGAGGGTTGTTGTGGAGTGGTGAATGTTCAGAGGATTTCGAGCTTCAGGAATTGGCGCCAGTCCGGAACGCGAACCATTCATTTCCGTCGCTGGGAGTTTGATCACACGTGGCTATGGACTCGGTTTAATGGTATGTTCGTCTCATCTCAGAGGGCCTGCATGTAAGCGGGCCTGGTGTCCATAATCCTGGGAGTCCGAATTGCAGTGGTCGCGAAGAATCAAAACGGTGTATAAAGAATGCCCTTTTCACGCGGGGCGGAGTTGGCAGATGGAACAGATTTTGAGAGGTAGCTGCGAATAAGGATCCCAAGAGTGTGTGGATGAGAGCACGTTGATAGAAATAGAAAGGACGGAAAGATACAATAATGGGGATTCATAGAGTCGAAAGGCGAAGCGTAGATGGTAAGTCAACCCGCGAGAGATCCGCCTCTTGATTTGTGGCAAAAAACGAACAAGCCAACAGAGAGGTGAAACCTTGACCTCCAAATTCTTCGGCAGGGAGGCCACCAAGGAGTGAGGTGCTTACAGCATCCGAAGCGATCAGTGAGAACCAAACGGGAGGGCCTCCATGAAGCGGCGACGCGGGATAAAGCGCCAGGCACTGGCCCAAACAACTGAAATTGGTCGTGAGAACTGAATCGCGTGCACTGTTGTCTCCCTAATCACGCGTCAACAACCCACTTTCCTCGGCAATTCCCGTTGTTTCTTCCTATTTCGTTTCGTTTCTTTTTTTTTTTTTTGGTGGAACCTTCGGTAGCTTTTGCGGGCAGGATGCCTGAAGGTTTGTAGGGAAGGGCGGGGCCTTCCAGAGGGCAGTGATGATGGGTACCTCTGTATGACGGGAATTGCCACCACGGGGAAATGCGTTTCCGCACTTGGCGAAGTGGTTATCGCTCTGTGTGGGGCTCCCGTGACCGCGGGGGGTTACCTGCACTGCAGGTCACTCTGCCTCCCCCATAATTATGTAAAACGTGCCACTTTTGCTTACGTGTTGTATTCCGCATTGTATTACCTGCACAGCCGTTCGGGTGAAATTACGCCATTTTCTGCCACTTGTCATTTTCCATTTAGGTTTCATGACCTTGTGACTTTTATATTTATAACGTACAATTGGTAGACAAATCAAGTGAGTCACGCTGAAAATCCAGTGAGATTGGCAAAACCCAACGTGAGCGTCACCTACAAATCTCTGAGGCTTGATTTTGGGCTCTTTTGGTAGAGGAGAATTACTGTATGTACATGACCAACTACCGGTGACGCGTGACGCGAGCCTTGCGGTCCGGGTGTAAGTCCGTGTTTGTGATGCATGACACCGGGGATCCGGTTTGTTGTCCCATTGTCACGCTTTTTTTTGGGAGCCAAGGTGTGGCTGTGCATTTGATTCAATTTTTGGGAAATTCATTTGCATTTAAGACTGACTTCACCATTGGAGACTGTCACTCTCACACACATACCGCTGTTGCAGATGTCACACATGCACCGCTATCACCGGTTGTCTGTCACACCTCATCAGGAGCAGCCGGTTTACTCTCCCGGTGTGATGCTCCAACCCCATCCAGTAGTTGGTCATGTATGTACAGTAGATCTATCCATGTACCGAGTTTAGGGGTGAATGCCCAACTACTTCAGGAGTTAATATGAAGAACTCTGCCCTTCGCAATGTCAGTGCTTAGTCCAAGCACACCTGAATGCATGCCCAGTGCTTACCTGGCCAAAATTCCCCTTACTTGTATCTTGTCAGGGGATGACTCCTGGGTCCCCATGACCCTCCCCTATGGTCCACAGTCTCTGGTCTGGCCAGCCCTATCCAGGGCACAATCCTACTGTGGGTAAGGAGATGAGAAGGAAGCTAACTCCTCATCTTCCCACAGTGGCCACCATATCAGGAAAACTTCTGGGGATACCCGGAAGTCACATGAAGGGGTAGGAACCGGGCCCAGAGCATGCGGCGCGTGGAGCATGCGCACGTGTGGGAAGCATGGCGGGTGGAAGCGGGTCCGGACGCGGGTCCGGGTCCGGGCTAGTCAGGGTGTGTTCCCTGACATATCTGCACCCCTACCTGCCTTACTCATCGTGCTAGGCTGCGTCCGATGACACAGCCACAGCCTGCATCTGCTAAAATCCTGTGTTGTACTCATGAATTGGCATGTCAGCCTGCGATGTAGCCCATTCTTGAAGGGATGCAGCAGACACATGTGTCACGGCCGTGCATTCCGGCCCGTTAGCCGCCCGTCCCAATGCCGCCCGAGCCCGTTACCGCTATGCGAGCGTGAGCGCGAGCCCCGACCTCAGCCCTATCCTCCCTGAGGACCCCCTGCTCACTTCCCCGCTTGCCCCTAGGCTCCCCTGCACCTGGCCGACTCCCCCACAGCCACGCCGACCTCCCTGCCCCGAGTCCGCCTCTGGTACCGACCTAGCGTGACTCCGCGACATCGCCTACTCCGCTATGATACCATCGCCGCTATCGCGGCCCTACACCCCTTCGTTTATTTATCTGTTATTGTTTGTTTTGACCCTCGGTCATTGCCGGCCGCGGTGCGGCCAACCCCGCTCTTTGTTCCTATTTGCTTCCGGACCCTTCGGCCTTCGGCCCGGGTCCGCTTCTATTCATTTCACCTTCATATATATATCCTGTATACTACATTATAGTACCTTAGCTCTAATATCGACTTGACCACGACCCCAAGCCCTGACCCCAACAAGGCAGCCCCAGTAAGTTCGAAATGAGGGCCAAGAGACAACTAGGGGGCACAGCACTCCCTTTAGAGTTGCTGAGGCCAAATGCCCTACCCTCGGGCCTTGTCTGAGGCATCGCGGCCATCGCGGCCCTTAGCGGTCCGCATCGGCGACCTTCGGTGCCCGACCCTGGATCAGTATCTAACAACATGCCCAACTGCACAGCTCTTGGTCTGACCCCCCCACTGTTGCTGCACCCCCACTTGCCCTGCCGCATGGGCGCTTTGGGCAAGGGAAGGAGATTTATTAGTCGATACTATTGACCAATTTTCAGTGCACTTGTCTTATCCTCATTTGTACACTTGTCCCCCCCCCAAGTCGCTGTTCTGATGTCCTCTTTCTGCTCCCCATTTTCCTATTTGTTTCCTATTATCCGGAACACTTCCGCTATTGTCTCCACACACTTGACATAGCCTGATGCCATGATTCGGGATCTCTCCTGAGCATAGAACATCTACGCACTCTTTTTGTGTGGAATAATGATTTAATCATGGTTCACTTTTTTCTGTACAACTGACTAGGGTGTTGAAAAGCAGTGCAGGTCAGCGTGTGCGAAGGCACGCACTCTAGTCCAGTATACCCACTAAAACCCCATTGCACTTCAGCCAATTCTCAGGGAGGCTTAGTTCGTTCTCTAGGGTGCCGCACCAAGTGTGTAGAATGAGCCATTCGGGGAGGGCTCTGTTGCGGTATTTCTTTATATTCGTGAGGTTCCTGTCCTGATTTAGTTTTTCGTTTATGGCAGCTTTATAGGTGTTCATGGCTTCGTTCAGTGAGATCTTTGGTTGCCCGGTCTCATTGTCACTGAGGACTCTCTTGCATCTCAGTTTCCATATTTGCCAGGTGCATTCGGTGATGGCGATCCCGAGGAATCTGGATGCGCCGTGGTTTATAGTGCCGTTACGATTTTTGATAACGGTTAGTGGGGCAGCCATTATGTGGTATATTCCCATATTAACGGGCCAGTCTATACCTTTTATTAGGCTCATGGTTTTTATGGCAGCCCAGATGTTATGGAAATGGGATTTTCCCATTTTTAGCCTCTTATGGGCTCTATGCAGCACAATATCACGTGACATGTAAATAAGAACAAGATAACCAACTATTATCACCCAAAACACCCGATGTCCATGTTATTGTAAACACCACTGTTACAACATCTGTTACATTAATTGTAACATCTTCTCAATGTCACGGCCCCCTCCTGCACCCGAACGCTATAGAAATGGGCCAATTAGGCCCCATTTTTATAACAATGGTGTCGCAGCCGCTTCCGCTTCTGACCAGCAACCGACAATGCGGGCTTCTGTGCAGGAGTTAACCCCATCCAACTCAGCAGCTGAGGCCCTCAAGGCTGCCGAGTATCGTTACATGGTGAAGGAAATGCGGCGCGCAGTGGACGAGTTCTCACGCCTGTCCTTCTACCACGCCTGTCCCTCTCTCGACCTACTGCAAGAATGGAGGCGACTGGGTCCGGGAAACATCGAGGCTCAGTTGGTTATCGACTGGACCACTGAGTTTCTACCCAAATACCGCCTTACCCTGGAGGCTGCCCGAGAGTTCAACGCGATTTTGCAAGCATCGCGCGATTTTACCCGAACCGCATCGTTATTTGGGTATATGTCGGGTTCTTTCGAGATAGACCCAGGCAGGAAGTTCTGCAGCCGTTTGGCGACTCTGGGGCTGTCGAAGCTAAGTACCTTTCGACTGGGTTTGGAATGTTTGATCAGGAAATTCGCTGAATTTTATTTACATTTCGAACGCGTCAGCAAGGCCGTCTCCCTCCTACACCCCACCCTTCCTGACCCAGGTCTGCCACCTGGCGTTTTCCTTAACGGGGTGGACTCTTGTCCCCCGGGTCGCACGCTCAGAGAGCGCCAACCACCCTCGCTACCGGTACGCTCATTCGAGCGCCAAGTACCCGCTAGCCTGCACTTGGGCCACTCCCTGGTGGAACCTCAAACGCCCACGCTGCCGGTACGCTCTCGCGAGCGCCAAGTCACCGGTGACTCAGCCATGGACCGCTCCCTCAGCAAGCGTCAATCGTCCACGCGCACGGTACGCTCGCCCGTTGAGCGCCAAGTAGCCGTAGCCGCCCCTGCGTCGTGTAGCACCCAAGAAATGCCACGTCAGCTCGTTGCGACGTGTGCCTTTCCTGAGTCAACACGACTGGCTCTTGCCCAACCGTGTCCAGCCATCCCACCACCGATTCCATGGCATTCGCGCCCGGTAGCCCCACCCCCCTCTCCCACCACCTCTCTGCATCGTCCAACGACCTCACCACGACCGTGTCCGGCCATCCCACCGTCGATTCCATGGCATTCGCGCCCGATCCAACCGCGCCTGGCCATTCCACCCTCAATCCCATGGAATTCGCGCCCGATCACGATGTGCGCGTCGTTCACAACGCGTCATTCGCCCCTCCAACCACGTCTGGCCCCTCCCCCACATCCATCTTCGACTCCAGCGCGCCCGGCAAACGCGTTGCCGTCGTCGTCGTCGTCCCCGTCGTCATCGTCCCCGTCCCCCTCCACGCCCCCTCCCGCGCCAAATCTGGCGCGTCTATCGACTCTGACGCGTCCAGTACCACGACAGACGCGTCCTGGAGCCCCTCAGCCGTGCCCACCGTCAAAATGGGCGAGTCTGACGCCCATCCAGCCACGCACGGACCCGGTACCACTTCCCCCTCCCAGCCTTCCAAGCCGTCTGCGTCCACCGGGTGAGCCACCACCCCCGAGTCCGCGTTTGCCACTCTCAGAGCCCTGGAGGCTGGACTGTGGGGGGCTGCTGTGTGGCCCATTGGAGTCTGGGGGGGCTGGGACCCCTTTTTTTTTTATTATATTTTCTTAAAATTTTTCATAAAATTTATTTCTTAATCTAAACCTTGTGCCAAGCTTTCCCACCGGGTTTTGGTGCTGGCCAAGGGAATTTTTCTGTATTGTGGGGCTTCTCACAACTTTTCTTTCTTTTCTTTTCTTTTCTTTTCTCTTGTTGATGTCCTGCACAGAGACCCATAAGAGCCTGGGGGGCGATGTTATGGAAATGGGATTTTCCCATTTTTAGCCTCTTATGGGCTCTATGCAGTACAATATCACGTGACATGTAAATAAGAACAAGATAACCAACTATTATCACCCAAAACACCCGATGTCCATGTTATTGTAAACACCACTGTTACAACATCTGTTACATTAATTGTAACATCTTCTCAATGTCACGGCCCCCTCCTGCACCCGAACGCTATAGAAATGGGCCAATTAGGCCCCATTTTTATAACACCAGAGTTTTGGGCCCTGGTTGTGTGGGCACTTGAAGATAATGTGGTTCATCGATTCTAGGGCATTGTAACGGGTCTATCCAACTAGACTCACAACAGAAAAGAGGGGGGATAAGGATCTCACTACAAGTCAGGTCTGAAGTGGGGTATATTGGTCCTCTCGGGTGTGGTGCTGATACTCTCTACCAAACTGTACAGCGGGTCATGGAAGAGTCTGATAGACAAAATAGGAAAGAATATCACATGACAATAAGAAAATGGAAACATCGGCCTCTAGACATCGGAAATGGAAACAGAAAAATTAGGAAAAATAGGAAATGTGTGTAAAGAGTGTGAGGGGATATAGGCTACATGTGATGGATGTGAGGTGCTTGCTGAGGGTGGTAGAATCGCGGGATTTGGCTCGTTTAGGGTACACCGGCAAATCCCTGTTACAGCGTTACACTTAACGCATTGACCTCTGTCTTCATAGCCTGGGATTTTGCTCCAGTAGGTGCCATCTTTGTGGGCTCCATGGACAAGTTTCCACAGGAAGTTTCTGAGGTTGGGGTTCTGTTGTAAAGACTAGTCAGTTAGTGACGTAGTGCTTGCAGCTACACTCGTGCTATAACGAAGGGACCTGAGGTAAGACCAAAAGATGATCTTTATTAAGCCTAGCTAATTGTGTATTTATACTACATTGGGGCTATGCTATAGATCGACGGACGCACGGTGTAGGAATATAAAAGTTACAACACTAAAACAACCAGAAACCATCACAAAAAATTGGATAAAAATCATACAACCTCCACGGACCAGAAATAAAAATAGGAATAAAATCATAACTCAACAAAATGAATTGAAATAAAATATCGGAAAAATAATGAAGAACAGAGTCGATGGATTGAGTATCTACGCGAACTTTCAAGTCTAGGGATTAAAAGATGGTTCAGAAAATGAAGAAAAACAGCAAATAAACTCACATGAAAACAAAAACAAGGTTTCCTGTATCAAATAAAATATTAGAAATTCGTGGTAACGTGGGAAAATAGTTTTACGAACGTACGAAACGAATGACAAAGAGAAATCGGAAGGAAATCAAGGCATTCATATAATGAAAAATGGTCGGGTACGAGGAAAAGATGAAAGAATTGGAAATATCTATACGGGGAAAATAGGAAAAAAATATGAATCTTTGTCGGTCTTAAAGAGTTGAAGTATAGGTCTGTGTACGAAAAGATTTCATGTTAAAATCTGAAGAATTGAGGGAGAAATGGATTTAACAAGATTAAAACACACTTGCAGAGAAGACTGGCTCAAACATCCTGAGTTTGTGGTTAAAACGGATGAGCTAGAAATGCGAAATTAAATAGTTTGAGTCCAGGAACGAGGCATAATTTATCCAGAATTAATTGTAAGAAAATGGATGAGCTAATGCCAAAGCAATCTGGAGAACCTCAAAATTAAATCTTGAAAAATTCATATCTTCATAAATAATCCTCGTAGTTTACTGTTGTTTATACCGACGGAAAGCTACACCCTTAAGCTAACAAATAACCCCATGACATGTGACCTAGAATAAAGTGAGTAAACAAGGGTAAACAAGGTCATGATGGGTGTTAGGCAATGCAATTGGCTAATTCCCACACCAAAACTTCCAGAAAGTTCTAGAAGCAGAATGGGATGCTGATCACTTACATAAGAGGATTGCTAAGCTCAATATAAGATTACTCAGCAATGTAAATAGTAAAGTGACATGTGAAAACAGAGCCCTTAGGAAAGGTATAAAAGACCGCATTTTCTGGTCTGACCCCTCTTCCTTCTTTACTCCTCTCCCCTACGTGCTCTGGCTCATAGGTCATAAGGCGTCCTAATAAAAATTAAGTTTTATTAGTATAAGTGTGCAGTTCAGATCACATCTGAGTAAAAGTGATCAACCCTCAGTAAAAAGTTAAGAAGAAGTTAAGAAATAGTGACGTTGAGTCAAGACGGTTGGAGTCGCTCCGAGTTAAAAGTGACAAGACAGAGGTGAAACGACTAAAAATAGTAGGTCTATAGCGCGATTTTCGTGTGGAACAATCAGGTAGACAAGTGAATTGAACCCTGAGAGTTACATAGACACACAAACAATTAGTAACACATACAAATATCAATACACAAAGCAACCAAAACGCTACAGTGGTTGAGTTAAAGTACCAATACTAACATATAAGTATCAGAAGAAAGAACAGCCTTTTATAGGATTTCTGTTCTCCTCCTTCACCGTATACTTTACCAGGTACCGGAGTTTTTGGCATAGCCACTTAGAGTCCAGGATTTTCTCGACCTCATACTCCTCTTCTCCATTTATGAGGTCTGGGCCCGGGCGGGGGTCAGCGGGGCGTTGTAACGGGTCTATCACCACTAGACTCGAGACAGAAGAGAGGGGGAGGGTTGGAGTGGTCGCATGCACAGGTTTGTTAACTGGGTGTGGATTCCGCTACTCCTCACTGTCTAGCTAACTATACAGCTGGTCACGGTATCACGGAAGAGTCCGGTAATGACAAATAAGGAAAGAACAATAAGAAGGGGAAACATCAGGTGGAAATGGAGTCAGAAAAATCAGGAAAAATAAGAAATGTGTAGGAGGGAACATTGGCTAAGGGTGGTAGAATCACGGGATTTGGCTTGTTTATGGTACACCAGAAAATCCCCGTTACAGCATTCCGCGATTTCATCAGGGCGGTGCGGTCTGATGTTCGTCACGGATACAACTGGGTGGATCCCTCTCTGTCGGGCAGTGAGCCGGAGTTTGACGGCAGCGGGGGAGATGACTTTAACGATCGTGAAGGGGCCAGTCCATTTATGGTCTAGCTTCTTGGTTGGGCAATCAGTTGTATAGTTCTGGGTGCTGAGCCAGACCCGGTCGCCTTCTTGGTACGTAGGGGCCGCCTCGCAGTTCCGGTCATAGTAGCGGGCCATCTCGTCCGCTGCATGCTCTAGCGCTGCCTTCGCCTCTTCCTGCATCTTCATCATCCTCGATGAGAAGGCATCAGTGGCTTCTACCTCGGATGTGCATGTGGGCTCTGTCCCCATCCTGGGGTGTTGGCCAGTATCGAGCTCGAAAGGGGTACAGCGAGTAGAGGAGTGGATGCGGTTGTTATAGGTGAACTCCGCTAGCGGGAGCCAGTCTGCCCAATCATCTTGGCGGTGGTTGACAAATACCCTAAGGTAGGCTTCCACTTCTTGGTTTACTCGTTCCGTCTGCCCATCTGTTTGGGGGTGATAGGGGGTCGAAGGGGTGAGCTTGATGCTGAGGAGGTCCGTGAGTTCTTTCGAGAAGCATGAGACAAAGGCGCTCCCTCTGTCACTGAGGATCTCTTCCGGGAGGCCGTGGTGCTTCCAGACGTGTTCGAGGAAGAGCTGTGCGATTCCCACCAAGTCCACCGTTGTCACTGTTGGGATTGTGTGGATGCGTTTGGATAGGCGATCCACTACGACCAGCACGGCATTGTAACCCTTTGACTTGGGGAGTTCTCCAATCATGTCCACCAAGATCACTTGCCAGCAGCGAGCGGGGATCTTGTTCGGGGTGAGCTTCCCCACTTTACGGGAGGGGAAGGATTTGACACAGTTGCAGATGTCGCATCCGCGTACGTACTGCCCGACATACTCCGCCATCCGTGGCCACCAGTAGTTGCGGGAGATGAGTTCCAGGGTTTTCCACCACCCTGGGTGCCCCATCTCCCGCGTGTCATGGTGGAACCGCACCAAGTCATGGCGGAGTTGTGGGTCTTTCGGTACGTATACCTTTCCTCTGTACAGAACCAGCTCTCCTTGCCTCTCCCACTCATCCGACCTCAGCGTGCCTTCCCCAAGTTCTCGCATCGCCTTCACCACCTTCTCATCTAGGTCTTTTGCCCTGCTGATCCTCTCAAGGATAGTCATCTCTTCGCCTTCCACTAAGACCGCTGTAGGAGAAATAATATTCAAAGAATAAAACAATGATCTATCAGAATAGTCAACGAACAGGTGACAAGTTCAGACGTTTAACAGATCTCATGATCTTTATGAGACTGGACAGACATTAGATCATTATAAATTATCTACACCCATGTAGTATGAGATTTAATCTACTACAATCATGCCTAGAACTTGGCATAGGTGTAATATTCAAAGAATATAACCCTACAACAAGAAAATAGCACATAGATGGCAGAATAAGAAGGAACATTGGGAAAGAAATGTGAATATCTCGGGAACCAGTAAACTTTTGACTGTAATCTTTTTACCATCTGAAAGGACTGTTTCTTAACTTTATACACGGTTTTGTTTCATTCTAAAAGCTTCAAAACTGACGGAGATATCGCTCAAAAGGCGAAACACCTTATAATTCATATATATTTATTTGCTAATTCTTACAAAAAGTAATGTGACTCAAGGGAAATATATTGGCGCCCGGAAGTCTGGCGGACCGAATACCATATGATAGAGTATTCCCCGGCGCGGGCGGACAGTTTTTGATCGCATCAGAAGAGGAGAAAATGCTAAAAAAACGGATCTTGTATATTTTCCCATGATTCATCAAAACTTTTTGATTTTAAGCTCAAATAAATCGGAACAAAGGAATGATTGATGATCTGGATCTCGGATCATAAGCATGAAGTGATTCAGAAGTCCGCGGATCAGTTAATTAATTGGGAAGGCTCTAGAACATTAGTAATGATGCGGCTTCACAAAAGGGGGTCAATTAGAGAACAGTCTAGAAAGTTCCTTTATAGCCGAGTCATTTCTAAAGATAACCGTTCGTAATTAAGGCGGTGTAGAGCATAGCTTCAGCGCTACAAGATCCCGCTGAGATCGGCCCAAAAGACAAAGAAATGAATTACTTATTGCTGAGTCATGTCCTAAGTCCATTATTAAGCTTACACAGCCCAAGCCCCTATATCATTCTAGAACTATCTATAATACAAATGTAGCACATGTAACTAGTGCAAGGCGTGGGAGTAGAGAGGCCTCTGAAAAGCATAAAAGGCCACCGCTTCTGCCCCCTCTCAAACCTCAGGTAGAAATAAAAGTTTAATTCTCCTCACCAGTGGTTGGTTCGTTTGCTCCAAAAGATAAAAGCAAATATTAGTTGTTAGCTAATATAAAACTAACACGTCACTCTAAGCGTGAGTTAGGGTCAGTTAGACGCCGCTGAACAAAAGTGTCATAGTGAGAATTAATGAGAATTTGGTGGAGGGACTTCTTAATTGAATAATCTCTCAGCAATACTTGGTTATCACACCACAGGAGAAAAGTGAGCGATCCTGAACCTGCTAGATAACTAGCATGCACTCTAAGCGATAGAAAGAGCAGTTTGGTCACTCCTGTATTGAGTAACATTTATTGCGGAATTATTTTATTAGCAGTTTTCCTTCAGTAAATTATCAGGAAAATCACGTCCTACTGAAAAGTGGTAAATATAGGTGTAATATTGACTAGAAATCATAGTAAAGTCAATATAGAATTTTATCCATAGACGATCTATACGTCAGGTGAGATCGTTGGGGGGTGTTTATTGTTGTTTAGACAGTGAACAATCATATATTTGGCAACCAAAACACGGTCAGTACGCAAATCAGCACAAACTCTAATATCGTTATTGGACGTAGGAAACTGGTTACATAAGGTGATCCAGCTCCACTCCTTCACCGCCTCCACCGTGCGGGCCTCGAACCAGGCGGGTTGGAGGAGAGTCAGCCCTTCGTTGTCGTCTTTACCCTTTGGGTGGTCAGCGTGGCATGTGAGCGCATCGGGTTTTCCCATGAGTTTCCCGGGGCGGTGGATGAGGGTGAAGTGGAACTGGGAGAGGAAGAGTGACCACCGCACTTGGCGCCAATTCAGCCGTTGCGCGGTGTGGAAATACCCTAGGTTGCGGTGGTCAGTGTAGACATCCACTTTCTCCTCTGCTCCTTGTAGGAAGTGCCGCCATTCCTTGAGGGCGCGCACTATTGTGAGCATTTCCTTGTCATACACCTCGTAGTTGCGCTCTACATCTGTGAAACTCTTGGACATGAAAGCTACAGGGTGGAACTCCCTGTCTGTTTGGAGCTGGGATAGGACCGCGCCAGTTGCAAAGTTAGAGGCGTCGCACTCAAGCTTGAAGCGGCCTGTATCAGTGGGGAAGGCGAGGACCGGGGTGGAGGTGACGGCGTTGTAAGCGGGCTCGGGATCTAACCCACTAGGAAAACAGGAAAGGACGGGGACCGAATTGGTATCCAACAGGTCAGGGAAAAGGGGTAATGGTAATGGTGATATGGTATGGTCCGGTGTGGTACGGTGTGTTGGAGAACGGATATCTGTTCCCATCGGTATAGAGTTTAACAGCCTATACCGGCATGGTCAAATGGGCGAGTTGTGTAATGGTAGCACACTGAGAGGTCCTGGTTTCGATGCCAGGCTTGTCCATGATTTTATGTCCTTGTCTTGTGACCTTAACTGTATCATTCAGTTGGATCTCACGGAGTAAGTCCCGCGGGGCAACGTGAAATTTCTTCACGGTGCGTGGTGTACTCCAGTTAGTCTCTCACCCCACCTCTCTGGGTGACACTAAGGCGAGGACTGATCTAGAGGTCTTCTTACTGATGTTCTTCGTCGTAATACTCCCTACTAGCTTGGGAGGGGCAAACTCGGTGGTTTCTAATCCAAGGGGAAAAGTAGATACATCCTCATGTACAGGTATATATGAGAAATGATCAAATAAAAATGATAAAAAATATCCGATGTGCCCCATGTGCTTAGGTGGATCATATGGGTAACAAACAATATCGGAAAAAAGAAGGGAAAACAATAATCAAGAAAACAATAAAGCAATAAATGATTTCCAGCCAAAAAATACCCAACTCTATCCATCGCCAATGAACTCCCGCTAATCACGGATCCTAATACTCCTAAATGACGCGTTTCCAGCGGTACCAATATCGTCCAAATCGGTGCAGTGGTTGCTGAGATAAGTGAAATCCAGTCTGAGTGTGGCCGCGCTGCTGGGTGGGCGTGGGAATTTGGTCTGGAAAAATAGGAAAAAATCATGGAAGAGTAGGAATGGTATATGAGGACGTGTGTGATGTGTTTCGTGAAGTGGGGATGTGCAGGGATGGGGAAATCGCGATATTCGGTTTGTTTATGCAGTACCGGCTGTGCCCGCCTACAGCGTCTTTAAGGGTGCGGAAAGCACGGTCCTCGTCTGGTCCCCAGGCCCACGCTTTGGTTTTGCGGGTCAGCGCGTGGAGGGGGTGGGCTGTCTCGGAGAAGTCCTTGATAAATTGGCGATAGAAGTTGATGAATCCCAGGAAGGGTTGTACTTCTTTGACCTTGGTTGGGGTTGGCCAGTCAAGAACTCCGTGGACTTTCATGGGATCCATCGCGATGTTTCCCTCGGAGATGATAAGGCCGAGATACTCGATCCACTTCTGCTCGAACTTACACTTCTCCAGCTTTAAGAAGAGTCTCCGCTTCCGCAGCATCTCTAGGACCTCTTGGACGACCCTCCAGTGCTCCTCTAGGGTGGCTGTGAAGATCAAGATGTCGTCCATGTAGCAGATGACGACCTCTCGATCGATGAAGTCTCGGAGGATGTTGTTCATCATTGTCTGGAATGTCGCTGGGGAGTTGCACAGGCCGAAGAACATGACGGTGGGCTCAAACAATCCCCTGTTGGTCGAAAACGCTGCTTTCCACTCATCGCCGTCCTTGATGCGGACATTGTTAAATCCCCAGCGCAGATCTAGCACCGAGAAGTATTTGGCGTTTTGGAGGCATGTGAGGACGTCCGAAATGAGTGGGAGGGGATATCAGTTTTTGACCATGATCTCGTTGAGCTTTCGGTAATATTGGACGCCCATATGCGCCCGTTCTGCAGGTTCTCACACAGGAACTCGTCTAGTTCCTTCTGCTCTGGCCGTGACAGGGGGAAGGTCCTCCCTCTTGGGAGCTTGGCATCCGGCACTAGGTCTATTGCATGGTCCCAGGGCTTCTGCGGAGGTAGCTGGTCGAAGGCCTCTTTAGAGAATACGTCTCTGAAGTCCTGGTACTGTTCTGGGACTAGCACTTCGAACGGTGCCGGGTTGTCAGGGACGCGTCCAGGGTAGAGGAGGCCCAGGTGAGACGCCCGACACTAGAAGCCTCGCGAGGTGTGGAGCGGGCGCGCGTACTGGCGGGCCCGGCTCAGGAGGCAGTCCCTGGCCACTTAGACTGAAGTGGAAAAGGGTGAGAAGAAGGCTACTTCTTCGGTTCCCACTTCAGGTATGTTTATATACATGCGGCTTAGGTCACATGACGGGTGCCACGTCATCCTCGCATACAGCCGTAGTCACCCAGGTGTCCCCATGGGGGATCCCGAGGGCGTCCGCTGTGGGCGTGTGAGCTGGACATAGCGGGGATCGCCCGAGGCGCCCGGGCTGGGCGTGTCGTGAGCGCGCTGCAGGTGGGTCAATGGTACATTGATACAAGGAAAGGTCATCCGTGTAGAATAAAGAGAAAATAAAGAGAAGGTGAGATAAGTAAAGAGAGAGTGGAATGGAGGAAGAAAGAAAGAAGAAGGGGGGAAGGAGGTAGGGGAGGACTGGGTGGCGGGGTACCGGGTGAAGTGGGGCTGGGTGGGGCCGGGTCAGGCGGGTGTGCCCTGACACGGGTCCGCTCCTGGCTCGCGTGCCTCCTGGGCCATCCGCTGGGATGGCGTCGTGGTCGCTCTTAGCTCGTGTCCCCACCCTGGAGGGATGATAGCAGCGTAAATCCCGTCCCCAGGTTCCACCACAGGGTCTGGGTCAGCCTGTCCTCGCACCGACTGGCAGGAGGATGGGCCCCGGGACATACTGACCTTTTGCCGTGTCCAGTCTACCTCTGGGTTGTGGTGCAGCAACCACGAGTGTCCTATGATGAGGGACTGCCACCCAAGGTTCGCGACGGCGAAGCGGGCCCGCTCTGTGTGCCGCCTGAATGTCAAGAGGGCCTCCAGTTCCTCAGTTATGGCTCCGTTCTCGTTTGGGGTTCCGTCGACGTTGCGAACGGGGATGGGCTGGGGGAGCGGGGTCGTCTCGAGCTTATGCTTCCTAATGAACTCGGGGCTTACAAAGTTCCCAGTGGCTCCCGAGTCTAGGAGCGCTGACACGGAGACGGTGGCGAGGGAGGTTAGGGTGGTCAGCTTTACAGCCATGTTGAGGGATCTGGGGGGTTGCTTGGACAGCATGTAGATGGCGGGTGGTGGGACCGCTACCTTCGGCGCTGTACTTGGGGCTTCTTTGCCCTTACTACTCGAGGACGCAATTTTCCTCTTTTTCTTGGCAATGACTTGGTGGAATTTGGACGTCGGCACTGGCTTAGGTGCCTCACGGTATCTACACAAGCTACTACTATCGCCTACAGGCAGCTGGGGCGCGTCCCTCACCGGTCACCTTCCTGAAAATCCTCTTGGGGCTCTGTCTCTTGCCCATCTCCTCCATCCGCTTCTGGTTCGTCTACCAGCTGCCTTCTCAGCCCTTCCATGAGTGCCCTAAGGTCCTCTGGGTGCATTCACCTGGCTCGGCGGATTTTCGGTTGCAGGCAGTCTCGCGCGACGTGCCCCGGTGCATTGCAGTTATAGCACAGCCCATTCTGTCTTTGTGTCAGGGCACACCCGCCTGACCCGGCTCCACCCGGCCCAACCTGACCCGGTACCCCGCCGGTCCACCCCTCCTTACCTCCTCCCCCTTTCCCTTCTTCCCCCTCATCCTCCCCTCCTCAGTTTCTCCTTATCTTACTTCTCCTTTATTCTCTCTTTATTCTACACGGACGACTTTCTCTGTATCAATGTACAACTGACCCATCTGCAGCGCGCCCACCATGTACCCGGCCCGGGCACCTCAGGCGACTTCCCGCTGTGCCCAGCACGCGCGCCTGCACCGGATCCCCTCGGGATCTCCCACGGAGACACCCGGGTGGTTACGGCTGTGTGCGAGGGTGACGTGGCACCCGTCATGTGATCCAAGCCGCATGTATATAAACGAACCTGAAGTGGGAACCGAAGAAGTAGCCTTCTTCTCAACTTTCCACTTCAGGTAAGTAGTACAATATTTCTCCTTTAATAATAATAACAACTTTCCACTTCAGTCTAAGTGGCCAGGGACCGCTGTCCCACATCGGGCCTGTCAGTACGCACGCCCGATCCGCCCCCCGCCAGGCTCTCGGTCCCGGACATTATACCCGGACCCCCTCGACCCTGGACGAGTCCCTGACAGCAGAAGAAGGCTTCAACTTCATCTCCCCCGCCTCCCCTGCCTCCCCTGCCATGGTGACGGAAGAACAGTACGATGACCTCCTAGCCCGGTTCCAGGAACTGCAGGCTATTGTGGAAAACCAAGTCCTTAACCACCCCCCACCTGCTCCTGCGCCTGCACCCGCGCCTATCCCCGCACCCGCTCCCACACCTGCCCCCAGACCCAAGCCACCTAAGGTCGCCCCCCCCACGCCCTTCTCGGGAGCCAGTGAGGACCTGGACCGTTTCAAAGCCGAATGTGGAATCTACTTCCACGTCCGCGCGTCCGAGTTCCCCACCGCCCTCTCCCAGATTCTCTTCGTGTTGTCCTACATGAAGGGAGGGCCGGCAGGAGCATGGGCAACGCAACGCACGATCTCGCTGTTGACGGCAGGGTCCCCGGCACTCACCATGGACGAGTTCAACACGGAACTCGACGACATGTTCCAGGACCCAAATCGGGAAGCCACCGCCCGGCAGAAGCTGGCGGCCATCCGACAGGGGAGCGACTCCGTGGACAAGGTCATCCAGGAGTTCGAGATATTAGGGCCTGCCTCAAGACTGGGTGACGTAGGGCTGGTCGACCGCTTTGAGCAAGCGATCAACACCCGGCTCCGCGAGAGCATTTACCGTCTCCGCCCCATGCCCACCACCTGGGCTGAATGGAAACGCGAGGCCACCCTCCTCGACAACCAGTGGCGACGTTTCCAGGCCACCCAGCCACGAGCACCCCCACCTAGACCCCCACTCCCACCAACCAGACCCCCTCTAGCCACCACCCCCCCTACGCGCGGCCCACACCCACCACCTCGCGACCTACGCCCGCACCCGCACCCCCAACGCCCACAACCCGTCCCACGCCAGGAACAGGTCCACAGCCAATGGACCTCGACCGATCGAGGACTGACCAAAGACGGAAGGGGTTGTGCTACAATTGCAACGCCCCAGGCCATGTCGCACGAGAGTGCCCGCACCCTAAGGTCCACCGAGTCCGACGCCTGCATCCAGAGGACCTACGAGCGTTGATGGAAGGGCTGAAGAGGCAATTGGGTGAGGGACCAGAGGCAGAAGAGGGAGAGATGGGGCCAGACCCCCAGGAAGAGGATTTTCAGGAAGGCGACCGGTGAGGGATGCGCCCCGGCCGCCTGTAGAAGATAACCCGTGTAAATACCGCAACGTGCGCGAGTCAAAGCCACTGCAGAAATTCCATCGAGTTATCGCAAAGAAAAAGAGGAAAAGCGCATCCTCTACCCACAGAAGTGAGAGACGCCCAGAGCTAACACCCGAAGTAGCGGTGTCTCCACCCGCCATTTACGTCCTTTCCAAACAATCCCCCAGGTCACTCAACCTCACGGTGACGTTGACCGCCCTGACCTCTCTCGCCCCCGTATCAGTGTCAGCCCTCCTGGATTCAGGGGCCACCGGGAACTTCGTGAGCCCTGAGTTCATCCGGAAGCACAGGCTCGAGACCACCCCGCTCCCACAGCCCATACCCGTCCGCAATGTCGATGGCACCCCGAACGAGAATGGGGCCATAACGGAAGAACTAGAAGCCCTCCTGACGTTCGGACGACATACAGAACGGGCCTGCTTTGCAGTTGCAAACCTGGGACGCCAATCCCTCATCATAGGGCACTCGTGGTTGCTGCATCACAACCCAGAGGTGGACTGGGCACGACAGAAGGTCGTCATGTCCCGCTGCCCATCCTCCTGCAGGGGGTCGCGAGTGGGAGACGACCAAGACCTCACGGTAGAGCCCGGGGACGGGATCTATGCTGCGATCCTCCCCCCGGGGTGGGGACATGACCTGAGAGCAACCACGACGCCATCCCAGCGGATGGCCCAGGAGGCCCACGACCCGGGGGCAGAGCCCGTGCCCTTCGAGATGTTGGTACCAGAGCACTACCAGGACTTCCGGGACGTGTTCTCTAAGGAAGCCTTTGACCAGCTACCCCCCCGGAAGCCCTGGGACCACGCCATAGACCTGGTGCCAGACGCGAAGCTACCCAGAGGAAAGACCTTCCCTCTCTCGCGACCCGAGCAGAAAGAACTGGACGAGTTCTTACGGGAAAACCTGCAGAACGGGCGTATACGCCCGTCCAAATCCCCGATGGGGGCGCCAGTCTTCTTCGTCAAGAAGAAGGACGGGTCGTTGCGCTTAGTCCAAGACTATCGGAAACTGAACGAAATCACGGTCAAGAACTCGTACCCGCTCCCCCTCATCTCAGACGTTCTCGCCTGCCTTCGCAACGCCAAGTACTTTTCGGCCCTGGACCTACGTTGGGGGTTCAACAACGTCCGGATCAAAGATGGGGACGAGTGGAAGGCAGCGTTCGCGACCAACCGGGGGTTATTTGAACCCATGGTGATGTTTTTCGGCCTGTGCAACTCCCCCGCGACCTTCCAGACCATGATGAACGACATCCTTCGGGATTTCATCGACCGGGAAGTCGTCATTTGCTACATGGACGACATCCTCATCTTCACCGCGACCCTAGAGGAACACCGGAGGGTAGTACGGGAGGTCCTGGAGACACTGCGAAGGAGGAAGCTCTTCCTGAAGCCCGAAAAATGTAAATTTGAGCGGACACGGATTGAGTACTTGGGCCTCGTCATCTCGGAGGGCAACGTGGCGATGGATCCTGTGAAAGTCCGTGGAGTTCTTGACTGGCCGGTCCCAACCAAAGTGAAGGAGGTGCAGTCCTTCCTAGGGTTCGTGAACTTCTATCGCCGGTTCATCAAGGACTTCTCAGAGAAAGCACGCCCCCTCCACAAGCTGACCCGGAAAACCCAAGCCTGGAATTGGGGCCCGGATGAGGACGGTGCCTTCCTAGCCCTTAAAGAAGCCATCACTACTGCACCCGTCCTCTCCTTCCCTTCAGACTCCGGCCGCTTCAAGCTCGAATGCGACGCTTCGAACTTCGCAACCGGTGCAGTCCTCTCCCAGCTCCAGTCGGATGGGGAGTTTCACCCGGTAGCGTTCATGTCCAAAAGCTTCACGGACGTAGAACGCAACTACGAAGTGTACGACAAGGAAATGCTGGCGATCGTCCGAGCCCTTGAAGAGTGGCGGCACTTCCTAGAAGGCGTTGAAGAGAGGGTTGAGATCTACACCGATCACCGCAACCTGAGCTATTTCCGGACGGCCCAAAGGCTGAATCGACGCCAAGCCAGATGGACCCTCTTCCTCTCCCGCTTCCACTTCACCCTTGTCCACCGTCCTGGGAAGCTCATGGGGAAGCCGGATGCACTCTCCCGTCGTGCTGACCACCCGAAGGGGAGAGACGACAACGAGGGGCTAACTCTTCTCCAACCCGCCTGGTTTGAAGCCCACGCGACAGAGGCAGTTTCGGTAGAAGGTGAAGAGGCGGGTATTCTGGGAAGGATACGTGAGGCAAGGGACCATGATGAGAAGGTAGTGAAGGCCATGCGAGAACTGGGTGAAGGGACGTTAAGGTCGGACGAATGGGAGAAGCAGGGTGACCTGATCCTGTACCGGGGAAGGGTGTATGTCCCAAAAGATCCCCAGCTCCGCCATGATCTGGTACGGCTACACCACGACTCACGGGCGACGGGGCACCCAGGGCGATGGAAAACCCTGGAACTCGTCTCCCGTGACTACTGGTGGCCCCGGATGGCTGAGTATGTCGGACGATATGTACGCGGATGCGACACCTGCAATCGCGTCAAACCCTTCCCCTCACGAAAGGTTGGGAAACTTACCCCGAATAAGATCCCCACCCATCGTTGGCAGGTCATCTCAGTGGACATGATAGGGGAGCTCCCAGAGTCCAGAGGATATAATGCCATCTTGGTCGTAGTAGACCGGCTGTCCAAACGCATCCACGCGGTCCCCACCGTGACGACTGTGGACTCGGAGGGTATCGCACGACTCTTCTTGGAGCATGTCTGGAGACACCATGGGCTCCCGGAAGAGATCCTCAGCGATAGAGGGAGCGCCTTTGTCTCCCGCTTCTCGAAGGAGCTGGCAGACCTCCTAGGTGTCAAGCTGACCCCTTCAACGCCCTACCACCCCCAGACGGATGGACAGACGGAGCGGGTCAACCAAGAGATCGAGGCCTACCTCCGGGTGTTCGTCAACCACCGCCAAGACGACTGGGCGGACTGGCTCCCGCTAGCAGAATTCTCCTACAACAACCGCGTTCACTCCTCCACTCACCGAACCCCCTTTGAACTCGACACCGGCCAACACCCCAGGATGGGGACAGAACCCACGCGCACATCCGAGGTGGAAGCCGCCGATGCATTCTCGTCAAGGATGATGAAAATGCAAGAGGAGGCAAAGGCAGCCCTAGAGCACGCAGCGGACGAGATGGCACGATATTACGACCGGGACCGTGACCCGGCCCCTAAGTATCGAGAGGGCGACCAAGTCTGGCTCAATGCCTACAACTACACGACCGACCGTCCGACTAAGAAACTGGACCACAAGTGGCTTGGCCCCTTTAAGATCACCCAAGTCATCTCCCCGGCCGCCGTTAAGCTCCAGCTCACCGCCCGACAGAAGGGAATCCACCCAGTTGTGTCCGTGACGAACGTCAGGCCACACCTCCCGGACGGTATCGCAGAAAGACCCGCTGACCCACGCCCAGGCCCGGAACTGGTAGAAGGAGAGGAAGAGTATGAGGTCAAGAAGATACTGAACTCTAAGTGGCTACGCCGGAAACTCTGGTATCTGGTAAAGTTCACTGGCTGGCCGAACTCTGAAAACCAATGGCTCCAGCAGGACCACCTAACCCATGCCCCTGACCGAATCGAAGAATTTCACAGGACGCACCCCCAAGCCCCAGGGAGAGAAAGGGAGAACCACCTGGCCGCTTCGAGGCGAAGCGGCTTAAGGGGGGGTGATGTCAGGGCACACCCGCCTGACCCGGCTCCACCCGGCCCAACCTGACCCGGTACCCCGCCGGTCCACCCCTCCTTACCTCCTCCCCCTTTCCCTTCTTCCCCCTCATCCTCCCCTCCTCAGTTTCTCCTTATCTTACTTCTCCTTTATTCTCTCTTTATTCTACACGGACGACTTTCTCTGTATCAATGTACAACTGACCCATCTGCAGTGCGCCCACCATGTACCCGGCCCGGGCACCTCGGGCGACTTCCCGCTGTGCCCAGCACGCGCGCCTGCACCGGATCCCCTCGGGATCTCCCACGGAGACACCCGGGTGGTTACGGCTGTGTGCGAGGGTGACGTGGCACCCGTCATGTGATCCAAGCCGCATGTATATAAACGAACCTGAAGTGGGAACCGAAGAAGTAGCCTTCTTCTCAACTTTCCACTTCAGGTAAGTAGTACAATATTTCTCCTTTAATAATAATAACAACTTTCCACTTCAGTCTAAGTGGCCAGGGACCGCTGTCCCACATCGGGCCTGTCAGTACGCACGCCCGATCCGCCCCCCGCCAGGCTCTCGGTCCCGGACGTTATACCCGGACCCCCTCGACCCCGGACGAGTCCCTGACACTTTGGTCTATCCTCAAGCGGTCGAGGTTCATGGGCTGCAGTCCCCCTCCCGCCACAGGGCACGCTGCGGGAGGCGGCAGTGCAGTGGTGGCTGAGGGGCGTAGGGGTGGGGGAGCTGGGCGTGCTTGCGGGAAGGTAGTAGGGAGCGGGGATCTCGTGGGTGGGAGTTGGGGTCTGACTGGGGGCAAGTGGGGCTGCGTTGCCTGGAAGCGCCGCCACTGGTTGTCAAGGAGGGTGGCCTCACGTTTCCACTCGGCCCAGGTAGTCGGCATGGGGTGGAGGTGGTAGATGCTCTCTCAGAGCCAGGAGTTGATCGCCTGCTCGAAGCGGTCTACTAGCCCTACGTCTCCTAGCCGCGAGGCGGGGCCGAGGATCTCGAACTCTTGGATGACCTTGTCCACAGAGTCGGTGCCTTGTCGCAAGGTGGCCAGCTTCTGCCTGGCCGTGGCTTCGCAGTTCGGGTCTTGAAACATGGTGTCGAGCTCCATGTTGAACTCGTCCATGGTAAGCCTGGGGGAGCCCATCGTCAGCAGCATGATGGTATGCTGCGTCGCCCATGCTCCCGCAGTCCCTCCCTTCATGTAAGACAGGACAAAGAGGATCTGGGAGAGGGCATCAGGAAACTCTGCCGCCTGAACATGGAAGTAAATGCCGCATTCAGCCTTGAAGCGGTCAAGGTCTTCGGTTGCTCCAGAGAAGGGGGTAGGAGGGGCAACTTTGGGCGGTTTGGGTCTGGGGGTGGGTGTGGATGCCGGTGCGGGCGCTGGCGCCAGTGCAGGCGCAGCTGGGGGTTGGCTCTGGAGTTGGCTCTCTATGATGGCCTGGAGCTCCTGGAATCGGGACAGCAGCTCGTCATACTGCTCTTCAGTCACCATAGTGGGGGAGATGGGGGAGGCGGGGGAAATGAGGTTAAAGCCTTCTTCTGCTGTCAGGGACAGCTCCGAAAGCGGCGAGGTCCCGGCATGAGGGACTTGATGGGACAGGTGTCGGCTATGCATAGTGGCGGTCCCGTCGCGGGGTGAGCGTCCCCGACCATTTAGGCTGAAGTGGGAAGTTGAGTTATCATTAAAAGGGGGAAGCTATGGTACTTACCTGAAGTGGGAAGTTGAGAAGAAGGCTGCTTCTTCTGTTCCCACCCCAGGCGCTATTATATACATGTGGTCAGGGTCACGTGGGAGAAGCCACGTCATCTCCGCACACAGCCGCGCCTCCCCAGGTGTCTCTGCAGGAGATCCCGGAGGTGGCCGCTCAGTAGGCAGGAGTGTGTGCACGGCGCATGCGGCGATCAGGGGAGCGGGGTTAGGTACATAGTGGTACATGGAGAAAAGGGAAATCGACCGTAGAATAGAAATAGAGAGAAAAGGGGAAAGTGAGAAAGGAGGGACGGGGGGTGATAGCGGGGAAAGCAGAGTAGGGCAGTATGGCATGGGGTGCGGCGCAGGGTCAGGCGGGTGTGCCCTGACACTGTCCCATACCTCGTACTCGGACACCGCTCATACCTTTGCTCCGAGCCTCCGTCATAGCTCCTACCTCGGACTTTGACTCCACCTCGGCTTTAGTCCATTGCATTGGTGACCTCATACTACGTAAACACCATTGCCAATATTCCTTGGACTTTCAACCCTGCCTCCATAACCTCCGTAAGCTCCATAACCTCCAAGCTCCATGGATCATCTTTGGCACTTTCGCTGCTTGTAATGTATCTCTCGCGTTTTCCCCTCATCCTTATTTGGACTGCTGCTTCTTCCCATTCTAGCCAGTTAGTCATCATCCCCACTTCCCCTCATCCTCCTGCCCCTCTGGGCTTCGCCCTCCTTACCTCCTTTCGGACGTACCACAGGTTCTGCCCTATGACCTTCAGTATCGCTCCGCTTCTGTCATCCCTTTGTTCCCATTTGGACACCTTCGTTCCGATTCAGACCCCCTTTGTTTCCCTGTGCTTTCGCCTTCTCCATTATATATATTGGTGCTTGTACATACTCGTTTTAGTCCTTAGTCTAAAATCGACCTGAAATGCCCCCTAGAGACTTCCTGCTCGCCGCCTATGAAATTAAGGACCAAATGGACAAACAGCAATGGCACAGTGCTCCGCTTGAGTCACTGAGGCCAAGGTCCCTCCTTGCTAAGTCTCCGGTTCCCCTCCGGAATCGTCCGCCCTCGCCCAGTTCTAACAGTTACAGGTAGGCCTGGGGGGATAGTGGTGCCCCTTAATTCTAGTGGGGGAAAGTTGATTCTACGAGATATTAGGGTGTAGCAGGTTTCTTGCCCGGATGTTGTAGCCATGCCAGGGTGGAGATTTGGCAGCGGCGATTCTGGTTTAAATCAGTGGGCAAATTGACCATGCAATTTAGGAGTGGTGTAGGTAATGCTCATTTGGTTGTGGTATGGGTTAGGTCACACAGGTTGTACAGGTTATTGCAGCGGAATGGCAGGTGGTAATTTTTTTGTTTTTCCGCACTTAGGTTGTTGGTCAGGGTTTTCGTCAGTGTGTTGTACATTGTCATAACTACCCTTGAGATCTCGTCCACTGTGGCAGGGGGGGGAGTCTCCCGGCCCTACTCCTATCATGGGCATGGGGAAACTGGAGCCGGAGCTGCAGAGGTATGAGAGGGGGTGTCTCCAGAACGCTCGGGAGATCTGAAACTCGCTTTTGGGATACCAAGTCAAGCTTCAATGGTGCAGTTTGGGTATGTCGTGGATATGCTCTCGGAGGGGTTGTTGGGGAGTCATATGGTTGAGACGCAGATTGGTGTAGTTTAGGCTTGGGTTTTGAGGGTTGTGGCAGAGTCAAAATATAACGTGTCCATGACCAGGGCGATTTTGGGGCCTGGTGTTTTGTAAGGAGTGGTGGCAACACTTGCCCCATCCTTCAACTTATATCTTTATTGTATATATGGAAGTGTGGGAATGTTGCAAGGGTGAATTAGCCTTTACTTCCCCATTGAAAATACAGCCCATTATAGCGTATTCGACAGTCTGGAAGTGTGAGGCAAGCATAATATCGCGCATATAGCGCGATTAAGTAAATAGCTTACACTTTTTTATGCTTGGTGAGTTACATTCAACTAACCCCGTGCTAACCACGCTTCCATTTGATCGGCGTTGCCAAAGCACCCTGGTCAAATTTCATAACCCGGACCTTCTTTCCCCAATGAGACCTAGAAGGGAACCCGGATCGTCGTCCTTCTCAAGGACAACAAGGTATGCGCTGAGAAATGCGCAAGGTCTCACAGCAGACAGCAGTGCCAGCGAAGCTGACACTGCTCAAACCGACTTTGACCTAGCCAGTAATGAAGATGTGTACTCAGAAGATGCTGATGCATCTGAAACATCGGCAGGCACTGAGGTGCCTGCCACAAACATTGCCAACCATGAGGTCGTACCTCAAGGGCCTGAGGACTCCCCAGGTACACAAAGTCCAGGCTCCGCAGTGCCTGAAACTACTTCCTCTACTGCAAGAGGCATGTCTCTAGGGCCTGTTGATACCCCAGACACGTCTAAAACGTCCTCGGAGCCAACATTGGCTGAGATCTACCAGCTGCTCATGTTTCAAGCAGCGAGGATGGACCAGATGGAAACCCGGCTGTCTGAGTCTCAGAGCAGGCTCGAGGACAAGTTCGAGTGCAGGTTCACTGCACTCGAAGAACGACAGAAGAGTCGTTCACACTCTGGTTCCAACCAGAGTGAATCTAGCTCAACTGCGTCCAGTATAGATGCAGTCCCCTTAAGACCTCCATCCACCTTAGGGATGTGCAACGAAAGTAACTCGACCAAAACCCCATTGGTTCCTTCAGAACCATCACGGCCCCCTACCAATTTGTCTCCTCCCAAGGAGACACACCGTCAAAACCCCCTGGTGGTTGAAAAACCACCAACTACCTCAATGCATGTCAATTATGATATGCATTCTAGGAGGAAAAGAGCTCTGCACGATGGGGTGCAGAGCTCCAATACAAATGACGGCGCTAGCTTCGCTAGCGCCCATCCTCCTGATCTCCCACCCGATCCAGGACAGATCGGTGTTTTCGACACGCCTCCTGGGCCCTCTGAGGGCCCTGACGTGTCGAATCCAAAGAAATATGGTACTGCAGATGCCCCAGGCTATGCAGTACCATCTCGACTTCCTGAGGAGCCATCTAACGTGCCTCCAGGGCCTAAAAAGCCCTTTGATGCACCGGATCCCCCTGTACCTGACATAATCGGACTTCTACCCACTCCAAAACCACAAAAGGGCCTTGGCACACCTTCGCAAACTGCTGAAAGTGGCAGTTTTCCAACGATTACGCAGCCCTCAGAAGCCATGAATGGCCAACTCGAAAGAATCGCGCTGGCCATAACGGGTCTCACAACCCGTTTTGACGCATCACAATTAGAGACACGGGAAAAGATGGATGAAATCCATCAAAAACTGGCTGACCTCAGTAAGGGCCCGGTTATCATTCACGATTCCCAGGTCCAATATGAGGCAGTTCCAGATGAGCTGAGAGAAAACTCTCAGCGCCCTCGCTCTGAATCAGCTAGAAGCCGATTATTGACTAATGTGCCTGTCACTGGCACTATTCCACTGAGGCCTTGGGAGGTACTAAACCCTCCAGCTGCCTCAACCTCACGCGTTAATATTAATGCGATTAACACCGGTGTAAAACCCGCTGTAGTATGAAAACCCACCAGGATCATTAATACAGATGATCCTGGCATCCAATATCCTGTTTGGCCTGTGTCAGGGCACACCCGCCTGACCCGGGCCCACCCGGGCCCACCCGGCCACACCACACCCGCTCCCCGCTGTCTATCCCCCTCCCCCCTCCTTCCTCCCTCTCCTCCCCCTCTTTCCCCTTTTCTTCCCCCTTTCTTTATTTCATTCTTCTCATCTTCCTCTTCCTGTTTATTTCTTTCTATCTACACGGACCACCTTCCCTTGTATCGATGTACTATTGACCCGTCCGGCCCACACACCCCGGACGGCTTCCCGCTGTGCCCAGCACGTGCACATGTAGCGGACGCTCTCGGGATCCCCCACGGGGACACCCGGATGCCTGCGGCTGCCTCCGAGGATGACGTGGCACCTGCCATGTGACTCAAGCCGCATGTACATAAATGTACCTGAAGTGGGAACCGAAGAAGTAACCTTCTTCTCACATTCTCCACTTCAGGTAAGTAGTATAGTTTTCCCCTTTAATAATAATAACACATTCTCCACTTCAGTCTGAGTGGCCAGGGACCACTGTCCCGGATCGGGCCCGCCAGTATGCACGCCCGCTCCACACCCCGCGACGGCCTCAGTGCCGGGCATTACCCCCGGGCCCTCTCGACCCCGGACGCGTCCCTGACAGCCTGCTAGCGCCAACAGAACTGAGTCCGACCGAGTGTCGGACTCCAGCCCCAAGAGAGTCCCTTCCAAGCTGAAGGGAAAAGAGGTTGATCGGGGCATGAAGCCCCCTCCAGTTATCTTAAGACCGCAGGCGAAAAATTTCCCTGCGGTACCTATTGTTATTCAGAGCTCGTCTGAGGCGAGCGATGCAGACCACGAAGGAGCCACACCCTGGAAACCACAACATGGAACCGGGTCGGCCATTGTGGTCAACAAAAAGGGCGATATTAAAAGGAGGCAAAGACAAATATTTGCCCCTCCTGCCCCTAGCGAAGCGTCCATGGAATACAGGACGCGAATGGACAGAGATGCTGCTTATCTGTATATGCAGGACAATCTCGACGTCCATGCACAGGAACTAAAACGTAGGTTAAACACCTACAGGCGATTCACTGCACCAGACCCATCTGGTGGATATTACGGTGAGTCGGTCCATCGCAGACCAACTAGAACTGGTAGTCAGAGTGGGCAGTTTGGACTGCCCAGGTGCGAGTCACTGGGAACTCCCCAGCCGACAATCCGCTATATTGGGGATCCTCAAGTAGAGAATCCCCCACCAATCCCCGTCCCCATACAAAAAAGGGAGCCCAGCACTGTGGCTCCAAGGGTAGCAAGTGCTACCCTCCCCAATGATGGATTCGTAGAATCCATGATTCGGTCCTATTCGTGGGACCCAAACAGCATAACCCCCAGGGATCCCGAGGGTTTCATGGATGAACTGGTTCGTCAAAGTACGAACCTAGTCAGGATGAGAATCCTGACTCCACTGCCTCCTGATGTGAGGCCGGAGTTACTCAAGAAGAACTTCGTTCCATTCCCCATGACCCGTTGGTCTGGGGAAAATGATCTCGAAAAATTCGAGAACTGGCTAGTAGAACTCACTTCCTGGATTTCAGGAAATGGGTGGAAGGGTGAGAGCTACAATGAGCTCCACATCGATGCGCTAGTGCACACCTTAGAGGGTGACCCGAAGCAAATCGTGCTTCATGAAGTGAAGCAGGGTTACAAAATTGGGGTCGCCCCCACATTCACTCAGCTTCTGACGAAGCTGATGCTTACTTACGTGAAGAGATCGGCAGCAGTTCCTGCCACCATGCTCTTCAAAACTCTCATGTACAATTCCCAAAAGGGAATCAAAAACTTTTACACAGAACTTCTCCGTGCTGCAGAGAAGATGATAACTCACCCAGATCAGGCGAGTTTTAACGAGCGTTTCTTGAACGCCCTCCCCCTTCAGATGAAGGAGGAGTGTGTGATGCGCGACTGAATATCGGTCGATTTTTCATCCAAAGAAGAACTTTGGACTGCTGTACTCAGGCTAGTCACCCACCTCTCCCCCCCCTAACTAGCTGTTAGAGAGCGTGATGCTTTTGGGTGCCTAACAGGCCTATGAATCATAAAACGTTTTAAAACATTTTAGAAGGGGATCTAGTTGTCAGCAGAAGTGTCCTCAATGTCCCAAAAATGTTCTAGAAACGCTTTCAAAACATCAACTGAATTGGTCTCCATTCCGTCATCTGAATGTCAACGAAAATGTTTTCAAAACATTAACTGAATTGTTGAGATTGAACCATTCTGTACAACTTATCCCACCACCCGCAAAGTTTGTGGGTGCCTTGTCATTCATGGCAGGTCGCAATAGCGCATCAAAAGCACAGGCACCCTTGGGCGTGAGCGTGGGGCATTTTTACTGATTTTTTTTGGCTGTTTCCTGTGGATATGACAAAGAGGATCGCGAAAAAATCAGAAAGACATTGCAAGCAAGACCTAATGTTCTCACGGCCTACGTCTCTCTACCAAATCCCTTGTAGTGGGCAGCAAACAATGCAGTAGGAGCACAAACACCATTGGACATGAGCTTTGGGCATTTTTGCCGATTTTTCACAGCTGTTTGACAACGGGGATCGCGAAAAATCAGAAAAATATTGCCAGCCCGATCTAACAATCTCACGGCCCATGTCTCTGCCAAATCCCAACCGTTCTGAATGGGTCGATAGTACTTGAGCGGGCCAATATATTTAGAAGTTTAGACAGCAGAGAATTTTAAGGGCAAAGTCAATGATTGTACTGAAAGTAATAAGTACAAGGAAGAACGCAATGATAGGATACAGTGCATCTAGGAAAGCATGACACCACCTCCAGGAACATTGAGCGTCACCATCCACTCCCCAGTCTTTGTGTACGACAGCATTTCATACCTATCTTTAATGACTGCCTTTCTACAGGCTTGCGAGTCCAGTGAGCTCCATACAGCCCTGGCAACTATACGTAAAGGGCATCCCGCCTCCGAGTCGGTTGGCCATATCTTGAATTCACCAAAATATGGTTTTGGAGTGTCCCTGGCTTTGTGTATAGCGACCCAGGCCAGCACAATGAGCAAAAAACGCTGGCAGTGTTGGGAGAGGGAGTGGTTCAGGGTATCTTCGATCATGTCCATTGCAAAAGACAATCATACCATGTCCTGCAATGGTGGTTCAGCTGGGGCTGTTTCCAAAGGGGGGAAATGCGCATAAGGAGTACGTTGGCAACATTATGATGAGTCAGACGAGAGGGTGCAAAGGAGGAATCAAGCCAAGCCTGGAGATCTTCCAATGAATGAGCCTGCTCGTGAACAACTCCAACATACTGCAAATCAATGCGGGACAGGAAAGGAGACAAAGTGTGATGAAGATCTTGGTCTTGCAGCACAGCTTTTCCTGGAACAATCGCCCAAGTATGAGGCAAGGGATGGTGATTGACTGTGTGCAGAAGCTGCTTCGCATGTGAACGGGACTTGAGCAATATCGAAACACGGAGGTCGCCACCCACAGACACCTTGGATGCAGGGTGGGCACCATAAACTCCCCAAGCTTGGAACTCATCAACCCATAATAATGGCCAATCGGTGGCATCCTGATAATCAACCTTTTGTAAGGGAACAAAAACCTCGAACCACTTGTCTTTGGGCACAGGGTGGAAGTCGTCTTTCGAGTCATGCTCACGGGAGCAACTGGAGAGGGTGGAGAGGGTGGCGGACCATCAGCGACACCTCTGGCAATGGCATTCATGGTGCCAGTGCTGCCATCGGCCTTCAACTCAGGCATTGGGGAAAGCCGGAGCTCAGGAACATCGATTAGTCCCTTTTGCGATGCTGGGGGCCATGATGGTGATAGTGACCACAATGGTGGCAGTGGCAGTGGCAGTGGCCAAGATGGTGATGATGGCCATGATAGCAATGGTAGCCACGATGATGAAGGTGGTGACGAAGGTGGTAGCGATTGTTGTGGTGGCAGAGACAGCCGGGGTGGCTGAGATGGGATAGGTGGCAGGGGCGGAGTTGAGAGCAAGCAGCATTGGCCGGTGGCTCGTAATGACGAGGGAGGGCAATCAGAGGGCAGCAGTGAGGATGACGAAGGGTGCGGATTGTGGGACTGTGAAGTGCACAGGGGCGGTGGTATTGTTGATACAGACAACAACATAGACTTGAGATGCTCAGATCCCACACGCGATCTCACTATTTCAATGTACTCATTGGACCGTTCGATCCAGTGCTTCAAATACAGATGACGATTCCCTGGGTCGCACCACTTCCACCACAGATATCGAAGAAGAGGAGTTGCATCAGCTGCTTTGATGCTAGTAGCGGTGAGTTGTCGACGAATGCAACTCCACGCATCCATATCACCATGATATGCCAGAGCAACTAAAAGGGCACCCTCTTTACAGTCCTGTGCCAGCGAGTCTGAATCAAGGGTGGACTGAACCAATGCTTCGTATTCTGCATTATCCATGTCCCCCTGGCCTTGAACCGCAAGGGGTTGAAAGGGGGATTGTCATCAAAAGTGAGTGTCATATCCCGCAGCAGCCCCCCCCCAAACACAGTCCGTGGAGGAGCAGGCTGGGTACAACAAGCAGGGAAGTGTTCCTCGATGATAGGAATAAGGCCCTTATTAACTGGATGCAGTTTATTGCGGCCTACATCGCCTATAAAGAACCGACATGACAGGTCAAGGGAAATAACATTTTCCCTAAATGGGCACCATGTGCACGGCCTCACTCGCCATACTTGAGGACGATACAAGCCATCTGGATTTCGGTGGCAGGTGGATAAGCGATGGAGCTCCACAAAATTATGGCAGTGCTGCTGGTCAGCAATGAGTGTTTGGGCATCAAGCATGCCTTCTTCTGGAATGTCCTTGGCCTGTGATGGTTTCCTCAGCGATATGATGCTATGATGCTGCCTCACCACGAAGAGTGGGACACCGTGTCGGTGAAGTGTCTGAAAATCTCCAGACTGGAACAGCTGAGTGACATCATTTGAAGCAAACACGAATGTGGAACCAATAAGGGAAGTGTCGACTGGAATGAAAGGGGGTGGATGGCTGGTCCGTCTGGCAACGAAATCAATGCAATGGAACATGGCATAGTTAGACCACGCTTGCATCTCAAGCCCTCAACGATATGCGATTAAAATCGAGTGTGGATCATGCGGTGGGGCCTTGAGCTTTGATGATAAAAACTGAATCGGACTGGTCGAGCCATCCAGTTGAAATGGGATAGGCACCTTCCAACGGTTAATTATTTTTACCCATCGCCAGAAGCACCCCTCAACAATCTCTAGGAAATCGAAGAGCTCATCATGAAAGTGCCTGTCCAACCGGTGCCCCACGAAATACAGTTCATCCCATCTATGGTTGAATTTGTTGGTTAATTCGCAATAAGAGATGTATGGGAGATGTGGGCAGTTGGAATCATACACGACAGGATATCGAACGTAATCCCAATGATGTTCAAATAAAAATGTGTCTGCAGCAGAGAAAATGGGAGGGGGAATGTTTTGAGAAGGGGACTCATCCAAGGGCTGCCCCAGAAATTCGTATGTACATGCCCTCAGACTGTTCAAAGCCAATAGTGACCAGGAGAATCCATGATACACGATGTGTCGATCCGTTTCTATGAGAGCAGCGGCATCTGTAAGCAACCTGTAAGGGTACTATGACTACAAGTACTCACTCTTAGGATGTATCTCAATACGGTGCTGATTGCGTGCCATTTGATCACCCAAAGCGGCATCAAAAGGCAAAGTACCGTCCACTTCTGTAAATCGGGAGTTCCATTCATCCCACATTACTGGTTTATGAGTTCGATGATTCATAGTGGACATGTCATTCATAAACCCTATGTCCAGCTCTCATTTCGACGCGTTCGACATATCAACCACTCCCACATATGAACTGGAAGCATGTTGCTGTGTCACTTCATAAGGATGAAGGTCAACAGCCACCATATTGCTTCGGCCTGGCAATTGGGGACTCGTGGCTTCCATAGACGTCCTATCCGACTGCCACTCTGATGCATTGGCCGCGACTGCATGCGAACCAGAAGCATGTTGCTGTGTCACATCACAAAGGTGATGGTCGACAGTCATCATATCGCTTTGGCTTCGACGCAACGACATGTTAGACGAACGATCGAGTGATTGACTGGTGAAATTGTTGGATAAGCGAGCCTGGGGCTTAGATGAGGAGGCTTCTAGTTAGTATTATATGTACAGAGCCATCCATAAGTGCACATCCATACCTTAGTCGTTCTGATGAACGCAACGGGAGTTTAAGAGTGCCACAGCAAAAACCATCCCGACACATGATTTCCTAGATCCTATGTTATGTTTTCATTCCTTTACCATTGTACAGGCCAGCGAGGGTGACAAGGATGATTTGTTAGCCATGCCTTAGTGGTATGTGGAATGGAGTTGGCCGAACTTACAGTGTCCTATTCATTTGTCTCATTTGTCCTAACATGGGGAGAAAATAGCGCAGTCCCGACAACTGGCAATTGATGCTGCAATTGCAAGAAATTTAGCATCATTTACTGTGGGCAAAGAGAGGACAACCCTTTGGTACGCCACTAATGTGTCTACCCCATCTCGTGCTGCCATTTGTGAGGGGGCTCGGCATTTGTACAAAGAATAACTCATGTAAAAATTCCACTTAAATCGATTAGGCACTGTTCATCGTTACGTTGACATGGCAATATTGTCATATCCATCCATGGCCATCGACCTCGACCGCTTCTGATCCCTCCGGACTATCTCCACTCCTTCCTCACTAACCTCGGAGCCCCCATATTCCACAATCACCTCCGCATCCCTCGATGGTCACCACCCCCTCTTTTCAATATATTACCTATGCCTCCCTAAGTACGGAGCCCCGAAGGCTTCCGGACAGCTCCGACGTCCGCTAGCGCACTCCCACCTCCGCTGGGCAATACACTCGCTTGCCCTGCAAGCCCACCTTCGGGCCTATCCCTCCTTTCCATTTCTGGGTTATCGCCTACCATTCCGCTAACCCCGTAACCCGACTTGTCGGTAATATTCAATCAGCTAATGTTTAACCCTGTTAACTCCGCTCCGCTTGGCCCCGCCATTTGCGGGCCCGCCCTCGTTGTAACTATATATACTCAACTTGTACATAGGTTACACCCCAGTAATAAAATCGACTAGAGTTTACCCCTTTTAGTTCTGGTTGCCAGTTAGTAAGTTAGGGCATGGATGTGTTACTTGGCACAGCGCTCCTGGCATAAGTCGCTGAGGCTGAAGCCCTCCACCATGGAGACATTCCTTCGTCTTGATCTGGTCTCTGACAAATACTATTATACTCCAACCAGACAAATACATTGGAACAAATGCTAGCACGCACCGAACATGGTGTCCATACAACCTTGAGTGCAAAGTGACATGGCAAACCAAGTTAGGTGTTACAAAAATGGGGCCGGAGGTGCCCATTTTCGTCCGTTCTTGACGCAGGAAAGTGGAAAGTGGAAGTGAGGTGGTTCATTAGGGTTTACAGATGGTTTCACAGATGTTGTAACATGAGGTTTAACAGATGTTAGCACAGCGGGTTTTTTGGTAATTGTTGATGGGTTAAACTTAATTACTATACAAATCATGTGATACAGAACCCATAAGAGTCTAAAATGGGAAATTCCCATTTCCATAACATTAGGAGTGAATACAACGCTTGGCCATGCACAACGCGCTGGGTTGGCAGAACCTAACACACAGAAGAAGGTCAGCTGCCAACTATCCCTTCAAGCAAGAGCCACATACACAGCGAAAACTAACATACTATATCCAAAGATTGGGCATGTAGCACAGATTTGTTCACGCAGCATGAATCGTGCAGAAACAAAAGCGCTGACAGGCTAATGTTCCCCTTGCAGACCATGAGGGCAGCATCCTACATAGTCATCAGGATGACTCCAGCCATACACTGACACTTGCAGCTGGAAACCAATAGCTCCACTAACCCTGGTGAGCCAACAACCCCCTGCATAACCACAATCATAACTTACCGCTTATGCCCGGGCTTTACACTATTGTTCTGGTAACACACACGGACGAGACCGCAAACCTAGCACCTACCTGATCACGAGCACATGAACAACCAGCATAGTGTGCTGGTAATTGCTTAGCTCACTCACCGGCTACTACTACTACTACGACTACCACGACTACCACTGCTACCACTACGACTACCACTGCTACCACTACGACAACAACAACGACAACTACTACTACAGCGACCACGACCACCGCAACTACTGCTACCACTACGACTACAACTCTCTCTCTCCAACCCAACAGAAACAGCAACGGCAACAGCAATGGCAATGACAACCGATCTGGAGGGGGAAAGGATGTTGCGAGTGAAAGCGTTTAAATATCTGTCTGGTGGAAGTGTCTGTGTGCCAACATTGTGGTATGTTTGGGAACCAATATCGTTTGATGCCATTCAACATTATTCAATAGAGTTGGTTATGATGATGAATCCTGGCGATAAAACGATAAGTCCTGTTGCTGATCAAGGGATTTCAGCGCACCGTGCTTGCCCTGGCATTTGTAGGGAGCGCTGATCCTTTAGTCAGGTGATAAACCATGTGGAAATTGTATAAAAATCCTCAAATCTTGTTGCACTCGCATCTCAACCTCTGTCGAGTTGCTCTGAGAGATGGCCTTTTGTTGCAAAGATTTGGGGAAATGGTCGTCATGATTCCCTCTCAATCCTCACATTTGTATAGGTTCGCATGCGATCTCACCATCAACTCAGTGGAGATGAATTTCAGCGAGTCCAAGTTAGGGGGCCATCATTTCTGGAAGTGTCCTCAGGTGGACAATAGATGTAGGGTATTCCGTGAGTAATTAGTTCTATGTTGTTTCATTCAAATAACTGCTATGGGCAGTTAAGGGCAATCAGATCGCGATTCCAGAGTTTAACAAACATCGGATTAGAGGGCCAGCTTTTACCGAGTATGTATATTCATGACCTGTCTATTGTATCCATGAAACTCATTGTATTGGCCGGGTTCACATGAATCAATATTCAAAAGGATGCCAACGCCGATGCCGAGCACTATTATCATTGATGGTATGAATCACAGCGCGGCATCACAGCCTGCAGCACAATCCGCTGCCACCATCCTGCCAGCTTCTCCTAAATCTGCCATTCAGCAGAGGACTTTCAGGTATTCGCTCATATTTCGATTGCATTGCACTACTCACTACTGTAATAATAGAGCTAGATCAAACGTTTCTTCCCCCATTGCCTCCACTCCAGTTTTGCATCAAGCTGAAATCTCGTCAAGGAGGGCAATGCTTTCTCGGATCATTGAATTGGAAGATCAGGTTCGTTCCCTGGAAACCCAGAAGCATGACCTCAAAGAGGAACTTGATGCCCTCGAAATAGAGAATCAATCTCTGTTCCTTAAGAACGAGGATTTGCAGAAGAAGGCGAATGACATTGTCGCTGCATTATGTACTATTGTTGACAACCACTGAACAGCTTGAGACTTGTTGCAATATAATGTATTTGTCCTTCTCGATGTCTGAACTACAAAATAATATTGACCCGCTTCTCCCCGTGGGAATCCAATCAATAATGGGGTATGGATGTCTCCCAAAACAGGCACTTAGTTAGGGTCATGAATGCATGCATCACTCGATGCCCTCTACCTGTTTACCAAATTTAATTCAGTCTTACCCCTAATTCTGAGTTTACAGAATGGGCTTCCAATTGCCGATTGTGAAGGCCCCAATTCCCATCCATGAAACACCTGCCGTTAGACCCGGCGTAACTGTCCATTAGACTGTATACTCACCCTTGCTCAGTGCACCATAGCTATTGCGTATTATTTGAGCCCCACTGATAGATAATGTTAATGTATTGCATTAGCCACCCAGGACTGATCATCTCGAGTTCAGTACAACTGCAACCCCGTTTCACCTCAATATCAGCTATAACATTGTTGGTATCATTGGCCATATAAACTAATTTGAACCCCCAATGAAAGTATGGTAGTGTCTAGGGAATATTCATGACACAGATGTGTCGGAATTATCAATGCACGTGCTGCAGCCGTGTGACATAACATGTTAAATGGTGTTTGAAGAAAAAAGTCGCATCTAACATCGTTTCAGCATGCCATTCCCTGTTCAACTCATGTTCTGTAGCATAATTAGGTATCTTGGAGCTAACACAAAAATCAAATGAATAATCTTAATTCTGACGGTTCCCTGCCATGTTCATGCTCATCACTGTCCGGAGTGATTCAGGGGCCGATTTCCCACTAAAAACCCCGTTCAACTCGCTTGCAGTATCTAGCAACACCCTCAGGACACTCAGGTGCTGCTCCACCATGCTGAGAGGTCAGGAGGATTGAATTGAATATCAATCAGCATCTTATGGTAATTGGTGCATGTATGTACAATAAATTAAGTTTGTTTTTACATCGGTATAGACCATTGTGCTTGCTGTACCGTCAAAATGCTTAGACGGTGAGAAACAGCACTTCCGCGTAGCGTCTAATACCTGAGGCTGGTGTATGGCCACATGAGTTCCCATCAAACGGGACAATCCCAGCTGGTCCGAACATGCCAGATGTTAATTGTTAATATTACTATATAACAATATAACAATAAATTCGGACAACTCCTTACTTTTGTTCAGTCTCGTGACGAAAGTGTGGCATTGATAGACCTTCCTTCCATGTATTCCGTCATCTTCAGAATAATCATGGCCTCTTTAGAGTAATTGCTCCAAAGACAACACAAGTGAGAAGCATGGCCCCTGTACCAAATTGCGGAAGCAATTCCCTTTCGATGAGGCTCTTGCCTCACTGATCAGCCCCATCGATGGTGTTCACTTCCACGTCACTGTGCTGAAGACAGCACCTGCGACTGAGCTTATTGGATAACTATCTATGCTTGCTTCATCTTCAAGCAGCATCGTCGTCGAATTCTGGGCCACATATCTGATTTGTTAGTGCAGCCTGTTTTCAACTATCGCCGTAAAGTTGTTGAGGTGAATTTCTTTCTAGACTAAGCCTCCCCTGCCTGTCGCGAGCTGGATCTATCGTTGGGGCCGTGGCTTGATGTATCTGTGCTTGCCTCATCTGTGAGCCATATCCTCCATCAGCAAGTATCCCTTGATATCTATTTCCTCATCTAATTGTCAGTACTTCCTGATATCATCTACCTCCGTGAAGTAGCTGAGACCAATTCTTTTTCAGGTTAAGCATCTTCCCCTTCCTATCAGGAGCTGATTATACCTATCGTTGGTGTGCTCTTCAGTGTTACTGCTCTGAAGACAGCGCCTTCAAATAAAGGTTGTCTTCGGTGTCCATCTATGTTTGCCTCACATTTGAACCATGCCGTCTTTTATCAGCGAGTTCAACATCCAACACTTCCTCTATGTCAGGCGTTTACCAATTCAGAAAGTTGCTCAAGTCATCTGAGAAATATCACGCTTCCAAGGCATCATCGTCCACAGCCAAAAGTGAGACCCTGCGCCAGCTGCATAGCATCCCCGGAATTGGGCCCTCTGTTCCACGTCAAGACCCAACCAAGCAGCCTGAAACCCAAGCATCAGCTGCAGATGCTCAATTCCCTGCCTCTGTCTTCCATGCTGATCAGCTTGAAGGCTTCGAAACATCTGATCCGCCCCAGCCCCAGCACACCCGATCCGCACTGTTCATAGGGGTCATTCCCATAAGCTTGGATGACTCGAAAGTTACAGTAGCCTGCACACCCCTGGAGGCTCGCCGGTCTAATCATGCCATGAAGCGTGCGAAGCAGCATGCGCATTGGGATGGTACTGTGCTCCCACAACTAATACCTGTGTACACGCAATGGAAACGTTTGCATCATTCCGGGGTCTCACCTGTGGCAGATGCTTGCAATTGTGGGTGTGGCCACCAGCCACTCAAAGTCACATGTGTGCACTTTGACTGGAAGGAAGAGATTCTTCTTCTTGTTTGTGATGTTCGTCCATCTTACATTCAACTCATCGAGTGAGGCTTGTTTCCATGTGCCCCATACTGCCCGTTGCTTGCTGTGAGCATTGATATGTTGGAATGGGTCTCATTGTTATTCAGATTCACTGCACCAAACAACCGAGCATGGGCAGCCACCACTCAAATAATCCTTCAAAGCCGTGGTTACAGTTTTGAGACGAGAGATTCCCTTCGCAGGCGCTTTTCCAATGCTCTCAAATATTACCAATGTCTTGTCTCCCTGGTTCAAGCGGAGTTGGTGAGCCTGGCATGAGCCCACACAGTTCTGTCTCCAAACAGGCTCGACCCACGTGCGATGGGTGGCAGCGGCCCCCACACGGACCACCAAGATCCTCCGGTACCCCTTCCTGTTAGATCTCACTCAGAGGAGCCTCACCTCCGTACCAAGTTTGATGCCACTACTCCTATCCGGAGTCATATCTATGAGAACACCCATCACATCCCCAATCAGAGTGACACAAACAGGGATCTTCCTAGTCATTATCTCCGTTCTCAACGCCCCCTCTGCTTTGGTGGACCTCACGCTAAATCTGAGGAACTCCAGACAATTGTATGTTGTGATGCCAATTTCCAGTTGAAGCAAATAAAGGACAAGGATCACTGAGGAGCAATGGAGGGAGGTGTGGGCAGTAAAGATCCTACATTCATTTCACCACGAACTATCTTCCTATCCGATGAATTTGTCGCATTGTGGAAAGATCATGTTGAGAAGATCCGACCTCCTAAAAAACTCTCCAAGAAGCTGTCAGGAACGTGTCGGACACGTATCTGGGTGACCCGCAAGGCATGCGAGGTCGTCCGGGCTCGTAAGGTCGGAGGGGTGGGACTTTAGCTTCAGCGACTCGGGTGGAGCGCTGTGCTTCGTTCTTACGTTGGTGTCCCAATTTCAGACAGAAGCCTTACGATGAGGAGAAGAGTCTAGAGAGGGAATCCAAGTCGATATACGAACTGAGGTACATCCGGTGTAACCTACATGCATTATAAACACAAGTAACTAAATAAGACCGGCCTGGAAGGAGTGGCAGATCAAGCGTGATATTAATGAATGAAGAAAGAGACAAATAGTTAATATTGGCAAACTTGGTCAACAAAAGGCAAGCAAGAAAGAGGAACAATAGTCCGCAAGTGGACAAAAGAGAAAAGGCCATCCAGCTGCCTAGCAAGCTGTCCGGCTGGCGGGTGGACAACAACGAAGCGGGCAACTGTCAGGGCACACACCCTGACTAGCCCGGACCCGGACCTGCGTCCACCCGCTGCGCTTCCCACATGCACGCACGCTCCGCACACCGCATGCTCCGGACCCGGTTTCTACCCCTTCATGTGACTTCCGGGTATCCCCGGAAGTTTTGCTGATATTGTGGCCACTGTGGGAAGATGAGAAGTTAGCTTCCTTCTCATCTCCTTACCCACAGTAGAGTTGTGCCCTGGATAGGGCTGGTTACACCTTAGGGCTGTGGACCATAGGGGAGGGTCATGGGGACCCAGGAGTCGTCCCCTGACAGCAACCTAGGTTGGAAGGTACGTGCGCAGGGGAGGAAGTGCGGATGAGGGTGACAGGTGGACGGATGGATGGGCGGATGATGATGATAGTGGGCGGGATGGGCCAAGTGGCACTAGGACGCGTTGACAGAAGTGATGGATATGTCGGGTCGTGACAGAAGTGCAAGCATCATGAGGAAGAAGCTGTCGATCTCAAACGTGGCTCAGCCGATGCAGAAGATAGGATAGAATCCAACCTACCGGTTCCAAACTCCACGTATGATGCATGCTCTGAGTCTGTCATATCCATTCCTGGCCATCAACTTCCACTCCCTCCGATCCCTCCGGTCTACCTCCACTCCTTCACTAACCTCGGAGCTCCCGTATTCCGCAATCACCTCGGTACCCCTCAATGATCACCACCCCCTCCTTTCAATTTATTACCTACGCCTCCCTAAGTACGGAGCCCCGAAGGCTTCCGGACAGCTCCAACGTCCACTAGTGCACTCCTGCCTCCGCTGGGCAATACACTCGCTTGCCCTGCAAGCCCACCTTCAGGCCTATCCCTCCTTTCTGTTTCTGGGTTAACACCTACCATTCCGTTAAACCCGTAACCCGACTCGTCGGTAATATTCAATCGGCTAATGTCTAACCCCGTTAGCTCCGCTCCGCTTGGCTCCACCATTTGTGGTCCCACCCTCATTGTAACTATATATATACTCAACTTGTACATAGGTTACACCTCAGTAATAAAATCGACTAGAGTTTACCCCCTTCAGTTCTGGTTGCCAGTTTAGTAAGTTAGGGCATGGACGTGTTACTTGGCACAGCGCTCCTGGCATAAGTCACTGAGGCCGAAGCCCTCTGCCATGGAGACACTCCTTTGTCTCAACCTGGTCTCTGACAGAGTCCTTCATCGCTGCCGATGGGGAACGCATCAAGGCTTCAACTGACTACTTCACGGATACCGGAGTCATGGCTATCCTGTGCCATCATGACATACCCCTCTTCCTTGTCAACATCCAGACCGCTGGCAAGAAGCAGCACTACCTTTTTGCACTGATTGCGAAATTCTTTGAACACATCCCAGACCACTGGCAAGTGGGAATACTGTATAACATAGGGTGTCAGGGAGATCGAACTTTAAAGAAATATGATATAGCGCCTGAATGGGGACCCTGTATTGCATGGGGTGTTTCTATTTTCCATGCATATGGGCATCAATTTGCGTGCCAACTCTGGTATCATCCACGTAAATCAGAGTGCTGGGGCCTCACCGATCACGAGGGCTGCGAGAGGGTGTGGAGTCAACTTCGGCAGTTGGTTCCGGGGCTTCGCATTACTGGCCATTATCGTCGCTTCTTCTTAATCGATATACAAGCCGAGCACATCGAGTCAGCAAAACTGCCTGATGCTGGCAAATGGCTTAAAGACCGTTTCAAGAGAGCCAATGAATGACTCCAGAAGGTCACAACTCACCTGGCGACAAACAACCATGTTCCTATCCCGGAGTTGTTGGAGCAGTTTGACAATCAACGCCGATATTACAGTAAGCCTTTGGAGCGTCAATCGAAAACAGCTGCCCAGAAGGCCATGGATTGAGTCGGCTCCTTGAGAGCCGCTTTGAGGACTCAGGAGGCACTCTATGATGAGGTTGTTAGTGCTGAATCGGGACATGAGGATTATGTTCAGGATCCTGAGTTGCAAGACTTTGTGCAGAAAGTTGCAGCTGAAGTGGCTAAGCTGAAGCAATCCCTCACCACTGCTATGCAAGCCATCGGTGCTCAGGGTGATGCTGCTGTCGGGGAGTTGGAGAAGCTGAAGAATGATCAGTGGATGAATGAACTCCTCAACTTTCGAGTCCTCAGAGCTCAATTGATACGGAAACTACGTTCAAGACGGCTCGAACTCAATGTGCTTGATCGCTCAAAGGCTCGTACTATTGACCAAGGCATGAAGGCCCATGTGGAGAAAGCAGTCAAGAGCCACTCATCCAGCATCAATGCCACATTGCATAAATACAATGAGAAATTAGTGCTCCTAAAAAGGCTACAGCTTTCTAGCCCAGCAAATAAGAACAGCTACCTTCCGCCCCTCCTTAGCAAAGAAACTATCATGAAATTGGACGTTGACCAGGATCTCTGGCATGAGTACATCGATGTCGATCCTGGAAAGGATGCGCTCTGTCAGAAACTGTATTCGAGGTGATCGCGGGAAGCGGAGCAGAGTACGGCGGCGTGAGTGGTCACTTAGCTAATGAGCTACTCCATTGCAAGGCGTCGTGGGGGTTGGGACTTCGGCTTCAACGACTTGGCCAGAGCGTTGCGCCACACGTTCTAGGCTGTCCCGTATTTCACGTTAGCGGGAAAGACCTTGCGGCGACGTTGACTTAAGTGGGGATGAAGTTGAGAGGCGAACTTAGGATGAGAGTACTTGGGGGGGGAATTCTAGTCGATATTTGAACTAAGGTACATCGACAGTAAACTACAAGTATAAATACGAAAGGAGAACAGAGAAGGGGCCGGTCAGTCCAGCACGGGACAGGAGCAGGATGGTAAGTACGACAGAACTAAAAGAGCAATGAGGACCAGGGAAATGGAACAGAAGAAATGAATGGAACAGAGGACAGCAAAGTTGGGAGGCAGAATGAATAGGCCGACAATCTAGGTGCCAATATGGTGGTGGATCAGAATGTCAATATACGAATAAATCAAATGTCAATAAAGGAATAAACCAAATGTCAATAAGGAGCGGATCAGCAGCAACCATAATAACCGCTAGTTAGTTAAGCGAATGAATAAGAATAAAACGGTATCGGCCGAATGGCTGAGGAACCCAAGTGGTGGCGGGAGAACGAAGAAGGTGCTGCTATGGGGCCGTAGAACGGGAACCACTATCGGCGCCACTAAGTGATGGGCAATGGCGCGATGTCAGGGCAATAGCCCCGAACCCCGAGTCACATGTAAACTAGATAGATATAGTCACGTGGACAAGCGGGAACCTCCGGGTAACCGCTTACACACCACCGTAAAATACATCATCTTGTATCACTTACGGCTTTGTGTGCTGAGCAACCCCAAAGACCTCACACTTTTTTAAGTGCATGAGGTGTGTTTTACAACACAACCCACAACTATAAAATCTCAACATCTGATTCGGAAGCGCTTATGGTGCCTAAACACGCCCGCAAGGGCAAGGTCGCATCTGCAGCGACGTTAAAAAGAAGCGAGCGGTTTATTAAGAAACCGCAATCTCCCATCATGGGAGATTCAAACCAAAAGCCGTCGTCAGATGACGACGAGGATCAACGCGATCCGGGAAAAGCAACCACTTCAGGGCTGGTCCCTGAAGACTTTAGAAACTTACGTGGAGTAAGTGCGGGGCAAAATACCCCCAGAACTCCACAACAAACCGATCTAACCCAAGCTGGGGAAGATCCCTTACCTCCCCACGAGGTAATCGACTTGCGCGAAAAACGCGTAAGCGCCGAACGATCAGCCCAAAAAGCTGATCGGATAGAGCCGCAGGAAACCCCAGGGCCCCACTATCCCCTAGAGTTCCCAATCACGTCCCCAAGTCAAGCCCTAAAGGCAGACAAAGGAAAACAAAGGGAAGAAACCCCGCGTCGGCTATCCGAAAAACTACTGGACTTGTTCCAGGTTCCGTCCGAATGGAGGACGGAAAGTGAAGATCAACTTCTTCTCAGGCTGAAAGCCCGAGAAGGCGCGAAAATACGCCCTGAGAGCAGGATCTCTCAGAGCGCGGAAGCTCCAAAAGAGCCTCTGCTGTTTACACCCCCACGCACCATGCCAGAAAAGGCAAGGTCGCCAACTTCGGAGGAGGTCTCCGAGATAATGAGGAGGAGGCGAACTGAAATGAGGGAGTTCGCTGAGGAAGCCTTACGTAAAAATAAGGAGAAACCAGCGAACAGACCCCTCTATGAAAGGGAAGCACCCTCCGCAACGGCCTCGCCAAAACAAAGCGAGCGTGGAGTGTTCACTCCAAGAACCCATTCTGGAACTCCCAGAAGCGGAAATGTCAACTGGGGAGAGTCACTGCTCGCCCAACCAAACTTCCTCCTGGAAAACCAGGAATCGTGCATAATAAACGCGATAAACTCGATCCAGAAAAAGATCGAGGAAACGAACCATAATAGCATGGCTCGTCTAGAGATAACTCTAGAAAGAATGGCCAACGCAATCGACGCGTTGACAGAAAAAATCAGCGAACAAACAGATTTGCTGAAGGAAATAAACTCCTCACAAAAAAGTGAGGAAACAAATAAACACCCCTGGACCACGGTCCAGGACATAAATAGAACTCGTGAAAAATTCACGAAAAGAACCACCAGTGAAAGCACACTGGAATATCACCAGCGACTCGACAGAGACGCTAAGGAGATCCTTCTCCCAAGGATAGGAGAAGATGATGCCGAGAGAAGACATCGTTCAGAGATCAGAAGGAGAATTGGCACGTACCAAAGGTTCGGCCAAACATCCAATTATGACGGACCTCTCGAACAGAGAGGTAACGCATTCATACCCTCTCAAAACAATGAGAGAATACAAATACAACTTCAGGCGAATCCGCCTGAAACCAAAGAAATGCTGCGAGAAAGATTCCCCCCAGCAAAAACCCCCCCAAAGGAGAGATCTCCATTGGACAGCGACCCCGCGAAGGCAGGGGAGCAAGAAGAGTACCTGGAGAAATGGTACGAAAAGGCCATAAGAATGGCCGAAGTGAGAATACTCACTCCCTACCCAGAAGGAGTGAAGCCAGAAGCCCTAAAGAATGGGCCGGCATTCCCTGACAAGAAATGGTCAGGGGAGAACGACATGGAATCGTTCTGGCAGTGGTTCACAGAACTACTGGGATTCCTCGCCTCGCGAGGATGCAAAGGTCCCCAATTCGACGAAGTCCACCTGGACTGCTTGATTCGTGGATTAGGGGGACCCGCATTTGACCTCGGAATTAGACTCCGAGACGAAACTCTCCTCAGAGGAGACGAGGGCATGTTCCTCGAGGTTCTCAACATATTGATGAGAACCTTCATCAAAGCCTCCGCCGCGTTGAACGCGACAAAGAAATACCGCAACGTCAAATACGAAGCGGAAAAAGGCCTAAAACAGTTCTACTTAGAACTGTCAAAAGCAGCGTCCCAAATGGTGACGCCGCCAGACCAGGCGTCCTTTAACGCCAGGTTCTTAAACTACATTCCCCTCGAATGGAAGAGGGAAATGATTGCTCATGATAGAATCAGAGCAGACTTCTCCTCAAACGAGGAGATGTTAAAAGCAATATCTCGTGTAGACGAGATAATTGACGGGCTGAAGATGTCCTCAGCCTACAAATCAGGGTACTATACCCGAACAACCACCACGGCAACAACGAGCCGCGGCAAAGCCCTCCCGTCAGGAAAGAAAGCGGAAGAGCTGAAACCCAGATGGAAAGAGGATACATCCTCGAAAAACTCGAGGAAAACTGACCAAAAGTCAGTTCCAATTTGCGGCAAATGCGGCAAAATAGGGCAAACGAAAGATTGCCCAAGACACAATATAACGAGCGATGAAAAACCAAGGCGTATAGCTGCCATGGAAATCGCGAACTCAACAGATGAAGAGTCAAAAAGCTCATCAGATGAGAAACCAGAGAACAACTCTGGTAACTCCGAAGCATCAAGCTTCGAAGTGGAGGACCCATACGAAGGACCTCAATACTCACCTGACTCAGAGGGTGAGGAAGTCAACGTTGGGACCATAAGAATGGGCCCAATGTCAGTCGTCGACCACGATGACATAAATTATAAAATCAAACTGGCTGTAGCACACCAGTTAGAAAACACGGCAGACGAAAAAGTCGCCGAAGCCTTGGTGGAAGCACCAAGAAAAGACGCCTTGGGGAAATACACCAAAGTACCCAAGGAAAACAAGGACAAAGGGAAGAAGGACCAAAAGTCCATCGAAACCCAGTCCCCTTTATTTGATGCGAAATTCCGCATCTCAAAAGACGCGGGAAAATACCCCGTAAACAGACCGCTCTCAACAAAGAGAACGCTAACGGCTCACATAAAAATAGCAGGCATAAAAGCCTATGCGCTATTCGATAGTGGAGCCGAAACGGACGCTTTATCGCCGGACTTTGTCCGCGCGGTCCACATCCCAATCCTTCAACTGGAGAACCCAGTCGTCCTCCAAATGGGGACGAAAGGAACAAGATCACAGATCCTGTTCGGAACTAACGTGGACGTTGAGATCAACGGCCACGTAGAAAAACACTACTTCGATGTAATTAACATCGACAGGTACGACGCCATCTTCGGCGCCCCCTGGTTAAACAAAAACCAGGTAAGCTTAGACTTCCGGTCCCACAAAGTGAGAACGGCGAACAAGGGCAACATAGACACCCTTGGAATAAGCGAAGACCGTGTGACGAGATCACACGGAGGGAAAACTCGAGCAAGAGCCCGAGAACAACCAAAAAAGAAGCCCCCCTGACAGGGAGGCGGGACTGAAACACACCTCAGGGTAATCACAAGAAAATACCCTGAAGGTTGGCCCAATCCTAGTCCGGAAGGACTAGAACTTCCAGACGTACCACACCTGGAAGGTCTCTCCATGAACAACCCCGAGTTCGAAATACTCAGGGAGTGGTGGAGAGAAAAATTTGAAACCGTAATGGCGCCAGCGCCATTAGAAATGCCTCCCCTGAGGGAAGTGAACCATCGAATCCCGCTGAAGGATCCGAACAAGAAATTTCGGGAAAACACCCCGAGATGTCCCGCAGCACTGCAGGAAGCACTAGCGACCAAAATAGATCGCTATGTAAAAGCAGGATGGTGGAATCCCGCGAACAGCGAGCGAGCATGCCCGCTACTGTGCATCCGCAAAGCAGATGGATCTTTGCGCACGGTAATAGACGCGAGGAACCGTAACTCAAACACGATCCTCGACGTCACACCAATGCCAGACATGCGACTGATCCAGGAATCAGTTGCCAGAGCAACATACCGATCAAAGATCGATATGTCGGACGCGTACGAACAAATACGCGTGGATCCAGATGACGTCCATAGGACGACATTCTCCACGCCCCACGGGACGTATAACTCGAACACGATGCAGCAAGGAGACTGCAACGCTCCCTGCACCTTCCAGCGCGCACTGACCTGGGAACTACGAGGAGAAGTAGGCAGACGCCTACACGTCTGGTTCGACGATATATTCACCAGCACAAGCTCGGTGGAAAACCACAATAAAGCACTATTGTGGTTATTCACTCGCCTAAAAGGGGCGAAATTCTACATAAGCCGGAAAAAATTCCAGCCATTTGCCCCAATCCTAGACGTTCTAGGAAGCCGAGTGGACGAACAGGGCATCCACGCTCAAGCGGATAAAATGGAAAAAATCCGCAACTGGCGAGAGCCAGCAGACCACACAGGAGTCCTAAGATTCCTGGGAATGGTAGAATATCTATCGATATTCATGCCAAACGTCAGCGGTTACACAGGACCACTGCAAACAATCTGCTCAAACAAGCAGACATTCAGGTGGACACCACTCCACCAGAAATGCTTCGACGAAATCAAACGTCTAGCATGTAGGGCTCCGATCCTGAAGCCCGTCCAGTGGAACCCACCGGAAAGCCTCTCAGAAGAAGAGAGGACCAAACTCCACGTCTGGGTCATAACAGACGCATGCCCAGCAGGCATGGGTGCATTAATTGGACAAGGCGAAAGGTGGCAGACTTGCCGCCCGGCCGCATTCATGTCCAAAAAGTTCACCAACACACAACGTAGGTACTTCGCCTACGAGCTCGAGGCACTGGGTGTCCTCGAAGCGCTCATGAGATGGCAAGACGACCTCATGGGAGGCCGTGAATTCACAGTAATCACGGACCACAAAGCTTTGGAATATTTCAAAGCGAAAAACCACAACTCAGGAAGACACCTGAGATGGCAAGCCTTTTTCGCAAGCTTTAATTGCGAAATAAAATACGTGGAAGGCCACAAAAACAAAGTGGCAGATGCACTCTCAAGATACTACGACTCGTCAACGGACGAGGATCTGCATTTCGACGACTATGTGTCGGCGGACATCCACCTGGACAAAAATGCAGAAGATATCATTCCCGACAGAATCGAGGAATACGAAGAACTGCTACTAAGCAGTACCCTGAGCAAAAACTCAGAGAAAAAGAGACTCGCAGCGATACGCGCGAAAAACACCCTAGAGGAAGCTCTAGGGGGGAGCGATAACCTAGAGGAAACTCTAGGGGGGAGCGCCCAAAATCTGGAAGAAATCATAACTCCAGAAAAGAACCTTCGAAAACAATTCGAAGAAAAAGACCTCATTGAGGCAATAAAATCTGGATACTTGAAAAGCCAGATCCACCGGGAAATCCTAGAGAACCCGGGGAATTTCCAAAACTTCTCCGTAAAAGACGGACTGATAACCCGACTTGGAGAAGGAGGAACGACCCAGATAGTAGTCCCGAAAGGAAACTACGAAAGGAAGTCCATTCGGGGAATAATCCTCGAGAGCATCCACGAAACACTTGGACATCTAGGATCCAAGAAAACAGTGGAAACCCTCCGTCGACACTTCTGGTGGAAGTCGATGAGAAAAGACACCCACAAGTTCTGCAGGTCTTGCGGAACTTGCCAAACAACCAAGAAAAGCACCAGGAGAAATCCCAGAATGCTTCACCCACTCCCGACCCCCGAGGCACCATGGTCATCAATAGCCATGGACTTCACAGGTCCATTCCCAACAAGCTTGGGATATGATTACCTCTGGGTAATCATCTGTAGGTTGACGTCCAACGTCCACCTAATTCCAATAAAAACAACAACGAACGCACTAGAACTAGCATTCGTATTTCTTCGTGAAGTTGTAAGACTCCACGGTCTACCACACTCGATCATATCAGATCGAGACTCGAAATTCACGTCAAAATTTTGGCGCGAACTACACCGAATACTCGGTATACAGTTGAAATTCACAACTGCATTCCACCCGCAAGGCGACGGCCAAGCGGAAAGAATGATACAAAAAGTAGTACAAATACTACGCGCGATGGTTAGACCAGACCAACGCGACTGGGCAGCGAAACTGTCGATGGCGGAATTCGCGATCAATGCGAGCTCGAACACATCGACAGGATTTGCCCCGTTCGAATTAATCTACGGCCATATGCCAAAAATGTGCCTAACAGCACCACTCTCGGACTACCCGGGAATAAACGACTTTGCTCAAAAAGCGAAGGAAAACCTCATGGCAGCACACGACGCGATAATACATAATCGCGCTGCTCAAACAATCCAGGCGAATAAGAAAAGACGCCCGGACCCGCCTTTGAAAAAAGGCGAGCTCGCATACTTATCCACAGATAAGCTGAACCTACCCAAAGGCAGGGCAGGAAAACTAAAGCCCCTATACATAGGGCCTTATGAAATCCTGGAAACATTTCCAGAAACGTCCAACTACGTCCTCAAGTTGCCACCACAACTTGAACAACGCGGAATCCACCCAAGATTCCATGTATCCCGGCTAGCACCTCACGAGCCGAATGACCAGGAAACCTTCCCAAATAGGGAAGTAAACATATTCTACGATTTCGGGGAAGACCCTGATCGCGAAGCAGTAGTTCGCGAAATCCTAAACCACGCGTGGGTTCTCAACGAACTCTGGTTTAAGGTTAAATGGGAACTAGGGGACACCACATGGGAACCCCTAGGAAATTGCGACGACCTCGTCCACCTGGACGAGTACCTCACCTTACAAAATGTAAGGGAACCAGAAAAACTCCCTATCAAAGAAGACAGGGAACTCTCGGCATTATTACGCCCCCAAAAACGGAGGCGGAAGAAGTAAAGCCGAGGGACGATGGCCCACAGCCAAGAGCGTGGGAAAGTTCTGGGCGAGTAACTCGCCCGGACAGCCACACCATGTACAAGAAATCACATGGGCTAGGCAAGCAACTCACCTAGACCACGTGAACCACAGGCTCACGTGCAAAAGAACACACAACCGCGGCGAATCCCACGCACACAAGAACGAAGACCCATCCCACCGCCACGAGTAACATAACGACGAGATGTCGTTCTCTGGGGGAGGCAACCCTCGGTTCGATCCAAACAAACCGCCGGATATCGAAATACGACAACCCGGGGAGCAAGGCTCCCCGGAACAACAACAACACCAGGCGCAGATAAGCGCCATGGATTACACGACGCACGCAGCACAAATGAGTGCTGCGAACCATCAACCATCCGCGTTGCCAACAGGCATCGCACACCCCCAGCCTCCCCAAAGAGGCTTCCAACCATACGCGGTGCAAACTGCACCGATGGCGCAACAAGCGCCATTCCAGGGGCAGCATTTGCTGCTGCAGCCCCAGGCATACTCCCCAGGGAACTTCCCTGGCCAGATCAACCCCTGGTTTAGCCAATTCGGCCCAGGTCCAACAACGCCCCAGCCAAATGCAGGCTGGGAATCAGCCATCGCGTCAGCGGTAGCTGCTCAGACAGGTCAACTCCGTGAGGAGCTGAAAGAAATGAAGTCCCTCGTAGGAGGGAGACGAGGGAGCGACAGCGGCTCCTCGTCCAGACCGTCCAAGCGGGCACGGTCTAATAACTCGAGGGCGTCAGAAGACGCCTGCGACCATTGCGCCCACTGGAGGCGCGAATACAATAGAGCACGAAGAGATGCTGAGGGCATCTTTGACTCTCTGAAAGACGCAGAGAGAGAAGTCGATCTCCAAAAAAGGGAGATCGAATTACTGAAACGCGAGCTCAGAGAGGCACGCGCACTGGCAGACCTCGCTGCCAAACCCATCATGACGGGGGCCTCCCAGGTCAGGGGGAGGGGATACGGTTCCGGGCCTCATGAGGCGCGACCCCAAATGGGGACTAGCGCATCAAGGGGTGGGGCACCGACTATCCCGCCACCCCATGGGCAGGCGACCCTGTCCGGGTTGCATAAAGGCCCGCCCTCAGAGGGGCAAACCCATGTCGAGGGGAAGAGGGAGAGTGGTAGGCAACCGACGGCAGACCCTAAAACGGGGACCACTGCCAGAGGCGGCGGGCCACTGAGTACCTCAGCACCCTATGGGCAAGCCACCCTGCAGGGAAGTGTCCACATGCTATACGAGACCGCCGAACTCAACGAGTTTGGCAAAGTCGAAGCTCCAGTCGACATAACAATCGACCCCAACTTCCCCATGAGGAGAATAGTGGGGTCAGAAGCGGCGCATGACGCCGCATACGCTTGGTGGACAAGCGTGAGTGGGAAAGAATTCGTACACTGGTACGAACAGGCTGAAGCCGCCTTCAAAAGCGGCAAGGTACACAGAACCCTTCGCGAAAAAGCGAAGGAAACCGAGAAATACTTCTTGGGACTCCCGAGCATCGCAAGACTCGCGGAGGAATATAATTCCCCGGAGAACAAGGGAAAAATCTCCTGGGAAAGTCTAGGCAAAGCTGCCTACTTAAAGTCCCAGTTCAAACCACTCAGGACTCCTGAGGAACGTGCCGCAAAAACGGCGGAGCGGGAAGCGAAAGCTTCCAAATACCGGGAAAGAGACGCAAGTCTCTGAGCTGGACAACCAGCCCAACGACCATCCTTCCCCACGGGAAGAACGGTAAACCTACCGTACTCTACACCTGAGCCAAGCAGCTCAGGAACACAACAACCCGCTCCCACCCAGGGAGCACCCACTTCGTCGAGCCCACAGCCCGACAATGTAGCCCAGGCTACGTCATCGCATCCGACGCAGCAATCGGATGTCCAGATGAACAACCCAGAGGAAAACCCTCCTCCGGGGCAATGAATCCACCCTTGAGAGAAGGGAGAGTGACACGGTAATACGCCATCGAGGCGCCCGTGAAAACACCCCCCCCCCCAACTCGAGGCCCCGCACACAATACTGTATGCGAGGAACCGCAAGTAACAATTGCGGAAATCTCCACTCCGCCAAAAGACCCACACCCACCACCGCTCGTGTGTAAACACCACTTACACACGAACCCTCACAGAACAAGTGAGGAACACCAAAGAAATACAACCTTTGGGTCGAAATCCATTTTCGACAAACTCCACCACTTCTTTCTTCTCTCCCTGCGATACCAATGTATCGCCGTTCACTTCAAAGTAACGGCCCACACTCATTCAAACCCCTTCTCTTCCTTTCACCAACATGTACAAAATCGCCCACTTTAAAGTGGCGACAACAGAAACACTCATTGATAATTCCAAACTCAATGTAAACCAACTATCAAAATTCTGTTTTTATTCACCATCAACTTTGTATGCGTCGCATATGCAACGCAAGGGGGGAGAATGTCAGGGCAATAGCCCCGAACCCCGAGTCACATGTAAACTAGATAGATATAGTCACGTGGACAAGCGGGAACCTCCGGGTAACCGCTTACACACCACCGTAAAATACATCATCTTGTATCACTTACGGCTTTGTGTGCTGAGCAACCCCAAAGACCTCACACGCGATTAACGGGTGCAAGTAACGGGTGCAAGAATGAGGGTGCAGAAAGTGGTAGAAGGGTGGGGACTTTGCGGGGCCATGACAGTATCCCCCTCTTAGGCCTGAACCCCTGAAGGCCTAAGTTCCACGGCATGAGAGTTTTCCAGCAACTTCCAGGGATTTTGTTTCCGCTGGCTAGAATCAAAATTTTCGTTCATCACTCTCGTTCTCGCTTCTCAATACTTCCCACAATGTCTTTGGCGCACGCTACCAACATTCTCGACTTATCTCTCTGGGTGGACACGGTGCTAGAAGAGCGCATGTCGGACTCTGAGGAGCTGGCGATGGCCAAAGCTCGTGAACGGTGCCTGCATCGATTGCAGGCCCAGAAGGAGGAAGAGGATCGATGGGTGAGGGAGGAGGAGGAGCATAAGGCACGTGAGGCAGAAGAATGAGAAAGGAGGAGGGTTGAGAGGGAGAAAAGGGAGCAATGGGCCAGAGCCCAGAAGGAGTTGGTGCGAGCTCGATGAGAGAAGAGGTGCGCAGAGGAATCAGGCGAGGGCTCGGCGCCTAACAAGGTGAGTAGGCCCATTTTCTTGAACTCATCTTTACTTGAACAATACTGATGGTTTCTTTCGTTAGCGCCAAGTCATTGAGGTCGAGTTACCCAGTCGAGAGTGGACCTCTTGTTTGCGGTGTGTCAGACGTAAGGTCCGCTGCGTGCATGGTCCTGGCAAGGCCTGCCAGGAATGTTCCCAGGTGAGGCAGAGGTGTGACCTGGTTGAGCATGGCACAGAAACGATGCCTAAGCGCCGTCAGGTGGGGTCGTCAGACCTTATACAAGAGCTTGGAGGGCTGAGGAAGGATGTCAGGGCCATCAGGGTTGCGATCGAGCGAGTTGGTGATATCCTGGAAAGGATCGCGGAACGGGTTGGTGAGGAGCCGCGTGGCAACGTGAAGAGGAGGGGTGTGGTTGAGAGTGAGGTGGATAGTGGAGAGAGTTCGAGTGAGGAGGACAAGGATAAGGACAAGCAGAGGACAGAGGAAGAGTCGGAGGGAGTAGCAGGTGATGACGGCGGCGATAACGGCGCTGGGGATGAGGCCATGGATGTGGAGGCTTCCAACGTTGGTTCGCCCTCGTTGTAATCTAGATCCTTCTTCCCATTTTTTTGTTAATTAATTCCTCGTCCACTTTGAACTAAGTGTGATCGGGGCCCGGCTTGCCTGGGTAGCATGAGTGGAAATCAGTAACCAACTCTGAGGCATGTCCCAGCTCAGTAGCCAGTAACCAGGAAGTCTTGTCATCTGTCCCTTCATAACCTAGCCAACGTACCAGATAGAGTAGCTTACAGTTGCGGCGGCGCTGGTCGACCTTGGAGTCTAAAATCTCAGAGATCTCATACTCGGGTTCTCCATCGACCTCGATTGGCGGCGGCGGAGTTTGTACATGGTTGGGAATGGTGTTTGGGGTAGACGGTTCGAGCTGAGAGACATGGAAGACGGGGTGGACAGATTTCAGGGTATCAGGAAGTCGGAGGGTGTGGGAGTGTGTACCAGGTTGTGTGATGATCTCGAAGGGCCCGAGGTTCTTTTCCGAAAGCTTTTTCGAAGGTCGAGTAGAGCGGAAGTACTTAGCTTTGACATAAACTGAACTACCGACTTCAAATAGCGGGGCGGCCAATCGGCGAGCATCGGCGGGACCTTGGTAACGTTCTTGAGCCTGACGCATTTCCTCATGAAGAAACTGATGCAGGGAATCAAGATCCACGGAGTATTCCTGGGCACGGGCAGAGGAGAGGTCTCGTTCGGGATGGACAGAGATGGTTGGGTGATAACCCTTGTTGGCGAAGAATGGCGAGACGCCGGTAGTAGCACTCGGCGTGTTATTGTAGGCGAACTCAGCGAGAGGGAGCAACTCAGACCAGTTGTCCTGTTGATAGTTACAATAAACGCGTAAGTACAGCTCCAGTGTCTGATTCATGCGTTCCGTCTGGCCATCGCCTTCGGGGTGATAGCCAGAGGTGAAATGGAGTCGCATGTCAAGGGCCTTACCCAATGAACGAAAGAAGTGAGAGACGAACTCGGACCCTCTATCGGAAGTGACGTGCACCGGAACCCCATGTTTAGAGAAAACGTGAAGGAGGAACAACTTAGCTAGTTCGGGTGCTGTGATAGTATCGTGGGTCGGGATAAAGATGCATTGTTTAGAGAGACGATCCACGACTACGAGTATGGCAGTGAAACCGGCAGAAGACGGAAGTTGTTCAATGAAGTCCAGAAGATAGAGTTCCACGGGTGTTCAGGGATGGGGAGTTGCTTTAACAGACTGTAAGGCTTGTGGTGTGGAACCTTGGCACGGGCGCAGGCAGTGCAGGAAGAGACGTAATCTTTGACAAATGTGCGAATGCCTGGCCAAGTGTACTCTCGACGGATTAGGTCGAGGGTGCGGCTTTGCCCAAAGTGTCCAGACAGGGGGTGATCGTGCTTATACCTCAGAATCCGCAGACGGAGATTGTTAGTGTCTGGCACATAGATACGGTTGTCTAACCTAAGCAAACCATTATTATCTAGTGACCAGCGTGAATCTGCGGGAATCGGGGAAGTGAGGTGTTGGGCAACAGCGGGGTCGGCGGGAAGGGTGGCGATGATGTCCTGATGGATGGCCTCGATGTTGACCAGTGTGCCTGCGTGGAGAACAGGGGTGGCAAGGCAAGTGGCTCGAAGGGACGATGCGAGCTGTTCCTGGGTGAAGACTGGGTGGAAGTTTTGCGGGTTGACGCAGGCATAGTCCCTATCCCCCTCTTTGGGATAGACGTCCCAGCGTCTAGTCAACGCATCAGGCTTGGCACCGAGTCTACCAGGACAAAAACGGACAATCATGTTGAATTGGGAAAGGAACTCAGACCAGTGGGCTTGCCGGCGAGTGAGGAGTTTCGTGGTGGAGAAGTATTCCAGGTTTTTGTGATCTGTGACGACGTCGATGGGGTTGGTGGAACCTTCAAGATAGTGACACCAGGAACGGAAGGCTTCGTAAATGGCCAGGAGCTCCTTGTCATGTGTGTCGTAGTTGAGTTCCGGCGCCATCAACGTCTGCGAGCGGAAAGCGACAGGACGTATCTCTTCATCAGTACAATGAATAGAAATAATACCTGATATCGCATAGTCCGAAGCGTCAGTTTCAATGATTAGCGGGGCATTGGGGACCCAATGCATCAAGATAGGAGTGGAGGTGAAAGCGTCCTTGAGGCATTGGAAGGCGGAGCGACAGTCGTCAGAGAATACCCAGGGTACTCCCTTATGAGTGAGGCGGGTGAGAGGAATCACAATGTCAGAATACTCGTGAATGAAGCGGTGATAGAAGTTAGCGAATCCCAGAAAGGATTGGATATCCTTTACTTTACGCGGCTCGGGCCAATCCTGGATGGCTTTAATTTTCTCTGAGGACATGGACATCCATTTGGCGAGAGAATGTACCCGAGGTACTCCGTTGTATCAGTATGGAACTCACACTTCTGCAGATTGGCAAACAAGCTGTGGATGCGGAGCCTATGCAGGACCTCGCGAACATGTTCCTCATGTGAGGCCACGTCAGCGGAGTAGATAAGAATGTCGTCAAGGTAGACTACCACACACACATCGAGGAGATCAGCGAAGACGGAATTCACGAACCGCTGAAACGCCGCAGGGGTGTTTGACAGACCAAAGGGCATTACAAGCCACTCATAGGAACCGTAGCGCGTGTGGAAAGAGGTCTTCCACTCGTCCCCAGCAGCGATGCGTACCAAGTGGTAGGCGTGCCAGAGATCGAGCTTCGTATAGACTTGGGCACGGCTTGGGGCGTCTAGGAGGTCAGAAATCTGTGGGAGTGGATAGCGGTCTTTCTTCGTGATCTTGTTGAGGCCTCTAAAGTCGACGCAAAGACGGAGAGAACCATCCTTCTTGTGGACAAAGAGCATGGGGGTGGCGTGGGCGGAGGATGATGGGTGAATGAATCCCAATGCCAAGTGCTCATCGAGGAAAGTGCGTAGGGCCTCAAGTTCAGAAGGAGAGAGAGAGTACAAAGTACCCAGTGGTGGATGTGTACCTTCCTCTAGCTCGATCTTTAGGTCGAACTCACGGTGCGGCGCAAGCGTATTGGCTTTCTTCTTGCTGAAGATGTCCACAAACTCGTGGTATGCTGCTGGTACGGCTGAGAGGTCGATAGGCTCGGAAGGGACAGATGGATTAGTAGCTGCAGCACGCAGCTCACTGAATAGAACAGAAGTGCTCATGGCAAATGCTACCGAGCCTTCAAGTCGACAGGCCTTGGTGAAAACCTCGGCGCTGACAAGCTTGATAGGCGGCACATGGCTAACGGATGGTCGTGGTGTGTCGACAGACGGAATGCTTACTGACAGATTGGGATCCAGAGGTTCAGCAGAAGCGCTTATAGGTTCTAGGTGGGATTGTGTCGGCGCTTGGAAGGTTATACTACTTGATACCCAGTCAATCGACAGATTGTTGCGGGTGAGCCAGTTATGCCCAAGTACCAGAACACACGTGCCATCTAGCGGAGTGACATAGAAAGTTGACAGAATGACGACACTGGACGGAAAGCGGAGCGGAAGGTTGATGGCCTGCATAATAAGGTTATCAGTAGTGCCATCAAACAGGCGGAGTTGAAGCGGGTCAACAGAGTAGGTTTCGAGACGGTTCTGATTAACAAAACTACTATCTACGAAACAATCGGATGAGCCGGAGTCCACTAAGGCGGGATAAGTCCCTCCAGGTAGAGCGGCAGCGACATAGGCGGATTCCGATGATGAAGAAGAAAAAGGAACAGTGGAAGGAGGAAATATTTTTGAGCCGGGGACATTCCCCCTTGAATCAGGAAACAAATGAGAACCAGGGGCATACCCCTTTGAAGATGGAAGTCGACCATAATCAGACACAAAAGAAACAGGAACAGAAAGAGAGTTAGAGGAAAGAGCGGACGCGTTAAGGTGAACCACTCAAAGTGCACTTTCACGATTGTTACGACCATTTGAGAGTGCTGGACTCGAAAGATCGATGACTAGTTTTTTGCCTCGTCAGAGGCGTCAAGTTCAGCGTTGGGCACCTCAGCGATCGCCTGACGGGCCTTAGTCACGTTGGAAGACGATTTTCAGCAGTCCCTTGCCATGTGGCCAGGCTTACCACAGAAGAGGCAGAGTTTGTTGTCGACTCGGCGTTGACGCTCCTCAGGAGTGAGCTTACCATCTTTACCGAGTTTTGTTGAAAGGTCGGAGGTGAAGGAAGTAGGCTTAGCGCTGGACGGCTTGTCCTTAGGCGCTTTACTACCAGAGACGGAAGCGGAGGAAGGAAGAGATGACGAGGTCGAAGAGTTCTTGTTGCCGTCAGACTTGGCGGGCTTAGAGGATGATGGAGCGGAGGGAGAGGCGGCGTTGTTGCGGGAAGGTCGTACGCTGTCTTGGCGGCGTTCCCAGTAACGGGTGTCAAGCTCTTGCACAAGATCACGAAGATCCCACAACGAATCAGGCCTACCAGATTGATAGATCTCATCTTTAAGGCGATCAGGCAACCCATCATAAAAAAGAGACTGAAGCGCGCCTTCACCGTATCCGCATAACTGTGAAGCGTAACGGTTGAACTCAACGATGTATTTACTAATCCTTTGGTTGTCCTTCATGACCAAGTTTTTTAGTTGATGCTCCGCGTTGCGGGCGGGATTGTGTGAACCGAAGTTCTTGCGTTCCTCAATGAAACGTTCCCAGTCATCTTCCCAGGGAGGTGCTCGACCACTGGGTGTGCATAAGAGATCGGGTTCGAACCAGTTGAGCGCGGAGCCCATTAGGAACGACTGAGCATAGATAACCTTCTTACGGTCGGAGCTAAACGCCTGGGGACGATCCCGGAAATTTAGTTGACACTGAACTAGGAACGTACGGAGCTTCTTTTGGTCCAACCCATCAAACTGGTCAGGCTTGCGCACCTTCGTGCGATAATTGTCAATCGAGGCAGTTGGCAGAGGTGGAGGTGGCGGAGGTGGCGGCTGACGAGGGACGTTGGATTGGGCGAGAGCCGCAATGGCTCGAGTTAACTGAATCAGGATGCTTGCCTCGTCTTGCACGTTAGCAGGATCATCAGGGTCAGGGTTGTTACCAACAGGACCATCAGGGGGCAGAACAACTGGGTCAACTGGTGGTGGCGGCCTTGACGAAGATGGCAGAGGACGAGGTGCAGAAGGATCGGGAACTGCAGTGGCATCAACATCACCTTCCACTTCAGCCTCAGATCGGGACCTTGTAAAAACAGGCGTCGACGATCGTTGGCCTCCGCGGTCAGCTGTGAAGCTAGCAAAGGGTGTGTCGATGTCGAGGTCGTAGTCGTCAGGAATCCCGAGACCAGATTGGTGCTGTTGTGTGGAGGTGGATGGTTGTCAGAGTCCGCGCGTCTATTCGCAGCGTAAGAGTATCCCCAGGAAACTAGTCGATATCAAAGCTGGGGGGCTAGCCCAGCTGGCATAGTAGCCTTATGTACATGAGTTCTGCTAACTCACGAGAGTGCAGTTACATTGGGAAGATGGTAACTAATAGAAACACGACATCAAATAGGAAGATAGAAGATGCGGGAAATGAGGGAATATCGGGTAAGGGGTGACACGATAGTGAATATAGCGCAATGAGTTATATCTGCGTTCTAACTATGTAATTATCTCACGCAATCTCGGCTAAAAATTACCTCATTGATATCGCTTAGAGTAAAGGGGGGCCGGATAACCGGGCGTCCCCTGACAATGGTTCGCGGGTCTGCAAACGAGTTACGTAGTGTCTAGAAGCCATTGGAACGTGCAGTGAGTTCAAATATACTGTCAGAAACTGTATTTGAGGTGATCATGGGAAGTGGAGCGGAGTACGGCGGCGTGAGTGGTCACTTAGCTAATGAGCTACTCCGTTGCAAGGCGTCGTGGGGGTTGGGACTTCAGCTTCAACGACTTGGGCAGAGCGTTGCGCCACGCATTCTAGGCTGTCCCGTATTTCATGTTAGCGGGAAAGACCTTGCAGCGACATTGACTTAAGCGGGGATGAAGTTGAGAGGCGAACTTAGGATGAGAATACTTGGGGGGGGAATTCTAGTCGATATTCGAACTAAGGTACATCGACAGTAAACTACAAGTATAAATACAAAAGGAGAACAGAGAAGGGGCCGGTCGGTCCGGCATGGCATGGGAGCGGTGTAGGAGAAATAATATTCAAAGAATAAAACAATGATCTATCAGAATAGTCAATGAACAGGTGACAAGTTCAGACGTTTAACAGATCTCATGATCTTTATGAGACTGGACAGACATTAGATCATTATAAATTATCTACACCCATGTAGTATGAGATTTAATCTACTACAATCATGCCTAGAACTTGGCATAGGTGTAATATTCAAAGAATATAACCCTACAACAAGAAAATAGCACATAGACGGCAGAATAAGAAAGAACATTGGGAAAGAAATGTGAATATCTCGGGAACCAGTAAACTTTTGACTGTAATCTTTTTACCATCTGAAAGGACTGTTTCTTAACTTTATCCACGGTTTTGTTTCATTCTAAAAGCTTCAAAACTGACGGAGATATCGCTCAAACGGCGAAACACCTTATAATTCATATATATTTATTTGCTAATTCTTACAAAAAGTAATGTGACTCAAGGGAAATATATTGGCGCCCGGAAGTCTGGCGGACCGAATACCATATGATAGAGTATTCCCCGGCGCGGGCGGACAGTTTTTGATCGCATCAGAAGAGGAGAAAATGCTAAAAAACCGGATCTTGTATATTTTCCCATGATTCATCAAAACTTTTTGATTTTAAGCCCAAATAAATCGGAACAAAGGAATGATTGATGATCTGGATCTCGGATCATAAGCATGAAGTGATTCAGAAGTCCGCGGATCAGTTAATTAATTGGGAAGGCTCTAGAACATTAGTAATGATGTGGCTTCACAAAAAGGGGTCAATTAGAGAACAGTCTAGAAAGTTCCTTTATAGCCGAGTCATTTCTAAAGATAACCGTTCGTAATTAAGGCGGTGTAGAGCATAGCTTCAGCGCTACAAGATCCCGCTGAGATCGGCCCAAAAGACAAAGAAATGAATTACTTATTGCTGAGTCATGTCCTAAGTCCATTATTAAGCTTACACAGCCCAAGCCCCTATATCATTCTAGAACTATCTATAATACAAATGTAGCACATGTAACTAGTGCGAGGCGTGGGAGTAGAGAGGCCTCTGAAAAGCATAAAAGGCCACCGCTTCTGCCCCCTCTCAAACCTCAGGTAGAAATAAAAGTTTAATTCTCCTCACCAGTGGTTGGTTCGTTTGCTCCAAAAGATAAAAGCAAATATTAGTTGTTAGCTAATATAAAACTAACATGTCACTCTAAGCGTGAGTTAGGGTCAGTTGGACACAGCTGAACAAAAGTGTCATAGTGAGAATTAGTGAGAATTTGGTGGAGGGACTTCTTAATTGAATAATCTCTCAGCAATACTTGGTTATCACACCACAGGAGAAAAGTGAGCGATCCTGAACCTGCTAGATAACTAGCACGCACTCTAAGCGATAGAAAGAGCAGTTTGGTCACTCCTGTATTGAGTAACATTTATTGCGGAATTATTTTATTAGCAGTTTTCCTTCAGTAAATTATCAGGAAAATCACATCCTACTGAAAAGTGGTAAATATAGGTGTAATATTGACTAGAAATCATAGTAAAGTCAATATAGAATTTTATCCGTAGACGATCTATACATCAGGTGAGATCGTTGGGGGGTGTTTATTGTTGTTTAGACAGTGAACAATCATATATTTGGCAACCAAAACACGGTCAGTACGCAAATCAGCACAAACTCTAATATCGTTATTGGACGTAGGAAACTGGTTACATAAGGTGATCCAGCTCCGCTCCTTCAGCGGGATGGTAAGTATGACAGAACTAAAAGAGCGATGAGGACCAGGGAAATGGAACAGAAGAAATGAATGGAACAGAGGACGGCAAAGTTGGGAGGCAGAATGAATAGGCCAACAATCTAGGTGCCAATATGGTGGTGGATCAGAATGTCAATATACGAATAAATCAAATGTCAATAAAGGAATAACCAATTGTCAATAAAGGAATAAACCAAATGTCAATAAGGAGCAGATCAGCGGCGACCATAATGACTGCTAGTTAGTTAAGCGAATGAATAAGAATAAAACGGTATCGGCCGAATGGCTGAGGAACCCAAGTGGTGGTGGGAGAACGAAGAAGGTGCTGCTACGGGGCCGTAGAACAGGAACCACTATTGGCGCCGCTAAGTGATGGGCAATGGCATGATTAACAGGCGCAAGTAACGGGCGCAAGAATGAGGGTGCAGAAAGTGGTAGAAGGGCAGGGACTTTGCGGGGCTGTGACATGCTCCTGAGTTGGATGGTGGACGCAAACGTCCGGGAGAGCATTCATTGTGTGCGAGAGGGAAAGAATTGCGACTGAGAGATTTGTCGACTGAGTGCGGAACATGCCAATATTCGGCAGTGGCTCACTGACAAGTATCAGGCCTATGCCTCCCTACTTGTTGCTTGTGAAGGTGAAAGAGACAAGAATGTTGATGATGTCCCCTGTTCTGATGATGCACCTCCTTGGCCCAAAATTGCACCACCTCAGCCAAAAGAAGTCTATTGTTTCCGTCATTTGGATATTCAGCATGCTGCTCTCCAAACCTTGAACAATGGCACAGACTCCGACATTAGTCAAGATGATGATGAGGATGGTGAGCTGGAGCCAGATGAGGTTGAGGAGAATGGTGCTTTTGCCGATGCTATGGCAGCACTGGATATAACCACTGATTCCCGTTTTGATGCCAAAAATTCAAATGGTTTTCTTTAAAGTCACTTTGCTAACAAATGGCTTTGACAATGACCATGGCAGTTAGTTATTATCATTAGCGACCTCGTATTCATTGCCCTCGGCTCATGTTTTGGCCATTTGTGTCTTCTCTCCTATGTACAATACTCTTGCGTTTATGCATTTCGCTGGTCTTTTTACTTTTCTCTTACTGGTACTGTAAGGGTCGGTGTGGGTTCCGACCTGGGTGACTCCTCAGTCCTCTGGCTGTCAAGATCGTAGGCTGTATCGAGCTTAGATTTGACAGGGGGGAGGGTAAAGAGTAAAGAACCCTTTACCCGAGCCCGAGCCATACAAATGTAAATACAGTTGTTTACATTGTATACAAAGAATAAAGCGCACTTTGCACACATCACCGCTCTACCACTCATCCCTTACAGGTACATAAGTATCTTGCCTCGATGAGCTGTGTGGGTCACTGTGGCCATTTCCTGCCACAGCCTTAGCTGCCCCGGATTAGTCATAGTTTAATATTCTAATTTCACACGACTACTCATGATGGTAACTAGCAACCTGAATGGTGCCATATGGCCCTGCGTTTTTGTGTCATCATTATGTGGGTGTGACACTACAGTAAACAAATTTCACACGTGACTTTATTATGCTGTATTTGTGCCGGATCGCTCGTCGTTTTCCTCCAGCTTCGAACTTCAAAGTATGTTCTCACAGTCACACATCACTCTGATACTGACTATTGCCTGTACCTATAGTCGTTTTATCATTTTCTTGGGTCTTTGCACTGGTAGCGAATTGTGGGATTAACAAGAGCTTCAAGTTTTTGTTGCAGACTTAATCCCATCCCAAAGTTATTGCTAGAAGGGGATTTCAGTGCCAAGGAAGCTGCACTGTAGCATCCTACTTAGCATTGACCTGTGCCTTACCCCCATTCCGAGTGTTCATGTCAACCTCCGCATCAGCCATGTCCCATCCACCTCTCAAGCTTAAGCTTCGACTGAACCCCCTTCCTTCCCCTGCAACGTCAGTCCACGGTTCCTCATCTCACCACACAGCAGAGGAAATGAACGAGCCCTCGGCACCTCCACCATCAAGGAAGAAAGCTGCAAGTCAATGTGGTAAACCTAAGAAGTCTAGGAAAAAGGTGGCATCACGGAAAACTGATGTTCTTCCCATCATCACTCAGGATGGACTTCAAGCTGAGGGAGCAGGTTGTGCCGCCTCACCCCCAGGGCACCCACAACTCTGTTTGAGTGCTGCTGGTACTTGTGATAGCAGCACTGCCCAATGTCTGCCAGACCTCACCTCCGTATCCGACCTGACTCCCATACCCAACCTGATCCCCGTGTCCAACCTGATCCCCATATCCAACCACGGCAGCAATTTCCCCAAGGAATCTTTAAGCAACAATCCGGTGGTTGAGTCACCAGAAGCTTTGCTTGATGGCTCTGTGGTGGTTCCTGTCTCCAGGTCCATATGTACTGCCCCCCAATCCTCATCTACACTATCCAATGGCGCTAGCCGCTGCTTTGAGAGTTCTTTAGACAACGAGGTTGTGACTGCCAGAGTCAGCGCTGAATTCCCCAGTCCCCACCATGATCAATCCGAAGGATCTCATGTTAACGCACGCGTATCTGTCAGGGTTCAGCACCCTGCCTTAGGGTGCCCCGGACTCCCCACCTACTTTACCCCCTTTATTCTTTGACTGTTGCCTTGTTGTTGCCTTTGTGTGTTGTGTACACGCGCGCACGGGATAGCGTGGGAACTTTCTGAGCGAGCAGCTCGCCCAGAATGTTCCCACGGGTCACAGCCACAATTCTGGGCAAGCAACTTGCCCAGAACGTTCCCACGCTCACTGGGCAATGCCACCTGGATGTTCCCTCCGCATGGTTGCTATATAAAGGAATGGGTCACATGCCCACAACTATACAGCTCCTAGAGTTGTGTAGTGTGACCCGGGGAGATGAGACCTTTACCCTTCTTCTCATCTCATGCCCCACATAGGCAAGTGTATATACTCTCTTCCTTTTACTATACATCTCATGCCCCGCATAGTGTGAGGACAGGTTAGATGGGGGTTGAGGTCAGGGAGCCTCCGAGTCCGAGGCCGGGCCCTGACAGTATCCATGCAATGGGATGATATTCATCCTCATGTTGGTGCAGACACCACATCTACATCCTTGCACAAGACATTGGAGCCCTTAGGCGATGACGGGTGCTTGAACCTTCTTAGCAACCTCCATAATAAAGGTGGAGACGAAGGGAGCTGTGATGACAAGCTTGATGAAACGATGAAGAGCGGAAAACTCAGCAACTCGGAGAGAACGGAACTTGCGGGCATCACAGAACGCTTTATGGAGGATGTCAATTCGTTTGCGAAAGCCAAACATAGGACTTTCGATTCCGTTCTTGCCCTTGTCAGTGTCCTGCTTTCACAGCGGCACCACCGAAGCCACGGCAATCCCTGGAATGCTTTCCAAGTCAAGTTTCTCCAAGAATCCCCTAACCCTGATCCGGAGAACGTCTCTGCCTCTGAGTACATGAAAATAACAGTGAAGCCTGCATACCAGACCCTCGTTGAGAGCATGGGGGGTGAGGATTCCCCACAGTGGGCTACCTACGCTCAGAACTTGGTCTTTGAGCATGAGGAAAGGAAGACTAGACTTGGTGGCGAATTTGGGAACAGTCCTGGCCCCATTCAGAAGCGCCTCATGAGGTTTTGGACAAAACGGTTCAAGAAAGAGGTTACAGGAGCAGCTGTGGTTGGTGTTCATTGTGCTGCCATTGTCATATCTGGGAGCAGCGATGCATTGCCCCATGAGTTGGACCAGGTTGTTTGTGGTAGTGAGGTTCTGAAAACTGTCAGGGCACACACCCTGACTAGCCCGGACCTGGACCCGTGTCCGGACCCGCTTCCACCTGCCGCGCTTCCCGCACGCACGCATGCTGCGCGCACTGCATGCTCCGGGCCCGGTTCCTACCCCTTCATGTGACTTCCGGGTATCCCCGGAAGTTTTGCTGATATTGTGGCCACTGTGGGAAGATGAGAGGTTAGCTTCCTTCTCATCTTCTTACCCACAGTAGGTTGTGCCCTGGATAGGGCTGGTTACACCTCAGGGCTGTGGACCATAGGGGAGGGTCATGGGGACCCGGGAGTCGTCCCCTGACACAAACTTACCTCGGGAAAGTCATGCCCAACTTCAAAGTTGCACTGGGACAGATTGCAATGGATGTGCATACTGCAATGGGCCACTCTATGGATGGATGGATGGATGGATGGATTCATTTTAGAGTACATAACCGTGCCTATTGGCATATGCCGTACTATAGTGACTCGGGTGAAAAAAGTTTGGAGAACATAAGATGTGAAGAAAGGAATTTGTTTGACCTAGGAAGTATGAGACATCGAGTAATCAATGGTGTGAAGGAGAATAAAGTGAGATGAAGCAATAACACATAAAGGGGCATGCGACCCCTGCACTGAGATTGAACAACGGGTGAGGGAGAATGGAGGTGGAAAGAGGTTGGATAGAGAAAAGGACATGCGACCCCCAGTGTTGGGGTTGCATGTTTTGCTGCTGTGTGCCTATGATTAAGTCAATGTTTGAGTGTGCGGTTCTTGCGGGTGGGTGAGTTGGAGGGTGCTTTCACGGGTTTATGTCATGGTAGGCTGGTGAATGTTCCAGTGGCAGCGAAAGGCGATGGGTGTTGGTGGCATCTTGCTCATGCTTGTTGAATAAAGGCATGTGGCAGATAGGCCTTTGGTAGAAGGGGTAGTGGAGAGAAATGAAAGTGTTGGGGTGACGGCAGGACTTGAACCTGCATTCCTTGCAGTCAACTTTTTGTCGGCATATGGGGCTATCATTGGCGCTACCGCTATTGCGCCTCGTCACGAAGAAGTAGTGGAGAGAAAGATGAATCGGAAGGGTGTTGGGGTGATGGCAGGACTTGAACCTGCACTCCTCCGGCCTGCCCATGGACTTATGGAGGCTACCATTGGCGCTACCACTATTGCACCTCACCATCCCAAAAGGTAGTGGAGAAGAGAAAAAGAAGGAAGGGTTGGGGTGACGGTGGGACTTGAACCCACAGTCGTCTGGCCAGTCCCGTCTGGGCTTACGGAGGTCACCATTGGCGTTGCCACTATCGCGCTTGTCATCCCAAAAAGGTAGTGGTGAGAAGAAAAAGGAAGGGTTGGCTTGACAGCGGGACATGCACCCGCGCTCTTGCATCTCTCCAGCCAGTGCGGCTCTGGGCTTACAGGGTTGCGGTTGATTGGCATTACCACGGTGGCCACGTCATCCTCCCTTCAGATGTTAGAGGCCTAATTAGTTTTAAACAGGGGCACCACGTGAAGGTTTAGGCCTGTGCCGGGTGTTCGCTGTGGTAGCAGAACTCCCCCTCGACTGACATCCATCGTCGAGGCCCATGGGCCACTCTATTCCACAACACCCCAATGGTCAGACGGATCACCCCCCTGAACCCGTGAAGAAGCAGTAGGGCTCTGGGTGGATCGGATTATCCCGGATGATCCGGAATTTTCGATGTTATGGAAATGGGAATTTCCCATTTTAGACTCTTATGGGTTCTGTATCACATGATTTGTATAGTAATAGAGTTTATCCAATCAATAAACAACCAAAAACCCGCTGTGCTAACATCTGTTACAACTAATGTTAAACTGCCTGTGATAACATCTGTAAACCCTAATGAACCACCTCCCTTCCCCTTTCCCTTTCCCTGTGCCTCGAATGGACGAAAATGGGCGCCTCCGGCCCCATTTTTGTAACATTCGATCCCGGATGCCAGATTAGGATTGGGGGTCAGGATGTATTCTTGATCCGGGATTGGCATCCGGGATGATCCCAGATGATCCGGGATGGAGTCCCATTGCTAGCATGCAACTAACAGCCCCCTTATTGGTTTGGGGGCCTCCGAAATTATTGTATTGTAGCAAAGTCATCCGAGATATTTTAACTCCTGACTCATTGTCCGTGCACATTGCTGGCTGCTGTCCAGAAGGGTGTCAAGACTGTTTCCCACGGTCCACACACACTTTACATAGTTGGATAGCCCTATTGAATAGCCCCCAGAATATACAATTTGAGAGTGAATTGACCAATCAATTATCGAGAAAAATGCAAAATACTTTTTTGGACGCGAGTCTGCAAATACTTGTGGCTGTCCAAACTCACTGTCTGTGCACAATGCTGGCCACTGTCCAGAGGGGTGTCAGGGCTGTTTCCCACGGTGTCAACACACTTTACACCAAATGGATAGCCTATTTGAATAGCTTCCAGAATATACAATTTGAGACTAAATTGACCAGTAAATTATCGAGAAAAATGCAAAATACTATTTTGGACACGAGTCTTTGGGGTGACTCAATGTCTGTACTCATGCTGACCACCATGTAAAGGGGTGTCAGGACTGTTTCCCACAGTGTCAACACACTTTACATTGATGAATAGCCCATTTGAATAGCTTCCAAATTTATTTATGATCGGAATTCAGGTAAATACATGTTAAAATACAAAGAAATCTTAAGATGTGATTATCCAGGATCATCCAGGATCATCCGGGATTTTCATCCGGCGGATCCGGATTGGCCATTGGGAGGTTGTCCCAATCCGGGATTTCTGATCCTAATCCGATCCTATCCGATCCACCTGGACCCCTAAGAAGCAGGAGTACCAGGTGAAGTGCTTGGAGATTCTATTGTGGATGATGCAGCAGAAGTCTCTCTTCGGGGATAGTTCCAAAATGATTGCGTGGAAGCGGCTTCCCTATAAGTTACAGGCCACTGGCTTGGCTCTCGTGAACTGGCCAGATCGTCAGGAGTGGGCCAGTCTCTTCTGGAAGCAGCTTGTCACTGGTATAAGCACAGCACAGTGGCAGGATATCTGGAATGCTCTTCATCACAGTAATCCCGATGCCTGACCCAAGTTCCGAGCATTCAATCATACCGAATATCATGATGAGAGTGGTATCATTATTAGTGATACAGGTTGCATCATGGCCACTCTGTGGGAAGCCAAGTTAGGGGATCAAGCTCCAGACGCCTTCAGGGGGGGGTTGAGGGATGAGGGTGAGAATAATGATGGCATTGGTGATGGTGAGGACAAAGTGTAAGGTCGGTGTAGGTGCCGACCTTGTATCTCCTAGTTCCTCAAGTCCGTCAAAGAGATAAGCTGTATAGAGCTATATTTCGACAGGTGTGGAGGAAAGGAGTTCAACTCCATTCATCTCACACTCCGTTATATAAATATGTAATTACATTGTTGTACATTATTTATAGCAAGGGAATAAAGAAGGTCGGCCTCAAGGAACATCATTCCTTACACAAAGCTACCAATAGCTATGCTGGAGAAGTTGCCCATCTTCCTTTGTCAAGAAGTGGCATGCCTGCTACTGTTGCTTCTATGGATTCTTATCACTCGCATCGCCGCTCACGCTCGACGCAGCAACCTGCTTCATCGAGAAAGCGAGCTAGGACTGCAACAAATCATACTATACAAACCATGGGTCAGATATTAGAGCTCCAGCCCCTATGGGCTTTGAGCCACAAGCTGCAGGCTTGCCCCAAATTGCGCAGGTGTCGCTTCCGCCCTTAACCATGATGCCGGGAGTTGCGATCACACCACATGTCAATCCTCAGTTCCCTAACCCCCCTGGACTCCATCCACCACATTGCCCTGTGTTTCCTGGCGTGCCACGATCTGTGCCACAGGTTAATCATGGATTAGACCATTATGCACACTGGTCATCTCAATCCTCCTCAATTCCGCTTCCATCAGGCTTCCAGGAGTCAAACGTTCCACCCCCAAACTTTGAACCCAGTGCAGATGGACATTTTTCCCATCTATTCCAGTAATTCCTTATTGAGCACAAGTTCTTTAGATTCTATCTTTTGATTTACACTACCACCTGCACACTCTTTCTAATCACTTTTGACACACTACTGCTCTTTAATTTCTGATAAGCAGATCGCTGCCTGCAGCATAATGTATATAGAATTTACACCACTACGATGTATATAGAACTTATGCCACTATGATGTATATAGAACTTACACCGCTACAATGTATATAGAATTTATGCCACTACAATGTATATAGGATTTACGTTGCTTTGATATAGAAGTTATGCAGCTGAGACTTTGCAAATGGAGCTAATCTATGTTCTTGGAGCGTCGGAGAACGACTTCCGCTTGTTTCCCCATAGATCAGGTGCTTAGTAAAGGTGTTGAGTGTCATAGAAAACGTTTTAAAAATGTTCTAAGGATGTCTACGAGGGAAACTGAATTAGAACAAAAAGTTCTATGAGTTTGAAAACGTTTTATAGTATTTTGGGCCTGTTAGGTAAGTCACAAAAGGTTCTACTTGTCAGACCTAACGAGGGGTGGGAATAGGGTGTCCAAGGTGGCTGTACTACATGTCGATCATGTGTATGATTCGATGTGCGCTATCAACGCATATAGAGGAGGGTTAACACCCTCCAATAATACATCCTCAAACCACTCAACTGCAAAGCCGAGTGGGTCTAATAACCCACTCCCTTCATCGAAGGGAGTTGCTTCCAAGGTGACTACCACACGGAGTCACCAAATCCCCACTTCTTACTCTAGTAGTAAGATGCCTTCAACAACAGTGGAACCCATCATGGGTTCATCTGCGTCAAAGGGGCCTTCACAAGCCCCTTACTCCAATGGCAACCGGTATTCTTCGAATACCGGTAATGTGGTTACTCAACAATGCCCTTCGAAGGATTCGAAGGGAAACCCCCTTTGCTACAAATGTGGCAAAATCGGGTACACTTCGGAGTGCCCGAACCATCCGGATTGGGCAAAGATATTTGCCCTGGGCGTCAATAATGGAGCGCCCAGCCCATTCCCGCGTTTGACAACCGGGATGAAGTTGGAGAACCATCTGGGGAAACCCCGGATGGCCCAATTGGTGAGAACGGCGAAGCTGAAGACCGCTTCGTCGATGACCCATACAACCCCATGTACCAACATAATGTGTTGGAAAGCAAGCCCGAAGACGAAGTCGTCTTCGGGAACATGGGTCTGTGAGCATCACTCCCGGACGCGTTCCATGCATCAGATCCCTTTGGGCCCACACAATCGGGCCTCCTAGCATTCCCAAGGCTGCAAAGGCCTTGGAACAGCCCCACAAATCGCAAAAATTTGCGGTTTGTTACTTCTTCCGCGGTTCTCAGTAACCGCCAGATACCCATGCAATCAAAGATTGTGCAGACTGTAATGGGCATCATGGCCCGTTTCAACACGTCCTAAATGAGGATGCGAATCTAGATGGACACGAGCACAGCTACAAGCATAGCTGGAAGACACTGCAGCTAATTGGGCTGCAATGACAAACTCAACCACCAGATAGGCTGGAGAATAAACAGAGCACTCGGTGCTCACACCAGAACTGAGAAGGGACATCCAATGTCCCAGCTGACTCCAGCAAAGTCGCGCCCTGGCAGGGACGCGACTGATAATGCACCACACTATGGCACAAACCACTTAGATACTTGAAATTTCAAGTATAAGTGTCCCTGCAAAGGACACTGTTGATGATCGTGAGCTGAAAAGCCCGATCTGAAACCTCCCTGGCAAAGGTATAGGGAGGAGCGAGTGAGTACTCGCTGGTACTACGACTCCTGAGGGACACCTCAGGCTAACAATTGAGGAATTAACTTTCCTCGCGACTACACCAAGCATCCTGCTTGGTGAGGGATTTCTTTTTATGAAAATCCTTAATAATTCCTGAAGAATAAGGTCGCTAACGGCCTTATGTCAAAGTGAATAACTCGGGTGAACCTTGACTGGTTCCCCCGGACGTCATTCAAGAGGGGAGAGGGCAACTAGGATCGCCATCCATATACCAGTTCTAAACTGGTATCGTGGCTCACCAACCTCTGATGATGAGGGCCGACCTAAGGAAGCGCGTCGCGCTTCACTATTTCCCTGGGCTTGCATTAAATATGCGGGCCCCTACTACTTCCTCACTTACTGAGGAGTAAGTGATGGCTTGTATAGCCGTCTCCCTACTAGTCCCTGGTAGGGAATCAAGTACCTCAGCGCATGCTGAGTACTGGGTCTTGGAAGTGCGCTTGCACTCCAGTCCCCAACAAATTACCCATTTATATGGGTAAATCTCAATATCCTCTCCCTAAACAGTCGTACAGGGAGGAGCAGGTCACACTGGCCTGGGGTCTACTGGCCCCAGAACATTTTCCTTCCATTTATGAAGGCTTAATGGCCTTTGTTCATTGTTTTTTAATAAATTTCTTAATTAATCCCCTAAGTCGGGATTGTGAAGGCTTAACAGCTTTCTTTTAATTCCTTTATTATTCCTTGGACCATTAAACCAATGGTTCTGCAAAGGCTTAGCAGCCTTTGCTTTATTCCACTTCCTGATCTGTCAAATAACAGATCTGTAGAGGCTTAACAGCCTCTACATTAAGTATTATCTGTTAAAACAACAGACCTGTGGAGGCTTAACGGCCTCTACTTGACTCAACTTCTGGATCTGTCAAAACAACAGATCGGTGGAGGCTTAACAGCCTCCACATTTACATTTATTCCCTGAACTGTCAAATTAACAGTTCTGTGAAGGCCTAACAGCCTTTACACTTATTCTTTACACTTAATATATGCTGATTAACCATCAGTATGATAAAGGTCTAACCACCTTTATCTTTATAAATTATATATTCTATGCATGCCAGTGCAACCAAGGCCTAACAGCCTTCACTACCTTTTGTAAAAGCTTAACTGCTTTTACATCTTGTTATTCCTTGTGTGCGATATTAATATTGCAAGGGAGGAGAGTGTAAGGAGTGGTGGCAACACTTGCCCCATCCTTCATCTTATATCTTTATTATATTTGTTGCATAATAAATATGTATAAACATTGTATATATGGAAGTGTGGGAATGTTGCAAGGGTGAATTAGCCTTTACTTCCCTGTTGAAAATACAGCCCATTATAGCGTATTCAATGGTCTGGAAGTGTGAGGCAAGCATAATATCGCGCATATAGCGTGATTAAGTAAATAGCTTACATGTTTCTTGGGTCATTGCAGTTGATGCATGAAGATTGTGTGGCTATAATGGGACAGGGCGATTGGGTAGGGGGGTGAGGAAGAGCACTTCCTACTGGGCCATCTTGGCCAATAGTGGCCGGGGCTGTCTGGGTAGCCATTAGGTGACGGGCCAGGCTTCGGTTGTGATCGGTGGCTAGTGGTGGGTTAGGGCGTCATTTGGGTGAGCATTAGGGAGGTGGTACTTGTGGTTTCATGGGCACTGTATTGAGGTTAGGGCTGAGGCGGGCGATTGGTAGGTTTCATAGGGCTCTAATTTAATTTAATTTTGGGGGGTCCCGGGCTCGGTTGTCTGCTCGGGCTGTGCCCTTGTCAGGGGAAGACAGATAGAGGTAGAACCTCCTGACTCTGCGAGTCTATAGTGGGACACCTAGTCTACGGCACGTAGGCTGTGTGGATGTTCCCATGAACTGTCCTAGTTCTTGCGGAACTACCCATAAACCCAATTGCCTAGGCCGTGCTCAGCGTTTTATAAGATGGCAATTGGGCGCTCATGGTCGACGGCCCTGGGCTTGGGGTCGGTGCGACACCTGCCCTGGTGCCACCTGAGCTTTACCCCCTGGTCGACATTGCCGCCCCTCTTTTCATTTCTCTCTTTTTTTTTTTTTTCACTTTCTCATGCATGTACTAGCTGTTCACTTTGCTTTTACCTTTCTAGTTTAACGACTTTGCGGTCACTGGTCATATATTATTATGAAGTCATAGAGGCTGGAGTCCTGCCTAGTATGGTCTGCCAGCATGAGGGACTATTTCGAGCTTAAACAAAGTCCATAGGCAGGACGAAGTTAAGCTGGGCAGTGTCAGAGACCGGGTTGAGACGAAGGAGTGTCTCCGTGGCAGAGGGCTTTGGCCTCAGCGACTTGTGCCAGGAGCACTGTGCCAAGTAACACATCTGTGCCCTAACTTACTAAACTGGCAACTGTTAGAACAGGCGGATTTGGACGACTCTGGAGTGGAATCGGAGACTTAGCATGGAAGGACCTCGGCCTCAGTGACTCAGGTGGAGCACTGTGCCATTGCTGGTTGTCCTGGGGGTCCCTAATTTCGGATCTAGCAGAGGGAAAGTCTCTTGGGGGAATTCAGGTCGATTTTGGACTGAGGTTACAAGTTACTATGTACATTGTATATAAGGAGGGGTCCGGAATCAAAAGGAGCGAGGGTACTCTGAAAGGAGACAAAGGGAGCTGGAAAGAGGAACAACACCGAGGGTCAAGGGTTTGACTCAATGGTGTTTCCCAAAGGAGGAGTGGAGGGCCAAGACCCAAGGAGGAAGGATGGAGGATGGGAGTGGGGAATGGCCAGCTGACTGAATAGAAAGGAAGCAGCAGCCCAAATAGGAATGAGGGAGAATAGCGGAATTGAATGGAGCAATGCAATAGTTGCAAGGTCCGACATACATAAGTCCGGAAAGTCCGAACTCAGAAGTTAAACTCCGGAATATTGGCAAACATAATTAAATGGAATGAGCTAACCAATACAATGGGTATAAGCGGAGGTGGGGTCAAAGTCCGAGGTCGGAGCTAAGACCGGAGGTTCCGGAGACAGAGACGTGAAACGGGATTCCGGAGCAGAGGTCCAGAGTCAGGAGCATAGGTGTTGCGTGCTCATCTGGGAGGTGTCGAGGTTGAGGTCGGACCCAGAATGTTCCGGAGTCGGACCGAAGGTGGTGTTGGAGCCGGAGGTGGGATAACCTCTTGGGAGTCGGCAAGGAGAAGGTGACAGAAGGGAAGTAGGACTCCGGAAGTCAGGTTCGGAGTTCCGGGAGCCCGGAGCGGAGGTCGGGATTGTATGGATATGACAGCAACCAGAACTGAAGGGGGATAAACTCTAGTCAATTTTATTACTGAGGTGTAACCTATGTACAAGTTGAGTATATATATAGTTACAATGAGGGCGGGTCCGCAAATGGCGGAGCCAAGCTGAGCCGAGCTAACGGGGTTAGACATTAGCTGATTGAATATTACCGATGAGTCGGGTTACGGGGTTAACGGAAAGGTAGGCAATAACCCAGAAACGGAAAGGAGGGATAGGCCCGAAGGTGGGCTTTGCAGGGCAAGCGAGTGTATTGCCCAGCGGAGGCGGGGGTGCGCTAGTGGACGTCAGAGCTGTCTGGAAGCCTTTGGGGCTCCGTACTTAGGGAGGCATAGGTAATAAATTGAAAGGAGGGGTGGTGACCATCGAGGGGTACCGAGGGGATTGCGGAATACAGGAGCTCTGAGGTTAGTGAAGAAGGAGCGGAGGTAGACCAGAGGAATCGGAGGGATTGGAAGTCAATGGCCGGGGATGGATATGACAGGCAGGTCACCAGCCTCTATTGGAATAGAAAGTTAAGCACCTCCAGCATATGTTGACTGGGGAGGTGACTTTATGGTTCGTATCGACCTTCCTATTTTGTTTCCGTCTCCACATCGATCGCCGCTGTTTACAACACATGCGGTACAGTGGTGAACAGACTATCGTCAAAGCCCAGATTATTCTTCGTCCTCACACTCGAAACAGAGTGGCACGCATTAAATGGGGTCAGCTGGCCCATAGGTGTTCAATGGTTTGGCCCTTTGCTCGATGGTCGGTCAAAGCGTAAGCGCTTGTCCAACATTGCTTGTCGGTGTTGAATTTTTCATGTGATTGGAAGGGTTCTGCAGTTTATTGAGGTTGTTGACACGATGTTGCTCCAACTTGAGCTCGAGAAGCACACAACATGGTGGGTATTCCCCATCCTATTGACCCGCTCACGAGGATCTGCCCACATCTATATCTGTATCCATTGAAGGAGAGAACGAAGGAAGGTCAGTTGGGAGGTTCAAACGAGACCACCACCAAGCTGTTCCCTGGTTCTTTAGTTAGGATGGGGAAGTGTACTAGTATTATTTATTGTAAATATAGTACCAATCCGAGTGTTTTGGCTAATTCTATTTTTATGGGTTAGTTTTAAAGTTCCTGGGAATTGATTTACAGATAAACCGAGCCCTGCGGAGCCGTTTCTTTATTGAAATTTCTTAATTTGTCTAGGTGTAATTCTGTGTAGCGTTGTTTAATTTGGAATTTAACTTGAATTAAATCTTCTACTTGGTGAAGTTTCAAAGATTCTATTCAGTTAATGGATTTGGATTGTGTCTGGAGTGTCCCTTGAGTTTGTTTTATTTTTGTCTTATTTTATTGCTTGTTTTAACAGTAGCAAGATAACTGTTTTGTGTTTACACTTTTGAAATCTGGAGTGTTAACCAGCTCTCCTGTTGAAATATCTACTTAATATTTCTCTCCTTAATTGCTGCCTTTTACTACAGTGGCAATCTTAACTGTATATCACTTTTTCGCACTGGAGTGACAACCAGAAATGCTTGAGAAAAATAATACTCTATTTTCTTACTTCTCTAAGGGGGCAAAAAGTCGCAGAAAGGGTCTCCCTTTTATACTCCTTGGGTCGCCTTCCTTTTTCACGCTCTACCTTCTATTTACAGGATTTATTTACAGTGTATTTTTCTCAAACTGAATAAAAAATGAAATTCTCATGCTATAGTTCTACTGCGCTTTTGCTGCGCTGAACTGCAGTTCTACGGCGGTCAGACTGCGCCTAGAATCCTTATTGTCCTCCCTCACCTAAGCTATTTTAATGGTTAATTAGAACTTGGCTGCACTGCATTTGTTGCAGTTACCTATTTCAAATTCCATATATATACCATTAAAAGTGCTATGACTCGGTGATTCTGAATTCAAACTTCGCATTACTATGCGTATGGCTGTGCTGAGACCTTCAGCTGATTTATTCCATTTTTATTTAGTGACATTTAGTTAAAATGAGACTGAAATGGTAAATGAGTGAATTATTCAGGTTTAAAACCGAAAGAAAAAGTTGCTAGTAGTCAAGAATTACTCAAACGAATGTGTTATAGCTCTCCACTTCATTAGAATATCGTTCCCTAAAATTCTCGCCATGGTCCGTCGTAGTTTAGTGGTTTTCGTGAATTTCGTTCATATTCCCTGATTCCCCTTTGTATTATCACATCCTAATCCTCCATATGTATTGTTCATTGTTATAGTAGGTCGTCCTCGAAGATATCATATTTTTATGCATTTTATTTAGGGCTCTGGACCTCTTGAAGCTGTCTTCCCGCGCGTTTTCAGGTTTCTAACTTCATGTCCTTGTATCTCATTCATTTCTGGATGTTTTCTCACGTTCTTGGTATCATAAATTTTCATTTATTCCCACCTTTCCAATGGTACTAAAGTTGTGTTCTATTTCCTGGTATTCGTTGAGTTAGCAAAAGTTCGCACGCACATTCGGTAATCACGTGCATCGTTCCCATAGTCGTTCGTATGCGGGCGCTGTTTCCGTTTAATTGTTCGGGATTTATGATATGCGCAGGTGTTTATATCTTTCATATGGGCTTCTGTGATTTATTTCAGATTTTTCCCTCATGATCTAAGGTTGTTTTGCACTTTCCGTGCTTTGTTTTGACCGGGCTCTTCCTTATTTGGACAGAAATTGGTCTTCACGATCTGCCGAAATGCGGATCTTGGTTCCGACGGCCAGTTCCCTTCGCATCGCCACCCTCATGTGTCATTAAACATGATGCGGATTTCTATATTCCCGTCATGGGTATAACTTCACAACGGCTGGATCGTTTGGGCTGAAAAGTTGCATAACTATAGCTCCCCATTTTTCATAATTTCCGTGTAAATTTCGTTGTATGTTTTAATTGTGGATCCTACGCAAACATCGTCTTTTCCCTGAGCTTGGACTTTTGATGTCGCTATTCCCGTTATTGGATATCTCATTAATGCATGATCCTTTTATTATGAAAATTTGGGAGGATTAAGATTAGATCCCTTCCTTTTTAATGGGCTATCAAGCTTGTCTCGGTCGTTACTGGTTAATCTTCGCGCTTGCCTTTTAGACGTTGTCCTCGTTTTGCAGGAGTTTTAGTCATATCTCCGTCGTTTATGGGTAGTTTCCCCTGTAATTACTTTCATTGGGTCCGTTTGGGGGACATCTACATTTCCTATTATAAACACGACTTTGAATTTTGCATTAGTTCCTGAGGAATCCTTGTTCCATGGTACTTCCATCCTTGGCTATGTGTGCAGATGTGGGAAAGTAGCTTCCGTGGAGGTTCTCTGATTGTTTTTATAGTCAAATCTTGGTCGATTGTCCTAATTCTTTGTTTAATATTTGCTATAAATTCCCCCGAGAATTCCGTCTCGTTGATGCTAAGCTTGAAATATTTTTGCTAATTTTCTTTCTTTCGATTTATTGCGTATAGTCATAATAATTCGTAAAAATTCATTAAAATTCAGGCCCTTCTATTTTCTCATATCTACTTGTCATATGAGGTTTTTTGATTTATCTGGCATATTTCCATAATGGGTTTCCATAGTGTGACCGTTATTTCTCCTACACCGTATCAATGTTGGTGACGAGCACTTGTGTCAGCAGAATGATAACCTTTATTTAATGCGACACCGTTCTCTCTCCCTGCCTCAATTGGAATCCCCGTCTCCGTTTGAACTCTAACTCTTTTTCATCTGAGCTGACCGCGGAGAGGTGACACGTTACCCATTAATGACAGGACGGCCATGCCCATGATCCATATGTACATGTTTTTCAATCCAACTACCCAACTACTTATTGCCCGTCAACCCTCGAGTGGTGTAGATATTCATCAGAGGGCTTACCGTCTGCGGCCGTAGGATTCGGAAAGCATCGTATCCCGTCTGGTCTGGGAAGTTAAGGGGAGCACCGCTCAGTCAGTACTATGCATGGTGAGGGAATCTTGAGTGCTGCAGTTTTTATTTTGGCTTTCTGCCACTGTTCCTGCGAGTGCGAATTTTATCAACAGAGCAACGTAAAACAAGGCATTTGTCCTACACTATTATTTACATTTCCTTTTTTCTATGCATCTCTACTAACCGCACATCCTCTATGTACACAGTTTCTTCAGAATGTGTTTTCGCCTGGTGTCGGCCGTGCTGTGCAGGTTGCTGCGATGCAACGTGAGCACAATAGTTGCGGGAAAATGCAGGGCAGTCTACCTATTCCAATAGAGGCTGGTAGAAGTTCGGGTCAGTACAGTAAGACCTTCCTTCCCATCGAAGCAAAGAAACGTTGTCGGGGTAGTATTAGCCCGCATCTACCATCTAAGTCTGATACTACTGGTAAAGTTATTACACGTGGTTTCCCTGGAATCTTTCGGCTCCATCCGTTTCGCATCCACCTGTTGCGGATGTCAAGGTTAACCCACCGAACGTGAATGAATCTTATACACTGGGATCTGCCACACACATGTGCAGCAGTCCGCCTATTATTATACATGGATACAGGATGGGTTACAGGACGAGTACACTCGAAGTGGCAAGGGTCGATCCTGAAGGTGTTTTTCCTGCAGTGAACAGGTTAAAACGTCCCTTATCTACCTGGACAGAGCGAAGTACCAGACCAAGGGAAGTTGGGCCCCGGAACTAAGACTGCACCCACTGCTGTAGCGTCTGCTGAGAGCCGCCTTGACTCGTCCACAGAACCCGGACCAGTACGATCAGCTGAACATAGCCAGCAGAACACTAGACAGACACCCCGGAAACAGCACATTGACGACGGCATGTACCCTATGAACGAAGCCTGGCAGGCGCTATCGTACATCAAAAAAGCGGGCCTGTGGGGATTCCCTTACACCTTCGACCAATGGATAATGAAGGGCATGGAACTTGGGGGTCTTCCCCTACCATACGCCGCACTGCGTGGTATGGAATGACTCAGCTCGAGCTTTAGGCCAAGCTGAAATGATTCCTGGCTCGGGACGACAACTAACTAGCACAGCAAATGCTGGCGGGAGGACTCGAGTGCCTCCTGATTTCCGCACTAATCAGGGATGATGACCTTACCGTGTTCACCAGACCCTGCATTGGCTCAATCATCGAGCCTTCATTTGTTTCTCCAAAGGAAAATTCTGAACTGAAGCCAAATCCGGTTTCCGGAGGTGTCTGACGAGTGGCAATTTAAAGTCCTCGTTGAAGGATGCAAGTTGGTGGGCAACGGTAGAGGGGAACTATTTGATAGATCCAGCCCTGATCCTGGCTGATTCTTATTCCAAAAGAATGGCGCTGCCAGAGTACCCTGTTCCTTCAGAGTGAATGCGACACCCAGATTGCTTCCAGGAAACCCCTTAACCAAACAAACCGGTTTCGGCTTTGTTCGAGCGCTTGAGCAAAGATTCTTGCATCTCGCCCCGTATGTCCGGAAGACACTTAGATTTGTTCTTCACGCAAGTGTGCTCGGCCGGGGCTCGCTGGAGTCTCGATAGCTCGGCCAGAAGCAAAAAAAAAATTAGGGGATCCAAATGCATGTATTTAGCCACGTACAAACAGATAAATGCTCTGTAGGTCTCAGCTGTGACGAACATGGTGAGTCAGGATCCGATCATCCGAAACATTTCAAACGTCGAATCGATAGCACCACGCAGGCAGTTCTTCGTATTCGTTATTTGCTGCGCTATGTCGGACACTCGAATGATCTCGACGATATTTCCTTACTGAACTAATTCAATGTGTTTTCAAAACCCTATGAAGAGAGTGAACGAAGAGAAGACGAGACGTGTGCATTGCGCTAGACCTTTATGTTCGCAGCGAATTTCTCCAGTCCAGGTCCGAAGGGGCTCAAGCACCGAGCCTTGTGCTTTCTGAATCACATCGCACAACTGGTTGAGTCCCTTTGTGTTGCCGCTGGCATTATACATGCATGCACAAGCATGAGAAGCGACCACGATCATGGTCATTAAGACGATTCGCAAACCTGTTTTAATCCATGCCAGGGAGTGTTTGGAGTTTGGTTTGGAGTTTGGCGATGGGGACGAGTTTGAGAGCAGTGGCCCCTATTTGAAGAAATGCTTTGGTGCTGCCGATGATCGCCGTCGGATCTATGAGGTGTCGATTCCGCTGGCACCGATAGAGTAGCTGAGACTGACAGCCCGATATCTGCAGGTTCTTGCTGCGTGCGGACGCTCGCATCATCATCACCGGCGGTGAGTGCGTTGGACCTCACTCGCGGGAAATCGGTATTCAGTTCGGTGGGGAGGAACGGGTAGCGATGACCGTAGATCGTGGGGTCAACATATGACATTTGGAATGGAATGCACTTGGTTGGCTGAGACGATTGGGATCGGGGCTAGGACCGGGACCGGGACCGGGACTGGGACTGGGGCTTCTCCGGAATGGCCTAAATATCTTGTCTCGAAAAGACGTCCGTTGCTTAGGTGAAGTGTCACTAAAATATGGAAGAATAAGCGCTGTAGCAGCAAGGGTATCGGGTTGCGGTCCTGCGGGGCCATCGTGGACTCTATGGGTCGTAATTTGCAGTCGGGGAAGTGATCTGGATGCCGGAAGCAAGGGGTTGGGGTCTGCGACCGATTATCCGGAAGCTCCGTTGCGCGCTGTGGCTTCATGAATCAAGATTTATCTAGGCACGGTCGGGTATAGCTAGCGATCACAAAGACGCTGGCCGAAGGGGATGGTGGCAGCTACTCTTACATAAATGTAGCTGCTCGCCCTTAGAGGTGTAACAAGCAAGACAACGTTGACCGTGCCAAGCAAGGAAAGGTTGTCGAGGTAATAACACTTCGGGCAAGGTTGGTGCGAATTTTTTTTGTGGAATCGCCATACCCATAAACTGAATCGCATCCCCAGAATGAGGCCTACCAAGTGCAAGGCCGCCATTTTTTGGGTGGGTACACCAGTATACACCAGGGGCTGACATGTGGCTTCCAGTCCAACGGCTTACAGCGAAATCTAGGCTGCAAAGGAACTCCCAGTTGTCGAGGATGTTGAGGCTGACCCACCAAAAGCAAATGAAGAATCAAAATCTTATACACTGGGATTTGCCACACGTATGTGCAGCATCTGGCCCACCTATCAGACATGAGGTCATAGCAGGATGGGTTTACAGGGACGAGTACACTCGAAGTGGGAAGGATCCTGAAGGGAGAGGAAGACGTCTCTTATCTTAGTGGCTCTGGAAAATATTATGTTCCTAGGTAGAACCCGTTGGACAAGGTGCAACAGACGTTCAACCGGTGAGGTATGTTGGCACCACAGGGTCGACGTCATTCTAACTGCTATCAGGGAGACCATGTCATTCCTCTTCACACCGCTGCGTGGCGGATTCTGCCGCTTCAGGCAGCGCCCCACCAGTTATTTCTTTTTGAACTCGTGCCTGGATCCCGCATCCGGGCCAGGGCACTAGAAGCATCTCGAGAGAGACTAGAAACCAGAGGGGCAGCGAAAGTGTATGAGAGTTTCCCAATTGAGGGAGGCAACAGGAAAGGGACATGCCACCTTGAGGACCCAGATGTCAAGAGGGCACAGGCTTGACTGGCAACGCAGCAAGGCAAAGACCTGACACTGAAGTTGCCAAAGGCAGGCGGAATACAGAAAGTAAGAAATCAGTCCAGAACCAAGATCATGATGCTTGAGTATGGTGCGCAGTGGGTCATGGACCTTGTAGAATTTCAGGCCACTGTCGGCGCGGCGGAAAAGGAAAGTGGGTTGCAGAGAACGATACAACCACTCCGATAGGCTTTGACGCACAGCCGACGACCACTTCCTTGCATCCAGAAAATCTGATCATGGGAAGTCGGTGATGAGCCACACCGGCGCTTACTGCCGGCCCTCGGTATGAAGCGAAGTGCAGGTCGAGTTCGCCTACTTATACTCATCCTGTTTGTAGCTCTTCTCTCTTAGTGGATAAGCCAGGACTTACCTAATGCCATCATCCGTCCCGGTTACCTAACCAGTCAGAGTCATGCCATGCGCGGACTACCTGTCGCTGATATTGCATCAGATGTCCGTATGCTGTCGACCAAATGCATACGTGATGCCCTTCCTCATCCTTCCATAAACAGACGAAGGCCTCGTGGTTCTGAGCATGTAGTGGCTCACACGTGCGTCGCGTGCCCAAAGCTCCCTCTTCTCCGTCACCTTGTCCACTATCGACCATGTCGATGCAGCAAAGGGCTGGAGCTCTCAGGCAAAAGATCGATGATCTCCTCGTGGAGGGAGTCGACATCGCCGTCCCAATTCTCAAGGTTGTCAATGCTACGGCTGATTGGTGTCCCCCCCTTAAAGATGGCGACTGGCGGTGCACTCTCCATCCTCGACGAGGTTAAGGTTGGCAATGATTTTTTGCCTGACCATGAATGGAAGCTTATTGTGCCGTGTAGAAGTTCAAGGACAATAAGCAGGAATGGACTGATTTTGGGAAATACGTGGTCGACACCGTGGCCGAGGTAGTTTCAGCGTTTTTGGTGGTCTTTGATATCGTCACTTACATCAAGTCTCAGGGCGCTACAAAACATCAAGTCCGAAATCGAACAAAGACTGAAAAAAGTAGAGAAGCGACCGGCTGTCCTAAATGTTATATCTTACTTGAGAGACCCAGGAAAAATTGATGGCTTAAAGAAAGACTTTGACAAAGCATTGGCGTCGTTTCAGGTAGCTTTCCTTACAGCATACGTTCCATCATCATCCTGACTTCTGGCTGATGCAGCTTAGGACGAATCTAATAGGCGGTGCCAAATTAGCGGCCATAGAACGTCGTCTACAGGACGACAAGATCCTCGATAGTCTCCAATACCCTCATATCGCCCATGATGATTTCACTCATGCGTGCCTGGAAGGAACCAGGATCGATCTCACGGAGCGTATCATGACATGGTGTCGCAACACTGGGGAGAGTGAGAATCGGCTAATGCTACTGACTGCTGTGGCTGGTGCTGGCAAGACTTCAATTGCACTCACGATAGCGGGACGATGTGCCAGTGAAGGGGACGTTACGCTGTTACTTCACTTCTTCTTCAAAGCGGGAGAACGGTCGCGGCCCGATTTTCTATTCAGTGGTATAGCTCGAACTCTAGCAGACCACGACCCGGTTTACCGTACTTTCATCATATCTGCACTTCGAAAAGACCCTTCCCTCTCAACGGCCCTACTTGCGCAGCAATTCGAGAATTTAGTGGCTGTGCCTCTCCTCCATAAACCTCCACTTCCCGACCGTCCCATGGTGGTCATCATCGATGCATTAGATGAATGTGACAAGGAAGTGTTCGAGTCCTTTGCCGATATTCTTCGGGATGAAGTGCCCAGGCTGCCATCTTCCATAAAATTCATTATCACATCGAGACATACAGATCTTGTTAGACGCTCCCTCTCACCCCAATTCCCTATCAGTCGTCTCGCTATTGACCTTTCGGATGACACAAACGTGCAGGACTGTGCTACATATATACGTTTTGAGCTGCAAAAGCTGAAGAATTGGCATCCCGATTTACGGCATAATCTTCAGGACGAGGGTAAAACAGTTCAGGAGATCCTAGAACGTGCGGGTGGCTTGTTTATTTGGATCAGCACGATCTTTCGCTACATGAAGACAGCCAACAAGGATCCGATGAGGACGTTAGAGGGCTTGCTCAACACTGGCACGAAACGATCAAAGGTCCCTGCCGAGGGAATGATGGACCGCTTATATACAAGCATTCTGAAGAAGTGCGATTGGGAGGATGAAGATTTTGCCCATGACTACCCAATTGTGATGGGAGCAATCTTTGTCGCACAGCGGCCTCTGTCTATCACAGCCTGGGATGCAATTTTGTCACCTTTCCTTAAGTCTCCCGTTCGATATTCGTTGGCTGAACTTGCTCCTCTACTCTCAGGAGTTGAGGATTCTCACTTTCCGGTTCGCATCTTGCACCAATCTTTCCGCGACTTCATTGTCGATCGGATCGATCCCCCATCAATCAACCCTCGTTGCATCCTAGTAGATGTAGCGATGGAGAATGCGAGAGTTGCCCTGCGATGTACCCAGATTTTGAATCAGGATCTTTGCTCTGTAAAGGGCTTGGGACTGATTGAAAACCTGTCCGAAACCGATGAGCTACCGCTCATTCCCTCGGAGGAGTCATCCGAGCACTCTCATTATGCATGTCGCTATATTGTCCATCACCTCAGTGGAGTCCAGGAACCATCACAGGAACTTGATGAGTCAGTTGGCGTGTTTCTCAGTGAGCAAGCAACTCACTGGGTGGAAGCCTGTGTGAGAATGGAGGGCTACATTAGCATCTCATTACTCCCTGAGTGGGCTAAGGTGTGGTTTATCAATCGTGTTAATGAAACTGCCTGACAGCTCATGATCTTTCAGTTGGCTGTTGGTCACAGGTCAAAAGGTGCTGTCCGCGCACTGGCCAGCATGCTTGTCCAGCTTGTACGGAATTTGAAATTTTTTGCAAGATTCCAGGAGGCATATGAGGCGGCAAGTGATTCCGTTGTACTCTGCCGTTACCTTGTTTCTGTGGACTCGGGGTCCTACTCCCTGTATTTGGCCGCGTCACTTGGGGCTCTGTATTTGGCGCTTTCCAAACTTGGACGGCACTCGGAGGCGCTCCCATTCATCGAAGAAAGCGTCAACCTCTACCGCCAGCTGGTTGCTGTTCACCCAGGATCATACACCGTAGATTTGACCATCTCACTCAACAATCTATATGATGCTCTTTCCAATCTCGGACGGCACTCGGAGGCACTCCCATTCATCGAAGAAAGCGTCAACCTCGACCGCCAGCTGGCTGCTGTTCACCCGGAATCATACACCACGAATTTGGCCACGTCACTCGACAATCTGCGTGCCGCTCTTTCCCATCTTGGACGGCACTCGGAGGCACTCCCATTTGTCGAAGAAAGTGTCAACCTCTACCGCCAGCTGGTTGCTGTTCACCCGGGATCATACACCCCGGATTTGGCCATGTCACTCAACAATCTATTTGTTGCTCTTTCCAGACTCGGACGGCACTCGGAGGCGCTCCCATTCATCGAAGAAAGCGTCAAACTCCGGCGCCAGCTTGTCGCAGTTCATCCGGGATCATACACCCCCGATTTGGCCATCTCACTCGACAACTTGCGTGGTGCTCTTTCCAATCTCGGACGGCACTCAGAGGCGCTCCCATTCATCGAAGAATGCCTGAACCTCTACCGCCAACTAGTTGCTGTTCACCCGGGATCACACAACCCAGGTTTGGCCATGTCACTCAACAATCTATATGACGCTTTTTCCAATCTTGGACGGCACTCAGAGGCGCTCCCATTCATCGAAGAAAGCGTCAACCTCTACCGCCAGTTGGTTGCTGTTCACCCGGGATCATACACCCCGGATTTGGCCATGTCACTCAACAATCTCTATGACGCTCTTTCCAAACTCGGACGGCACTCTGAGGGGCTCCGATTCATCGAAGAAAGTGTCAGCCTCTACCGCCAGTTGGTTGCTGTTCACCCAGGATCATACACCCCAGATTTGGCCATGTCACTCAACAATTTATATTTTGCTCTTTCCAGACTCGGACGGCACTCGGAGGTGCTCCCATTCATCGAAGAAAGCGTCAAGATCCGGCGCCAGCTGGCTGAAATCAACCCAGGAGCATACACCCCACAATTGGTCAATTCACTCAGGAATCTTCGCAACGCTCTTTCCGATCTCGGACGTCATTCTGAGGCACAAATGGTCCACAGTTGAGCCACCCAAGTCCTGTGGTTCCTCTCATGTCCCTTTGTCATTGCGCTTCTTTGCTACATGCTCATGGAGAACACTAACAAATCCAACCTCAATTTTTATTGGACACCATGGATAAAGTCGCTACACACATAACAGATCACCGTCGCAAGTTATAATCTCAATATACAGGGTTATTCATTTCTTTATCTGACACATTTTCTTTCTCGTCGCTCACCACCGATGTACTTGTCCATGTTTCTGCCTACCACCATAAGCGACGACATTGAAGTTTAATGGGGGACGAATGTTGATGCAACGGAAATACTCAATCGGCAGGACCACGTTGACCGATGTACCATGGAGGGGTGTGGAAGTCGAGAACTAGAGAAGCCAGCTCAACTGTGGAGTGATTTGGGCTTCAATATGCATGGCCGGACACAACAAGCTTTGATTTGAGGCTATTATCTCGACAAACAACATACATTCCTGTCGAATGAATTGTTACTATGTGCGCTCGAAGGGGCTGAAAGTTCGAAGTGTGTCAGACTGATTGCCATCAAGAGTGGTGGGTTTGAGCGCGTCGGACTCGACTTGGCAAACTCGGTCAGTTGTATATATGGCAGGTGAATTAATTGGCTGGGCCTTGAGAAATGAACTCATTGCAGAGCTAGCGAGAGGGCAGAGCGGAGGGTGTGTGTTTGTATGACGGCGCCGCCACATTGCTTATAAATCCAAAAAGTAAGCCTAGCTTACAACCCATCTTGCAAGGACCCGTAGAACTGATCAGATTGCGGCCCTTGCAAGAATCCAACACAAAGAATATACGCACGCAAAAGAAATCCATATTGATAAATGGTCGATAGCCCAGGGAGACGTCACGATAACGTACGGCACGAAGCCACCGGTTGGACCAGATGAGCCGCCCGGATCAGAGAGAAGCACGGAAGAAACCAGCCCATCCTTCCGCTCTCATAACATTTGGATGCAGTTCCGCACCTCCTCATTTCGATTCAAGTCACCAACGACAGATAATGAGAGGGTGGCAAAGGAAAACAACCGGGGGAAGTGTTCTATATATGAGACATGGAGATCGATTTCCAAAGGCAGATGGGCTCCGAGTCGCATTAAGCCATGCCAAGAGGATTTTTGTCCAGAGGGTGTTGGAATACCATACCTCTCCTATAAAAGTTGTGCAGTGAGTCACGGTACCGCCCTGCAAAGAGATTGGTAGCTGGCGCTTGCCCAGTCGTAAAGCAAATCATGATTACGTAAGCGTTGCCTGCCTTTTTTGGAGACTCAAAAGTGTCCACATGGCAGAGCGGCTATCCAGTTCCGGCGTACTGATTACCAACGGTCGTGGGCTCGGCTAGCAGCCGCTGATGCCTAAACCGTTTTCACCTATCCTGTGGTCCATTCGATTGGTCAGGAGGCAAGCACCCCGCAAAACACCGAACAAGGTATCAAGATCCGGGTCATCCAGGTATGACGTATGGGAGGTTGACTCACCCATAGACATTGCTCATCGTACATGGCGCCATGAATGCTGCTGCCAGAGCGCATGCTGATATTACGAAGCCACAGAGGCTGGAATGCTGATACATATCGTTCGTATATCCTGACCCCATTTCACGCAAACCTTCTTGTCCCCCTGTCCTCGGGCCCGTTATTGGCTTTCGCGCAAAATGCTGATTAGTGATGGCAGCTTTGTGAAGCAGTCATCAACTGCTCGTACTGTCCCTCGGGTCAGCGACCTCCCAACGTCCAAACGATGAGCAGGGGCGTCAGCCCGCTAAGATTGTCGCGAAAACCAATTATACATCCCAGTGCAGTTTAGAACAAGCAAGATTGCTTCAAGGGGAGAATTCAACCCGACACCGCCAATCATGGGACGTGAGTCAGCCCGACACAGATGCGCCAAGCGGCACAAGCTGCGTTATGAGTCAACCAGTCGCTTAGTTGAATCCTCAGAGTTTACATAATTGCATCTCGAGACGAGGGAACGTAGACAAATACACATGGAGCAGCCCCGCAAGTCAGCTCTTGAGTGGTTCAGAGCTATCGTTTGTCTTTTGATAAGCCCAAAATCAAGTTGTTGCATGTTGCACACAACCCGGCACACTCGAATAATGAACTTTCTGTCATGCGTACCAACAGGCAATTGTGAAATCTCCGTAGTGGAGGCAATGAAATGAGGGGTTCTGCATTTCCCAAGAAAGAAAAAGGTGGGTTGGCAATTGGGTTGGAAAATGAGTTCTTACAGAGGTAGATGGGGCTCACTTGGCCATCGAGTTCCAGGTTAGGATGGACCGTATAATTGCGGGATGCGGTGTCCGGAAACAGTCTTGAATCAACCCAGCGCCTGATACATGCGTCTCTGGGGATCTTGAGTTCTTCCCAGTCACTGTATCCCATATTGGTACCATCTGATCATGGGACGCTGAACGTATCCTGAATCCATCAGGCGAGAAGGAGACTGTGTTAACGTCACTAAAGTTTCCTTGGAAGAGCCTCGATTCTTCTCTGGTCACCACATCACAGATTCGTGCTGTTTTGCCATAGGATGGCGAGGTTACCTTGCATCCACCAGGTATAGACTGAGCGAGCCCGGTCCTTTGGAGAACTCCCTTGGTTCTTCCGATTGGTGCCGCAGCATGATAAGAACATCATTGAACCATCGGACGAAAATGTTGAAATCTTGGTTTTCTTGGGAGTTATAGTGCGCTGTGGCCAACTCACAATGTGATGTTGAGCTAGCGGCGCTATATTTCCTTTCTTGGTATTCCTGCTACCAAAGTCAGTGCGCCATTGAGGCGACTGCTTATAAAAGCAGTGAACAATTTTTCACTTTCGTCTCCCTCAGTTCAACAACGATTGACTGAGGTGAGACTGCGCTTTTACCACACATTTATCTTGTCACTCATGTACCCTCATGTGCCCTAGCGTAAAACGCTAGGTAATTAGTTCCAATCTAATAAGTTCAACAACGATTGACTGAGCGTAAAACGCTAGCGTAAATCGCTAACATCCTAATAGGTTACGAGCCTAGTTCACTCAGAACTCACCCATGTCGCAGACTACCCCCTCCACTTCTCAGCCAGCCCCTGCCCCCACCACTACAGACAATACCCGTTTCCCCATAACTATTCTAGACGCCGATGGTAAAACTTACTCCAACTGGGCATCAAGGATGCGCAGTGTCTTGAAGATAAACCGGATCTGGGATGTCGTAGAAGATGTGTCAAAAGGCGGCACTGAAAGGCCCCCGGACACTGATCCGACCTTAGCTGACTGGCTCGACAAAGATGAGAGAGTGTTCACCTACTTGAGGTGCTATGTTAGTGACTCCTGCTTGTCCATGATGAGGAACAAACCTACTGCGCATGCTGCCTGGAAAGCCCTCTCTGACCGATTTGTCGGAAAGGATGAACAAGACATGCACATGCTTCACTCTTCCCTCTTCCAATTTCACTTTGATGACTCTAAACCACTGGGTCCCCAATTCCAAGAAGTGGAAGACACACGCCTCAAGGTCACCTCCTTAGGTCTCGAAATTGGAGACAAAAGCTACCTCTCTGCCCTCATCTCTGCCACCCCCGAATCCTACCACACCATCAAAATGTTGGAGGAAGGGATCAAGTGATCTCCCAAACCATCAGGGAAGGGGTACCCCCCCCCTGGCATAACGGGCGAGTAGTGTATGGATGCACGCTAGAAGTCCTGGGTTCGATACCAGGCTTGTCCATTTTATGTCATTTGTCCAGTCACGCTGGTTTACGTCATAAGAATTTGGAGCTCCGGATAAGTCCAGTAGTCGCACCGGATACAAATTTCCTCACAAAAGCGTTGCCCTCATGCAAATGAAGAGGAACAACATCGATTCCGAAGGGTATATCGATTATGTCCTTTCGGAAGAGAAACTCCGTAATTCTGACCCAAAGACTATTGCCATGTTTGCTAACTCTGGCAAATCCAAACGCCGCAATGCAGGGAAGTCCAGTGGCTCCAAGTCTGACGCTGCCACCCCTAAATCGGTAGTCCGCTGCACTAACCCTAAATGTGGCAACTTGGGACATACGTTCGAACAATGTTGGTCGGAAGGTGGTGGGTCCGAGGGAAAGAAACTGAGGAGGCAGGGGAAACAAGGTCAGAGCTCAGGCGCTCCGAAAGAATCTGCGAAGACGGCAATAACATTTGTGGATGAGGAGAAAGCCTTGGTAACTGAAACGACGGAGGAAGTAGCAAACACACTCAACTCGCTAAACGCGGGGATTACTCCTGATCATCATGCTCGAACTGAGTGGGTGATTGACTCTGGTGCCACTTCTCACTTGTGTCGCAATCGTGACTGGTTTATATCCTATCACCCTCTTGATGTCCCTAAAAAGGTCGTTTTGGGAGATAAGGATGTGATTTTAGCGCCGGGGATTGGACAGATAAGAGTAGAGTATGACATCGGGAACTCACAGGAAACCCTCATAATCCGTAACGTCCTCTACTGCCCCAAAATTGCACACAACCTCCTTTCCATTCTCCAACTAAACCAATCGGGTGCAGGTGCAGACTTCTGGGACCAAAAATGTCGAATTTTCGACTCCTCCAAGAAACTTGTCACCGTCGTGCCTGTGGAAAAGGGCCTCTACCGATGGCCAGTGAGAATCCCCTCCTTATCCACAGCCTTCATCACTTACCCCTATACCGACAACGCTAACGTCGCATGCACCATCACCGCTACTGCATCCCTCGACATCTGGCATGCCCGATTGGGGCACATCGCAAAAGATTCGATCTTGAGGATGATGCAGAGTGGAATGGTTGAGGGAATGGATGTTATAGGAGCAAACGACGCTGATCGATCAACTTACTGTCCCGAATGCGAAGCCGCATCTCATCACCGAAACCCCATTCCTTCCGAAACACAAACCCACTCCGACCAAGTACTTGGTCGTGTATTCTCTGATGTTTGCAAACTGCAAACAGTATCGAGTGAAGGCTACAAATACTTCATTACTTTCGTCGATGACTTCAGTCAGTACCTCACCGTATATCCAATGAAGAACAAATCCGACGCACTCGATAAGTTCAAAGAATTCCTTGCGGAAGCTGAATGTCAAACTGGGAATAAGTTAAAGATTCTCAGAACAGATGGCGGCGGCAAGTACTTCTCTTCCGATTTCTCCAACTATCTCAAATCCCTCGGCATCCTTCACGAAAAGACCAACCCTCGAATGCCTCAGGAAAACGGTGTAGCGGAAAGAGTCAACAGAACCCTTGTGTCAATGAGTGTCGCAATGCTGAAAAGCGTCGAATCCAAAATTGGACGTACCTCTTGGCCATACGCTATCCAACACGCCACATTTGTAAAGAACGTTTCTCCTCATGCAGCGCTCCCCAACGACATCTCCCCCCATGAAAGGTACACAGGCAACAAGCCAAATGTATCGATGCTACGTACCTTCGGGTGCAATGCAACCCTCCATATCCATCACGACCTCCGACGCAAACTTGACGATCGCTCTAAACCCGGTGGCATCCACCTTGGATTAGCTCGGGGCAAGAATGCATTTCTTATTTGGGATCCAAAGGCTCGAAAGTTGCACGAGTCGAGAGATGTCCATTTCTTTGAGAGCGACGAGGAGAACTTGGAACGCGTAACGATCGAGGTCGAGTCTCACAACTCCCCGACACACATAATCGTTCCAGCGGATGAAGATGGAGAGTCGGGAGAAAGAGATGATGATGATGGAGAAGATCTAGAAGAAGGAGAGGAAGATAATGGAGGGACGTCGGAAGTAGGAGAAGCAGAGAATGAAAACTCACCCCCGCTCCAACTTGAACCTGTAGTCCAGGACTCCCTACCCCGCCGCTCAACCAGAATCCGCCATGCGCCCATTCCAGACGACGACCCCCGATATGAGAGATCTTCTTATAATCGGACTCAACCTTCCACTGATTCAGTGAATGTCGCTGGGCGATGACGGCGAGCATCAAAATACCACGAATGTACAGCGAGGCGATGGATCGTCCTGACGCGGACTCATGGTTAGGGGCATGTACCGACGAATTAAATGCGCTAAAGGAAACAGGTACTTACCTTCCTGTGCGCAGAGACGAAGTCGATCCCCACAACGTCGTCGGGAGTAAGTGGGTGTTTGCTTTGAAGAAAGGGGCCGATGGTGAAATAGAGCGGTATAAGGCGAGAATAGTGGCGAAGGGATTTAGCCAAATCTACGCGGTAGACTATGAGGAGACGTTCGCACCTGTGGTCAAATGGTCGTCGATCCGAATCCTCCTCGCATTAGGTGCCCGTCTCGATCTTGAAATACATCAAATGGATGTGAAGACCGCATTCCTCAACGGGGAATTGGAGCATGAGATTTTTATGCAGCCACCTCCTGGCTCAGCAGACTATGGGAGGAGAGACATCGTATGGAAATTGGAGAAGAGTCTGTACGGCCTTAAACAGGCCTCTCGAGCGTGGTACAAGAAAGCCAAAGTCGAACTGAACAAACTCGGCTTCTCCCGCTCGAATTCAGATCACGCCGTTTTCATTCTTTCCCAACGCGCTGTAGGAGAAATAACGGCCACACTATGGAAACCCATTATGGAAATATGCCAGATAAATCACAAAAACCTCATACGACAAGTAGATATGAGAAAATAGAAGGACCTGAATTTTAATGAATTTTACGAATTTTTACGAATTATTATGACTATACACGATAAATCGAAAGAAAGAAAAATAGCAAAAATACTTCAAGCTTACTATCAACGAGACGGAATTCTCGGGGGAATTTATAGCAAATATTAAACCAAGAATTAGGACAATCGACCAAGATTTGACTATAAAAAATAATCAGAGAACCTCCACAGAAACTACTTTCCCACGTCCGAACATGTAGCCAAGGATGGAAGTACCATGGAACGAAGATTCCTCAGGAACTAATGCAAAAGTCAGAGTCGTGTTTACAATAGGAAATGTAGATGTCCTCCAAACGGAACCAATGAGAGTAATTACAGGGGAAACTACCTATAAACAATGGAGATATGACTAAAACTCCTGCAAAATGAGGACAATGCCTAAAAGGGAAGCGCAAAGATTAACCAGTAACGACCGAGACAAGCTTGATAGCCCATTAGAAAGGAAGGGATCCAATCTTAATCCTCCCAAATTTTCATAATAAAAGGATCATGCGTTAATGAGATATCCAATAACGGGAATAGTGACATCTGTCATATCCGTGCATACCCGACCCCGACCTGACTTCTGGACCTCCACCCTCTTCACCTCCGGAGTCATAACCTACCGCTGCCGCTCCGATACTCACCTTCGGTCCTGGCAACACACCTCCTCCTTACCTCCCCGACCCTATCTCCATCCGCTCCGATACTCATCTCGGACTGAACACCGCCCCTCTTGCCACCCTCCTACTACTCCGCTCCCCCTTCACAACACCTCCACCCTCCTGTCATCCTCCTACGCTTCCCCCGTCTGCTCCGATACTCACCTTCGGACCTGACTACTCTCCTTCCCGCCACTCCTTCTCCCTTACCTTTCCCCTCTCTCCTCCCTCTGTTACTCCTCCGCCACCCTTCTGCCAAGTTACGACCTTCCACCGCTGTTCCGTACTTCGCACTCGGACACCGCTCGTACCTTACTCCGAGCCTCCGTCATAGTCCCTACCTCAGACTTTGACTCCACCTCGGTCTTAGTCCATTGCATTGGTGACCTCATACTACGTAAACACCATTGCCAATATCCCTCGGACTTTCAACCCCGCCTCCGTAACCTCCGTAAGCTCCGCAACCCCCGAGCTTCGCGGATTGCCTTCGGCACTCTCGCCGCTTGTAATGTATTTCTCGCGTTTTCCCCTCATCCCTATTTGGACTACTGCTTCTTCCTATTCTAGCCAGTTAGTCATCATCCCCACTTCCCCTCATCCTCCTGCCCCTCTGGGCCTCACCCTCCCTACCTCTTTTCGGACGTATCACCGGTCCTGCCTTATGACCTTCGGTACCGCTCCGCTCCCTCTACCCTTTGTTCCCTTTCAGACGTCTTCGTTCCGATTCGGTTACCCTTTGTTTTCCTTGTGCTTTTGCCCCTTCCATTATATATATCGGCGCTTGTACATACTCGTTTTGGTTTAGTCCGAAATCGACCTGAAATGCCCCCTAGAGACTTCCTGCTCACCTACTGTGAAATTAAGGACCAAATGGACAAACAGCAATGGCACAGCGCTCCGCTTGAGTCGCTGAGGCCAAGGTCCCTCCACGCTAAGTCTCCGACTCCGGAGTCGTCTGTTCCCGCCCGGTTCTAACAACATTGAAAGTCCGAGCTTAGGGAAAAGACAACGTTTGCGTAGGATCCATAGTTACAACATACAACGAAATTTACACGGAAATTATTAAAAATGGGGAACTATAGTTATGCAAATTTTCAGCCCAAACAGTCCAGCCGTTGTGAAGTTATACCCATGACGGGAATATAGAAATCCGCATCATGTGTAATGACACGTGAGGGTGGCGATGCGCAGGGAACCGGCCGTCAGAACCGAGATCCGCACTTCGGCAGATCGCGAAGACCAATTTCTGTCCAAATAAGGAAGAGCCCAGTCAAAACAAAGCACGGAAAGTGCAAAACAACCTTAAATCATGAGGGAAAAATCTGAAATAAATCACAGAAGCCCATATGAAAGAAATAAACACCCACGCATATCATAAATCCCGAACAATTAAACGGAAACGGCGCCCGCATACGAACGACTATGGGAATGACGCACATGATTACCGAATGTGCACGCGAACTTTTGCTAACTCAACGAATACCAGGAAATAGGACACAACCTTGGTACCATTGGAAAGGTGGGAATAAATGAAAATTTATGATACCAAGAACGTGAGAAAACATCCAGAAATGAATGAGATATAGGGACATGAAGTTAGAAACCTGAAAACGCGTGGGAAAACAGCTTCAAGAGGTCCAGAGTCCTAAATAAAATACATAAAAATATGAAATCTTCAAGGACGACCTACTATAACAACGAACAATACATATGGAGGATTAGGATGTGATAATACAAAAGGGAATCAGGGAATATGAACGAAATTCACGAAAACCACTAAACTACGATGGACCATGGCGGGAATTTTAGGGAACGATATTCTAATGAGGAGGAGAGCTATAACACATTCGTTTGAGTAATTCTTGATTACTAGCAACTTTTTCATTCAGTTTTAAACCTGAATAATTCACTCATTTACCATTTCAGTCTCATTTTAACTAAATGTCACTAAATAAAAATGGAATAAATCAGCTGAAGGTCTCAGCATAGCTGTACACATAGTAATGCGAAGTTTGAATTCAGAATCATCGAGTCATAGCAAATTTAACGGTATATATAGGGAATTTGAAATAGGTAACTGCGGCAAATGCAGCGCAGCCAAGTTCCAATTAACCATTAAAATAGCTTAGGCGAGGGAGGACAATAAGAATTCTAGGCACAGTCTGACCGCAGTAGGACTGCAGTAGAACCGCAGTTCAGCGCAGCAAAAGCGCAGTAGAACTATAGCATGAAAATTTCATTTTTATTCAGTTTGAGAAAAATACACTGTAAATAAATCCTGTAAATAGAAGGTAGAGCGTGAAAAAGGAAGGTGACCCAAGGAGTATAAAAGGGAGACCCTTTCTGCGACTTTTCGCCCCCCTTAGAGAAGTAAGAAAATAGAGTATTATTTTTCTCAAGCATTTCTGGTTGTCACTCCAGTGCGAAAAAGTGATATACAGTTAAGATTGCCACTGTAGTAAAAGGCAGCAATAAAGGAGAGAAATATTAAGTAGATATTTCAACAGGAGAGCTGGTTAACACTCCAGATTTCAAAGTGTAAACACAAAACAGTTATTTTGCTACTGTTAAAACAAGCAATAAAATAAGACAAAAATAGAACAAACTCAAGGGACACTCCAGACACAATCCAAATTCATTAACTGAATAAAATCTTTGAAACTTCACTAAGTAGAAGATTAAATTCAAGTTTAAATCCAAATTAAACAACGCTACACAGAATTACACCTAGACAAATTAATAAATTTCAATAAAGAAACAGCTCCGCAGGGCTCGGTTTATCTGTAAGTCAATTCCCAGGAACTTTAAAACTAACCCATAAAAATAGAATTAGCCAAAACACTCGGATTGGTACTTTATTTACAATAAATAACACTAGTACACTTCCCCATCCTAACTAAAGAACCAGGGAACAGCTTGGTGGTGGTCTCGTTTGAACCTCCCAACTGACCTTCCTTCGTTCTCTCCTTCAGCGCTCATTTTTGCATCGTCGCTCTTTATGTCGATGACTTAATGATCCTTTCCAACCACCTTCCCCTTCTTCGAAAGAAGAAGAAGCAGCTAATGTCCACATTTAAGATGAAGGACTTGGGGGAAATTCATTGGTTCCTTGGACTGGAAATCACGTGTGAGCGCCAAAGGCGCTTAATTTTTGTCTCTCAATCTCGCTACATATCCGAGGTTGTCGATCGCTTTGGATTTAGCACCTCTCATACAGTCTCAACTCCTATGATGCCGAATCTCAAACTCACTTGCCACGAAAGCTCTGACCCTGACATCAACACTCATGAATACCAATCCCGAATTGGTTCGGTAATGTACGCAATGCTAGGAACTCGACCAGACATCAGCTTCACCATCACCATACTCAGCCAATATTCTTCCAATCCAGGAGAAGGGCATTGGGCTGCTATCAATCGTCTACTACGCTACCTCAATGCTACAAAACATTTCAAATTGGTCTACGACAGTAATTCGAAGTCTTGTTAGAACGTGTGGATTCGGACGACTCCGGAGTGGAATCGGAGACTTAGCATGGAAGGACCTCGGCCTCAGCGACTCAGGCGGAGCACTGTGCCATTGCTGGTTGTCCTAGGGGTCCCTAATTTTGGATCTAGCAGAGGGAAAGTCTCTTGGGGGAGTTCATGTCGATTTCGGACTGAGGTTACAAGTTACTAGGTACATTGTATATAAGGAGGGGTCCGGAATCAAAAGGAACAAGGGTAGGACAAAAGGAGACAAAGGGAGATGGAAAGAGGAACAACACCGAGGGTCAAGTGTTTGACTCAATGGTGTTTCCCAAAGGAGGAATGAAGGGCCAAGACCCAAGAAGGAAGGAAGGAGGATGGGAGTCGGGAATGGCTAGCTGACTGAATAGAAAGGAAGCAGCAGCCCAAATAGGAATGAGGGAGAATAGCGGAATTGAAATGGACAATGCAATAGTTGCAAGGTCCGGAGTAAGTCCAGAAAGCCCGAACTCGGAGGTTAAACTCCGGAATATTGGCAAAGGCAATTAAATGGAATGAGCTAACCAATACAATGGGTATAAGCGGAGGTGGGGTCAAAGTCCGAGGTCAGAACTAAGACCGGAGGTTCCGGAGACGAGACGTGAACGGGATACCGGAGTGGAGGTCCGGAGTCGGGAGCATAGGTTTTGCGTACTCGTCTGGAAGGTGTCAAGGTTGGGGTCGGACCCGGAATGTTCCGGAGTCGGACCGAAGGTGGTGTCCGAGCCGGAGGTGGGATAACCTCTTGGGAGTCGGCAAGGAGAAAGTGATGGAAGGGAAGTAGGGCTCCGGAAGTCGGAGTTCGGAGTTCCAGGAGCCCGGAGCGGAGGTCAGGATTGTATGGATATGACAAGTCTAGCGACAAGACTGGCTATTCCGATTCGGATTGGGCTGGAGATCCGAGAGATTCTCGATCTATTTCTGGATTCGTTTTTACCATGGCCGGAGCAGCAGTAAGCTGGAGTTCAAAGAAACAGACGTCGGTGGCGCTCTCGAGTACCGAAGGCGAGTATATGGCTGTTACCCATGCAACTAAAGAAGCGCTCTGGATTCAACAGTTTCTACGCGACCTTAACTTCCCTCCTTCCGACCCAACCACCCTCCTTGTCGACAATCAAGGCGCTATCGCGCTTGCCACCAATCCCGCATTTCACACATGAACGAAACATATTGGCGTCCGACATCACTTTATTCGCGATCAAGTAGAAGATCACACGATTTCTTTACAATACATCCCTACCGATGATCAAGTAGCCGACGTATTGACGAAGGCTCTCGCGTACGCCAAACATTCAAAGTTCAGAACAGCGATGGGACTGTGTGAGTGGCCACATCGAGTGGGTGTGTTGAAATCTTGGTTTTCTTGGGAGTTATAGTGCGCTGTGGCCAACTCACAATGTGATGTTGAGCTAGCGGCGCTATATTTCCTTTCTTGGTATTCCTGCTACCAAAGTCAGTGCGCCATTGAGGCGACTGCTTATAAAAGCAGTGAACAATTTTTCACTTTCGTCTCCCTCAGTTCAACAACGATTGACTGAGGTGAGACTGCGCTTTTACCACACATTTATCTTGTCACTCATGTACCCTCATGTGCCCTAGCGTAAAACGCTAGGTAATTAGTTCCAATCTAATAAGTTCAACAACGATTGACTGAGCGTAAAACGCTAGCGTAAATCGCTAACATCCTAATAGAAAATACAACGGAGTTGAATAATATTCGACACCCGATCAACGGAAATCTCTCACTGAATCGATGGCGCGACTTCTAGAATGAGAGGATTCCCAAACCAGCCCTTCGATCAATCCGTAGCTATGCATACCTTTTCCTCAACGTGTAGCTAGAAGATGAGGAACCGAAGTTTCGATGCCGAGAATGGGAGGATATACTAGCCTTTGAAGCAATGGACCCTTGTCGACGATCCCTTTGAAGGGGCCGTTGGGGAAAGGTGCCCTCCTGGAGCTCCCGACCGACAGAATCGATCTGTTGGAAACGGCCGAGAGGCGAGGTATTTTTAGAAGGCGAAAAGGGCAAAAGAAGCCAGCGCAAGAGGACTCGATTGGCTCGAAAACACGTGAAACTTTCAACCTAATAGATTCAGAGGCATTCAGCGAACGGCAAGCAATAAAAAGCACAAGCATTTCTTGTATCAGTCGCTTGGGTCAAACGAGAAGGACCAACGAAAATCGGCATCACTAACCCCTCGATAAGAACGAGCAACAAAACTTACCGAGGGTAAACAGTCAACTTCGCCCTATTCGCCCACGAAAACTTTCACAAAATAAAACTTGGCCACCTTGTTCATATCTCTCCCACCTGTATATTCAGGGAAGATACTCTCTAACAGCTCTCCTAAATCTCTCGCACTCCGCTCGCCCACATCCTCATTCACACTCCAACCCCCGACACCGGCTCCGCCCTCCCGCCCCATTCCCATTCTCATTCCCACTCTCACTCTCACTCTCACCACCCTGTCCCTCTGCTACAGCCTTCCCTGCAATCTTCTCCATAAACACATCCTTCCTATTTATGAGAAAAACCATTTCAAACAGCGCAAGGGACCCCTTCACCTGATTCTGAGCGGAGTGGTTGACCGTATTCCAATAGCGCGACGCAAAGGATGATGGAGGTGACGGATTCGGGACAGTGAATCCACCCTTGGATCGTTGACCGCCCACGTCAAACATGAAAAACAAGGTGGAGTTTCCATATGCTAATGGGAAGGGGGAAAAGAAAACGTACTGGATATTCAACTGACCCCCACTAACTCCGGTATCCCCGTCTTCGCCCTCGCCCTCAACACATCGTTCGAATTGGGGACATGATTCCTCGAACATAACCTCGCATGGTCCAAAAAATACGCTGCTCAATCCATAAAGTACAAGTCTCCAGTTCCTTCCCCCATCCCCGCCACCACACTATTACTTGCAGCCCACAACCAAGTGAATCGATGTCAGCGTCACGCTAATCAGCACTGGAACAGCCGCACGACCAAACTGATTGGAGTGTTTATGTGTTCTGGATATTTGGCTGGCAAACTTCAGGCTGGTCCTGAGAGCGCCAAAGGCAGGCGGAATAAATAAAGAAGAGAAATCGGTCCAGAACCTAGATCATGCTCCTAACTGAGGCCCGGCGAGACGCGATGGGCAGTACAGTGGGGCCATGGTTTCAGGCCGCTATCGGCGCGGCACTCAGTCATAGGGAAAGGAGAATTGGGTTGCCAAGCCTTCATACTTCAATAAGCTTTGACGCACAGCCCACGGCCACAAGTCCCATGTATCCAGAGAAACTGTATAGAATCTGATTACGCTTCCATGATGAGCAATGAGAAGACCGTGATGGGACGCCAGTTAGGGTTCCAGGTGCCACACCGGCGCTTACCGCCGGCCCTGCGTCCAGGTCAATTCATACCGAGTACGCGCACCCATCCTGTTTGCAGATGTTCTCTCGCAGTAGATAAGCCAGGATTTAATGTCATCATTCGTCCCAGTCCCCACCGCACGGACTACATACAATTCGCCGCTGGTATTGGATTGGATGTCCGTATGCTGTCGACCAAATGTATATGCTGTGCCTTTCCTCATCTTTCCATAATCAGACGGAGGCCTCATGGCTCTGAGCATATAGGGCTCACACGTGCCCAAAGCTCCCTCTCCATCACCTTGTCCACTATCGACCATGTCGGTGCAGCAAAAGGCTGGAGCTCTCAGGCAAAAGATCGATGATCTCCTCGTGGAGGGAGTTGACATCGCCGTCCCAATTCTCAAGGTCGTCAATGCTACGGCTGATTGGTGTCCCCCTCTAAAGATGGCGACTGGCGGTGCACTCTCCATCCTTGATGAGGTTAAGGTTGGCGATAATTTTTGCCTGGCCATGAATGAAAGCTTACTCTAGTTTGTGCCATGTAGAAGTTCAAGGACAACAAGCAGGAATGGTCTGGTTTTGGGAAATACGTGGTCGACACTTGGTTTCAGCTATAAAATCCTATGATGTGTCGGCGGAAGAGGCAAAGCCGTGGGTTGAGAGTGTCACACAGCTCGACGGGCAAGTTATATTCGTTTTTGGTGGTCTTTGATATCGTTACTTACATCAAGTCTCAGCGCGCTACAGAAGATTAAGTCCGAAATCGAACGAAGGCTGAAAAAAGCAGAGAAGCGACCGGCTGTCCTAAATGTTGTGTCCTACTTGAGAGACCCAGGAAGAATTGATGGCCTCAAGAAAGACTTTGACAAAGCATTGGTGTCGTTTCAGGTAGCTTTCCTTACAGTATACGTTCCATAACCATCCTGATTTCCGGCCGATGCAGCTTAGGATGAATCTAATCGGTGGTGCCAAATTAGCGGCCATAGAACGTCGTCTACAGGACGACAAAATCCTCGATAGTCTCCAATACCCTCATATCGCCCATGACGATTTCACTCATGCGTGCCTAGAAGGGACTAGGATTGATCTCACGGAGCGTATCATGACATGGTGTCGCAACACTGGGGAGAATGAGAACCGGCTAATGCTCCTGACTGCTGTGGCTGGTGCCGGCAAGACTTCAATTGCACTCACAGTAGCAGGATGATGTGCGAGTGAAGGGGACGTTACGCTCCTACTGCACTTCTTCTTCAAAGCGGGAGAGCGGTCGCGGCCCGATTTTCTATTCAGTGGAATAGCTCGAACTCTAGCAGACCACGACCCAGTTTACCGTACTTTCATCATCTCTGCACTTCGAAAAGACCCTTCACTCTCAACGGCCCTACTCGCAACACAATTTGAGAATTTGGTGGTTTTGCCTCTCCTCCATAAACCTCCACCTCCCGACCGTCCCATGGTGGTCATCATTGATGCTTTGGATGAATGTGACAAGGAAGTGTTCGAGTCCTTTGCCGATATTCTTCGGGAGGAAGTGCCCAAGCTACCATCTTCCATAAAATTCTTTATCACGTCGAGACATACAGATCTTGTTAGACGCTCCCTCTCACCCCAATTCCCTATCAGTCGTCTCGCCATTGACCTTTCGGATGACACGAATGTGCAAGACTGTGCTACATATATACGTTTCGAGCTGCAAAAGCTGAAGAATTGGCATCCCGATTTACGGCATAATCTTCAGGACGAGGATAAAACAGTTCAGGAGATCTTGGAACGTGCGAGTGGCCTGTTTATTTGGATCAGCACGATCTTTCGCTACATGAAGACAGCCAACAAGGATCCGATGAGGACGTTAGAAGGCTTGCTCGACACTGGTACGAAACGATCAAAGGTCCCTGCCGAGGGAATGATGGACCGCTTATATACAAGCATTCTGAAGAAGTGCGATTGGGAGGATGAAGATTTTGCCCATGACTACCCAATCGTGATGGGAGCAATCTTTGTCGCACAGCGACCTCTGTCCATCACAGCCTGGGATGCAATTTTGTCACCTTTCCTTAAGTCTCCTGTTCGATATTCATTGGCTGAACTTGCTCCTCTGCTCTCAGGAGTTGAAGATTATCACTTTCCAGTTCGCATCTTGCACCAATCTTTCCGCGACTTCATTGTCGATCGGATCGTTCCCCTATCAATCAGCCCTTGTTGCATCCCAGTAGATGTAGGGATGGAGAATGCGAGAGTTGCCCTGCGATGTACCGAGATTCTGAACCAGGATCTTTGCTCTGTAAAGGGCTTGGGACTGATTGAAAACTTGTCCGAAAAAGACGAGCTGCCACTCATTCCCTCGGAGGAGTCATCCGAGCACTTTCATTATGCATGTTGCTATATTGTCCATCACCTCAGTGGAGTCCAGGAACCATCGCCGGAGCTTGATGAGTCAGTTGGCGCGTTTCTCAGTGAGCAAGCAACCCGCTGGGTGGAAGCCTGTGTGAGAATGGAGGGCTATATTAGCATCTCGTTACTCCCTGAGTGGGCGAAGGTGTGTTTTATCAGCTGTGTCAATGAAACAACCTAATTGGCTCATGATCTTTCAGTTGGCTGTTGGCCACAGATCAAAAGGTGCTGTTTGCACACTGGTCCGTGTGCTTGTCCAGCTTGTATCGAATTTGAAATTCTTTGCAAGATTCAAGGAAGCATATGAGGCAGCAACCGATTCCGTTGTGCTCTGCCGTTACCTTATTTCTGTCAACCCGGGGTCCTACTCCCCAGATTTGGCCTACTCGCTTGTGGCTCTTTATTTGACCCTTTCCAAACTCGGACAGCACTCGGAGGCACTCCCATTCATCGAAGAAAGTGTCAACCTCTACCGCCAGCTGGTCACTGTCCACCCGGGATCACACACCCCAGATTTGGCCATGTCACTCAACAATCTATATGATGCTCTTTCCAAACTCGGACGGCACTCGGAGGCACTCCCATTCATTGAAGAAAGCATCAGCCTCTACCGCCAGCTGGTTGCTATCCACCCGGGATCACACACCCCAGATTTGGCCCTCTCACTCAACAATCTATATTTAGCTCTTTCCAAACTCGGATGGCACTCGGAGGCGCTCCCATTCATCGAAGAAAGTGTCAGCCTCTACCGCCAGCTGGTTGCTGTTCACCCGGGATCATACACCCCAAATTTGGCCCTCTCACTCAACAATCTATATGGCGCTCTTTCCAAACTCGGACGGCACTCAGAGGCGCTCCCATTCATAGAAGGAAGCGTCAGCCTCTACCGCCAGCTGGTTGCTGTCCACCCGGGATCATACACCCCAGATTTGGCCATGTCACTGGACAATCTGCGTGGTGCTCTTTCCGGACTCGGACGGCACTCGGAGGCGCTCCCATTCATTGAAGAAAGCATCAGCCTCTACCAGCTGGTTGCTGTTCACCCGGGATCATACACCCCAGATTTGGCCATGTCACTCAACAATCTATATTTTGCTCTTGCCCAACTCGGACGGCACTCGGAGGCGCTCTCATTCATTGAAGAAAGCGTCAGCCTCTACCGCCAGCTGGTTGCTGTCCACCCAGGATCATACACCCCAGATTTGGCCATCTCACTCAACAATCTATGTTTTGCACTTTCCGAACTCGGACGGCACTCGGAGGCGCTCCTATTTATCGAAGAAAGCGTCAGCCTCTACCGCCAGCTGGTTGTTGTCCATCCAGGATCATACACCCCTGATTTGGCCATGTCACTGGACAATCTGCATGGTGCTCTTTCCGGACTCGGACGGCACTCGGAGGCGCTCCCATTTATTGAAGAAAGCATCAGCCTCTACCGCCAGCTGGTTGCTGTCCACCCGGGATCATACACCCCAGATTTGGCCATGTCACTCAACAATCTATATTTTGCTCTTGCCGAACTCGGACGGCACTCGGAGGCACTCCCATACATCGAAGAAAGCGTCACACTCCGGCGCCAGCTAGTTACAGTTCATCCGGGATCATACACCCCGAATTTGGCCACGTCACTCAACAATCTATATTTTGCTCTTTCCGAACTCGGACGGCACTCGGACGCACTCCCATTCATGGAAGAGAGCGTGATACTCTGGCGCCAGCTGGTCGAAATCAACCCAGGAGCGTACACCCCACAACTGGCCATTTCACTCAAGCATCTTCGCAACGCTCTTTCCGGTCTCGGACGTCATTCTGAGGCGCAGATGGTTCACAGTTGAGCCACCCAAGTCCTGCGGTTCCACTCATTTCCCCTTGTCATTGCGTTTCCTTGCTACCTGCTCATGGAGAACACTAACAGCAATACTCATATGTACCTTTATCTAACACATCGTCGCTCATCGCCGATGTACTGTTTGTACATATCATCATATTAAGGTTTGATGGGTGATGAATGCTGGTGCAACGAAAAGACCCAATCGACAGGTCCACATCGTCGATGTACCATGAGGGGCATGTGGACGTCAACAATTGTGGGGTGACTTGGGCTCCAATATGTAAGAGACACAACAAGCTTCGATTCGAGGACAAATTTAAAGCCACCCAGTTGTACCATAAGCACGGGAGAAACCAGCCCATCCTTCCACTCTCACAACAACTGGATGCAGTTCGGCACCTCCTCATTTTTGATAACTCACCAACGGACAGATAATGAGAGGGTGTACTACACGTGAACGATGATCTTGTTCATGATACCATCGTTTGAGAACATGACTCGAAGAACGGGAGGGATGTGGAATTGCCATGATACGGATGAGGAGGCTATCCCGGACGAACAAGATGACCAGCAAACCGAGCGCGAAGGGAACTATTGCGGAAACTGGGGAAACATGTGTTAACAGGAGATAGGCTTATAGAATAACCGTTAATTCTAAGGTAGACCACCAGAATGCATCCGTTTTTTCCGAATAAGCATCACCTCCGAACACAGTGAGCCAGACCACCGTTAACAGAATCTGTGCACAGACTGCTTCCCGAGTCCTTGTGGCAACCCACCACCAACCTATCCAGATCGTGTCGGGTGCAATTTGTGTAGAGTTTTTCGGGATATCGACGTACGCTGTGACCCGACTCGACACGGAGTTGAGGCGGTTACCTTTCTTGTTAAACTCATTACCATGCTTGTGCGCTTTTCGGAGTGCGTCCCTTATAAAGCGAGAAAATTCTCTTTCATATCTTTCCTGAATTGATCGCGTACTACGGAACTGGGCGACATATCTGCTAGCATTTTTTTTTTGAGTTCTAAAAGTTTGAAGCGGATTTGTTCCATTCGTCGTGTTGTTGTTGCAGTTCAACAGGCGCCAAACAAACGAATGACGAATGAAACAATTTAGTGATAGCATCATAAACCTAATTATAGTTCACTCCAGTTTATAGCTCAAGTTTCGATCCAAACAAGGGACATAGCTAAGATTGACCTTGTGTCATAGCCGCCCGGCCCAATGATCTCGCGACTAGGAGTGGCTGATGCCTGAACCGTTTTCGCCTATCCTGTAGTCCATTTGATTGGTGAGGAGCCAATCACCTCGTAAAGAACCAAGGGACAAAGTATCAAGATCCAGGCCATGAATCTAGGCATGGGTGCGAGGTTGACTCATCCATGAGTATCGCCCCCATCGTACCTTGCGCCGTGAATGCTGTAAAGATGCTGCCAGCTGTTGCATATCATTTGTGTAACTTGACCCCGTTTCAAACCTTCTTGTTCACCTGTCCTCGAACCCGTCATTAGTTTTCGCACAAGAGACTGATTAATCTTGGTCATCCTTGTGACACAGTCATCCACTTCCCCTTTGGTCACAGTGAGCCCAATGTCCAAACGATGAGTAGGAGTGTCGGCCCGCTAAAGATTGTCGCGAAACCCAAGTACACGAAATCACATGTGCGCAGTTTAGAACAAGCAGGTTTGCTTCAAAGGGAGAATTCAACCCAATCATGGAATATAAGTCTGCCTGACATAGCTAGCGCTGCCTAGATGCATTAAGCAGCACAAGCTGCGAGTCGGCAGTTTATTCGCCTAGTTGAACCCTCAGAGTTTGCATAGATGCATCTTGAAACGAGGCATTGGGGATATATGCAGCCCTGCGAGTGGTTACCATGAATCCACCAAGTAAAACATAGACTGAGTGGGCCTGGTCCCTTGGAGAACTCCCTTGGTTCTTCCGATCCGTGCCGCAGCATGACAAGAATACAATGGGGTTGAGCGGGACAGATTCGATCCCCGATTGACAGTGATCACTGTATCGATGGTGCGACTTCTAGAATGAGAGAATCCCCAAACCAGCCCTTCGATTGATCCGTAGCTATACATACCTTTTCTTCAACGCGTAGCTAGAAGATGAGGAGCTGAAATTTCGATACGGAGACTAGGAGGATATACCAGGCATTGAAGCAATGGACCCTTGTCGACGATCCCTTTGGGAAGACCATTGGGGAAAAGAGGTGAGCGAGGGGTCAGGGATCTGGGTACCTTGATTAGCTCTATAGCATGTGGAACATTCAGCCTAGATTCAGCGAACGGCAAGTGATAAAAAAAGGGACACACATTCCTTGTATATTGGTTCGTCATAGAAGTGTTTGGGATGCAGCCGGACCTTCACGGCAAAACCACATCAGATCCGGAAAGTGTGGAAAGACCGTACCCCTACTCGGAGAGGTCTGTGTATAATGAATGTGGTGAGACAGGCCCTTGAATTTTCAGGTCTCAAATTTGGGTGGAGTGTTGCCGTGTGTAGGTCAGGTTATTTTGACGGTGACGTGAAGGGTTGCTGTGGAATGACGAATGTCCAAAGGATTTCGAGCTTTAGGGGTTCATGGCATCGACGTCAGTTCACCTAAGCATCAAAGCGAATATTGGAATTTGAGGCCATTCATTTCTGCAGCTGGAAGAGCCGCAATTGAGATTGCACTCAAGAGTGGGCTCATACATATTCGACTTAGACAGTGTGCCATTTCATGAAAAAAGGCTTACATGTCAGTGGGCCTGGTCTCCACGATCCTGTCAAATCGCAGAGGCAAGGGAATAGAAGATGGCGTGAGCGCTTGGACAGTGGCTTCTTCAATGAGTTTCTTTCCTTCACCCATAGGCGCGTTCTGCATCTTTCTGACAAGTGAACTGACAGACTATGCTGACGGAGACTCGAGAAGGGTATTATGGACTGTAAGAAGGTCAATGTGGTCGACACATGCAACAAAATCGAAGGACAAGGAAGGTGCCGACTGTTTGTTTACACTTCGAACTCGAACATTGATTCATTTATTGATTACATGCTTATTGCTGGCGGCTCCTTCCGTCTAACGCCCCAAGACTGAGAGGAAGCGGATGAGCGAGTGAGCAACCGAGAAAATTTTCTCTGGCTGCAACTGCGTTCCACCCGTCCTTTCACAATGCACAAGCTCAAATGGATTCCAGTCGAAGAACTATCACGAAAGGAGCTGAACAAACAAAAGCAGCTTATAAATCAATGCATGAACCAGAATCCCGAGTTCTTAGAGCAGCTTGTAGAAGAACACGGGCCCTTCCCTCTTTTGTGGGATTTCAACGTTGCCGCTAGAGTGAGTGACGCTTCGATTCGATGCGGGAAAGCTGAACAGCTATAAAATTGATGGATCTAGGCAAGGGTGCAAGGACGCTCGAAGCGGGTGGAAGGGTCAGCACTCACGGTCACCCGCAGTGAACACCCTATGGGCCTTCACTCGAGGGAGGCGGTCAAGGCTGCCATCGAGGGCCACCGGCCAGCGGTAGGATGCCATGCTGGCCCCTCCACAACGTTTTCTGTCCCCCTCCGACCAGATCCTCCCATTCCCAAGCCCCTCCCCGGAGCGGTAACAGTGCCACTGCACGTCCACGGGCAGCATGGAATGCACGCAAGCACACCATTTTCCTGGGTCCAGCCAGGCCCTGCTGCACCATGGACGAGGCCTGCGCTGCTACAACCCTTTCCCATTCCACCACCACCACCGCTGCCGTTACTACAACCGCCAACACGACCTCCGCCAACCCTTCCAATCCAAACTCCTCGCGTGGTCGAATATAGAACACGAACTCATCACCTCCTTGTGAGTTGAATTTTGTCTGACTATCATAGCAAGGACCTCTGAAATGATACTGGGTTGCATCGGTCAGGGTGAAGTGTACTTTCCGGCCGTCCGCGGCCGGGATCCCAACCCGTTTGGCGCGATAGGTTCCCACCTTCCCATAAGGAGGAACCCATGAGCGCGCGCAAGCTTGGTACCGACCGCCAAGCGAAAGTCCATGCATTCCGTCGGTGCAACAAATGAATCACCCATCCATATTGTAACTCTGGTGTCATTCTAATCGTTTCTTCCTCTTGTAACGTTCGTGATACTCAGTATGTATTGCTGAAGTCGGGTATCTTCGTTGAAGTGCAAGTGCTGGCTCCGACTTTGTACAGGTACCAACCTAATATATCTTTTCGTGTCCGTAGTCCGTGGGTACGTGAGTAGCTCTCATGGTGACATGGTCGTTAATCAAGGGGGACCTTTGCTTTGGTCTCTGGAGGATAAGCTTTAAAAGCTCACTGATTGCACCCGGATCACCGTGTGACAACATTACTTCTCGGGTCGTTTCGCATCGGATAACAATTTCTCTCGGGATGCAAGCACTTCGGCTATGTGTTTCACATTGGTCGTCCTCTCCTGCCAATCTCACGCACTCTCGAGTGATGCAGACCATAGAGTCCCTAGTGGTATTATGGGAAAGCCTAGTGCAACTTGAGAGACCAACGCCAGCTTTCGCGCTGAAGTCATAACGTCATGGTGATGTCATTACATAATGCATGATGGCGCACAGCTAGTAACTATATCTAGCGCCATCATCTCAGTGGTACACATCTCGATAAGCCTATCGTGTCAACGTCAAATTAAGGTATCGTAATGATCCAAAAGTGATGGAGCACCTGTTTCTAGTTCGAATACAAGTATGGCCTAGTAAGCGTTGTGATCAATGTGATATGTGCAGCTGCTTGTCGACGTAGCTTAGCTTGGCCGCAGGATACAGCTTTGCAGGATCAGTCTAGTGTCCTACCACATCTCATGATGCTCTGTATATTTGTAGGTGCTGGTACAATTGGGGCACGCTACCTGATTCAACTTTCAGGTTACGGGGTTGTTTTGAACGGAACAACGGACTTGGGACGGAACGTTTCAAGCGCGCACTTGCCGGAGCGTGTGGGTTGGTTTGGCGGTGGAACAACGCCCTTGGACAATTTGAAGCTTGGATTGCCAGACACCTAGATGTTAGTGTAATTCAAGGCTAATGTTGGCACAGTGCCCCAACGGTCAATGATAAGCATTACTCTTCGAACGTAGACAACGGAAGAGCGTGGCTAAATAGCTTTCTGCACCTAAGGCTTATTCGCATTTCTTGGTCTGAGTACAAAAGCGATGCCTCTGAAGTGCGGGGTCGAGTATGCACGACACCTCACGACGTTGAAACCATATTGCATCCCTGCTTGTGGAAACGTCGATTACTATTGCTTCAGACACAATTTCCGTCCTGAGGCAAGATAGGGATGAGAGGAAACATCTTCGGGTCCTTCTCCGACTAGCGGCGCCTTCCTCCAGCCTGTATCGAAAACACCCGGTTCTCACTGTTCGGTCCTTCTTGTGTCTCACTCCGAAACCCCGAGTCATTTGGACACTTTGTGAGTTGCCCAACCGGCCTCACTGCGTTTGCATCCCCCTCGGTGGTAATCGTACGTATTGTTGATAGCAGCGGCTGCCGTGTTACAGGGACTCGGTGCTACTACCGATACCGTCACGCGTTAATATTATCACCAGCAACCCAAAATGCATACCAGCATGGCACCAGTGGTACCGTGCATGCTTGGTCAGCCGGGAAATTAGTTCTGCGGCAAAGTCGCGAGGAGTTCAGAAATGCTAAGGTTTGCTCCAAGCCCATTGACCGCCTGGTGGCGATAGAACCCAAGTTTTGCCCAAGTAAGTGATAGTATATGTCTCAATAGTGCTCCTCGATTGTATACAACTTGAGGTCCTTAACCCAATTGGATGAAGATACGGTATAGTGCCGGCGCCGCTTTCCACAGCATCCGGCATGAACCGAAAATCCAGATTAGACACTGTGTGCGGGAGGATACAATCAGGTAGTCAGTAAGGCGTCCCAAGATCAGCCATATTCTTGATCTTCATGTCTGATCCGAGTACTTGTGGCAGACGGAAAAAGGGAGATATAGACATTCAGCGGCAAAACGATACTTAGATTCAGAAAGTGTGGTGAGACCGTATCCGGTACGCATCCGGTCTGGTTAGCCTCTGAATCTCGAATGGGGCAAGACAGACATGCTTGTGTCCACGGATCTTAAATTTGGATGAAGTATCGCAGTGCGTAAGTCAGACCATACCATATTGCAAGTGACATGAAGGGTTGTTGTGGAGTGGTGAATGTTCAGAGCTTCAGGAATTGGCGCCAGTCCGCTGAATATTGGAACGCGAGCCATTCATTTCTGTCGCTGGGAGTTTGATCACACGTGGCTATGGACTCGGTTTAATGGTATATTCGTCTCATCTCAAAGGGCTTGCATGTAAGCGGGCCTGGTGTCCATAATCCTGGGAGTCCTAATTGCAGTGGTCATGAAGAATCAAAACGGTCTATCAAGAATGCCCTTTTCACGCGGGTGGAGTTGGCAGATGGAACAGATTTTAAGAAGTAGCTGCGAATAAGAATCCCAAGAGTGTGTGGATGAGAGCACGTTGATAGAAATAGAAAGGACGGAAAGCTACAATAATAGGGATTCATAGAGTCGGAAGGCGAAGCGCAGATGGTAAGTCAACCAGCGAGAGATCCGCCTCTTGATTTGTGGCAAAAAACGAACAAGCCAACAGAGAGGTGAAACCTTGACCTCCAAATTCTTCGGCAGGGAGGCCACCAAGGAGTGAGGTGCTTACAGCATCCGAAGCGATCAGTGAGAACCAAACGGGAGGGCCTCCATGAAGCGGCGACGCGGGATAAAGCGCCAGGCACTGGCCCAAACAACTGAAATTGGTCGTGAGAACTGAATCGCGGCTTGTGTTGTCTCCCTAATCACGCGTCAACAACCCAGCAATTCCCGTTGTTTCTTCCTATTTCGTTTCCGTCTCCATATGCATTTCCATCGATCGCCGCTGTTTACAACACATACGGTACAGTGGTGAACAGACTATCGTCAAAGCCCAGATTATTCTTCGTCCTCGCGCTCGAGACAGGGTGGCACGCGTTAAATGGGGTCAGCTGGCCCATAGGTGTTCAATGGTCGGTCAAAGCGTAAGCGCTTGTCCAACGTCGCTTGTCGGCGTTGAATTTTTCGTGCGATTGGAAGGGTTCTGCAGTTCATCGAGGTTGTTGACACGATGTTGCTCCAACTTGAGCTCGAGAAGCACACAACATGGTGGGTATTCCCCGTCCTATTGGCCCGCTCACGAGGTATCTGCCTACATCTGTATTGGACATATCTGTATCCGTATCGATGTTGGTGACGATCACTTGTGTCAGCAGAATGATAACGTTTATTTAATGCGACACCGTTCTCTCTCCCTGCCTCAATTGAAATCTCCGTCTCCGTTCGAACTCTAACTCTCCTTCATCTGAGCTGACCGCGGAGACGTGACACGTTATCCATTAACGACAGGACGGCCATATCCATGACCCATACGTACATGTTTTTCAATCCAACTACCCAGCTATTGTCCGTCAACCCCCGAGTGGTGTAGATATTCATTAGAGGGCTAACCGTCTGCAGCCATAGGACTCGGGAAGCACCGTATCCCGTCTGATCTGGGAAGTTCAGGGAGTACCGTTCAGTTAGTACTATGGTGAGTGGATCCTGAGTGCTGCTGTTTTTATTTTGGCTTTCTGCTACTTTTCCTGCGAGTGCGAAATTTATCAACGGAGCAACGTAAAACAAGGCATTTGTCCTACACTATTATTTGCATTTCATCTTTTCCTTTCTTCTATGCATCTCTACTAACCGCACATCCTCTATGTACAGTTTCTTCAGAATGTGTTTTCGCCTGGTGTCGGCCGTGCTGTGCAGGTTGCTGCGATGCAACGTGAGCACTATAGTTGCGGGAAAATGCAGGGTAGTCTATTCCAATAGAGGCTGGTAACCTCGCTATGGGCGCCCTTGAAGTTTGGGTCAGTACAGTAAGACCTTCCTTCCCATCGAAATCGAAGCAAAGAAACGTTGTCAGGGTAGTATTAGCCCGCATCTACCATCTATGTCTGATACTACTGGTAAGGTTAATACAAGTGGTTAATCTTCAGCTCCATCGGTTTCGCATCCACCTGTCGCGGATGTTAAGGTTGACCCACCGAACGTGAATGAATCTTATACACTGGGATCTGCCACATACATATACATGGATACAGGATGGATTACAGGACGAGTATACTCGAAGTGGCAAGGGTCGATCCTGAAGGTGTTTTTCCTGCAGTGAACAGGTTAAAACGTCCCTTATCTACCTGGACAGAGCGAAGTACCAGACCAAGGGAAGTTGGGCCCCGGAACTAAGACTGCACCCACTGCTGTAGCGTCTGCTGAGGGCCGCCTTGACTCGTCCACAGAACCCGGACCAGTACGATCGGCTGGACATAGCCAGCAGAACACTAGACAGACTTTTCACCCCGGAAACAGACACACCGACGACGGCATGTACCCTATGAACGAAGCCTGACAGGCGCTATCGGACATCAAAAAAGCGGGCCTGTGGGGATTCCCTTACACCTTCGACCAATGGATAATGAAGGGCATGGAACTTGGGGGCCTTCCACTACCATACGCCGCACTGCGTGGTATGGAATGACTCAGCTCGAGCTTTAGGCCAAGCTGAAATGATTCCTGGCTCGGGACGACAACTAACTAGCACAGCAAATGCTGGCGGGAGCTTCTGAAGGGACTCGAGTGCCTCCTGATTTCCGCACTAATCAGGGATGATGACCTTACCGTGCTCACCAGACCCTGCATTGGCTCAATCATCGAGCCTTCATTTGTTTCTCCAAAGGAAAATTCTGAACTGAAGCCAAATCCGGTTTCCGGAGGTGTCTGACGAGTGGCAATTTAAAGTCCTCGTTGAAGGATGCAAGTTGGTGGGCAAGGGCAGAGGGGAACTATTTGATAGATCCAGCCCTGATCCAGGCTGATTCTTATTGCAAAAGAATGGTGCTGCCAGAGTACCCTGTTCCTTCAGAGTGAATGCGACACCCAGAGATTGCTTCCAGGAAACCCCTTAACCAAACAAACCGGTTTCGGCTTTGTTCGGGCGCTTGAGCAAAGATTCTTGCATCTCGCCCCGTATGTCCGGAAGACACTTAGATTTGCAAGTGTGCTCAGCCGGGGCTCGCTGGAGTCTCGATAGCTCGGCTAGAGCAAAAAAAATTAGGTGATCTAAATGCATGTATTTAGCCACGTACAAACAGATAAATGCTCTGTAGGTCCCAACTGTGACGAACATGGTGAGTCAGGATCCGATCATCCGAAACATTTCGAGCATGCAAGCGTCGAATCGATAGCACCACGCAGGCAGTTCTTCGTATTCGTTACTTGCTGCGCTATGTCGAACGCTCGAATGATCTCGACGATATTTCCCTACTGAACTAATTCAATGTGTTTTCAAAACCCTATGAAGAGAGTGAACGAAGAGAAGACGAGACGTGTGCATCGCGCTAGACCTTTAAATTCGGGGGAATTTCTCCAGCCCACGTCCGAAGGGGCTCAAGCACCGAGTCTTGTGCTTTCTGAATCACACCGCACAACTGGTTGAGTCCCTTTGTGTTGCCGCTGACATTATACGTGCATGCACAAGCATGAGAAGCGACGATGATCGTGGTCATTAAGACGATTCGCAAATCTCCATGCCAGAGAGTGTTTGGTTTGAAGAATATTGGCGATGGGGACGAGTTTGAGAGCAGTGGCCGCTATTTGGAGAAAGGCTTTGGTGCTGCCGGTGATCGCCTTCTTCCGATCGCCGTCGAATCTATGAGGTGTCAATTCCGCTGGCACCGATAGAGTAGCTGAGACTGACGGCCCGATATCTGCAGGTTCTTGCTGCGTGCGGACGCTCGCATCATCATCACCAGCGGTGAGTGCGTTGGACCTCACTCGTGGAAAATCGGTATTCAGTTCGGTGGGGAGGAAAGGGTAGCGATGGCCGTAGATCGTGGGGTCAACATATGACATTTGGAATGGAATGCACTTGGTTGGCTAAGACGATTGGGATCGGGGCTAGGACCGAGACCGGGACTGGGGCTTCTCCGGAATGGCCTAAACATCTTGTCTCGAAAAGGCGTCTGTTGCTTATGTGGAGTGCCATTAAAATATGGAAGAATGAGCACTGTAGCAGCAAGGGTACCGGGTTGCAGTCCTGCGGGGCCGTCGCGGACTCTACGGGTCGTAATTTGCGGTTGAGCCAGTGGTCTGGATGTCGGGAGCAAGGGGTTGGGGCCTGCGACCGATCATCCGGAAGCTCCGTTGCGCGCTGTGGCTTCATGAATCAAGATTTATCTAGGCACGGTCGGGTATAGCTAGCGATCACAAAGACGCTGGCCGAAGGGGATGGTGGCAGCTACTCTTACATAAATGTGGCTGCTCGCCCTTAGAGGCGTAACAAGCAAGACAACGTTGACCACGCCAAGCAAAGAAAGGTTGTCGAGGTAATATCGGTCCAAACTATGTCTAACACTTCGGGCAAGGTTGGTGCGAATTTTTTTTCGTGGAATCGTCATACCCATAAATTGAATCGCATCCCCGGAATGAGGCCTACCAAGTGCAAGGCCGCCATTTTTTGGATGAGTACACCAGTATACACCAGGGGTTGACATGTGACTTTCGGTCCAACGGCTTGCAGCGAAATCTAGGCTGCAAAGGAACTCCCAGTTGTCGAGGATGTTGAGGTTGACCCACCAAAAGCAAATGAAGAATCAAAATGTTATACACTGGGATTTGCCACACGTATATGCAGCACCTGGCCCACCTATCAGACATGAGTTCATAGCAGGATGGGTTTACAAGGACGAGTACACTCGAAGTGGGAAGGATCTTGAAGACGTCTCTTATCTTAGTGGCTCTGGAAAATATTATGCTCCTAGGTAGAACCCGTTGGACAAGTTGCAACAGACGTTCAACCGGTGGGGTATGTTGGCACCACAGGGTCGACGTCATTCTAACTGCTATCAGGGAGACCATGTCATTCCTCTTCACACCGCTGCGTGGCAAATTCTGCCGCTTCAGGCAGCGCCCCACCAGTTATTTCTTTTTGAACTCGTGCCTGGATCCCGCATCCGGGCCAGGGCACTAGAGTCTAGAAGTATCTCGAGAAAGACTAGAAACCAGAGGGGCAGCGAAAGTGTATGAGAGTTTCCCAATTGAGGGAGGCAACAGGAAAGGGACATGCCACCTTGAGGACCCAGATGTCAAGAGGGCTGCACAGGCTTGACTGGCAACGCAGCAAGGCAAAGACCTGACACTGAAGTTGCCAAAGGCAGGCGGAATACAGAAAGTAAGAAATCAGTCCAGAACCAAGATCATGATGCTTGAGTATGGTGCGCAGTGGGTCATGGGCCTTGTAGAATTTCAGGCCACTGTCGGCGCGGCGGAAAAGGAAAGTGGGTTGCAGAGAACGATATAACCACTCCGATAGGCTTTGACGCACAGCCGACGACCACTTCCTTGCATCCAGAAAATCTGATCATGGGAAGACGGTGATGAGCCACACCGGCGCTTACTGCCGGCCCTCGGTATGAAGCGAAGTGAGTTCGTCCAGGTCGAGTTCGCCTACTTATACTTATCCTGTTTGTAGCTCTTCTCTCTTAGTGGATAAGCCAGGACTTACCTAATGTCATCATCCGTCCCGGTTACCTAACCAGTCAGAGTCATGCCATGCGCGGACTACCTGTCGCTGATATTGCATCAGATGTCCGTATGCTGTCGACCAAATGCATACGTGATGCCCTTCCTCATCCTTCCATAAACAGACGAAAGCCTCGTGGTTCTGAGCATGTAGTGGCTCACACGTGCGTCGCGTGCCCAAAGCTCCCTCTTCTCCGTCACCTTGTCCACTATCGACCATGTCGATGCAGCAAAGGGCTGGAGCTCTCAGGCAAAAGATCGATGATCTCCTCGTGGAGGGAGTCGACATCGCCGTCCCAATTCTCAAGGTTGTCAATGCTACGGCTGATTGGTGTCCCCCCTTAAAGATGGCGACTGGCGGTGCACTCTCCATCCTCGACGAGGTTAAGGTTGGCAATGATTTTTTGCCTGACCATGAATGGAAGCTTACTCCAGTTTGTACCGTGTAGAAGTTCAAGGACAATAAGCAGGAATGGACTGATTTTGGGAAATACGTGGTCGACACCGTGGCCGAGGTAGTTTCAGCCATAAAATCCTATGACCCGTCGGCGGAAGAGGCAAAGCCGTGGGTGGAGAGTGTCACAAAACTCGATGGGTAAGTTTTTGGTGGTCTTTGATATCGTCACTTACATCAAGTCTCAGGGCGCTACAAAACGTCAAGTCCGAAATCGAACAAAGACTGAAAAAAGTAGAGAAGCGACCTGCTGTCCTAAATGTTATATCCTACTTGAGAGACCCAGGAAAAATTGATGGCTTAAAGAAAGACTTTGACAAAGCATTGGCGTCGTTTCAGGTAGCTTTCCTTACAGCATACGTTCCATAACTATCCTGACTTCTGGCTGATGCAGCTTAGGACGAATCTGATAGGCGGTGCCAAATTAGCGGCCATAGAACGTCGTCTACAGGACGACAAGATCCTCGATAGTCTCCAATACCCTCATATCGCCCATGATGATTTCACTCATGCGTGCCTGGAAGGAACCAGGATCGATCTCACGGAGCGTATCATGACATGGTGTCGCAACACTGGGGAGAGTGAGAATCGGCTAATGCTACTGACTGCTGTGGCTGGTGCTGGCAAGACTTCAATTGCACTCACGATAGCGGGACGATGTGCCAGTGAAGGGGACGTTACGCTGTTACTTCACTTCTTCTTCAAAGCGGGAGAACGGTCGCGGCCCGATTTTCTATTCAGTGGTATAGCTCGAACTCTAGCAGACCACGACCCGGTTTACCGTACTTTCATCATATCTGCACTTCGAAAAGACCCTTCCCTCTCAACGGCCCTACTTGCGCAGCAATTCGAGAATTTAGTGGCTTTGCCTCTCCTCCATAAACCTCCACTTCCCGACCGTCCCATGGTGGTCATCATCGATGCATTAGATGAATGTGACAAAGAAGTGTTCGAGTCCTTTGCCGATATTCTTCGGGATGAAGTGCCCACGCTGCCATCTTCCATAAAATTCATTATCACATCGAGACATACAGATCTTGTTAGACGCTCCCTCTCACCCCAATTCCCTATCAGTCGTCTCGCTATTGACCTTTCGGATGACACAAACGTGCAGGACTGTGCTACATATATACGTTTTGAGCTGCAAAAGCTGAAGAATTGGCATCCCGATTTACGGCATAATCTTCAGGACGAGGGTAAAACAGTTCAGGAGATCCTAGAACGTGCGAGTGGCTTGTTTATTTGGATCAGCACGATTTTTCGCTACATGAAGACAGCCAACAAGGATCCGATGAGGACGTTAGAGGGCTTGCTCAACACTGGCATGAAACGATCAAAGGTCCCTGCCGAGGGAATGATGGACCGCTTATATACAAGCATTCTGAAGAAGTGCGATTGGGAGGATGAAGATTTTGCCCATGACTACCCAATTGTGATGGGAGCAATCTTTGTCGCACAGCGGCCTCTGTCTATCACAGCCTGGGATGCAATTTTGTCACCTTTCCTTAAGTCTCCCGTTCGATATTCGTTGGCTGAACTTGCTCCTCTACTCTCAGGAGTTGAGGATTCTCACTTTCCGGTTCGCATCTTGCACCAATCTTTCCGCGACTTCATTGTCGATCGGATCGATCCCCCATCAATCAACCCTCGTTGCATCCTAGTAGATGTAGCGATGGAGAATGCGAGAGTTGCCCTGCGATGTACCCAGATTTTGAATCAGGATCTTTGCTCTGTAAAGGGCTTGGGACTGATTGAAAACCTGTCCGAAACCGATGAGCTACCGCTCATTCCCTCGGAGGAGTCATCCGAGCACTCTCATTATGCATGTCGCTATATTGTCCATCACCTCAGTGGAGTCCAGGAACCATCACAGGAACTTGATGAGTCAGTTGGCGTGTTTCTCAGTGAGCAAGCAACTCACTGGGTGGAAGCCTGTGTGAGAATGGAGGGCTACATTAGCATCTCATTACTCCCTGAATGGGCTAAGGTGTGGTTTATCAATCGTGTTAATGAAACTGCCTGACAACTCATGATCTTTCAGTTGGCTGTTGGCCACAGGTCAAAAGGTGCTGTCCGCGCACTGGCCAGCATGCTTGTCCAGCTTGTACGGAATTTGAAATTTTTTGCAAGATTCCAGGAGGCATATGAGGCGGCAAGTGATTCCGTTGTACTCTGCCGTTACCTTGTTTCTGTGGACTCGGGGTCCTACTCCCTGTATTTGGCCGCGTCACTTGGGGCTCTGTATTTGGCGCTTTCCAAACTTGGACGGCACTCGGAGGCGCTCCCATTCATCGAAGAAAGCGTCAACCTCTACCGCCAGCTGGTTGCTGTTCACCCAGGATCATACACCGTAGATTTGACCATCTCACTCAACAATCTATATGATGCTCTTTCCAATCTCGGACGGCACTCGGAGGCACTCCCATTCATCGAAGAAAGCGTCAACCTCGACCGCCAGCTGGCTGCTGTTCACCCGGAATCATACACCACGAATTTGGCCACGTCACTCGACAATCTGCGTGCCGCTCTTTCCCATCTTGGACGGCACTCGGAGGCACTCCCATTTGTCGAAGAAAGTGTCAACCTCTACCGCCAGCTGGTTGCTGTTCACCCGGGATCATACACCCCGGATTTGGCCATGTCACTCAACAATCTATTTGTTGCTCTTTCCAGACTCGGACGGCACTCGGAGGCGCTCCCATTCATCGAAGAAAGCGTCAAACTCCGGCGCCAGCTTGTCGCAGTTCATCCGGGATCATACACCCCCGATTTGGCCATCTCACTCGACAACTTGCGTGGTGCTCTTTCCAATCTCGGACGGCACTCAGAGGCGCTCCCATTCATCGAAGAATGCCTGAACCTCTACCGCCAACTAGTTGCTGTTCACCCGGGATCACACAACCCAGGTTTGGCCATGTCACTCAACAATCTATATGACGCTTTTTCCAATCTTGGACGGCACTCAGAGGCGCTCCCATTCATCGAAGAAAGCGTCAACCTCTACCGCCAGTTGGTTGCTGTTCACCCGGGATCATACACCCCGGATTTGGCCATGTCACTCAACAATCTCTATGACGCTCTTTCCAAACTCGGACGGCACTCTGAGGGGCTCCGATTCATCGAAGAAAGTGTCAGCCTCTACCGCCAGTTGGTTGCTGTTCACCCAGGATCATACACCCCAGATTTGGCCATGTCACTCAACAATTTATATTTTGCTCTTTCCAGACTCGGACGGCACTCGGAGGTGCTCCCATTCATCGAAGAAAGCGTCAAGATCCGGCGCCAGCTGGCTGAAATCAACCCAGGAGCATACACCCCACAATTGGTCAATTCACTCAGGAATCTTCGCAACGCTCTTTCCGATCTCGGACGTCATTCTGAGGCACAAATGGTCCACAGTTGAGCCACCCAAGTCCTGTGGTTCCTCTCATGTCCCTTTGTCATTGCGCTTCTTTGCTACATGCTCATGGAGAACACTAACAAATCCAACCTCAATTTTTATTGGACACCATGGATAAAGTCGCTACACACATAACAGATCACCGTCGCAAGTTATAATCTCAATATACAGGGTTATTCATTTCTTTATCTGACACATTTTCTTTCTCGTCGCTCACCACCGATGTACTTGTCCATGTTTCTGCCTACCACCATAAGCGACGACATTGAAGTTTAATGGGGGACGAATGTTGATGCAATGGAAATACTCAATCGGCAGGACCACGTTGACCGATGTACCATGGAGGGGTGTGGAAGTCGAGAACTAGAGAAGCCAGCTCAACTGTGGAGTGACTTGGGCTTCAATATGCATGGCCGGACACAACAAGCTTTGATTTGAGGCTATTATCTCGACAAACAACATACATTCCTGTCGAATGAATTGTTACTATGTGCGCTCGAAGGGGGCTGAAAGTTCGAAGTGTGTCAGACTGATTGCCATCAAGAGTGGTGGGTTTGAGCGCGTCGGACTCGACTTGGCAAACTCGGTCAGTTGTATATATGGCAGGTGAATTAATTGGCTGGGCCTTGAGAAATGAACTCATTGCAGAGCTAGCGAGAGGGCAGAGCGGAGGGTGTGTGTTTGTATGACGGCGCCGCCACATTGCTTATAAATCCAAAAAGTAAGCCTAGCTTACAACCCATCTTGCAAGGACCCGTAGAACTGATCAGATTGCGGCCCTTGCAATAGCCAGAGTGAATCCAACACAAAGAATATACGCATGCAAAAGAAATCCATATTGATAAATGGTCGATAGCCCAGGGAGACGTCACGATAACGTACGGCATGAAGCCACCGGTTGTACCAGATGAGCCGCCCGGATCAGAGAGAAGCACGGAAGAAACCAGCCCATCCTTCCGCTCTCATAACATTTGGATGCAGTTCCGCACCTCCTCATTTCGATTCAAGTCACCAACGACAGATAATGAGAGGGTGGCAAAGGAAAACAACCGGGGGAAGTGTTCTATATATGAGACATGGAGATCGATTTCCAAAGGCAGATGGGCTCCGAGTCGCATTAAGCCATGCCAAGAGGATTTTTGTCCAGAGGATGTTGGAATACCGTACCTCTCCTATAAAAGTTGAGCAGTGAGTCACGGTACCGCCCTGCAAAGAGATTGGTAGCTGGGGCTTGCCCAGTCGTAGAGCAAATCATGATTACGTAAGCTTTGCCTGCCTTTTTGAAAGTGACCACATGCCAGAGCGGCTATCCAGTTCCGGCGTACTGATTACCAACGGTCGTGGCCCGGCTAGCAACCACTGATGCCTAAACCGTTTTCACCTATCCTGTGGTCCATTCGATTAGTCAGGAGGCAAGCACCCCGCAAAACACCGAACAAGGTATCAAGATCCGGGCCATCCAGGTATGACGTGTGGGAGGTTGACTCACCCATAGGCATTGCTCATCATACCTTGCGCCGTGAATGCTGCTGCCAGAGCGCATGCTGATATTACGAAGCCTCAGAGGCTGGAGTCCTGCCTAATGCTAATCCATATCGTTCGTGCATCTTGACCCCATTTCACGCAAACCTTCTTGTTCCCTTGTCCTTGGGCCCGTTATTAGCTTTCGCGCAAAATGCTGATTAGCGACGGCAGCTTTGTGAAACAGCCATCTGCTCGTACTGTCCCTTGGGTCAGCGACTCCCCAATGTCCGAATGATGAGCAGGGGCGTCGGCCGGCTAAGATTGTCGCGGAAACCAATGATACAAAATCGCATCCCCGCGCAGTTTAGAACAAGCAAGATTGCTTCAAGAGGAGAATTCAACCCGACACCGCCAATTATGGGACGCGAGTCAGCCCGACACAGATGTGCCAAGCGGCACAAGCTGCGTTATAAATCATCCAGTCGCTTAGTTGAATCCTCAGAGTTACATAAATGCATCTCGAGACGGGGGAATGAGGATGGAGCAGCCCCGCGAGTTAGCCCTTGAGTGGTTCAGAGCTATTGCTTGTCTCTTGATAAGCCCAAAATCAAGTTGTTGCATGTTGCACACAACCCGGCACACTCAAATAATGGGCTCTCTGTCATGCGTACCAACAGGCAATTGTGAAATCTCCGAAGTGGATATAACAAGAGGCAATGAAATGAGGGGTTCTGCATTTCCCAAGAAAGAAAAAGGTGGGTTGGCAATTGGGTTGGAAAATGAGTTTTTACAGAGGTAGATGGGGCTCACTTGGCCATCGAGTTCCAGGTTACCGAATCCCAGGATGGACCGTATAATTGCGGGATGCGGTGTCCGGAAACAGTCTTGAATCAACCCAGCGCCTGATACATGCATCTCTGGGGATCTTGAGTTCTTCCCAGTCACTGTATCCCATATTGGTACCATCTGATCATGGGACGCTGAACGTATCCTGAATCCATCAGGCGAGAAGGAGACTGTGTTAAAGTATCCTTGGAAGAGCCTCAAGTCTTCTCTGGTCACCACATCACAGATTCGTGCTGTTTTGCCATAGGACGGCGAGGTTACCTTGAATCCACCAAGTAAAAAAAAATAGACTGAGTAGGCCTGGTCCTTTGGAGAACTCCCTTGGTTCTTCCGATTCGTGCCGCAGCATGATAAGAATACCATCGAACCATCGGACGAGAATACATATTCGACACCTGGTCGACGGCAATCTCTCACTGAATCGATGGCGCGACTTCTAGAATGAGAGGATTCCCAAACCAGCCCTTCGATCGATCCGTAGCTATGCATACCTTTTCCTCAACGTGTAGCTAGAAGATGATGAACCGAAGTTTCGATGCCGAGAATGGCAGGATATACTCGCCTTTGAAGCAATGGACCCTTGTCGACGATCCCTTTGAAGAGACCGTTGGGGAAAGGTGCCCTCCTGGAGCGACTGACCGACAGAATCAATCTATTGGAAACGGTCGAGAGGCGAGGTATTTCTAGAAGGCGAAAAGGGCAAAAGAAGCCAGCGCAAGAGGAGGACTCGATTGGCTCGAAAACACGTGGAACTTTCAACCTAGATTCAGAGGCATTCAGCGAATGGCAAGCAATAAAAAGCACATGCATTTCTTGTATCAGTCGCTTGGGTCAAACTAGAAGGACCAACCAAAATCGGGATCACTAACCCCTCGATAAGAGCGAGCAACAAAACTTACTGAGGGTAAATAGTCAACTTCACCCTATTCGCCTGCGAAAACTTCCACAAAATAAAACTTGGCCGCTTTGTTCATATCTCTCCCACCTGTATATTCAGGGAAGATACTCTCTAACAGCTCTCCTAGATCTCTCGCACTCCGCTCGCCCACATCCTCATTCACACTCCAACCCCCGACACCGGCTCCGCCCTCCCGCCCCATTCCCATTCTCATTCCCACTCTCACTCTCACTCTCACCACCCTGTCCCTCTGCTACAGCCTTCCCTGAAATCTTCTCCATAAACGCATCCTTCCTATTTATGAGAAAAACCATTTCAAACAGCGCAAGGGACCCCTTCGCCCGATTCTGAGCAGGAGTGGATGACCGTATTCCGATAACGCGACGCAAAGGATGATGGAGGTGACGGATTCGGGACAGTGAATCCACGCTTGGAGCGTTGACTGCCCACGTCAAACATGAAAAACAAGGTGGAGTTGTTCATACGCCAATGGGAGGGGGAAAAAGAAAACGTACTGGATATTCAACTGACCCACACTAACTCCGGCATCCCCGTTTTAGCCCTCGCCCTCAACACATCGGTCGAATTGGGGACATGATTCCATCGCATGGCCCAAAAAATACGCTGCTGAATCCATAAAGTACAAGTCTCCAGTTCCTTCCCCCATCCCCGCCACCACAGTATTACTTGCAGCCCACAACCAAGTGAATCGATGTCAGCGTCACGCTAATCAGCACTGGAACAGCCGCACGACCAAACTGATTGGAGTGTTTATGTGTTCTGGATATTTGGCTGGCAAACTTCAGGCTGGTCCTGAGAGCGCCAAAGGCAGGCGGAATAAATAAAGAAGAGAAATCGGTCCAGAACCTAGATCATGCTCCTAACTGAGGCCCGGCGAGACGCGATGGGCAGTACAGTGGGGCCATGGTTTCAAGCCGCTATCAACACGGCACTTAGTCATAAGGAAAGGAGAATTGGGTTGCCAAGCCTTTATACTCTCCAATAAGCTTTGACGCACAGCCCACGGCCACAAGAAACTGTATAGAATCTGATTACGCTTCCATGATGAGCAATGAGAAGACTGTGATGGGGTTCCAGGTGCCACACCGGCGCTTACCGCCGGCCCTGCGTCCAGGTCAATTCATATCGAGTTCGCGCACCCATCCTGTTTGCAGATGTTCTCTCGCAGTAGATAAGCCAGGATTTAATGTCATCATTCGTCCCAGTCCCCACCGCACGGACTACATAGAATTCGCCGCTGGTATTGGATTGGATGTCCGTATGCTGTCGACCAAATGTACATGCTGTGCCTTTCCTCATCCTTCCATAATCAGACGGAGGCCTCATGGCTCTGAGCATATAGGGCTCACACGTGCCCAAAGCTCCCTCTCCATCACCTTGTCCACTATCGATCATGTCGGTGCAGCAAAAGGCTGGAGCTCTCAGGCAAAAGATCGATGATCTCCTCGTGGAGGGAATTGACATCGCCGTCCCAATCCTCAAGGTCGTCAATGCTACGGCTGATTGGTGTCCCCCTCTAAAGATGGCGACTGGCGGTGCACTCTCCATCCTTGACGAGGTTAAGGTTGGCGATGATTTTTGCCTGGCCATGAATGAAAGCTTACTCTGGTTTGTGCCATGTAGAAGTTCAAGGACAACAAGCAGGAATGGTCTGGTTTTGGGAAATACGTGGTCGACACTGTGGCCGAGGTGGTTTCAGCTATAAAATCCTATGATGCGTCGGCGGAAGAGGCAAAGCCGTGGGTGGAGAGTGTCACACAGCTCGACGGGCAAGTTATATTCGTTTTTGGTGGTCTTTGATATCGTTACTTACATCAAGTCTCAGCGCGCTAGAGAAGATTAAGTCCGAAATCGAACGAAGGCTGAAAAAAGCAGAGAAGCGACCGGCTGTCCTAAATGTTGTGTCCTACTTGAGAGACCCAGGAAGAATTGATGGCCTCAAGCAAGACTTTGACAAAGCATTGGCGTCGTTTCAGGTAGCTTTCCTTACAGTATGTGTTCCATAACCATCCTGATTTCCGGCCGATGCAGCTTAGGACGAATCTAATAGGTGGTGCCAAATTAGCGGCCATAGAACGTCGTCTACAGGACGACAAAATCCTCGATAGTCTCCAATACCCTCATATCGCCCATGACGATTTCACTCATGCGTGCCTAGAAGGGACTAGGATTGATCTCACGGAGCGTATCATGACATGGTGTCGCAACACTGGGGAGAATGAGAACCGGCTAATGCTCCTGACTGCTGTGGCTGGTGCTGGCAAAACTTCAATTGCACTCACGATTGCAAAGCAATGTGCCAGTGAAGGGGACGTTACGCTGTTACTGCACTTCTTCTTCAAAGCGGGAGAACGGTCGCGGCCCGATTTTCTATTTAGTGGTATAGCTCGAACTCTAGCAGACCATGACCCGGTTTACCGCACTTTCATCATCTCTGCACTTCGAAAAGACCCTTCCCTCTCAACGGCCCTACTCGCAACACAATTTGAGAATTTGGTGGCTTTGCCTCTCCTCCATAAACCTCCACCTCTCGACCGTCCCATGGTAGTCATCATCGATGCTTTGGATGAATGTGACAAAGAAGTGTTTGATTCCTTTGCCGATATTCTTCGGGAGGAAGTACCCAGGCTGCCATCTTCCATAAAATTCTTTATCACATCGAGACATACTGATCTCGTTAGACGCTCTTTTTCGCCCCAATTCCCTATCAGTCGTCTCGCTATTGACCTTTCGGATGACACAAATGTGCAGGACTGTGCTACATATATACGTTTCGAACTGCAAAAGCTGAAGAATTGGCATCCCGATTTACGGCATAATCTTCAGGACGAGGATAAAACAGTTCAGGAGATCTTGGAACGTGCGAGTGGCTTGTTTATTTGGATCAGCACGATCTTTCGCTACATGAAGACAGCCAACAAGGATCCGATGAGGACGTTAGAGGGCTTGCTCAACACTGGCACGAAACGATCAACGGTCCCTGCCGAGGGAATGATGGACCGCTTATATACAAGCATTCTGAAGAAGTGTGATTGGGAGGATGAAGATTTTGCCCATGACTACCCAATCGTGATGGGAGCAATCTTCGTCGCACAGCGGCCTCTGTCCATCACAGCCTGGGATGCAATTTTGTCACCTTTCCTCAAGTCCCCTGTCCGATATTCATTGGCTGAACTTGCTCCTCTGCTCTCAGGAGTTGAAGATTATCACTTTCCAGTTCGCATCTTACACCAATCTTTCCGCAACTTCATTGTCGATCGGATCGTTCCCCCATCAATCAGCCCTCGTTGCATCCCAGTAGATGTAGGGATGGAGAATGCGAGAGTTGCCCTGCGATGTACCGAGATTCTGAATCAGGATCTTTGCTCTGTAAAGGGCTTGGGACTGATTGAAAACTTGTCCGAAAAAGATGAGCTGCCACTCATTCCCTTGGAGGAGTCATCTGAGCACTCTCATTACGCATGTCGCTATATTGTCCATCACCTCAGTGGAGTCCAGGAACCATCACCGGAGCTTGATGAGTCAGTTGGCTTGTTTCTCAGTGAGCAAGCAACTCGCTGGGTGGAGGCCTGTGTGAGAATGGAGGGCTACATTAGCATCTCGTTGCTCCCTGAGTGGGCCAAGGTGTGATTTATCAATTGTGTTAATGAAACCACCTAACTACCTCATGATGTTTCAGTTGGCTGTTGGCCACAGGTCAAAAGGTGTTGTCCACATGCTGGCCAGTATGCTTGTCCAGCTTGTACGGAATTTGAAATTTTTTTCAAGATTCCAGGAGGCATATGAGGCGGCAACTGATTCCGTTGTACTCTGCCGTTACCTTGTTTCTGTGGACTCAGGGTCCTACTCCCCAGATTCGGCCACGTCACTCAACAATCTATATTTAGCTTTTTCCAAACTCGGACGGCACTCGGAGGCACTCTCATTCATTGAAGAAAGCGTCAGCCTCTACCGCCAGCTGGTTGCTGTCCACCCGGGATTATACACCCCAGATTTGGCCACGTCACTCAACAATTTATATGACGCTCTTTCCAATCTTGGACGGCGCTCAGAGGCACCCCCATTCATTGAAGAAAGCGTCAGCCTCTACCGCCAGCTGGTTGCTGTCCACCCGGGATCATACACCCCTAATTTGGCCACGTCACTCAACAATCTATATGACGCTCTTTCCAGACTCGGACAGCACTCGGAGGCACTCCCATTCGTTGAAGAAAGCGTCAGCCTCTACCGCCAGCTGGTTGCAGTTCATCCGGGATCATACACCCCTAATTTGGCCACATCACTCAACAATCTATATTTAGCTCTTTGCAAACTCGGACGGCACTCAGAGGCATTCCCATTCATTGAAGAAAGTGTCAGCCTCTGCCACCAGCTGGTTGCTGTCCACCCGGGATCATACACCCCTAATTTGGCCATGTCATTCAACAATCTATATTTAGCTCTTTCCAATCTCGGACGGCACTCGGAGGCACTCCCATTCATTGAAGAAAGCGTCAGCCTCTACCGCCAGCTAGTCGCAGTTCATCCAGGATCATACACCCCAAATTTGGCCATGTCACTCAACAATCTATATTCTGCTCTTTCCAATCTTCGACAGCACTCGGAGGCACTCCCATTCATTGAAGAAAGCGTCAGCCTCTACCGCCAGCTGGTTGCTGTCCACCCGGGATCATACACCCCAAATTTGGCCATGTCACTCAACAATCTATATTTTGCTCTTTCCAATCTTGGACAGCACTCGGAGGCACTCCCATTCATTGAAGAAAGCGTCACACTCCGACGCCAGCTGGTTGCTGTCTACCCGGGATTATACACCCCAAATTTGGCCACGTCACTCAACAATCTATATTTAGCTTTTTCCAATCTCGGATGGCACTCGGAGGCACTCCCATTCATCGAAGAAAGCGTCACACTCCGGCGCCAGCTAGTTACAGTCCATCCGGGATCATACACCCCGAATTTGGCTACGTCACTTAACAATCTATATTTTGCCCTTTCCGAACTCGGACGGCACTCGGAGGCACTCCCATTCATCGAAGAGAGCGTGAAACTCCAGCGCCAGCTGGTTGAAATCAACCCAGGAGCATACACCCCACAACTGGCCATTTCACTCAAGCATCTTCGCAACGCTCTTTCCGGTCTCGGACGTCATTCTGAGGCGCAGGTGGTTCACAGTTGAGCCACCCAAGTCCCGCGGTTCCACTCATTTCCCCTTGTCATTGCGTTTCCTTGCTACCTGCTCATGGAGAACACTAACAGCGATACTCATATGTACCTTTATCTAACACATTTTTCTTCCCGTCGCTCATCGCCGATGTACTGTTTGTGCATATCATCATATTAAGGTTTGATAGGTGATGAATGCTGGTGCAACGAAAAGACCCAATCGACAGGTCCACATCGTCCGATGTACCATGAGGGGCATGTGGACGTTGACAATTGTGGGGTGACTTGGGCTCCAATATGTAAGAGACACAACAAGCTTCGATTCGAGGACAAACAATATACACTCCTATCGAATGAATTACTACTATGGGTGTTCGAAGGGAGCCAGAAGTCCGGTATGTGTGAGATCGATAGGTTGTGATGCCATCAAGAGCGGCGGGCTTGAGCACGTCGGACTCAACTTCGCAAACGCAGCCAGTTGTATACATGGCAGGTAAATTAACTGGTTGGGCATTGGGCCACCTCGAGAAATGGAGTCATTGGAAAGGGCAGGAGCGGAGGGTGTGTGTAGAATCACAATTGTATGACGCAGCTACATTGCTTATAAGTCTAACAAGCAAACCTTACAACTCAGCTTGCAAGGATCCGTAGAACTGATCGTGGGCCTTGCAATGGCCAGATTGAATCCAACACAAAGATATATGCACGCAACAAATACCTATATTGATAAATGGCCGATAGCCCAGGAAGACGTCTCGACAACGTACAGCATGAAGCCACCAGTTGTACCACAAGCACGGAAGAAACTAGCCCATCCTTCCGCTCTCACAACAACTGGATGCGGTTAGGCACTTCCTCATTTTCAATAACTCACCAACGGACAGATAATGAGAGGGTGTACTACACGTGAACGGTGATCTTGTTCATGATACCATCGTTTGCGAACATGACTTGAAGAACGGGAGGGATGTGGAATTGCCATGATACGGATGAGGAGGCTATCCCGGACGAACAAGATGACCAGCAAACTGAGCGCGAAGGGAACTATTGCGGAAACTGGAGTTGGGGGGGAAACATGTGTTAAAAGGAGATAGGCTTATATTATAGAATGACCGTTAATTCAAAGGTAGACCACCAGAATGCATCCGTTTTTTCCGAATAAGCATCATCTCCGAAGGCGATGAAATATCTGTGTTACTTGGCTCAAGACGTAATCGTATGAAGCCACTAGCTTGGCAGGGCGCAAAGTTAAAACTGCAACACAGCGAGCCAGACCACCGTTAACCAGAATGTGTGCAGACTACTTCCCGAGTCCTTGCGGCAACAACCTATCCGGATTGTGTCGGGTGCAATTTGTGGATATCGACGTACACTGTGACCCGACTCGACACGGAGTTGAGGCGGTTACCTTTCTTGGTAAACTCATTACCATGCTTGTGCGCTATTCAGAGCGCGTCCCTTATAAAGCGAGAAAATTCTCTTTCATATCTTTCCTCAATTGATCGCGTACTACGGAACTGGGCGACATATCTGCTAGCATTCTTTTTTGAGTTCTAAAAGTTTGAAGCTGATTTGTTCCATTCGTCGTGTTCGAATGACGAATGAAACTATTTAGTGATAGCATCATAAACCTGGTGACTCTAATTATAGTTCGCTCTAGTTTATAGCCCAAGTTTCGATCCAAACAAGGGATATAGGTAAGATTGACCTTGTGTCATAGCCGCCCGGCCCAATGATATCTGTGAACTCGCGATTAGGAGCGGCTGATGCCTGAGCCATTTTCACCTATCCTGTAGTCCATTTGATTGGTGAGGAGCCAATCACCCCGCAAAGAACCAAGGGACAAAGTATCAAGATCCAGGCCATGGATCAAGGCATGTGTGCGAGGTTGACTCATCCATGAGTATCACCCCCATCGTACCTTGCGCCGTGAATGCTGTAAAGATGCTGCCAGCTGTTGCATATCATTTGTGTAACTTGACCCCGTTTCAAACCTTCTTGTTCACCTGTCCTCGAACCCGTCATTAGTTTTCGCACAAGGGACTGATTAATGGCGGCAGCCTCAGTCGTCCTTGTGACACAGTCATCCACTTCCCCTTTGGTCACAGCGAGCCCAATGTCCAAACGATGAGTAGGAATGTCGGCCCGCTAAAGATTGTCGCGAAAACCAATTACACGAAATCGCATCCCTGCGCAGTTTAGAACAAGCAGCATTGCTTTAAGGGGAGAATTCAACCCAATCATGGAATATGAGTTAGCCTGACATAGCTAGCGCTGCCTAGACGCGTTAAGCGGCACAAGCTGCGAGTCGGCAGTTCATTCGCCTAGTTGAACCCTCAGAGTTTCCACCAAGTAAAATATAGACTGCTCCTTTGGAGAACTCCCTTGGTTCTTCCGATCCGTGCCACAGCATGACAAGAATACAATGGGGTTGAGCGTGACAGATTCGATCCCCGCTTGACAGTGATCTCTCACTGTATCGATGGCGCGACTTCTAGAATGAGAGAATCCCCAAACCAGCGCTTCGATTGATCCGTAGCTATACATACCTTTTCTTCAACGTGTGACTAGAAGATGAGGAACTGAAATTTCGATACGGAGACTAGGAGGATATACCACGCATTGAAGCAATGGACCCTTGTCGACGATCCCTTTGGGAAGACCATTGGGGAAAAGAGGTGAGCGAGGGGTCAGGGATCTGGGTACCTTGATTAGCTCTATATCATGTGGAACATTCAGCCTAGATTCAGCGAACGGCAAGTGATAAAAAAAGGACACACATTCCTTGTATCAGTCGCTTAGACCAACCTAATTGCCCTATTCCCCTATGAAATATAAACTTGACCATCTTGTTCATATCCCTCCCACCAGCACTCCTGCCCCTGACAGCCGCTCTGCCCTCTTGCACCATTCCCATTCCCACCACCCTGTCCCTCCACTACAGCCTTCCCCTCTGTACCACGGGCGCCTTCCTCCAGTCCTGCATCAAAAACATACAGCCCTCACTGTTCAATGCATTCGCGTCCCTCCAAAGTGATAGTTGTACAGCCTGATTGCAGCACCGTGGTGAGTCAGAGAGAGGCCAGTGCCGGTATCGATACCGTCAAGTGTCGAGATTATTACCAGGAACCCAGAACGCGTGCCCGCATGACGACAGTGGTACCGGGCATGGTTAATCAGCTGGGAAACTCCATTATTTCAGTGGCTAAGTCGCGAGGAGTTCACGATTGCAGGGCTTGCTGCAGCCCGTTGAACAGTACGAGGTCATCCGATAGCTATAGAATCCAAATTGGCCTCCAGCCTTGCCTAAGCAGGTAAAGTATATATCTCAATAGTGCTTCTCGATTATATATAGCTTGAGATCCCTACACCAATTAAGCAAGGATAGTGATGCTTACCACAGCGTCGGGCACGAGTCGGAAATCCAGATTAGACACTCGATATCGTCAGTGCGGGAGAATACAATCGAGGCGAAAGGGAGCTAGTAAGGGGGCCCGAGATTAGCTATCAAGTATGGCTCGTGGTCGTCCACGTCATAGTAATGTTTGGGATGCAGCCGCTGTCGTAGGCCGAAGAAGGGAGATGCGGACCTTCAGCGGCAAAACCACACTCAGATCCGGAAAGTGTAACAAGACCATACCCAGACTCAGAGAGGTCTGTGTACAATGAATGTGGTGAGACAGGCCCTTGCATTTGCAGGTCTCAAATTTGGGTGGAGTGTTGCCGTGTGTAGGTCAGGCCATTTTGACGGTGGCGTGAAGGGTTGCTGTGGAATGACGAATGTCCAAAGGATTTCGAGCTTTAGGGATTCATGGCATCGACGTCAGCTCACCTAAGCATCAAAGCAAATATTGGAATTTGAGGCCATTCATTTCTGCAGCTGGAAGAGCCGCAATTGAGATTGCACTCAAGATTGGGCTCGTACATATTCGACTTAGACAGTGTGCCATTTCATGAAAAGGGGCTCACATGTCAGTGGGCCTGGTCTTCACGATCCTGCCAAATCGCAGAAGCAAGGGAATGGAAGATGGCGTGAGCGCTTGGACAGTGGCTTCTTCAATGAGTTTCTTTCCTTCACCCATATCGTCGTAGGTGCTTTATGACAAGTGAATTGACAGATTACGCTGACGGAGACTCGAGAAGGGTATCATGGACTGTAAGAAGGTCAATGCGATCGACACATGCAACAGGACAAGGAAGGTGCCGACTGTTTGTTTACACTTCGAACTCGAACATTAATTCATTTATTGATTACATGCTTATTGCTGGCGGCTCGTTCCGTCTGACGCCCCAAGACTGAGAGGAAGCGGATGAGCGAGTGAGCAACCGAGAAAATTTTCTCTGGCTGCAACTGCGTTCCATCCGTCCTTTCACAATGCACAAGCTCAAATGGATTCCAGTCGAAGAACTGTCACGAAAGGAGCTGAACAAACAAAAGCAGCTTATAAATCAATGTATGAACCAGAATCCCGAGTTCTTAGAGCAGCTTGTAGAAGAACATGGGCCCTTCCCTCTTTTGTGGGATTTCAACGTTGCCGCTAGAGTGAGTGACGCTTCGATTCGATGCGGGAAAGCTGAACGGCTATCAAATTGATGGATCTAGGCAAGAGTGCAAGGATGTTCGAAGCGGGTGAAAGGGCCAGCACTCACGGTCACCCGCAGTGAACACCCTATGGGCCTTCACTCGAGGGAGGCGGTCAGGGCTGCCATCGAGAGCCACCGACCAGTGGTAGGATGCCATGCTGGCCCCTCCACAGCGTTTGCTGTCCCCCTCCGACCAGACCTTCCAATTCCCAAGCCCCTCCCCGGAGCGGTAGCAGTGCCACTGCACGTCCATGGGCAGCATGCAAGCACACCATTTTCCTGGGTCCAGCCAGGCCCTGCTGCACCATGGACGAGGCCTACGCTGCTACAACCCTTTCCCATTCCACCACCACCGCCGCTGCCTTTCCCGCAACTGCCAACACGACCTCCGCCAACCCTCCCAATCCAAACCCCTCGCGTGATCAAATGTGGACCACGGACTCATCACCTCCTTGTGAGTTGAATTTTGTCTGACTATCATAGCAAGGACCTCTGAAATGATACTGGGTTGCATCGGTCAGGGTGATGTGTACTTTCCGGCCGTCCGCGGCCGGGAACCAAACCCCTTTGGCGTGATAGGTTCCACAAGGAGGAACCCATGAGCGCGCGCAAGCTTGGTACCGACCGCCAAGCGAAAGTCCATGCATTCCGTCGGTGCAACAAATGAATCACCCATCCATATTGTAACTCTGGTGTCATTCTAGTCGTTTCTTCTTGTAAAGTTTGTGATACGTGTTCTGAACTCGGGTATCTTCGTTGAAGTGCAAGAGCTGGCTCCGACTTTGTACGGGTACTAACCTAATATATTTTTTCGTGTCTGTTACTCCGTGGGTACGTGAGTAACTCTCATGGTGACATGGTCGTTAGCCAAGGGGGACCTTTGCTTTGGTCTCTGGAGGATAAGCTTTAAAAGCTCACTGATTGCACCCGGATCACCGTGTGACAACATTACTTCTCGGGTCGTTTCGCATCGGATAACAATTTCTCTCGGGATGCAGTACTTCGGCTATGTGTTCCACATTGATCGTCCTCTCCTGCTAATCTCACGCACTCTCGAGTGATGCAGACCATAGAGTCCCTAGTAATATTATGGGAAAACCTAGTGCAACTTGGGAGACCAACGCCAGCTTTCGCGCTGGGGTCATAACGTCACACGCCCCTATAACACCTGCATACGTTTGCAAACAGACGGCCGAGAACTTGGTGTCATTAATGCATGATGGCACACAGCTCGTAACTATATCTAGCGCTATCCTCTCAGTGGTACATATCCCGATAAGCCTATCGCAAATTAAACGAGCGACCACAGGGACTAACTATAGGCTCACAAGCAGTATCAATTCTACGAAGGGGCCTAAGTTGCTAGTGGCTAGTGGGTGAAGGTGTCGTTGCTGATCGTAATGATCCAAAAGTGATGGAGCACCTGTTTCTGGTTCGAATACAGGTATGGCCTAGTAAGCGTTGTGATCAATGTGATGTGTGCAGCTGCTTGTCGACGTACCACATCTCATGATGCTCTATAGAAGAGAGGATTCGTAGGTGCTGGTACAATTGGGGCACGCTACCTGATTCAACTTTTACGTTGCGGGGGTGTTTTGAATGGAACAAAGGACTTGGGACAGAACGTTTCAACGCGCCCTTGCCGGAGTATGTGGGTTGGTTTGACAGTGGAACAACGCCCCTGGACAACTTGGAGCTTGGATTGCCGCCTCAACGGTCGATGATACGCATAACTCTCCAAACGTAGACAACGGAAGAGCGTGGCTAAGCAGCTTTCTGCACCTAAGACTTATCACATTTCTTAGCCTGAGTACAAAAGCGATGCCTCTGAAGTGCGGGGTGCAGTCCTGCTCGTGGAAATGCCGAATACCATTGCTTCAGACACAACTTCCATCCTGAGATAAGCTAAGGATGAGAGAAAACATCTTCGGGTCCTTCTCCGACCAGCGGCGCCTTCCTCCGGCCTGTATCGAAAACACCCGGTTCTCACTGTTCACATCCCTCCTCGGTGGCAATTGTGCATATTGTAGCAACCAGGAACAGCCTGATAGCAGCGTCTGCCGTGATACAGGAACTCGATGCTACTATCGATATCGTCAGGCGTTAATATTATCACCAGCAACCCAAAATGCATACCCGCATAGCACCAGTGGTACCGTGCATGTTTCGTCAGCTGGGGAGTTAGTTCAGTGGGTGGCAAAGTCGCGAGGAGTTCAGAAATGCAAGGTTTGCTCCAAGCCCATTGACCGCCTGGTGGCGAGAGAACCCAAGTTTTTCCCAAGTAAGTGATAGTATATATCTCAATAGTGCTCCTCGATTGTATACGACTTGAGGTCCTTAAACCAATTGGATGAAAATACGGTATAGTGCGCCAGCGCCGCTTTCCACAGCATCCGGCATGAACCGAAAATCCAGATTCGACACTCGATACCGTGTGTGCGGGAGGATACAATAGTCAGTAAGGCGTCCGAAGATCAGCCATATCCTTGATCTTCATGTCTGATCCGAGTACTCGTGGCAGACAGGGAGATATAGACATTCAGCGGCAAAACGATACTTAGATTCAGAAAGTGTGGTGAGACCGTATCTAGTACGCATCCGGTCTGGTTAGCCTCTGAATCACAAAAGCATCGAATGGGGCAAGACAGACATACTTGTGTCCACGGATCTTAAATTTGGATGAAGTGTCGCAGTGCGTAAGTCAGACCATGCCATATTGCAAGTGACATGAAGGGTTGTTGTGGAGTGGTGAATGTTCAGAGGATTTCGAGCTTCAGGAATTGGCGCCAGTCTGCTGGATATTGGAACGCGAGCCATTCATTTCTGTCGCTGGGAGTTTGATCACACGTGGCTATGGACTTGGTTTAATGGTATATTCGTCTCATCTCATAGGGCTTGCATGTGAGTGGGCCTGGTGTCCATAATCCTGGGAGTCCGAATTGCAGTGCTCATGAAGAATCAAAACGGTCTATCAAGAATGCCCTTTTCACGCGGGTGGAGTTGGCAGATGGAACAGATTTTGAGAGGTAGCTGCGAATAAGGATCCCAAGAGTGTGTGGATGAGAGCACGTTGATAGAAATAGAAAGGACGGAAAGATACAATAATGGGGATTCATAGAGTCGAAAGGCGAAGCGTAGATGGTAAGTCAACCTGCGAGAGATCCACCTCCTGACTATGTGGCAAAAAACGAACAAACCAACAGAGCGGTGAAACCCTGACCTCCAAATTTTTCGCGGCAGGGAGGCCGTCAAGGAGTGAGGTGCTTACAGCATCCGAAGCGATCAGTGAAAACCAAACGGGAGGGCCTCCACGAAGCGGCGACGCCATCCGGAAAGGCTGACCGGGAGGAACGAGCCCAAACAACTGAAATTGGTCGTGAGAACTGAATCGCGTGCACCGTCTGACATTTTGGCTTGCGTTGTCTCCCTAATCACGCGTCAACAACCCCTTTCCTCAACAATTCCCGTTGTTTCTTCCTATTTTGTTTCCGTCTCCATACGCATTTCCATCAATCGCCGCCGTTTACGACACCTCATACGGTACAGTGGTGAACAGACTATCGTCAAAGCCCAGATCATTCGCACATTGTTTCGTCCTCGCGCTCGAGACAAAGCACGCGTTAAATGAGGTCAGCTAGCCCATAGGTGTTCAACGGTTTGGCCCTTTGCTCGATGGTCGGTCAAAGCGTAAGCGCTTGTCCAACGTCGCTTGTCGGCGCTGAACTTTTCGTGGAATTGGAAGGCGAGGTTGTTGACACGATCTTGAGCCCGAGAAGCACACAAAATGGTGGGTATTCCCCGTCCTATTGGCTCGCTCGCTCGGATCTGCCCACATCTGTATTGGAAATATCTATATCCGTATCGATGTTGGTGACGATCACTTGTGTCAGCAGAATGATAACCTTTATTTAATTCGACACCGTTCTCTCTCCCTGCCTCGACTGGAATCTCCGTCTCCGTTCGAACTCTAACTCTCCTTCATCTGAGCCGATCGCGGAGACGTGACACATTATCCATTAACGATAGGACGGCCATGCCCATGACCCATATGTGCATGTTTTTGAATCCAACTACCCAGCTATTGCCCGTCAACCCCCGAGTGGTGTAGATATTCATCAGAGGGCTTAGTCATAGGACTCGGAAAGCACCGTATCCCGTCTGATCTGGGAAGTTAAGGTACCGCTCAGTTAGTGCTATGGTGAGGGGATCCTGAGTGCTGCAGTTTTTATTCTGGCTTTCTGCCACTTTTCCTGCGAGTGCAAACTTTATCAACGGAGCAACGCAAAACAAGGCATTTGTCCTACACTATTATTTGCATTTCATCTCTACTAACCGCACATCCTCTATGTACACAGTTTCTTCAGAATGTGTTTTCGCCTGGTGTCGGCCGTGCTGTGCAGGTTGCTGCGATGCAACATGAGCACTATAGTTGCGGGAAAATGCAGGGTAGTCTATTCCAATAGAGGCTGGTAACCTCGCTATGGGCACCCTTGAAGTTCGGATCAGTACAGTAAGACCTTCCTTCCCATCGAAGCAAAGAAGCGTTGTCGGGGTAGTATTAGCTCGCATCCACCTGTCGCGGATGTTAAGGTTGACCCACCGAACGTGAATGAATCTTATACACTGGGATCTGCCACACACATGTGCAGCAGTCCGCCTATTATTATACGTGGATACAGGATGGGTTACAGGACGAGTACACTCGAAGTGGCAAGGGTCGATCGTGAAGGTGTTTTGCCTACAGTGAACAGGTTAAAACGTCCCTTATCTACCTGGACAGAGCGAAGTACCAAACCAAGGGAAGTTGGGCCCGGAACTGAGACTGCACCCACTGCCGTAGCGTCTGCTGAGAGCCGCCTTGACTCGTCCACAGAACCCGGACCAGTACGATCGGCTGAACATAGCCAGCAGAACACTAGGCAGACTTTTCACCCCGGAAACAGACACATCGACGAGTATGTACCCTATGAACGAAGCCTGACAGGCGCTATCGTGCCTCAAAGAAGCGGGCCCGTGGGGATTCCTTTACACCTTCGACCAATGGATAATGAAGGGCATGGAACTTGGGGGCCTTCCACCACCATACGCCGCACTGTGTGGTATGGAATGACTCAGCTCAAGCTTTGGGCCAAGCTGAAATGATTCCTGGCTCGGGACGACAACTAACTAGCACAGCAAATGCTGGTGGGAGCTTCTGAAGGGACTCAAGTGCCTCCTGATTTCCGCACTCATCAGGGATGATGACCTTACCTGAAGGCAATATGTCCATCAGACCCCGCATTGGCTCAATCATCGAGCCTTCATTTGTTTCTCCAAAGGAAAATTCTGAACTGAAGCCAAATCCGGTTTCCGGAGGTGTCTGACGAGTGGCAATTTAAAGTCCTCGTTGAAGGATGCAAGTTGGTGGGCAAGGGCAGAGGGGAACTATTTGATAGATCCAGCCCTGATCCAGGCTGATTCTTATTCCAAAAGAATGGCGCTGCCAGAGTACCCTGTTCCTTCAGAGTGAATGCGACACCCAGAGATTGCTTCCATTAACCAAACAAACCGGTTTCGGCTTTGTTCGGGCGCTTGAGCAAAAATTCTTGCATCTCGCCCCGTATGTCCGGAAGACACTTAGATTTGCAAGTGTGCTCGGCCGGGGCTCGCTGGAGTCTCGATAGCTCGGCTAGAAGCAAAAAAAAATTAGGCGATCTAAATGCATGTATTTAGCCACGTACAAACAGATAAATGCTCTGTAGGTCTCAGCTGTGACTAACATGGTGAGTCAGGATCCGATCATCCGAAACATTTCGAGCATGCAAACGTCGAATCGATAGCACCACGCAGGCAGTTCTTCGTATTCGTTACTTGCTGCGCTATGGAATGATCTCGACGGTATTTCCTTACTGAACTATATTCAATGTGTTTTCAAAACCCTATGAAGAGAGTGAATGGATGTGAACGAAGAGAAGACGAGACGTGTGCATTGCACTAGACCTTTAAGTTCGGGGCGAATTCTCCAGTCCACGTTCGAAGGGGCTCAAGCACCGAGCCTTGTGCTTTCTGAATCGCATCGCACAACTGGTTGAGTCCCTTTGTGTTGCCGCTGACATTATACATGCATGCACAAGCATGAGAAGCGACCACGATCATGGTCATTAAGACGATTCGAAAACCTATTTTAATCCATGCCAGGGAGTGTTTGGTTTGGAGTTTGGCGATGGGGACGAGTTTGAGAGCAGTGGCCCCTATTTGAAGAAAGGCTTTGGTGCTGCCGATGATCGCCGTCGGATCTATGAGGTGTCAGTCCGCTGGCACCGATAGAGTAGCAGAGACTGACGGCCCGATATCTGAAGGTTCTTGCTGCGGGCGGGCGCTCGCATCATCATCACCGACGGTGAGTGCGTTGGACCTCACTCGCGGGAAATCGGTATTCAGTTCGGTGGAGAGGAAAGGGTAGCCATGGCCGTAGATCGTTCGGGGTCAACATATGACATTTGGAATGGAATGCACTTGGTTGGCTAAGACGATTGGGATCGGGGCCAGGACCGGGACCGGGATTGGGGCTTCTCCGGAATGGCCTAGATATCTTGTCTCGAAAAGACGTCCATTGCTTATGTGAAGTGCCACTAGAATGTGGAAGAATGAGCGCTGTAGCAGCAAGGGTACCGGGTTGCAGTCCTGCGGGTCTGTCGTGGACTCTATGGGTCGTAATTTGCGGTCAGGGCAGTGATCTGGATGTCGGGAGCAAGGGGTTGGGGCCTGCGACCGATCATCCGAAAGCTCCCTTGCGCGCTGTGGCTTCTTGAACCAAGATTCATCTAGGCACGGTCGGGTGTAGCTAGCGATCACAAAGACGCTGGCCGAAGGGGATGGTGGCAGCTACTCTTACATAAATGTGGCTGCTCGTCCTTAGTGGTGTAACAAGCAAGACAACGTTGACCGCGCCAAGCAAAGAAAGGTTGTCGAGGTAGTATCGGTCCAAACTATGTCTAACACTCCAGGCAAGGTTGGTGCGATTTTTTTTCGTGGAATTGTCATACCCATAAATCGAATCGCATCCCGGAATGAGGCCTACCAAGTGCAAGGCCGCCATTTTTTGGGTGAGTACACCAGGGGCTGACATGTGACTTCCGGTCCAACGGCTTACAGCGAATCTAGGCTGCAAAGGAACCCCCAGTTGTCGAGGATGTTGAGGTTGACCCACCAAAAGCAAATGAAGAATCAAAATGTTATACACGGGATTTGCCACACGTATATGCAGCACCTGGCCCACCTATCAGACATGATTCATAGCAGGATGGGTTTACAAGGACGAGTACACTCGAAGTGGGAAGGATCCTGAAGGGGAAGGAAGACGTCTTTCATTTAGTGGCTCTGGAATATTATGCTCTAGGTAGAACTCGTTGGACAAGGTGCAACAGATGTTCAACCGGTGAGGTATGTTGGCACCACAGGGTCGACGTCATTCTGACTGCTATCAGGGAGATCATGTCATTCCTCTTCATACCTCTGAGTGGCGGATTCTGCCACTTCAGCAGCGCCCACCAATTATTTCTTTTTGAACTGTTGCCGTTATTCTGAATCCGCATTCGGCCAGGGCACTAGAAGTATCGAGAGAGACCAGAAACGAGAGGGGCAGCGGAGTTTCCCAATTGAGGGAGGAACAGGAAAGGGACATGCACCTTGAGGACCAGGTGTCAAGAGGCTGCACTGGCTTGACTGGAAACGCAGCAAGGCAAAGACCTGACACTGAAGTTGCCAAAGGCAGCGGAATACAGAAAGTAAGGAATCAGTCCAGAACCAAGATCATGCTTCAGGATGATGCTTGGCGCGGCGGAAAAGGAAAGTGGGTTGCAGAGAACGGTATTTAACGATAGCTGATCCCGATAGGCTTTGACGCACAGCCGACGACCACTTCCTTGCATCCAAAAAATCTGATCATGAGAAGAGGGTGATGAGCCACACCGGCGCTTACCGCCGGCCCTCGGTATCAAGCGAAGTGAATTCATCCAGGTCGAGTTCGCATACTGATACTCATCCTGTTTGTGCTCTTCTCTCGCAGTGGATAAGCCAGGACTTACCTAATGTCATCATCCGTCCCGGTTACCTGACTAGTCGGAGTCATGCCACGTGCGGACTACATGCATATGCATCAGATGTCCGTATGCCGTCGACAAAATGTATCTGTGATGCCCTTCTTCATCCTTCCATAAACAGACGAAGATCTCGTGGCTCACACGTGCGTCGCGTGCCCAAAGCTCCCTCTTCTCCATCACCTTGTCCACTATTGACCATGTCGGTGCAGCAAAGGGCTGGAGCTCTCAGGTAAAGATCGATGATCTCCTCGTGGAGGAGCCGACATCGCCGTCCAATTCTCGAGGTCGTCAATGCTGCGTCCCCCCTTCCGCTCTCATTACAATTGGATGCAGCTTCATTTCGATTCAAGTCACCAACGACATATTAATGAGAGAGTGGCAAAGGAAAACAACTGGGGGAAGTGTTCTATGTATAAACATCCAAGGCAGATGGGCTCCGAGTCGCTTTAAGCGGATTTTTGTTCAGAGATTGGTAGCTGGCGCTTGGCCAGTCGTAACGAAAAATCGCAAATGATGATAATTACGTAAATTCGCCTGCCCTTTTTGGTGACTCAAAGTGGCCACATGGCAGAGCGGCTATCCAGTTCCGGCGTACTGATTACCAACGGTCGTAGCTCGGCTAGCAGCCGCTGATGCCTAAACCGTTTTCACCTATCCTGTAGTCCATTTGACTGGTCAGGAGGTAAGCACCCCGCAAAACACCAAGGAACAAAGCATCAAGATCCGGGCCGTCCAGGCATGACGTGTGGGAGGCTGACTCACCATAGGCATTGCTCATCGTACCTTGCGCCATGAATGCTGCTGCCAGAGTGCATGCTGATATTACGAAGCCACAGAGGCTGGAGTCTGCTGATACTGTACATATCGTTCGTGCATCCTGACCCCCTTGTTCCCTGTCTCGGCCGTTATTAGCTTTCGCGCAAAATGCTGATTAGCGACGGCAGCTTTGTGAAGCAGTCATCAACTGTTCGTACTGTCCCTCAGGTCAGCGACCTCCCAACGTCCAAACGATGAGCAGGGGGCTAAGATTGTCGCGAAAACCAATTATACAAAATCGCATCCCCGTGCAGTTTAGACCAAGCAAGATTGCTAAAGGCCGGGGAGAACTCAACCCAACACCGCCAATCATGAGACACGAGTCAGCCCGGCACAGATGCGCCAAGCGGCACAAGCTGTGTTATGAGTCATCCAGTCGCTTAGTTGAATCCTCAGAGTTTGCATAAATGCATCTCGAGACGAGGGAATGAAGATAAATACACATGGAGCAGCCCCGCGAGTTAGCCCTGAGTGGTTCGCTTGTCTCTTGATAAACCCAAAATCAAGTTATTGCATGTTACCCACAACCTGCACACTTGAATGAGTACTCTGTCATGCGTACCAGCAGGCAATTGTGAAATCTCCGAAGTGGATATAATGAAATGAGGGGTTCTGCATTTCCCAAGGTGGGTTGGGAGTTGGATCGGAACATGAGCTCTTAGAGAGGTAGATGGGGCTCGCTTGCCATTGAGTCCCAGGTTACCGAATCCCAGGATGGACCGTATAATTGCGGGATGCGGTGTCCGGAAACAATCTTGAATCAACCCAGCGCCTGATACATGCGTCTCTGGGATCTTGAGTCCTTCCCGGTCACTGTATCCCATATTTGTACCATCTGATTAAGCAAGAAGTGTTAATGTCATTAAAGTGTCCTTGGAAGTCTTCTCTGGTCACCACATCACAGATCCGTGCTGTTTTGCCATAGGACGGCGAGGTTACCTTGAATCCACCAAGTAAAAAAAATAGACGAGTAGCCTGGTCCTTTGGAGAACTCCCTTGGGTCTTCCGATTCGTGCCGCAGCATGATAAGAATACCATCGAACCATCGGACGGGAATACAATGGGACATATTCGACACCTGGTCACGGCAATCTCTCACAGAATCGGTGGCGCGACTTCTAGAATGAGAGGATTCCCAAACCAGCCGTTCGATCGATCCGCAGCTACATAGACCTTTTCCTCAACGTGTAGAAGAACTGAAGTTTCGATACCGAGAATGGGAGGATGGACCAGCCTTTGAAGCAAAGGGCCCTTGTCGACGATCCCTTGGAGAGACCGTTGGGGTACCCTCCTGGAGCGACCGAGCGACAGAATCGATCTATTGGAAACGGTCGAGAGGCGAGGTATTTCCAGAAGGCGAAGAAGCCAGCGCAAGAGGAGGACTCGATTGGCTCGAAAACACGTGGAACTTTCAACCTAGATTCAGAGGCATTCAGCGAATGGCAAGCAATAAAAAGCACATGCATTTCTTGTATCAGTCGCTTGGGTCAAAGTAGAAGGACCAACCGAAATCGGCATCACTAACTCCTCGATAAGAACGAGCAACAAAACTTACCGAGGGTAAACAGTCAACTTCGCCCTATTCGCCCACGAAAACTTTCACAAAATAAAACTTGGCCACCTTGTTCATATCTCTCCCACCTGTATATTCAGGGAAGATACTCTCTAACAGCTCTCCTAATCTCTCGCACTCCGCTCGCCCACATCCTCATTCACACTCCACCCCCGACACCGGCTCCGCCCTCCCGCCCATTCCCATTCTCATTCCCACTCTCACTCTCACTCTCACCACCCTGTCCCTCTGCTACAGCCTTCCCTGCAATCTTCTCCATAAACGCATCCTTCCTATTTATGAGAAAAACCATTTCAAACAGCGCAAGGGACCCCTTCGCCTGATTCTGAGCGGAGTGGTTGACCGTATTCCAATAGCGTGACGCAAAGGATGATGGAGGTGACGGATTCGGGACAGTGAATCCACGCTTGGATCGTTGACTGCCCACATCAAACATGAAAAACAAGGTGGAGTTTCCATTATTTAGCATATGCTAATGGGAGGGGGAAAAAGAAAACGTAACTGGATATTCAACTGACCCCCACTAACTCCGGTATCCCCGTCTTCTCAGCATATCGTTCGAATTGGGGACATGATTCCTCGAACATAACCTCGCATGGTCCAAAAAATACGCTGCGGAATCCATAAAGTACAAGTCTCCAGTTCCTTCCCCCATCCCCGCCACCACACTATTACTTGCAGCCCACAACCAAGTGAATCGATGTCAGCGTCACGCTAATCAGCACTGGAACAGCCGCACGACCAAACTGATTGGAGTGTTTATGTGTTCTGGATATTTGGCTGGCAAACTTCAGGCTGGTCCTGAGAGCGCCAAAGGCAGGCGGAATAAATAAAGAAGAGAAATCGGTCCAGAACCTAGATCATGCTCCTAACTGAGGCCCGCGAGACGCGATGGGCAGTACAGTGGGGCCATGGTTTCAGGCCGCTATCGGGCAGCACTCAGTCATAGGGAAAGGAGAATTGGGTTGCCAAGCCTTATACTCTCCAATAAGCTTTGACGCACAGCCCACGGCCACAAGTTCCATGCATCCAGAGAAATTGTATAGAATCTGATTACGCTTCCATGATGCAATGGAAGACCGTGATGGGACGATCCAGGTGCCACACCGGCGCTTACCGCCGGCCCTGGCGTCCAGGTCAATTCATATCGAGTTCGCGCACCATCCTGTTTGCAGATCTTCTCTCGCAGTAGATAAGCCAGGATTTAATGTCATCATTCGTCCCAGTCCCCACCGCACGGACTACATACAATTCGCCGCTGATATTGGATTAGATGTCCGTATGCTGTCGACCAAATGTATATGCTGTGCCTTTCCTCATCCTTCCATAATCAGACGGAGGCCTCATGGCTCTGAGCATATAGGGCTCACACGTGCCCAAAGCTCCCTCTCCATCACCTTGTCCACTATCGACCATGTCGGTGCAGCAAAAGGCTGGAGCTCTCAGGCAAAAGATCGATGATCTCCTCGTGGAGGGAGTTAACATCGCCGTCCCAATTCTCAAGGTCGTCAATGCTACGGCTGATTGGTGTCCCCCTCTAAAGATGGCGACTGGCGCTGCACTCTCCATCCTTGACGAGGTTAAGGTTGGCGATGATTTTTTGCCTGGCCATGAATGAAAGCTTACTCTAGTTTGTGCCATGTAGAAGTTCAAGGACAACAAGCAGGAATGGTCTGGTTTTGGGAAATACGTGGTCGACACTGTGGCCGAGGTGGTTTCAGCTATAAAATCCTATGATGCGTCGGCGGAAGAGGCAAAGCCGTGGGTGGAGAGTGTCACAAAGCTCGACGGGCAGTTATATTCGTTTTTGGTGGTCTTTGATATCGTTACTTACATCAAGTCTCAGCGCGCTACAGAAAATTAAGTCCGAAATCGAACGAAGACTGAAAAAAGTAGAGAAGCGACCGGCTGTCCTAAATGTTGTGTCCTACTTGAGAGACCCAGGAAGAATTGATGGCCTCAAGAAAGACTTTGACAAAGCATTGGTGTCGTTTCAGGTAGCTTTCCTTACAGTATGCGTTCCATAACCATCCTGATTTCCGGCCGATGCAGCTTAGGACGAATCTAATCGGTGGTGCCAAATTAGCGGCCATAGAACGTCGTCTACAGGACGACAAGATCCTCGATAGTCTCCAATACCCTCATATCGCCCATGACGATTTCACTCATGCGTGCCTGGAAGGGACTAGGATTGATCTCACGGAGCGTATCATGACATGGTGTCGCAACACTGGGGAGAATGAGAACCGGCTAATGCTCTGACTGCTGTGGCTGGTGCCGGCAAGACTTCAATTGCACTCACAGTAGCAGGACGATGTGCGAGTGAAGGGGACGTTACGCTCTTACTGCACTTCTTCTTCAAAGCGGGAGAGCGGTCGCGGCCCGATTTTCTATTCAGTGGTATAGCTCGAACTCTAGCAGACCACGACCCGGTTTACCGTACTTTCATCATCTCTGCACTTCGAAAAGACCCTTCACTCTCAACGGCCCTACTCGCAACACAATTTGAGAATTTGGTGGCTTTGCCTCTCCTACATAAACCTCCACCTCCCGACCGTCCCATGGTGGTCATCATCGATGCTTTGGATGAATGTGACAAGGAAGTGTTCGAGTCCTTTGCCGATATTCTTCGGGAGGAAGTGCCCAAGCTACCATCTTCCATCAAATTCTTTATCACATCGAGACATACTGATCTTGTTAGACGCTCCCTCTCACCCCAATTTCCTATCAGTCGTCTTGCTATTGACCTTTCGGATAACACAAATGTGCAGGACTGTGCTACATACATACGTTTCGAGCTGCAAAAGCTGAAGAATTGGCATCCCGATTTACGGCATTATCTTCAAGACGAGGATAAAACAGTTCAGGAGATCTTAGAACGTGCGAGTGGCTTGTTTATTTGGATCAGCACGATCTTTCGCTACATGAGGACAGCCAACAAGGATCCGATGAGGACGTTAGAGGGCTTGCTCAACACTGGCACGAAACGATCAAAGGTCCCTGCCGAGGGAATGATGGACCGCTTATATACAAGCATTCTGAAGAAGTGCGATTGGGAGGATGAAGATTTTTCCCATGACTACCCAATCGTGATGGGAGCAATCTTTATCGCACAGCGACCTCTGTCTATCACAGCCTGGGATGCAATTTTGTCACCTTTCCTTAAGTCTCCCGTTCGATATTCGTTGGCTGAACTTGCCCCTCTACTCTCAGGAGTTGAGGATTCTCACTTTCCAGTTCGCATCTTGCACCAATCTTTCCGCGACTTCATTGTCGATCGGATCGTTCCCCTATCAATCAACCCTTGTTGCATCCCAGTAGATGTAGGGACGGAGAATGCGAGAGTTGCCCTGCGATGTATCGAGATTCTGAATCAGGATCTTTGCTCTGTGAAGGGCTTGGGACTGATTGAAAACTTGCCCGAAAAAGGCGAGCTGCCGCTCATTCCCTTGGAGGAGTCATCCGAGCACTCTCATTATGCATGTCGCTATATTGTCCATCACCTCAGTGGAGTCCAGGAACCATCACCGGAGCTTGATGAATCAGTTGGCGTGTTTCTCAGTGAGCAAGCAACTCGCTGGGTGGAAGCCTGCGTGAGAATGGAGGGCTACATTAACATCTCGTTGCTCCCTGAGTGGGCCAAGGTGTGATTTATCAATTGTGTTAATGAAACCACCTAACTGCCTCATGATGTTTCAGTTGGCTGTTGGCCACAGGTCAAAAGGTGCTGTCCGCGTGCTGGCCAGCATGCTTGTCCAGCTTGTACGGAATTTGAATTTTTTTTCAAGATTCCAGGAGGCATATGAGGCGGCAACTGATTCCGTTGCACTTTGCCGTTACCTTGTTTCTGTGGACTCAGGGTCCTACTCCCCGGATTTGGCCACGTCACTCAACAATCTATATTTAGCTCTTTCCAAACTCGGACGGCACTCAGAGGCACTCCCATTCATTGAAGAAGTGTCAGACTCCGACGCCAGCTAGTTGCAGTTCATCCGGGATCATACACCCCAGATTTGGCCATGTCACTCAACAATCTATATTTGCTCTTTCAATCTCGGACGGCACTCGGAGGCACTCCCATTCATTGAAGAAAGTGTCAGACTCCGACGCCAGCTAGTTGCAGTTCATCCGGGATCATACACCCCAGATTTGGCTATCTCACTCAACAATCTACATTCTGCTCTTTCCAAACTCGGACGGCACTCGGAGGCACTCCCATTCATCGAAGAAAGCGTCAGCCTCTACCGCCAGCTGGTTGCTGTCCACCCAGGATCATACACCCCAGATTTGGCCATGTCACTCAACAATCTATATTTCTCTTTTCAATCTCGGACGGCACTCGGAGGCACTCCCATTCATTGAAGAAAGTGTCAGACTCCGACGCCAGCTAGTTGCAGTTCATCCGGGATCATACACCCCAGATTTGGCCATGTCACTCAACAATCTATATTTGCTCTTTTCAACTCGGACGGCACTCGGAGGCACTCCCATTCATTGAAGAAAGTGTCAGACTCCGACGCCAGCTAGTTGCAGTTCATCCGGGATCATACACCCCAGATTTGGCTATCTCACTCAACAATCTATATTCTGCTCTTTCCAAACTCGGACGGCACTCGGAGGCACTCCCATTCATTGAAGAAAGTGTCAGACTCCGACGCCAGCTAGTCGCAGTTCATCCGGGATCATACACCCCAGATTTGGCCATGTCACTCAACAATCTATATTCTGCTCTTTCCGGACTCGGACGGCACTCGGAGGCACTCCCATTCATTGAAGAAAGTGTCAGACTCCAACGCCAGCTAGTTGCAGTTCATCCGGGATCATACACCCCAGATTTGGCCATGTCACTCAACAATCTATATTCTGCTCTTTTCAATCTCGGACGGCACTCGGAGGCACTCCCATTCATTGAAGAAAGTGTCAGCCTCTACGCCAGCTGTTGCAGTTCATCCGGGATCATACACCCCAATTTGGCCACGTCACTCAACAATCTATATTTTGCTCTTTCCAAACTCGGACGGCACTCGGAGGCACTCCCATTCATTGAAGAAAGTGTCAGACTCCGACGCCAGCTAGTTGCAGTTCATCCGGGATCATACACCCCAGATTTGGCCACGTCACTCAACAATCTATATTTAGCTCTTTCCAACTCGGACGGCACTCGGAGGCACTCCCATTCATTGAAGAAAGTGTCAGACTCCGACGCCAGCTAGTCACAGTTCATCCGGGATCATACACCCCAGATTTGGCCATGTCACTCAACAATCTATATTCTGCTCTTTCCGACTCGGACGGCACTCGGAGGCACTCCCATTCATCGAAGAAAGTGTCAGACTCCAACGCCAGCTAGTCACAGTTCATCCGGGATCATACACCCCAAATTTGGCCACGTCACTCAACAATCTATATTTTGCTCTTTCCAAACTCGGACGGCACTCGGAGGCACTCCCATTCATTGAAGAAAGCGTGAAACTCAGGCGCCAGCTGGTTGAAATCAACCCAGGAGCGTACACCCCACAACTGGCCAATTCACTCAGGAATCTTCGCAACGCTCTTTCGAGTCTCGGACGTCATTCCGAGGCACAGATGGTTCACAGTTGAGCCACCCAAGTCCCGTGGTTCCTCTCATTCCCCTTGTCATTCCATTTCCTTGCTACCTGCTCATGGAGAACACTAACAGCGATATTCATACACATTTTTCTTCCCGTCGCTCATCGCCGATGTATACCATCATATTAAGGTTTGATGGGTGGTGCATGCTGATGCAACGAAAAGACCCAATCCAGGTCCACATTGTCGATGTATCATGAGTGGGGTGTGGAAGTCAAGAACTAGTGAAGCTAGCCCAACTATGGGGTAACTTGGGCTCCAATATGCAAGAGACACAACAAGCTTTGATTCGAGGACAAACTCCTATCGAATGAATTACTACTACGGGCGTCCGAAGGGAGCTGGAAGTCCGGTATGTGTGAGATCGATTGGTTTGATGCCATCAAGAGTGGCGGGCTTGAGTGCGCCGGACTCGACTCCGCAAGCGCGGTCAGCTGTATACATGGCAGGTAAATCAACTGGCTGGGCATTGGGTCACCTTGAGAAATGGATTCGTTGGAAAGGGCAGGAGCGAAGGGTGTGTGTAGAGTCACAATTGTATGACGCAGCCACATTGCTTCTAAGTCCAACAAGCAAACCTTACAACCCATCTTACAAGGGCCCGTGGAACTGATTGTGGGCCTTGCAATAGCCAGAGTGAATCCAGCACAAGATATATACACGCAAAAGAAACCCATATTGATAAATGGCCGATAACCGGAAGACGTCACGACAACTACGCATGAGCACCAGTGTACCAAGCACGGAAGAAACCAGCCCATCCTTCCGCTCTCACAACAACTGGATGCAGTTCGGACCTCCTCATTATCGGTTCAAGTCATCAACGGACAGATAATGAGAGGGTGTACTACGGAGGCAAAGAAAAACAACTGGGGAAAGGGTTCTAAATATAAGACATGGACGAGTTGTGATAATAACTAGATCGTGAACTGAGAACTAGGCGTGACGGAGTAAAGTGGACGATATTTATGTTAGAACGATGAGGTCCAAGCGCGTATTGCGAGCGAGCAAAAGCAAAATCAAAGCCCATAAGGTGCGGTGATTGAACGAAGAATAAAGGTGTAATATTCTGGCCACACCACCTGAAACCCACACTGGCCGAAAGCCACTGCGCCCTAAGTAGCGGTTGGATTTCCAACATAAGCTCGCAGCGCAATCGCTAGTCCTCAAGCGAATTTTTGTTCTGCCATCGTTCCAGTGCCAAGAAGGAATAGATGAGGGTGTTGGAATATATACATGTAAGATAATAAGACAATAAATTGGACTGTACCAACACAACCAAGAACCTGTCACGCGTCACGCTGGCAAACCTTAGTTTGGCTTCTCCTATAAAAGAAGGCTTTGAGGGTGTGCAGTTAGTCGTGTTACCGCCCTGCAAAGAGACTGGTAGCTGGCGCTTGCCCAGTCGTATTGATGATTGAATTTATTACGTAAGATTCGGCTGCTCAATCTGTCTATATAGTGATTACCCATGGTCGTGGCTAGAATAATGCCATCGAGATTCCGTCCATGTATAGACCTCCATGCCGGCGCAGTTAAGCAAATAGTCGGTGGCACTCCGTCTCCGTCGGACTCATCGCCCGAATCACTTCGTGCAAACTTTGTGGCCAAGTGAGGCGTTCATTTTATTTGAGTGAGAATTGATCTTTAATCGTGCTATTCACTGGTACACGTGGACAAGTCAAGAGAGACGCCCGCTGAATTACTGCGAAAGTATATCGAAAGAAATCCCCTCTATATTTCATCTCTGACTCCACATAATCACAGGTTATCGTGACGTCATACCTGTTTCCAGACGTCCTTGGAGAGATTGAAAAAGTTATCGGAAAAAGTTTCAAACGAACGGTTAGTCGTAGACGTCAGTTGTCGGAGGACGGAAGATGGTTGGACGGTCGCTATGAATAAGTGGCAAGATTTAGAGTCACTCGATCTTTTCTCTGAGTATTGCAGGTGAGTTCTCGCCGCCTCCAAATAACATCGAATTTCTCACGTAAACACCTCTAGTGAATTCCTCATTCACGCGGCGGACGTCGAGGGTCTGTGTCAGGGGAATCGGGATTGACGAGGACTTGGTAAAATGTGCATTTTTCTCTATTGCGTTTTCATCCCTCCGATGACCCGATCCTTTCCTGCATAGTTCTCAGCCAATACGCAACTATCCCGACAACGTATACCGGAGGTGCAAATGTGAGTACAAGTCCGTCCTCCAGTTTTTTTTTTTGTAGCCTGAGAGATTTTCCACATGGTTATAGCAATCCAAACTTTGACCTGGTCGATCGACTATCAAATGGAAAAGTCGACCTGACATATGGAATGTGCGTCTTTGAAGAACGTCTCTTAGTCGAAATAATTGTAAACATGTACGGTCAGCTCCCTGGATATGCTTGGTGGTTCCTTAGTTTCGTTCGAGGAACTGGTCACACACAGCCTGAACCCAAGTCGGACTTGGTTCATGCTTGCGATGGACCTAGTAATTCGGGTGCTCGGGGTACAATGTATATTTTACAACAATCGATATAACAGTCATGCTTAGCAGAGTACTTGGGCAGGGAAAATGGAAGAGGCGTTATAGCTTCTTTAACTCGACACTCCCACTGGGGCCGCCTCTTTCCTCTTCTTCCTTCCTTCTGCAACTCGAATATCGGCAATTTTCCTCCCAATAAGGTTCTTGATCTTCTTGTGCAATTCAGGCTTGTACCCAAGTCCGAAGAGAATTTCAAGGTGGACGAAGAGGGGAGCGAGCACAAGCGCTGCAAGCCATAAAGCAAACGTCAAAGAAGATAAGACAAGGAGCGTGGCGAGGGAATACATACCGCCCACAAGATCATCCAAAAGTGCAGGCGCTCGCTTTTCGGCAAAGCCGTGTCCCGCAAATTGTACCAACCAAGCAACGATGTGAAGCGTAATCGAAATTTGTTTCTCATTGAAACTCGTAGAGTGTGCGAAAGTGGTAGCGGTAAGAACAGAGGCTGCCATCTGCGGTAAGTAAAGAAGCTAGTATATGCATATCGGGAGACGTTAATAGGGGTCTGAGGCCCGAAGTAACAGAAAGATGGCATACCGCTGCTGTTGGTTCCAAGAGGAGGTAGTATAGCCAGTAGCCTGCTCCGGCCAAGAGAGCCCAGTTTGTTTCAAAAGTCAGGTATTTGTTTATCGGGTGATAGATGTAAGGAATAGGTGAAGGGAGTGCCCAGTGCGATGCGAAGACATGTGCGGTCCTGTACAATCAGAACTATATTGGCTGCGGAAGGTTTGGAGGCAGAAAGCAGGCTTACCAGAGGATCGTGGGCACAAAAACGATGTGAATTGCTACGTTTATTGGATTCGAATGATATGCACCATAGAAGGCGAGCTGAAGATTCGAACGATTATAGCACTCGGTGTTAGTAAATTGTAATGAGTCATCCGTGCGCCCAAACTCGCCCGTTTCTCAACATTCGAAATCTTGGACATCTTAGGACGTTAGTGCTACGAGCTGTTGCTCGCAGGGGCTAAGTGTGGACAAATGACTTGGGAGGGTTCGATCGCCTAGCTTTTGAGACAGCACAAACGAAAACATAGTCTCAGGCATAAATACGGCGGACTTTCACTAGAGAAGCTCACCAAAGTTTCTCTGGAGGACACAACCACTCGTCACAAGTGACGTCCAGGGTGGGTCGTGGGAAACTCGGATGTATATGGGTTATCTATTTCAAATGGTGCGATATTGAACAGTGTGCCTTTGGTAGCTGCCACCTCTGTTCGCGTAAGCCGGTTTCACTTGTTGTTCAACCTGCCGAACTGTGCAACTCGCCGACCGCAAATTGATAACAGGAGAAGTTCTCGCCAAATTCTCGTGATATGGATTGTCTGTCTTTGTATCTTGGCCTGAGCTTCCAGTGAACAATCACTCATCCTGGGGACTCAAGTATAGTTGCATTCGTAAACCATAGAATGGGAGGGGGTGTCACGTCCTTCGCATGCCAATCTCCTTTCTCTTTCTCTTGTTCCTCAGTTCTTGCTCCACCGAACATTGTTCAGTTGATACCGTCATCATTCCTACAGGCAGTTCGTAATGGTTACATCAGGGCTGGTACTATGACGTTGTCACACAACTGCGGGGAAACAAGAAAGATTTCTCATCATCACCGAATCCAGCTCGGAATCCAACCGTCGACACCTCCCGGGGAGTCACAATATCTGTTCATACACATAGGATGGCTTCCTGATTGAGAACCCACTCTGAAAAATACAAGCTCCAGTCATGGACGCCACTTTCTCCAACGGGACCTACCCTAACCCACTTCTCATTTCGAGACGTATAATGTATTATAGGCAGTCAACCGCCTTGGGAAGACAGACTCGCCATTGCAGCTACAGAATTTTTTTCGCAGACCTGAGAGGGTATGGCGAGTTTTTTGCTATGGGGGATGGTGTTGCACAGGAATGCCATCCCAAACAGAGTTTAGCCAATGATGCCGACATACGTGTCAATCTCCGCTCACTTCTAATATTCACCCTCTCACAATCTAGCCGTACGCTCTGAATACATGACTCCATATTAACGGTTGGTTGTCGAAACCTGGTTCTTCCTGCTCCCAACTCTGAGAATAGTCTCCCCAGACAATTATAACTCTATTGTCATAACATTACATCTCAAAAAGGTTTAATTTTCCTGTCAGACCAACGAACAGAGGCTCCACCTGCGGAGATCGACCCGCTTGGACTGTAAGTCTTTTTACGCAAATTGAAAGTGTCTAAGATCAGCGACTTGTGCGGACAATGAAATCCAATAAATATGATTAGGGTATAAATAAACTTGGGCATTCGCGGCGCCTCAGATCAAGCACGGATTTGCTTAGACAGTTTCCAGCACATATAGGTTGCAACTGCTGAGCTGATGGCCCCCAATCTATTTTGTAAACACTTCAAAATGCTTGCGCGTTCACAGAAAAACAGTATAACTCGCCTAAGTAGGAATCCTATCGAGTCAAACGGTTTTTTGCCAGTGTCTGCACGCATCGCCTCACGAGACATCCCCCGGATGGCTTCAGTGACTGGTGAAGTGGCGTTGGATTTAAGCATCACCTCTGCATCGACGGATGATCCTCCAACCGGATACTCGGTCAACGCAAAGACTATTGAAGATACACCGATGGCGACGAACTGGGATAGAACGATGAACACGTTTTGAATCCCCTAAAGCGTGAATCGTGAATACATATCAGTGTTTACTTCCCCCACGAGGCCTGGGGACTTGCAACTGACAAAAATGGTTCCCGCTTTATCCTGCACAGCGCTCTCAGTTCCAGAGTCGTCTTCATCGTCTATATCCTTGAATTCAATCGAGTCGTTGATGTGATGACGTTGAGCCCTGTGATGATCAACATGCTCGTAGCCGCTGGTCCCGGGGACGCGTTTTGAGGCGTCTCCATGATGCTGTCGGAAGTGGTTAGTTTTCATTGCACAGCTGAACGAACCCTACACACCGCTTCCATGGAGCTACGCACTTCAACCGAAATAGGTTCTGAGGCCGACACGAGCGCATAAGAGGATCGAGATCGGGGATTCGTTGATGTGGTATGGATGACCTCTCCTAACTGTATGAATGAATCATCAAGCGGTGTGATCAGCTGAGGGTCGCCCTTTTTTTACCCACCACGGCTCCTGGCGCCCATGCGTGTACAGACGCAGATATCCCAACTATTAACATAATAATACTTGCGGTTGCTACGGAATCTACGAACCTAGGGGAAAGAAGTTTCCTAAGCATTTTATTCTCGGAGCACATCAATTTAGAGGCCACCTACCAAGTAGCGCCCAACGCGAACGTTAATATGGCTTGTGAAAGCGTCCAGAAAGAACATGAGTGCATCTTCCATCGCGTTCGTGCCCCGCCCACATCCTTCCACCGATCAGTCCCATCGGACCAAGACCCATCCATAGCCTTCCCACTCGGGGACGAGCTCGCAAAGAAAGGCATGATTGCAACACAAATCGTGTTTGCGATTGATGCGTACATCAAGGCTCTATTAGCAGCTCGCATCCCAGCTTCACCATTCACATCCAGCGGGCTCCGAGGATTCTCTTGATAGTATAAATCAGAGACCCATAAAGACACATAACTCCACAGAGGAAGCCATCCTAACGTGGCGCTGATACATGCAGAAGGTTGGTATCGGGACTGGATGGGTGCTCGTAAAAAGAAAAGAGGGTCCTTACACAAAGTGTATCACGCACTGATTGGAAATATGGGTGTCAGCCGAGAGGCTAGAAATCATATGGGGAACCGGCTCACGATTCTGTAGATTAACGGAGGCAAATTGACAGTTGTCGTCCACAGCTCTTTCACTGTGTTAGAAAGACTCTTCCAAACTCCTTCCGATGCCCTAAAGGTGTGGGCCTCATTGAACAAGTGCAACAACGCATCGCACTTTTACCCACCTCGTGCCTGAAGAGCCTGAAGGTTCCAGCAGAACTCGTTCCTGTACGGATAAGATCGTCCCGCCGTTGGTAAGGAGAACGATGATACTCATTATAACGGAAATAATTTGTATTTGAGTATTTCCGAGGAAGGGAAATAGTTCTGGAAGGCTCATGTTCCCTCTTAACGATCGGAGCTTCCGTCAGCGACTGTTCCTCGTCCCAATGATATACTTACATGAAATGAGCCATTAATCCCCCAACGGCTCCCATACGTCCCATCCAAGCATTCCCAATATCCTGTTCCGATGCCGGTAGGATGTCGACGAGCAATCCACGGTGACCAGCTATGATAGCATTGATGCTGAAGTCAAGGACATAGATAGACGTCGAGACGATAAAGATTGTGATAGCCTTGCGCTGAGAATCATGAGATTAGACGTCAGACACGCATGTTCCGATCGAACACTAAAATAATATTAGAATAAAACGTACGGCCCCTTCACTCCTTGTCAGCATGGACGCAAACGTTGTAGGAAACCCAAATAAAAAGAGGGCGAAGAAGCAGATTAAAGCACCCCAGACAATGGGAGGCCTTCTACGGCCAAACTTGGATGTCGAAGAGTCTGAGAAGACGCCTAGGTTCGAAAATGGCAAATTTTTAGACCATGAGGAGAAACGGAAGAACCGCGAAAGTTGGGAAGTGACGGACCTACGATGGGTTGCACCAGGAGTCCGGACAAAGGGCCAGCACCCATGACAATGGCGATATCCCTACAACACGCATATTCATAATCCAAAACCACTGCCTTCTCAGGCACTCACGATTTCGAGAGTCCCAACGATGCTAAGTATGGAGGTGCTACCATATTGCAAAGGTCAGACTACCGACGCACCCTAACGACCTCATCATCAAAGAAAAAAAAAACCGTACCATTTCCAGACACCATACTCCAGAAAACCGAAATCCCAAAACTGCTCAGCGCCAACAGTGGCAGCCTCGCCCATGTGGGCCCTTTCACCCTGGAAACGCCAGACCACTTCCGTGAGGCGTTGTGCCGAGCCTCAGGATCGACAAGTTCAGTCCCGCGCATCTTGAAGGATTTTTTTTGGATCAGCACCTATTGCTAGGGCTTCTGCATGGGAAAAGTCAATTACCTCCCTCTAGAGGACCGGCTGACGCCGATAATTAAGCAGACTAGTTCTAACCAACTCACAAATCACGCAGGAGGTGGGGGAGGTATGTAGATGCAAGAGAAGCTCTCGTCTAACTACTAATCAAGCGCTGGTTAATGATGATTCTGTTTTGTGATGACGTGGCAGTGCGGCCATCGCACGAAGCGGTGTGTTCTTCGTTTGGATTATGTAAGCAGCTGTCGGAAGGGGTGTCAGTTCAAGGGATAGAGGGCTGCATAGTAAGGGGAGTTTGCTTGGGTGCCAAAACAAATTTTTACACTAAACTATATACTATCGTGCGCGTCCTTGCGTGCGCGCTTGATTCAGTTAACAAGATATTTGATAATGTGAACCAAGAGGGTCATCTTACCTCAGTTCCATTATATGTGAACTGAGGAGAAGCAAGGCACTTTGAATAGTGGTAGCGATAAGACCAAGAATGCTGCATGTTAATGGTAATGCCAAGATGTCAAACATGCCCAGTCGATGTGAACCTACTCATGAAGTCTCAATACGACCCTATGTTTGTCGTATGGTAACGCTTTCGCAAGAACGTCAGTAACTTGATAATCGGTTGGAATGTATCAGGACACGTACCTTGACCTCACTGCCCCGCAACCCAAAGATATGCAAGGTACGCGCGTCTCGCGTTGCCAGAGCCGATTGGGTGACTGCCTTCCGGTGCAAAGAAATGGGTAATCAGTCGCAAGAGTGAAGGATGATGTCAGAACGCACTGCGCCTACTCAGATGTGGGGAGATGACACAGTTCGGGTGATCGGGAAGTGATGACGACGATATTAATGTGTAACGCGCTTTGGGCTGAATCCAGTGCATCATAGACCGACGCCAGACACAGGACAGACCTGCAGGTCGCTTGGACGCGTTCTGAGCAGGTAGCATTGCATTTTGAGGGGGGCGCTGAGGGTGGAATTTTCAAAAAGGCAGAGTTGAGCAGGCGGCCCTCGGACCAAACGTTGGATGACACGCGCATGTTCTTACAGATGGATCCGGTTATCTGCGAATTCGGTTGTAGCTCTGGAGATATCCGTAGCTTCTAATGTGTCCAGGGATAGCGATGATCTAGGTTGAGTTTCGATCTAATCCACAGATTAGCGGATGACCTGCGGGTTCGATGGATAATCCCGCGGGTTTTATGATGTGATTGTGCGCAACTTGATTAGCATCAGCACAAAACTCATTTATCCATTTTTATCCTGCTCTGTAACAACCATGCAAGCAGCGGCCTCACTGCGGCAATTTCCCGATCGTCGAGAAGCTGAAGCTCTCCTCAGAGTAATGAAATACATAATGACCAATGTCGAGATTGCGCTCCACAAGGGCAGGACCTCTCCTGGCTGTACAATAACATTGAACTGTAATACTACCAAAGGAAAATTGCTCATTTGAAATATGGTCCGCCACCGCATTATCTGCGGATTCAGATCTATAACCGCCAGATACGGTGTCCATTATCCCAACCCTCAAAAATCCGCATCAAATCCGATCCGATCCGATCCGCTAGGAGCCCTATCATCAAGCGTGTTGCAACGATTCGGTGAAAGGTAGATGCGCCAAACGGAGGTTTCCGTTTTTCCCTCAGTTGAGTGGACCTAACTTCTTCCCTTCTGTCCCTGATCCAACTGTAATGGTAGATGAGCATCAGGGGCTCGCTTATCTTGAGACGCGTTACATTTGGATCTAATTTGGATCTTGGATGCCACTCTAGAACTCGCAGGGCACCGCAAACCCCCAAAGTTGAATTGAGATCATAGATTGATCGATATCGATCTTTACATAGTGTGAATCGAAATCGAACAATGCTTCACAGCGGCCGCCCGCTCGGCGCTATTTATTACAGCAAGGGATAAAACCAATCGGCGCGTCCAATTTTGGATGAGCGAAGAAGTCAGTTGACTATTTAGGAAAGTAGTTGGACGATCACATGACCGCTTGGAACGCTTTGTCACTTGCTGTAACTGTCAGTGCAGCTTCTTGTGCACTTTTGTGTCTGTGATTTACCTCACGACTACGAGAGCATGCGATGTTGCGATGATCGCTACTGGCATGCGCAATGTTTTAGAAGGTTTCGCCTACAACGGTCTTTGCGTCGGATATTTTGTTGCGAGTGTGCTCATCGGCGGTTGCAGGATTTATGTCAGTGGGCACGCGTCCAGAAGCTGACCTGATTGATAATTAGTTAAGCTCTTGAGCGCTATTGAATCTTAGGGGCCCTCAGGAGTTTGTCCCACATACATAAACCCTTACAGTTCGACTGAGGAACCTCTGGACGAACTTCCCTCATTCTCCTCAGAGCTTCTTCTATGGGTACAAAGCTTAGATACTTAGTCACTGGGGGTCATGGATTCATTGTACGTCCTAAGGATTGCAGCAAGTTGATAAACTCAATTGGTCCTTTCACGAAAGGGATCCCATGTTGCCCGGGAGCTAAAGAAACGGGATCACTACGTTCGAATCGCTGACATTTCGCCAACCTGTGGACTACCCGGAGAGCTATGCGATGAATTCTTCCTTGTGGACCTTTGCGATCTTGATCAATGCCGACGAGCAGTGCGGGATGTTGATTGCGTTCTCCATTTTGCTGCTCTCACGGGAGGTGACATGCGTATGATGCATGCGTCGGATGAAGGGAGAATCTATATCCTCAACCACATCGCTACCTTTAATCTCCTCCGCGCTTGCAACGAACAAGGGAGACTCTCAAAGTTTCTTTTCGCCTCGTCAATTTGCGTATACCCACAGGTTTCGCATGGAAAAGAGAACGGATATGTCTTTCCCGCCGAAACCGATGTCCAACATCATCCCATCTCTCCCCAAGGTCTATGTGGCCTCGAAAAATTCAACTCCGAATCACTGGTGCGAAATTTTCGTTGGGAATCGTACGCTGAAGCTCCTACCCTTCACATTGCGCGTTTCCACGACGTTTATGGGCCCAACGGCACCTGGTTTGGCGGGAGAGAAAAGACTCCCACAGCCTTCTTACGCAAAGTGGCCCTGGCAAGACTCGTGGCCAAACTCCTAGCATCGAACTTTGGAGTGATGGTTCTGAGAGGAGTTTTCTTTATATCGATGACGCTGTCGACGCAGTCATGCGGCTACTTGATTCCAAGTGCAGCGATCCGATAAACATTAGATCAGAACGAACGGTATCAACCAAGGAACTCGCCTCTATCGCCCTAAAATCGGTAAACACCAGTGGGTCGGACGCTAAGTTTACATCTGATCCCCCGAAGACGTTGACGTTAGAACCCGGACTTCTGATACTGCGTTGGCGGAGAAAGTACTTGGATGGAGACCTCGTATTTCTCTGGAAGAAGGAATGGAGAGAACGTGCCGTTCGATCGAAGCGGGGATGGAAAGATTCTTGGCAGAGCTCCCCGACGAAAAACGGGAGGGTCAACTTGAACTCTGGAAGCATGGTAAAGTCGAAGACTTGCGATCCAACCCTATTAGTTTTGCCTTGTTGCTCCCAATGACATCAAGAAAATCTTCCTCGCCCGACGATTGCTTAGATTCGCTTAAACGGTTTGCCCGTTCCGTTGTCGACACCACGTGGCGAGACACGCACAGTTACAGCAACACCTCGTTCAAGACCAAAATATACCTTGGTATCGACAGTGACGACAACTCCTTGCTTCTAGGATCTGCGGAATCGAAACTAGAGCCGTATTGCGCTCTGTGGGATTAACGGACATTGTTTTGATAAATTCGATCCATCCCATGGCCGTCACGGTGTCCACGACGTTTGGTGGGATCTTGCAAGGAGGGCCTGGCAAGATGGAGTCGATTATTTCATACTTCTTCGTGATGATGTTGAGTTACTGGACGAAGGTGGATGAGGAAGGCTCACCAATGTTTCCTCGATCTTTCAGCCACTCGCGGTCTTCCTCATGGAGTTGGATGCGTTGCATTTACGGATACCACGTTCCCTGGGATGCCAACTTTTCCGATCATCCATCGCTACCATCTGGACGCCTTCGATAGCAAACGGTTGTTCCCGAAATCTTTGTCAACCAAGATGGAGGCCTTTTTCTATTCCAGCTCTATCGTCGCTTCGGGGTCAACAGAATAATGCCCTCCCGAATATCAAGCAGGATCGGTGGGGAAGGGTCAGCTCGAGATTCTCAAGCCTCTGCGACACATTGGACATTCCAAACACTCGAAGTAGCGAGTGACGTGTTGGTCAAGGATTTGGCTGCCAAAGGGTTCAAGGATGCCCGGATAAGCACCATCGATGTCATCGTTCCCTCGTTCCGTGTGAACTTGAGCCTTCTCGACAACATTCTGGGAATCCGATCGAGCGATACTTGCTCCGTGAACTTCATCATCATCATCGACGCTCCCAACTCCCCTTGGATCGATAGACTCCTTACCAGACACGGACATCGGTCGGATGTCCGGATAAGGATCAACGAACGTAACGTTGGGGCAAGCGCTTCAAGGAATCGCGGTCTGTCGGAGTCCGCAGCGGAGTGGATTCTTTTCTTAGATGATGACGTGATTCCTGAGCCAGATATACTCTGTAATTTGGAACGTCAGATCCGCGTACATCCTCAAGCAGCCGGATTGTTGGCTTATCTCACCTTCCAAGTCCCAACTCGATTTTTACCATGGCAATGCATTATTCTGGTATCACCTACTTTTGGGATATCGCGAGAAATTGGACGGGGAGATCCCTTGGGGAGTTACAGCGAATCTTGCGGTTAGGCGAGTGAATGGCGGGTCTGACTTCGATCTTAGGTTCCCGCGCACCGGTGGCGGGGAAGATGTGGACTTTTGTGTCAGACATCGTCAGGCTTCGAAGGCCACTGGGGGTGTCGGGTTCCTTGGTGCACGCGACGTCGTTGTTACCCATCCCTGGTGGTCTGGGGGATCTCGCTCGTATCGACATTTCTTCGGATGGACGCGTGGGGACAGTGCATTGATCGTCATGTATCCTTCTTTGTCATACAGGGATGTGCCGACTTTGCAGAGATTCTTCTTGCTGCTTCTGCTGGAACGATTGTGGGGTTGCTCGGGGTCGTTCTCCCATGTTTATCCCTTCTTTCCCACTTTTCCCTTGCTCTCCTTGTCTCATCAATGGCGGCAAACATCTTCCACGATTTCTTCCGTCACCTCTGGACAGAAAGGGGTCGCATACGACTTCCAGGGATTCAACCTAATGGCTTTAGATGGTGCATCGCGATATTGGAGAGCTCGATCATTCGCAGAGTTTGCGAGGTTGGACACCTGGTAGGAAAATTGGAACGGAGAGAGTTTAGGAGCGTTTTTAAAAGATTCGATTGGTTCATTCAACTTCCAGGGCGTAAGGACAAGGAGTTGGCGCGCAGGAACTCGGTGGAGCGCTTCATCCTCACCGTGTTGCTCATGACCGTTTACCTCGGCCACCGCTGAGCGGAAGTGATTGCCAGTTCAAAAGTTCTTTAGACTATATATATATATGTGCGATCGATTTTCAGAATGCTTTCCCTACGATAGATTCAATGATTACATGGTTTACCCATGCATGATGGCATTTGAACCAAATTGCAAAGCAATTAGCTCTTTGCGCATCGTGATGATATCAAGAATCGAATCCCCTTTTAGTCGACTGTGGGAGGATGTTGAATAGGGCCGGCTTGCACATGTTATTGTGTGCTGGGGGTGCTTTCTGTATACTGTGACTGCGTTGCCTTTGGATTGTGGGATTGGCTGCGTCAGCCAATAAAGCTGAGCTCTTTAGTCTTGCCGTAGCTAGCTGTATTGGCCCATCAGCAAAACTAAGGTTGATACGGGTCCCTAGCAACCCCTAACATGCCGACCATTTCCTGCCTCGGGTGGAAATGCCCTATATATGCTTAATTTCGGTACAGGCTAGCTGTACATACGGGAGATTGAAGAGGAAAGAAAGCCTCTCTGATATAAGACGAAATGTCAGACTAGCGATGTTATCGCTCAGTCCCGTTGTACGTGAACTAGAAATATATTGAAAAGTAATCACCTAGCGATGTTGTCGCTGGTGTACGAATATTAGATACACGTTTTATGAAAGATGAACAAGATGTAACCAACACACCTCAGTCCCGTTGTACGTGAACTGAGGAAAGGTTGGGTTGTCCAAAAATTGTTCTTTTATAGTCAGGCGCTATGAATGCGCAGGGATGTCACCAAGAAAGGCAATAGGTGTAAATCTAGACGCCACACGACTCAACATCACCAAACGTGAGTTGGTCATAGCGTACACCATAGTACCAAGAATTCTAACATCTGATGCTGGTCGTCAGCTTGGGGATTGCCGCCAAAATATTACTTGTCAGCCAACTACAATTTTTACGACGAAAAGCACAGTAGTATGATACATGATGATTTTACAAAAATGTAGCAATGCGGTACCGCGTCTTTTACTCAAGCTTCTTCTTGAGAATGTCTTTGAGGGTGACAGCGTCGGCCGCAAACTTGAGAATACCCTCGTGAAGTTTATCGAATGCCATCTGATCGGCCAGGAGTGACCAGCGGAACTCGGGCTCGTTCTCGATGTAGGAGACCTTCGGTATTGGGTCTGCCTTAGCAGCTGTTGTCGTAACAGGGGGCACACGTCATCACCTGGAGAGCGACTCGCTACGGTAAAAACCGGCTCACCAGCTTCTGCATTAAGCTTCTTAGGAACGGGCGCAGCCGAATTCTTCAGCTCCTCCAGCAAATTAGGGCTAATGGTTAGGAAATCAACGCCAGCAAGGGCTCTGATTTCTCCAACCTGGCAGTAGATTAGAAGCGATAACTTTAGCCAGACACAGTTATTTTACTCACATTACGGAAAGAAGCACCCATAACGATGGTGCGGTAGCCTAATGAGGGGATAAAAAGGCGAAAAAAAAGATTATGCTCCATTTGCTTACCGTATTGCTTGTAGTAATTGAAGATCTTCTTAACGCTGATAACACCAGGATCGTCATCGCCCTCGTAGTTCTTTCCCGTGTTCTTCTTGTACCAGTCAAGGATTCGGCCGACGAATGGCGAAATTAAGGTGACACCGGCTTCGGCAGCAGCTACCGCCTGCGCGAAACCGAAGAGAAGGGTCAGGTTGCAGTGAATCTGGTGATCGCGCTCGAGTTCTCGAGCGGCTTGGATACCCTCCCAAGTGGAAGCAATCTTGATGAGGATACGCTCCTTTGGGATGCCGATACTGTCATAGAGCTTGATGAGCTCGAGAGCTTTCTTCTTTGTTGCCTCCTTATCGAAGGAAAGACGAGCGTCGACCTCGGTCGAAACACGTCCAGGGATGATTTTGAGAATCTCTTTGCCGAACTCGACGAGCTGGGCGATATCCAAAAATAATATTATGAAGGATTCCGTTAGGCCCGCACGGACAAGAGCAGATCGACGAGTGTTTTCACGCACCAAGCGGTCCAAAGCAAGGTTAGCCTGGGTGTCGAGATCTCCACCTGTCTCCTTTGCGTACTTGATGGCAAAATCGATAAGATTTTGGTAATTTGGCTTGTTGGCAGCAGCCAGAATGAGCGATGGATTTGTCGTGGCATCCTGACCGCAAAGCAAGGCCAGAGGTGCGAAACTGTTAAATCATATTGCTAAGCTCGGGGGGCGTACCTGTGGCTTATAGACGCCGATCGCTGTACACGTTCGTCAGCAAGGTGACCGATCCAATGACGTCGGAAAATCATCTCAACTTACACTCAAAGTCTCCAGAATCGGAGACAACGACGGTGCCAGTGGCTTTCAGAGCATCCAATGAAGTAGTCATCCTCTCAGGAAAAGTGGTTGGGGAGAGAAGGTGTGTAGGTTCGGAGCTGGAAATTTATGGTGTAGTATTTACACCATAGTGTGGGAACTTCCGGCTCAGATGACCGCATACATTCGCACACCGAACGCTCATGCAAAAACACACTTAGCCTCACTCATCGCCTCTGGGAGCGCGCTACCCTCAGCTCATTCGCGATAGTCTAAGAGCAGCGTAGACCCGCGACTCGAAATAACCATCTCCCCAATAAATCAATTTGATTCTTAATTACACGTACACCAATGACTCCGCCACATATACACACGCTTTAGGACGGAGAAATACAATCCCACCCACCTGATGTAAGACCAATCAGTGATACAGCAAGCAGTCAGCGAGATGACCCTCATATCACTCACCTTAAGATCCAGAATTACATCACCCCTGTAACCTCACCCGAACCGCATTAGCATGAGCTGATAGTCCCTCGCACTCCGCGAGCGTCACAACCACCGGCCCCAGCTTCTGAAGCCCTTCCTGTGTAATTTCTTGCGAAGTAATGTGCTTTTGGAACGACTGGAGATTGACGCCGCTGAATTGCCGAGCATAACCATTTGTCGGGAGGGTGTGATTGGTGCCTGAGGCATAGTCACCACAACTGAGGCTCGGAATTAGCATGGGGAGTTGTTTGCAGGATTAAGGACAGCCCACCTCTCTGGGGTGAATGGCCCGACGAACACGCTCCCTGCATTCTCAACCTTTTTTAGCACGTCTCGGGCGTTTTCCAAGTGCAAGATCAGATGCTCCGGAGCATAATCATTTGAGAAGCCGATAGCTTGCTCAAGTGACGATGTCGAAACGATGACGCTCTTCGCGATCGACTCTCGAACAATATCCACACGTGGGAGGGCCTTCGCTTGTTTATCTACTTCGGCTTCAATCTCGGCAAGGCGTGACGGGGTCAGGTTGACGGCAACGAGGACCACTTGTGAATCAACTCCATGTTCAGCCTGAGATAGGAGGTCAGCCGCGACGTAAGCCGGATTGCCCGTCCAATCCGATATGACCTGTCCCACTGAAGGTTTGAACTTGGGTCATGAGCGAAGCACTGACGGGATACTCACAAGAACCTCCGAGGGGCCTGCTGGCATATCGATAGAAACAAGTGCGTCTGTGTCATTCTGTACCAACATCTTCGCCGCAGTGACCCACTGATTCCCTGGCCCCAAGATCTTGTCAACCTTCGGCACAGTTTTAGTCCCATACGCCATGGCTGAAACAGCCTGTGCCCCTCCCGCCTTCAGAATCGTCGATGACCCAACGAGCTGCGCAACATACATCACCTCTGGGGCAATGCTGCCATCGGGACGTGGTGGGGTTGCAATGACGATCTCCCTGCACCCTGCCACTTGAGCCGGAACACCTAGCATGAGTGCCGTCGAAGGCAAAATAGCGGTACCTCCGGGAACATATAGGCCAACGCGTGCAATAGGGCGTGCGAAGCGAGAGCAAACGACACCTGGCGTGGTCTCCACTGTCAGAGTAGCCTTTTCTTGTTGGGCCTGATGGAAGGTCAGGATGTTTTGATATGCGATATCAATGGCGTTTTTGACATCATGTGGAAGAATGATAGACTCCTGGGGGAAGGGCGGTTTAATCACGGTTGATGTCAACTCTGCCTTGTCGAATTTCGTGGTGAATTCAAGGAGAGCAGCATCCCCCCTATTCCGGACTTCCGAAACAATCGGCTTCACTTTTTCTATCATCTCGTCAGACTTCAACACCGGCCTCTTCAGAAGCTGAAGTCGTGAATCCTTATCGAGGCCGTCGAGATTCGCAAATTTCATCCGGATAAGGTCAGAACCCGTTGTCGACCTGGAGGGCGCTGACGACACCTCCAGCGCGGGAATCTCCCGAGAGATGGCGTTGAGGTACTGTGGCTTTACATTTCCTGGTCTGCGGGTGACTTTCCTAGCTTTTCTATCGAGTGCCTCCTCGATGTCGACGAGATTGACGTTTTTCGAAATGCAATAGGTCAAAACGAAATAAAGGAGGTCTGCAGCCTCGAACGCCACATCCTGCTGCGACTTTGCGGCGATAAGCTCGTCAGCTTCTTCCCGGATTTTTGCTGCCAATAGCACAGAGTCGTCAAAAAGCCGACGAGTATAGGAACCTGGGACGGCTGTGGCTCTCCGGGAGTGAATCGTAGATTGTAATGCGGAGAAACCCCGAAATTCTCCAAAGCAGCTCGCTGACCCTGTATGACAGAATCCTGATCCGTGCTGTATGACACTAAATTCCAACGAGTCGTGATCACAGTCGGCACGAATCGAGATCACGTCCTGCGTCGCTCCTGATGTGTCCCCTTTCCTCCATAATCCATGCTTTCGGCTCTGATAGACTCCCTTCCCGGTGATAATGGACTCACGGACCGACTCAGCTGACGAATATACTAACCCAAGGCTTGTACCCGAACGATCGTACGCAGACACAACGGTAGGGAATAAACCGTCTGGGCGGTCAGAAGAGACAGGAGCCAAAAAGGCATCCCCTACATTGATATGGGTCTGGGTGGTTTGGGATAGCGTAAGTTGTGAGGTCGGGATGACGATCGTGATGGACTGTTTGGACAGTTCGCGTATGGTGCTAGGAAGAGGTGGAGAGTCCGATTCAAGGTAAACGTAAAGATCTAGTCCAGAGAAGAACCTCTTGATGGCCGAGAGATCGAACTCGCTTTGGGCTGTTCGCAATAGAAGTCCAGATATCCCACTTCGAATGGTGTCCGTGATGGTACTAGTAGTCATCGGATCCAAATACAAGAGCAACTTTTCTTTGGGTAAGATATTTATGCATAACTTTACGAGAGCCAGGGGCAAGATCGCTTTTTCTGCTCCATCATTAAGCCAGGACGTCACGTCGTCGACTGTGAAAGACCCCAAATCGTTTGAATCGGCGAGAACAAAATATTTCGAAGTTGGAAGATCAATCGAGAGATTCGATGATAGAACGACGACGGGTGCTACCCTGCCGGCAGCAATAAGCAGATCCTCGTCTACGTTGTCGTTCAACGATAAAAAAGAAAGCATCGAAACCCGACAATATATGGATCGAGAATTGAAGACACGTGATGCTGCATCGATCATGTGGGAAAGAATCGTTTTCGGGAATAACGGAATTTGATTGGTACAGTGAAGTACAAATTTGAGACGGCGAACACAGAGATTATACGATAGGTAGGTAAGACATCTTACTGCATATGCGAGCGGGTGACAAACGACCCAATAAACGAAGAATACGATACTGACAATCACGCATTATTTGCGCGGGCGTGTTCGAGCGGGAGAAGCCAAGCTCTGGCGCGTAGGTTTCTTCAGTTGCCTCTTATCAACCATCAACACATTATTCTCTAATGCCACGACCTGTCAAGCTTTAGGTTAGTACCGGCTGAGCTGAACAGATTGTTGTGACATACAATATCTGTGTCGTCTCCGAAACGGAAGCTGTCGGCAACCACGTTGTCCGCATGTCTGGACGTTCGGGATGAGTGGACATGATGCGGAAGCCGGGACCACTAATTGTAAACTCACTGCTTGATCTCGTACCTGTCCTTCAACCCCTTCTTAACACGGTTAAAGTCCCACGCAATAACGTACGGCCCAGAGGAAGTCACGATCGTATTCTCAACTTGATCAGGGCCCGTATTAAACCTGTATTAGGTTATCATGAGAATCGACGTGTAATGAACAAGATTATCAGTACCGACCTGGCCGCTGTGAACGAGATTTCTCCCATATATGCAACATGTTGAGGCATCAGGGCCAAAGTTTTCGCTACTGGCTTCTTGTCCGCTGGGAAACTCCTATCGAACCCAAGCTGCCCTTCGAATTTTCCATCTTTGATGGTGCAGTCGAAAACCAACAGTACAGTTTTGGTTGTCGCCACGACCCATCGGCCGTCCGCCGTGACATCAACTCCAATAATTGGATCTCCCATTCCCGGCAGTGCAGTTTTCGCATTTTTACCGATTTTGTCGAAAAATCTGAAGTCCCCTTTTGTAGATGCAACAACAACTTTCCCTAGTTGAGTGGTCGCCAACGAGGAGAACTTGGCTTTCGTGGCGTATTGCTTGTACTCCGAATCGACAAGCTTGTTCCCACTCACACGTGGGTCAACCCTGAACAAACCATTTCCAGAGGCACCGACGAAGGTCTGCTCGTGCGTAGTCGGGGCGAATTTTGAGGTTGGTGCCATGTGCTCAACAGGAACATCCTCATGGATCTTCCACTCCTCCACGATTTCACCGCGCTCTCCGAGATCAAGCCGATAGACAGTGCTTCTGTCATTAGGGTTCATGACAAGCATGGATTTATCTTGATCATGAAGCATAATCTGGGCGAGATGAGATCCTGCGACGGCCCAAGCGCCCAGCAGCTCACCTTGTCCGGATTGAAATGCTTTCCTTTCGAAGTTTTAATTCCTGTCATGGTTGTGCTATAGTGTATACCGTCTGCCGTGCTGAACACCCCAATCTTGTTTCCCCTGACAACAAATGCTCGATCTTTGTTGTGTCCAACAACCAGGTTAGAGTTTTTACCCCCATCCTCAGGGGCTCCAGCGTCAGCTGTAAAGACCACCATGTTCCAGAAGCCATTGAAAGATCCACATTCCAGGATACTTACCTCTGAGAGCGTCATCCACCTCGTCCTTCTCGTCGTCAGACGTCGCTTCTGATTCCTCATCCTCATCCTCAGCCGACGCCATCTCCACATCTTCATTAGCCCATACAGCCACAGCATATTCCTGGTCTTCGCGGACAGCTTTTTCCCAAGGTATACCATTCTTGACTTCCCAAAGGGAGCGAGCAAACTGTGACTGGAAGCGATCGAAAGCCTCGCGCTCTTCGAATTTCAGGCACCAATTATCGAACCACCCTTCACCGCCCCGTTGCTGCCACATGAAACCGAGTATATCCTGAAAATGCATAGAACTAAGTCGATGACTGCCCGCAAGGTTGTAAAGGAAGGAAGAACCTTTGCCCATCTGGCATTTAAATCTGGGAGCACTTGGTGTGCTAGGATGGACAGATCCCCTTGGATAGCCTCAATCCAATCTTGGAAATGGGTGAATACATCGGTGTGATCGGATGACAAACTTTTGCCTCACAGTCAAAAGGCCCGTTTTGGTGTTTCGTAATTGTTGCCTGAACGCTAAGCTCCACCACTTCAAACTGCTCCCCATCGAGGTTCCACAAGTATAAGCCTGCCTCCTCTGATACGAGTGGTGGGTCGTCGTTCGGGTTGGTGCTGCGAACCGACATAGTGGATGCTCTTGGCTTCTTGCCCTTGTTCACTGGAACGGCAACTTTCTGGGAAGCTGACGGCTCTTGTTCGACAAGTCTTTCATCTTCATCATCTGGTTTATCCCTTGAAACCCCCCGAAGCATATTTCGACCATCTAATGTGAGAAGGAACCTGATTGAACTCACAACTTTGTAAGCGCGCGCATCTGTGCCACGGGAATTCCTGTACTGGACTTATTGAACTTTCGCTCATACATAGCTTGTAGTATTGTAACATCGATGAAATCCTTTGTTGCCTTATTCATGTTGGAATCTGCGACGTACTCGAACCTGTCGTCTGGATCGTTCGTCTCGGTATCACGCCACGAGAGCGCGTAACAGCCCTCCGTCTGGGTGATATTAAAATCAAGAGCGGGATCAATGAGGAATGAGTGATCATCCTGAGCTAAGGAGAAAAGTAATCAAATGAATCGCGTCTCGCGCCAATTTTATCCAGCGGTACTGACCGTCTTCTTCATCCTCATCGAGAATCGCCTCTTCCCCTTCTTCACAAACGCGTGATACAGCTATCTGAAAATGGAAGGGGGTCGCAGTTTTGCTAATGGTGAACATGGCTCTAGGGTATCTACATGAGTCATGAATTTGAGTCAGTTGGAACGGCCCAGACTTCAAGATGTTGATAACGCACATGCATTGACGGGCGCCTCTTAAGCGGTCTTTTCGTGTGAGATAAAATTCTCCAGACTCAATCTTCGCAAGCTCGGTCCGCTGGGATTCGCCTGCATACACAATTCGCTGTTACTCCAGGATCGAGCAAGATGGTGCAAGCTGCTTACCCCATCCCATCTGATTTAGGACTTTCAGACATGAATAAATACACTGTTAAGATCGACTGGATAGGCTTTCTTACTATTTAGCACTGCGAACATTGTGGAGTGGTCGAGGTAAGAAGGTCTAAGTTGGATCCGGAGCCGAAAAAGGAAGGCTTCGGACAACCTCGTTGCCTGAGGCCTCTGGAACATAACTTTATAAGTTAATCCGCGGTGTCTGTTTGGAATAGCGCTGCCTTCTATGGTGCTGGGCGATGAGGGGGAATTCACTCTTAGTTGCTCCAAACTGGTGACACCGCACCCTGCTATTGCATGGTCCTCAGCTTGGGAAGCTAGGGAGGATGGTATTATATTAAGCACTATGTCCAAGTACTATCGCCGCACTTTCGATTGATTATGGGAAAGGTCTATCTACCTGAATACATCTAGAAAGATTTAGTCCTTGTTGCTTAGACACTTCCGGAGTAGTACACCCTTCTTGACAGCCACACCATAGTTTAAGTCGCTCTTCTGAGGGCCGGCGCGACACATACAAGAACCATCGGAAACTATCCGAGTTGTTCAAGCGGAGGGTTAATGCCGACATGCGCGATTTCATCCTTTTGATCAAATCCCTTACTAAGTAGACACCAGGTATTGTACAATTCCTGGATTGTTTCGAGGGGAGAATCAATGTGAAACATTGAATCGAAGCCTGAGACTATGGTCGAATGTATCCAAATGCCCAAGGAGCCTCTGCACAGGTCTTTCAGTACCAGACTTCCAGTCTCTCGATCCATCGGTTGTGGAGTGATAAATAGGGTGCTATAACTTGGGCTGTAACTAGCCTCACGCGGAGGTGGCAAAGCCGACAGCATTATTCCCTAAATCGAATACAGAAAAGTATCTCCTGAGAAATACATCCCCTGTGAAGAAAAGGATGAGGGTGCGGAGAATAAAGGGTTGTTATTGGGTCGTCTCACCTATGATCCAAAGACCGCTCGGAGAATCCATGAAAGTAAAAACACTCATGCAACTCTTTCCGACCGTCAGTATATAGTCAGAAGGTGACAGGGGGTAATCCTTGGTCTTGTCCCCGAACGTAAAAACGATATCGGGAAGAGACGCCACAGTATGACATGGGAGAACATATTGGCCGTTTCCATTTGGTATGGCACCAATTCTGCGTGAATGAAGACCACGATGAGCATCAGCAAACGCAATTCCAAGTCGGGTATACCAACGCATTGTTAAGAGCGGAGGCATGCTCCTTCGGTACAATGATCAGTGACGTGCCCGTATCGATTGCTGCTCCCGCTTCACTCAAGTCAAGAGTCTACAAACTCATGACTTAAGAGCCCTAAAAAATCAAAATGGACGTACCGAGTTTCCAATTGCTACTCTTTCCAAAGCTAGTTGCCAATAGCCCTGCCTTTTCACCGAATGGAACGACATGTCGCCCTTGTAGTGTGCGGGATCAATCCCCCCAAACACTGCTTCACCACCATCTTGTTCCGAGGGACCTATTCGAAAGGAAAAGACAGGCGCTTCCACTAGCCCTTGTTCGATCATCTGATAGAACAAGGGACGAATATTGTTGACGGAGATATTCCACATGCCAAGTCCCAGAATCCCGTCAAACCTTCGTGAATGAGTGGACACCCAACGGGGAAAATGAATTTCGGCGCACTTTCCATAAATAAAAGCAGGTCCCGGCTCTGAAGTCGCTTCTGCGAAGCTCATGTTCTTCACACCTAAACCTCCAACATCGACGGTGTCACCCGAAACATGCCCTTCTACTGACCCTGAACCATAATGGATCCTGAAACTCGCTCCATCTGGATTGTAGGTGCTCGAAGCTGACGAATCGTATTGGGCATGAATGGTACAGGCCACAGATTTGCATGATTTGCTTGGGATCCACAGATTTGAAGACCTAAAAATACAAAAATGAGATGGATAAATGGGGTCTATCTCCCCAGGGAGGCTAACCCGGTATCCATAATGACTGAAAACTGTGATGAAGGTCATTAAAAAGAGTAAAAACGTGTACAGAGGAGCTACGCACATTCTGTGGTGGAGTCCCGATTGATATGTCGGCGAAGTACTGAGAGTTCGCATAGTCTAGAGTGATGGGAGGAGAACGCTGAGATTTGGATAACCTTGCTATATTTCCAACTCACTTGTAAGTTGCAACTCATTGTAATGCCCTTCTGTGAGAATAACATCCGCTCCCATTGCGGAGTCAGATTCGGTCTGAACGACTAGCTCTTTCGTGAGCTTGGCAATAGAGGCAGGCGAGCCTGCACCGCTTCCATACTTCTGTGCCAGGCGAATAGCAGCTTGGTTAGGATCGAATGGCTGGAGTGGTATCTTGTTTAGTTTGGTGCGGTGAAGAGCAGAGACATTAAGGCTAAAGAACGTAGTGGAGAGCGCCAGGATCCCCAGCGATGATGAAAAGGAGCGCATGAAGAGAATGCGAGTGACAGTCAACGCCAAAACATGCAATGGTTGCAATGAGGATCATCGTCTCTACCCCCACGAATTATATATGTGAGAAGTGTTTCAGTGTGCCTCAAACACAATCGGCGCACTTCTTTCAGAACGAACCGAGCCAAAGTCTCAGTGGGAAATTTTAGAAACTAGCTGTATCGCGCTCATTCAAAGTACGTGAGTTGTATTTCATGTTGATAGTTAGAGGTATCACGCTAGGACTGCCAGAGGGGCCTTTCTACAAACGAGAAGCCATACCTCATGTCACCTAAGACAAAACCAAAAGAGAAAAATTCCCGGTTACGCGCGACCAATTGCGCACAAACCTAGTAGACAAAGTCCGGGCTCCCAACGACGAGAGTCGACCAAACAAAAAATGCATTTGAACTTCCAGATACGCTCGTTGTACAGCCACCCATTCAATGACACCAATAATCGTCCAATAAATGCCATCCGCTGCCCACCATAGCACCAGTCTCCCATTCTTCAGGAACGGCTTTAGGGAAAGGGACACTATTTTGAACGACGCCTGGAGACGTCTTGACCGGATTCAGGTCCTCGGTGACGAGAGCCTACACGTCGGACACACCGGGTGAGTTGGCCGGCCGCGCCAGCATGTCAGCAAGCGATCAGTCGCCGAGTTGACTTGTTCTTACCCCTGGAATCAGATGCGTCAACGCACTTTCCTGGAGCAGTGATGGGAATATCCTTGTCTCTAGCGGCGACGATACAAAGTAATTGATATTTTTTATACTGTGTTTCCTCGCCTCAACTCGAACCTGCGATTCACAGAATATGCCTTTGGAAGCTTAGGAGCAACGAATACGCATGTGATACCGTTATCGACACAGGGAAAGTGTCCCTCAGCTTTGTTAAAACTCGTATCTCATCATACCATGCAGACATATGGATAACGTCTTCAGTGCACATTTCCTTCCAAACTCCGCTAGGATTGCTACGTGCGCAGGGGACCGACAAGTGAGATTATTTGACGTGAGGCGGGGAAGTGGCCATCATCATACATCAGAAGCTTGTATTAAGGTTTTGCGATGTCATCGAGGGCGGTAAGCCATTTCGCCTGTAACGTCTGAACGAACCATGGACGGGCATTGATTCGAATCTAACAGTGTGAAAAGAGTCGTGCCACAGGAAGGTCCTGACTACTTCCTGACGGTGTCGGAGGATCAGACTGTTCGTGGTCATGATCTGCGAACACCACACAGTTGTCCAACATGTCCTCCACCCCTTGTGAGAACGCCTCATCCTCTGTCTACCTTAGCAACTTCCTCTTTATCCCCTTGGCTATTTTTTGTGGCCGGTGAATCACCATATGCGCACTTGTTCGACCGTCGGATGATACATCGCGTCATGCTGAGAGAATGGGGCGTGCCTGCTAAGGATGATGAGATCGTGACTTGTGTCAGAAGGTTTGGCCGGGCCTCAAGGGCACCTGGTGAAAGCGAGGGGGATGAACACGTTTCTGGAGCACGAATGTCTTCCACTAATGGTCATGAGGCAAGTTTTTTTCTTGGCATTACATGCGGGGCGACGGTGACTAAGAATCCCCTTTCACACGTAGCTGATACTATGTGAGTGTGAAATATTTAGCCTTACGGAAACTTGATGCACTAGCACTTTGTTACAGCGTACATGGCTGATGGGGTATACCTATTCTCCATTTACGATGACCCAGTGGACGTTTCGTCTGCATCAAGGGAAAGGTCCATTTTACCGTCATCTTCACGTCACAAACGGAGACGATTAAGTCGTAGTCCGAGCATAGAGCTGGCACGTATTGATGAAGCAAGTTATGAAAATGGAGGCGAGCTTGACGATGGACTTGAGATAAGTGGTCAAGAGCTCATTGACGCACTAATGGCTGATGACAATGATGATGATGAGGCGGGGGATGGAGAGGATAATGAGGACGGTGAAAGGGCCAATGAGAACGAGGAAGATGACAATCACCTAAATGAAGGCGGAGACTCAGTAGCTGGCGAAACCGACAAGGAGGATACCAGTCGATGGGCGTCTCTTGCTCAGCCTGTGGTTTACCCCCGGCGACGGTTTGCAGGGGTGTGCAACGTTGAAGTAGGTCCTTGCTGCACTTCTCCCAGTAGTGTTGACTGAATCTACTGGTGGATCTAGACAATTAAAGACGGTAATCCTAGGCTGGATTATCTTGGGATGCTCATGATGATAACTTGTGTTCTAGTAAACTTCCTAGGGCCCAATGATGAATACATTGCGTCCGGATCCGACGACGGTAACTGGTTCCTGTGGTCGAAGGAGACGGCGGAAATCGTTGGGATATGGGAAGGTGACGGGTCCGTTGTCAATTGCATCGAAGGGCACCCTACACTGCCCCTGGTGGCGGTTTCTGGCATTGATTCAAGCGTCAAACTCTTTGGGCCAGAACGTGTGGAAGTTTCCCTGCGGAAGATTCAGGATAAGGAGAAAATAGTCCATGATAATGCAAATCCTCAACGACGTCTAGCCCATCTTAGGCGGATACAATTGCAAAATCTCGTGCTGTCATTGCGTTTTGAAGACGATCGGGAAGGGAGAAATTGTGTGATTATGGTGAGTTCTCGTTGGTCCAATTCACGCAGCAACTCATTATTCTGGAGTAAACTATGAGTCTGAGTGCTCCACATATGCTCTGTTTCCGTATTATACGTATCACTTTCTTACTTTCACTATCCCCGGGCTCCGACCCTTCTTATCTTCTGGTTGGCACTCAAGACAGTGCATCTGTAGCATTATGCATCATAATACGATTGTAAACAGAAAGCCGTTCGGGCCACGCTCCTCAACCAAATTATGTGCGACTGCTGGTTTCAGGTCAAGAGCGCCGACGCCGAGCTTGCAATCCACCCATAAGGTGCAAGTCGCGAGTTCACATTGTCATCGCCCAATTGAAAGGCAGACGAGGGGGAACTGCATAGCCATCAAGTTTTTTGTGCGTTTTATATTGAGCATTGTCGCGGGTCACACCGATAACCAGGTGGCCGATACATAGTGTCTCGTTGCCCTGCCGTCCCTGAGGAGCGATTGGGCACCGGGACGAGTATCTTGAAGTGAGCTTGCACCTTTTTATCAATGGAAAGCGTGCATGACGCCAAGGTGTTGATCGTTACTTCCGGTATAGGCAGTTCTAAAATTCCTACTGTCGACTTCTTGTTCTTGTTAACACGGGTTTTGAACGCTTCACGGGCAAGTTCTCATACCATATATTTATTGTTAAGACAGGCGGTTGATACTGAGGTTTGAAGAGCTACCCCTGTGTTGTGTCAAACGTCGCCGTTTTACCTCATCCACAAGAAAAGGTGCTTCAATTTTTCTGACTGAGGAGAAGGTTCCTGGCTTAGGACTCTTTGTTAAGACATAGGGGTCCTTGTGAGGTTGTAATGGAGTCGGATGAGTTACCGCTGGTCGTATCAAGACTAGATGATTTTGGGGGACACAGTGGCTACAACGAACTGCCACGACATCACCGTTCGGAGCCAGATTCAACTCGGCATACTGACAGACGTAGCATGCATAGGAAAGAACACAGCGGACATTCACGGCCTCGAGATTCTGCCAATTGGGCCCCTGAGTACACCTCATCAACGTCGAGTCGCCGTCACTACACGCAGTCCTCCGTAGATCCGTACGATCGTCATTCGGAAGATTACAGGCATCATGGTGATGATTCTCGTAGCGAGCGCTGGGCTTCCCCACCTGGTCCTTCACGTTATTCCCAACATTCTCAATCCGACCGTCCCCGTGAGTGGGAAATGGCCCATCATACTCAATCACACCCTGATCCCTATTACAACGAAATCACTCAAACTTGGGACTACGTCGAAAGAGACGCCTATCCCCGTTGGACTTCTCACCGAGATACTTCAGCACCTTACGAAGAGCACAGATCAGAGACTCATCATGGTTGGCATTCCAGCGACTGGCAACCGGCGGATCATGAAACTCGTTACCTTTCTAAGCGAGTCAACTGGGAGCGCGAGACAATGCCACCACCTCAATGGAATGGCGGCTCCAATGAGAGTTCCAGGCATAGCTCCAGCCGTTCGTGGCAGCAGCGGCATCCTTCGGCCTCTACCCAGCCTCATCACCAACGTCACCACCACTCCTCTCAGCAGCAGTACCCTAATTCCCACTCACAGCACTATCAATACGAGAAACAGCATCGAGATTGGCGTCACGACGATGGATATGGGGCGTCTTCGGGTCACAATCACAGCAAAAAGAAAAAACGCAAACATAATCCCAGCAACCACCACCACCAAGGCAAGGCAGGGCACGATTCGCGGGGGCATTCCAGTACGCACAGTACGACCTATGAGCATGATTCCCAAGAAGTTTCGTAAGTTACACGAAGTGGTTTCTGTGAAGAGCGATGCTATTGTCTCACACACTACTCAGATCTAGTCATCGCTTCCAGAAGAATGAGCGCACCCGCCTGAAGGAACAGTCCCGACAGCAACAGTATGACCATTCTCCAACCCCTTCCCCCTCTCGTTCTACATCTCGGTCTTCTGGTGCATCCTCCCGGCATGACGACTCTCGACAGAGTCGAAGTATTACCCCTGAGTATCGATCATCTCGTAGACGAGGCACCAAACGCCCCCGTTCTGTCAGTTCCAACCCGTCTATCGGGAGTCGTCGATCAAGAGCGAGATCACCTTATCGATCGCGTGCGGAGTCAAGGGAACGGTCTTATTCTTCTGGTTCCAGTCGGAGTCGCACGAGTAATCCTAAGAAGCGCACTGTTCACCGTTTACCTGGTGTCAACGAAAAGACCATCAGTCAGAAACGATCTCATAACATATCTTCCCTGGGCGCTGACCGCGCGAGCCTTGCTGCTGCTGTATGTCCATCCCCTAGCTTTGATTTTTCAGAGACCTCATTTGCCATTCATTTAGCTTCCTGACGTTGCCCGCTCGAGCCTCGACACCCCTATCACATCACATCTTGTCGTATCATCCGCTGATAAACATATCACCCCACTTGCTCCAGCATCATTTGGAAGTGTGCGGCCTGGCCAGCCCATAAGCTCGGTTGAACGAATCATTGCAACGACTGAAGCCCCTACTAGCTCAAATGCATCATCATCTTCCGGCTCACGCTTCAAACCGATTAACTCGAGCGGACCCAGTTTGCTAAAGAAATTCTTCCCTAGTGACGAAGATGAAGAGATGGAAGACGTAAAGGGTACGAGTCGTACTTCAGGCGGTTGGCAACGTGTGGGACCCTTGGTCACCGCGCCGAGCGATCGGAGTCACAATGAGAGTGTTCACATTTCTGACACGCGTCCTGAACGCCAAAGTCAACAGTCTGCGCCTCCACCTTCAGCACCTTCCAAGCGGGGATTTGTCCCAGCCACCTCCACCTCCACTACCCCTACGCCTACTTCAATCAATCCATCACAACACTGGCCCGCACCCCAGCCTTCTGTACGGACACCAATATGGGAGCCTACAAACTATGATGGGCATCGGGAGAAAGGGGATTTCGAGGGTCCTCTTCCCGAGCCAACAACTGCATCCCAAGCCCATCCCTACGACAGGCGCTCGCCATCCGCGCCATCGCAACAGACGAATACACTGCAGGCCCCTACTTCGTATTCATCAATCCCTCCGTCCCCTCATGCCCCACTTCAATCTACCACTGTGCAGGAAGCACCCACTCTCGACAAGCCGCCAAAAGGAAAAGAACTTTACCAGATTGTTTCCCAAGTTGGCGAAGGGACGTTCGGTAAAGTGTACAAGGCAGAGAATGTCCTCACCGGGAAATTCGTTGCTCTAAAGCGCATACGAATGGAACAGGAAAAAGATGGGTTCCCAGTAACCGCTATGCGAGAAATCAAGTTACTTCAGTCCTTGAAACACCCGAATGTCATCAATCTGCATGAAATGATGGTATCGAAAGGTTCGCACCGTCGTGATCAGGCTATCATCATAGTCTCACCGTTAGTTTGTTAGGCGGCTCAGTATACATGGTTTTCGAGTACATGGACCATGATTTAACTGGGATCCTGTCTCAGCAAAGCTTTCATTTCACTGAAGCCAATCTGAAGTCATTATGTCAGCAAATGCTGTCTGGGATCGCTTACCTCCACCAGAAGGCTGTCATTCATCGTGATATGAAAGGCTCCAATATCCTAATTAATAATCAAGGTGTTCTGAAGATAGCGGATTTTGGTTTGGCGAGATTTTACCAGAAACGGCGACGGGCGGACTACACAAACCGTGTCATAACCCTCTGGTACCGCCCGCCAGAACTTCTTCTTGGTGCAACGGTGTATGGGCCCGAGGTCGATATGTGGAGCGTTGGGTGGGTACCATTCAAGTATACCGTTAGTAGTATTAACGCTAGTTACTCTAAGATGCATTATGCTAGAGCTCTATGTGAAGAAACCTATATTCCAAGGGGTCGAGGAAATGTCCCAACTTGACTGTATCTACCAACTAATGGGCACTCCTTCTGTTGAGGAATGGCCGGGATTTGCAGATCTCCCTTGGTATGAGTTGGTCAAGCCAGCTAAGAAGATCAACAACCGTTTTGGCATCGCATTCCAGAAGTGGGTGTTTATGGTGACATAGCGAATCAAGCTAAATTTATGCCCACACAGATACCTATCGCCAGCGGCATTGAATCTGGCGCAGCGTTTGCTTGAGTACGATCCTGCGAAACGCATCACAGCTACAGATGCGCTAGAGCAACCTTTCTTCACTGCTGAAGAGCCCCGAGCAGCACTTCCTGTTGAGTACGTAGAACACATGTGCCTCATTTGGCAACCCGGCTTACTATCTTCCTTTAGTCTTGCCAGCCTGGAAGGTGAATGGCATGAATTCGAATCCAAGATGGAGCGTGAAAAGAAGAAGAGGAAGCAAAGAAGGGAATCAGGCGTTGTGAATGCTGGCGCCCACGAACCACTGGAGTCCGCTTGAGGAATATCACCACGACAAGATCAGCCCCCACCAAGTCTTCAACAGGTACCCAGGTCAAGCAAACCACCAGATCATTCATGCTTCGCATTTGCATCAACTATTACATGCAACCACCTTATATCTACTTATGTAATAAAACGAGCATATCTTATGCCTTGATCTGCTGCTGTGGTATCAAACCATTGTCACTTAATTGCTGGACGATGGATTCCACCTAAGGGAACAAACGAATCAGCATGCGTTACTCTATTCAATGACGACGCGATGCCGACCCCGGAAGCGATTTGGCGAATTTGTCTGTCCCACTGCCTTGTGAACGATGCACCAGGGTCCTCTTCTTCAAGGTCCACGTCGCCCAGCCCACCCGCCTTTCCCTGAGCCTCCTCGTCATCATCCTTAGCCTCAAACCATATTAGCCGATCGACTTGGTCAATGAAACCCCGAAGTCTCTTTTGCTCGATCATTTTTCGTGCCATGTTTTCAGCGGCGCCAGGGGCAAGATCAAGGAGGACGCCAAGTCCGGCAAAGGTAATGTTGTTGTAGATTTTGGAGCACGAAAGAAGATTATGTTCCATGACCGCTCGGTCCAAAACGGTCGATGGACCCGTTCTTTTACTGACTGGCTCCAAGCTGGAGGCTTCGTCTGCTTCAATCGCTGAGGCCAACCTGTCGTTGGATGATTGCGCAATGCGGGCAAGCTGATGAGGTCTCAACGTCTTCTCGAATCCTTGTATTTCTTGCGGTCGAATGATGCGACCAAGGAACATTTTCGATAAAATGTTGTAATTTGGAAGTTGTGTGGTTCTTTCATCTCTGCACAATGACGCCAGCACTCGCGATCGATTCGGTCCTGCTGGTGCTAATACAGCACATGTGACAGCTGCGGAGCTGCCGCACGCGACGGTGAGTTATTGGCCTCGAAAGCAAAAGTATTCAGCACTGACAGTGCTTGGGTCCTTTCCTCTTCATCGATTTCTGGAACCCAACTGAGTTCGTGATAGCGAGTGGCAGCATCCAAAAACCTCCTCCCGAAATCTGCTATGCGTGCCTGGCACAGCTTGAATTGCAGTTGCAGAATCTTGTCGTTGGTAATATGGATCAGGAGAGCTGCACGGTTGTAGTATGTTTCCGCTTGACCGGATTCCTCGTCTTCGAGGAGCAATCGGATGATTCTTATGTAAATAGTAAGTTTCTCTTCGTTCCTAGTGATCTTGTTTAGTCCGTCTTCGCATTCGCAATACATGATTATTGACGAACGAGCGGTTTGCATCCATGTTGATCCCCATGAGAACCTGAGCTGCCTCCTTCCATTCTTCTTCATCTTCTAGAAGGCCAGCTAGTTGGTCTCTCAACGTAGCAACCTGAGCAAGCCATAGACTCTGAGCTTTCTTAGACACCCTGACGGTCAAGACACTACCTGCTCGTCAAACGTGACTCCCCGGGGTTGTGCTAGCTCCAACGCGGCCCTGATTAATTGCTGCAGTAGGGCATCATCATTTAACTTCTTTTCCCTAAGCAACCTGACGTAATCGGAAAGGACTTGACGAGCAATCACAGGCGTCTCATCGAACGCTCTTCGGAGCAGCGCCTGGACATTGAGTAGAATTCCTGTCGATGCGTCCAGAATTTGATTCAAAAGGGATGTGTAAGCGTTGGCTTTATCTTTCTGCACGACATTTGACGCGATGTTGTCTAGTTTCTGTTGAAAGGACATTGTCGCACACGCGATCTAGATGTTGTCGGGTATTTGCACCGAGGGCCAATTCAGCCGGCCTCATTCTTCCATACTTAGAGCGCCCTGAGGTTAGTTCTGTAATGATGGGGATGCTTGGGCCAAGGGTCTCGCAAGAAGATTTGTCTGTCCGCGAGAAGCTGCTCTTTGCTCAACTCATATATGAAGTGAGCCTGAGAATCTTCAACCAGTCTCCCAGGGTCGACAATTGCACTGTTAGGTCGGCACAAAGGACTGGCCGAGAGTGTCTCACTCCCTCGTCAAACATCCCTTATGGACGCGACCGAAAGGAGTTTATGATGCAAAGAAGTGTCAAGAGATATACCTCAGCCTTATGTCTGAACTTGTCCCCGAGATGTATGGCAGGCCTCGATTGATTATATTTCGTTGTCTACTCATTCTCCTTGAAGAGAGGAACCTCCTACAGATTCTGAAAAACCCAAAGGTAAGTAGCCAACTTATCAGAGTATACACCGAACGACGGCAACGCGCAGATCCTATGAATCTGAAGCTCGCCAGAAAGTTCTATAATGCCCGCGTTATGGAGCTAGTTGGATTTCTTGAGCAGAATAGCCGGGAATTTAAGTGACTATCTTTCGTAACATATTGCTAGCCCAACGCTAACGGAGTATTAGCAGGATAACAGAAGAAATTCAACAAATTGAGAGGGGAGAATGGGATCACTTGATAGCTGAAGAGGACCAACAACTTTTACAAGGGGCTAATGACGAATTGGCCAGTGACGAGGTGTGCGTTTTTGTTTACGAAATCGCATTGGATACTCAGCTGCTGCGTTCACACATGTGAGTAGGAGATAGGAGATGCTAATGGACTAGATAACATGGACATCGAGACCCCAGCCTTACATGCAGGTGCAACTCAGGCGCTTACTCGCATCCCTGTTGCCGAGTCGGGTTTTCCTAACGCAACGGGTGATACGATTGATGAAGTGGCCAGGACGGAAACCACCATTAACCTCCCGTTGCTGGATGACAGTGCCCAAAGCTCCACCAGTGAAGACTCGGAAACGAAGTCAGCCACCCTAGAGGCTCCAGCGACTCCAACGCCAGGTTCGTGGACCGGTACAGCTTTCTGCCGAACTCAATGCCTGGTCGCAGAGGAACAAACTGAAGAGCGGGCTGCCAGTGACCTTTCCTCGTCCTCGGTTACACACCAGGCCGCCTATCTCAACAAACCTTTGGTATCCACGTCAATTGCCCAAGGTTCCGAACAGTCTCTACCATGTTTTTCTGAGGCTCACGATATGATGAAGCCATCCTTCCTCTCCAGTCCCCAGAGCCGCCAGAGACTAGTGAATATGCCAAACATCCGGCCACCCCAGCTGGCGAAATTAGTGATTTCACCGGTACTCCAAAGAGTTCAGGTAGCCCACGTGGAGGTTCGTCTTTTCTGATATTCTGACACGTAATTGATGCCACGCGACCAATACAGCCAAGAGGAAAGCAAATGTCTTTATCGATGCCCGAGGGAGTAAAAGGACCAGACGTTCACTCTCTCCAACTCCTAACGCGAGTTTGCGTGAGTGATACGTCTATTTCGGTACTTTCGAATTCACGGTTCGGATATTTCTCAGCTTTCATGGCCTCTGGCTCTCCATTACCAGGTGGATTAGCTGTTCGGCGCATGCCAAACCATGCAACATTAAGTGACGGACAGAAAAAACGCTTCGAGAGAAGTATAACTATGCTTCATGGGCAAATAAATGACCAGAAGAACGGGGAGATATTTGCCGAACCTGTCAACAAGACCCAGGCTTCGGACTACGATCAAATGGTTCTGTACCCCATTGATCTTAAGACTATCAAACAGCACATCAAGAAGATGGAAATAACCGACATCAACGAGTACAAGCGTGCAGTGTTTCTTATGTTGTGCAATGCCATCATGTACAATGCCCCGGATTCTCAATTTTTCGCAAAAGCAAAAGAGGTGAGAATTATTTTATTGCGGTCTAGTTATTCGATCGTTCTCAATGTCTACCACTCAGACTTTGAAGACTACCGAAGAATTGTTCGAGGGCCATCAAGCTTCCAAGGCTTACAGTGGAACTGCATAAGTCGCTGCGGTGTTAATACAATCGTGGATGAAGATACATGTACACTATGTGGCGCATTATGAGATTGATTAGTAACACGGATACCATTGTTCGGGCATTCGTGCGAGGTTTTGAGGGTTTGTAGAAATTGAAATAAGATCGGATACAGCTTTGGATGCGGGTATGGAAGAATTGGGGTGCGTCTGTCGGAGGCCTTCAGGTTCGTTCAGTGACAGCCAATTGCTCGAACTTACATTTTCCCGCTCATATTTGCAAGCAAGAACTTCCGCTCGTTTGACGACAACATCCACGTTTTGACTAACATGGGTTCTGAACACGATGTCTGCGGATGGTTGCTTTCCGTGATGGCTATACCACGTGAGCACTTCATCTCGCAAGAACAAGCTGAGTTGTTGTTCTAGATCGTACTGTATGACGAATTTGTCAGTTGTTTACTTGTCGAATGAATGAAGCTTACCTCAGGCTCAGTAAGGCATCTTCCAATGGCCATGATGCCCGAGGTCATCAAGCCCTCTATACCGTTAGGGGTAACAAAATGCTGCATGTTTGGGGTAAATCGGAAAGGAACTGCTTCGGAAGATTGCAGCACCGGCGTATTATGAGCTACGCCTGGAAGATATGTCACGGCCTGTCGAAACTGAGAGGAGGCCATCACGTACTTGGCAACAATTCCGAGCTATAAATTAGGCCTGACTTTCTTGAAACATGTAGGCGGGAAGGGACACGATTGCCACCACTCATGACGTATGACATAAATGAAACTGCTGCAACTTGGAGTGTGAACTGCTTTCGCATCATCCATCGCTCCATGGGACCCGCCATAATTCTGCTCATGTACTACACAACAGTTAGAGCAACGAAGTGATCGGAACGAGAACATACATTTGATAGGATGGTCCGCGGAACCATCTTGTTGACGAGTTCGTCCATCAATTCCATTTTGAGGTTTGTCAACTCAGCTGGCGTGAACTGGGCAGGAACCTTAGTATGTATCTTCTCGAAGAAGGCGACTTAACTTGCCGGTTTGTGGGGGTCAATGAAGGATTTGATCTTGAGGCTTGAAGTTATGATCGGTTCCTCTCGCGATATACCGACTGTTTGGCAGTGCTGGTCGTAAATGTCCTGCAGCGTGACATAAGAGGAATCATTCTCAAGCAGTCTTAGCGAGGGCGTCATGGGCACTGCAATCGGGATGTGGAATGTTAGAATCCTTTTACGACTTTCCTTCCTCCGAGCTAACACCCTGGAGAACGCGGCCCATGAGAGTAATGTCCATCAAAACTCAGGGCATGACATACGAATTGAAAATTCTGAATAGCTGCATGAAACGTTCCTCCCGCCGGCAGACACGCGCAGAGGGCAATTGCACTGCAAACGGATGTCTGGAGCCATCGTGGCCAATGAAGGTGATTCGCCTAAAGCAAAAAGAGTTTCCACGGCAAAGCTCAAATGTTGGGGAAAATCGTGCTATCTTGATGAAGTCGGAAGACGAATCTTTATGCTAATGATACAAGGGTGTGTTGGAGTAAGGAAATAGACGGTCTTGAAGCTCACCTCGAGGTATTGGCCGGGAATTTCAACATCGTCATACTTCAGATGCTGGAACTCAACGAGCCAGTGACTGATGACATTGAGAGGTTGGATCCGCGGGCGGGCTTCAAGGTGGGATTCATAGCGATCGCGCCATATTTGTAAGCGCTCAACGTATTCTTTCATTGTAGGCTTGCTCTTAACCAGGTCCTCCTCAAAAGATTGCTAGGCCTGGAATTAGCGGCAAGCTAGCGGAAAGGGAATCTGACATACCTTTGTTGCCGGGGGAAGACTAGCGGCAAGCCGGACTATGTTTGTTACGCAGACATCTGGAACAGATCCATCATCCCCTGGCGTACCGTTACGTTGGACGGATTGCTGGACATGTTCTTGAGCGGGACACCGGCCAGGCAAAAGGACAATTACTTACGTAGACACCTTCACTCAACAACGCACTGATAAATCGATAAATCTCCTCTTCTTGGGTTGGTTTGAACCGATGCCCTAATTGATCAACCATTTGTTCCAAGGTTGGCGCAAGTAATGGATAGGCCGTCTTCAGGATTGCACTAATCTCGTCGACATACTCCCATGGATGCCGTGAGCCAACCTTCACAGGTGCGTTTTCAGGAGCGCTGCCAGGTAAGCTCTGGTTGGCGACCGGCTTAACGTCCTCTCCGTTTCGCTTCAGCTCCGCCGGAGACTCTCCTGGTGTAGTCTTCTGGGTGTCGCTGGCAAGCGTTTCAGACGGCTCTGATGGTTTGCCCATGGAGGCCGGATTGGCTGCCACTGCTGTATTGGCACTCTCAGCTCTAGCCACCGCTGCTGCTGCAAGCGCCGAAGCATTGGTAACTTGCTTCTTCATTTGTGCATAATCCTCGCGCACTGTGCGCAGTTGGAAGAAAAGAGCCTTCAACAACAACATGCACATCAGAAAACCTTTAGAGGCCAGGAACACATCGCGGACCAACCTGAGGGTATGTTTTTGCCAACTCCATAAGTAGACGCCTGGCGTGTCTAGCCTCTCGGTGGGATAGAGAAAGGAGGAGTTGAGGTATCAGAGTGATCCAGTACCACAATGCCATGTCACCCTTGAAGCTCTCGAAGGCTTTGGAGATCGGTCCACCAGGGATTTCATCGACGCTAAGGAACCAAAGAATTCGAATAAGAAGAGGACGGGTTTTCGAGTTCTTATACAGGCCAGCAGCTTGTAAGTAGCAGCTAACCGCGTTTCCGGCCAACGCCAGCTCCCCAGGTTGTTCCTTGAACATACGATCGTTATACTTGCCCCACTCCGCCCAGGCTTTTGGCATATTGAGGTCCATCTGAACCGCTTGTCCGAAAGCTGCGTTAGCCTCTTCGTTGTGGCCCAATTTGGCGATGAACATGCCCTTCAGTGTGAAGAACTCTGCTTTCTGTGGTGGAGTGAAGTATACTAGATTTGTGTTATTGATAACTTCTAGGCCCGCTTGTAACTCGTTAGACACTTGATAATGGCACCGAGCTTGCTCACGAAGCTTGAGGAAGGCTTCGGAGATTTCAATGTTGGGGAGTGTGTAAATTTTCCCGAGGCTATTGTGACAAACTTCGAGTAGACCATGCTTACGCGCGACGTGCGCAAAGCGATTAATGATCCAAGCTGTCTCGTGGAAGCCTCTGTACCCGGCTGTGCCCGAATTTCCTGACACCCCTTGATTCGGGGGAGGCTGGGGAATCAAAGGAAGAAAGTGGTGATTGATGCGGGAAAAAACGTGTTGTCTCCATGCGACCAGATCACTCCATACACTGATGTCATCGTAGAGGTTAGGGAGACGTTCTCTCCATGCCTGAAGGATCATTTTAAGGTCTGCCGATCTCTTTTCCAGATTCGAGGCGGTCGTAGAGGTCAGTGCATGGAATATCTGGGCTGCCTCTTGCAGTTCCACAAGTTGCTGGAAATGCTGTAGCAATGGAACGTGGACCATCGAAATTATTGAAGGAAGCGAAACCCACTTGCGTAGGGCTATCTGCATGCTTTCCTCCACCATTCTAACAAACTCGTTACGGTCATTGGGGGAATGTGAGGGGTTGGATCGGATGAGGTGTGCATATGTCTCAAATACTCTGCGTCGAGGAGTATGAACGTCTTGAACTGCGTGCATGGCCCTGTCAATAGCGTCGCGGTCGCCAGAGTTCGCCGTCCAATCAGAAAGACGCCAGGCACACTCGAGGACAAGGTCGTGATTCCCTTCAGCGGTCGCGAGCTCCTTCAGCGTTTCCCATTGCTGCAATTTCTGAGCGGAAAGTATCCAATGATCTTCCCATAGACAGTACTCGGACTCGCTGAATGGAGCGCTGCCTTGTCGGGCACGTGTCTGGGCAGATTCGTACATTGACTGTGCATCTGCCCAGAGCCCATTCTGTTCGAATGAAACGGCGATGTTTGTTTCTGGATATAACGCACGGCGGCGCCAAAGTCCATAGAACATGTCATCTTCCGACAACTCTGCATAGAGCTCCGCCAGAGCATCCAGTGTAGCATCGCGTACAGCTTCGTCTTCCCGAATATGATTAAGCGATGACTGAAGGATTTCTAGAGCGATGTGCCACGCGTTGAAAGTCTTCCCAAGGTATTTCACGACAAAGGGTGGGAGTGCTAATGGAGGTCGACAGGCGGCAGCACCTGCAAGCAACGACTGTACCACATTACGAGGAGCACGGGCCTGCCGCAAGTGGTATTCCTTCCCGAGGAGTATAGTTAATGAGCGAGCGACATCGGCTTGTTCTTTTCTTGACATCAATCGCCATATAGCGCCAAATACGGAAACCCAAGTGAGGTGTGCTGTTTCAGGATCAAGTGGTAGAAGCTGCCGGGCAGGACGAACAAAGTCCCCGATAGTAGTAACGCGAGCTCCAAATGAAGGATTGTCGTTGTCATCCATATCAATGTCATGGATCGAGCCAAGAATCACTTCATTCTCATTTACCGCTCCAAGGAGCAGATCTAGAGCCTGAGGGATCCAATAGTGGTCTGCGAGATACTCCCAACTTTGCGACCCTAGAGCATACTGCATACGCTGACTAAGCGACCGAGGCAGCGATTCATCGAAGAGAACAGCAAACTTCGAACGCAAAGCCGGGTCTTTGTAGCGCAGTCCAATTAAGAATGCAGGCTCCAGTTTGGTGGTGAGATCCGTTCGATGGAGGCTGGGTTCTTTATAAATGTCGTAGATCAAGTTGAGGTAATCAACGAAAAGCGCCTCGTCCCGTTTGTGCTCAAAGGCAGCCATCTTCTGAAGGATGGTTGCTTTCTCCCTCATCGTTGGTATGGGGTCTTGGCGATCGAAAACCCATTCCCTGCAAATGTTCAGAATGAGGCGACAAATGCTGATGTCGGTGGATTTATCGACTAAGAGAATGATGGATGCGATAAGAGACTTGCGAGCTTCCGAGGAGACGGGTGCTTGGATACGCGAAATTTCCAGCATATTTTTGATGAGGCGACTCGTGACATCGATGGGCTTTTTATCTGGTGAAGGATTGGTATGCTCCCGGCAAGCCTTCGTGAACAGCTTCATAAGGCTGGTTGCGAAGTCTTTCAAAGCGGATGGGATTTTTCGCACGAGGAAAAGGAGGACGTTTAACACTAGTGGCAAGTGGGCTGCGGAACGGGGTTCTTCCAACCCTCGCTGATCAGAGAGCTAATAAACGAGAGGAACTCTTGTACATCCGGAGGGGGGTCATCAGGGGTGATGGACATCGAGGTGATGATTTTATCCATTATAGGAATAGCAATCTCATGAATCGCAGCTTCGGATCTACTCAGAGGCTTCTCGAGCCAAGTGCGTGAATTCTTCAGATTCGCCAGTATCCACTCTTCGGGTTTGTCATCAATAGAAACAGCGAGTAACCGTAGAGCATTCGTTGTATGTGGCAGAGCTTCAGGCGTCGTCTCGCTCTAGTGGTCGTGCCATCAGCCTCTGTCGCTCCCAAAAAGGCAGCCAATCAACTTACTTGGACCAGAGTCCTCTCAAAGAATGCAGGTTTAATTGTTGCATCTGACCACCCAGGGACTGCTAGAAGTTCACGAAGAGTTCGAAGCGCCCTAAGTACAATCTGAGGCTTTCCAGATGCATCGGCCCCTACGCTCATGACCAATCTAACAAGAAATGCAACGCATGATTCGCGTAATTGCAGTGGTATAGTCCAAGAATCGGATGGGGACGCCATGTGGACATCCCCATTGTTGTCGTTAGCCTCTGAGACGTCTGAGAACTTCACACGCTGGCGTTCCCAACGCAGGATGTGGTCTACAACTTCCAAAGTCATCAGGCGCGTCTCCATGCCTCCCCCCGGTCCTAAGCCCAGCTTAGGCAACGAGTTAATCATTGGGGCGACAAATTGTTCTCTATAGGGGTAGAATAATTCTGAATGACGCATTATGATGCGATATATGCTGACCATGGAGCTGAGACTGTTCCCTTCTTCCTGTAAGACGATTCTTGTACTCATTGCCCATAGGGGAATATTGGAACCTTCTTTAGACGGTTCGGACGCTCTGGTAGGCAGAGCGGGGGCAAGCGTGTCAACGGCCTGACGAATGAGGTTCCGACCCTCGTTCTGCATTTGTGGTTTGAGCAAGCCCACCCATACCTTTCTCGCCAAAGAGGGTGAACCCGGGTAAGCCTTAATGGCGCGGGCGGTGAGCAAATTAGCGGTTTGCTTGACGATCGCGTCTTCGGAAGTTACAAATGCCCAGGCGAATTTCTGGATATCGCCACGCGCCTCATTCAAGAGATCAGGACAGTGCTGAATAAGAAGGCTTGAAACATGCAGTAATTCGATGATGCAGGCGTCGTTAAGAGAGTGATTTGAATAGGCCATGTCCAACATAGGCTTCCAAACCTTTACGTGCAGAGCCTTGACCATCTCCTCCGTAATAAAAGACTCCTGTTCGTTTGGCTTTTGATAGGAAACAACAAGCATGGGGCTGATGATGACGCGGAGGAAGAAAGTGATGTAGTCGTAGCGCGCAGAGGACTTCTCAAACCAGTCTAAAAAGCGAATGAATATCTCACGCTTCGTTTCCATGACGGCATTCAGCACCACGTTGATGTGAAGAAAACGGGCAAGCGCAGAGAGCTCAAGCGCGATTCGGTGAGTATAGACTGCGATAAGGCTAAAGAGTATGCTCAGATTTAGCCTATGTTCCAGGCATAATTGGAAGATCGCTAAGAGCGTTGAAACGGGTTTGGTGCGTGGCTGACTGTTTTGATCCGCAGTTAGCTCGGAATTCCAAACTTCCAATAGGCTCGGAATGAGATCCTCCTTGTTGCAAAACCATTCGATGTCGAGACGTGCAAGATCCAGGCAAACAAGTAAGCCAGGAAGCAGAAGATCTGCATCACGGAGGCAATGAGATATCAGAAATGGAGTTCTTTCTCGCAACTGTGCAAGGAACGCTGGTGCGGAGTTGGAAATGAGGACGTTACGGAACGAGCGCACATGGCGGTCATTGGCCATTGTACTGAAAAAGTATTCCACAGACTCTACGGGGTATTTGTCAACGAAGGCGGATAAGGGCTGGGTGAATGGAGTTGGGGATGCACTGAGCAAAGCCGTTTCTGACTGAACGATGCACTCTGCGATGTCCTTCAAGAATACAACACCCGCGGGGAAAGGTAGACGGTGAAAGATATCGGCAAGTCTGACTAATTTCCCAATTTCATCGTTGTCAGCCAATGGGTTGCGGGCAGCGTCGTTCAGCATCTTTGGGTCCGCGATTGTCTTGTAGTGTTCTATCAGCTTTGCGCCGATCTCGGGTTTGAAATGGTTGGTAAGAAGGCCAAGCAACCTGGCAAGTCCCTCCAAGTTTGCGAGTATAAGCTTTTTCGGGTCCGCCAAATTCAACAATATGGGCCGCAGGCCGCCATGCAAAAGCTCCTTTGGCAGCCGGCTTTGATGATTGAGGACAGTCTGCAATCCGTCTGAAGCTGCGTCCTTGACCTTGTTTGAGACGAGATACAGCGACTTGAAATATACGGTGATTACCCTGAAAATGTAGAGTAAGATTCATATACTAGAAGGCCAGAAAAGCTAGTTAGTTCACCTTGCCCGCATGGTATTCTGTCCCTGGAAAAAGTCGGTTGCTGGGATAGCCGCACTCAGAAGCTTTATACAGGCAACACGAAGATTAGTAATTATAGCAAGGTTCTGCATCTGTCCGGTGCGATTTTGAGAATTGAGGCTGTTGTCATCAGCGTCCGCGACCGCAAGCGTCTCATTCAACATACGCCACAATTCCTCTGTCACCTCAGGCAAGGGGGGTCGCATGTTCAAGGTATAAGTGACTGCGTCTACGTGACCGATCTGGTTGAGCAAGGGTAAAGCTCGAAGTGGCCGATTGAAAATAGGACCTAAAAGGCGATCGCGGCCTGGTCTCACAAGGTCGTAAGTCGTTTTTCCTGTTAGCTCAGCAAGGAGCTCAAGTGACTGTTGAGCAGTCCTTCGAACCGTTGTATTTGCACTGGAAAGCTCCGAGACCATGACACTAACAACAAAGAGGAATGTTTGCTGCTTTGCCACGTTTAAATCGTCGACGCCTAGCTTGTGTTCGTCATCGCGCGGCCCATGACAGAGGCGCAGGATATCAAGAATTGTTGAGGTAATGTCAGATATACTTCTTGATGTATCTGGAGGCGTGTCCTTAATAATGCCCAGAAGAGCCCTGATGAAGTCGATTTCGCGCTCCTCGACCCTTCCGACTTCAAGTTGTGGTGTCCTGATCATGATGACGATACCGTTAAAGCCAGCCATTTTGCATTCTATGGCTTCTTCGAAGCAAAGACCAACGAATCGCGAAGCTAGGAGGTGAATAATGGCGTTTACATCCTTCCCCTGACCCTCTTGAAGCGCGGCTTCCTTGGCCACGCGCAACAAATCCTCGATGATAGCAGAAACGCAATCTCTGGCTTTCTCCATATCCTTGGGATCAGAGACGGTAAGACAGCGCGTTATCGCCTCCACCTGGACACTGATGACGGGAGCGAACATAGTTCGGCGAGAACCGAATGATGAGGGCGACATTTTGCCGAGCTCTGTGATAAAGATATGACAGGTCATGTCGCGCACATATTCATGTGCGTGTGGCATCAGCTCAGGTACATGAATTGCATCAAAAAGGCCGCCAAGTATGACGGAGAAAACACTGTCGCGTTGACCCCCATCGTTACCCTAATTGAATCGGATGGTAAGTGAAAAGGAAGGAGTTGTGGGGATGGCTTCACCTTGCCCAAGACTACAGCTAAAGAAGTTTTCAAAAGTTCATAAGCATGTGCACGGTATACCGCATTTGAATGCCGAATGGACTTTGCAGCGAGTCCACATAACGCTGAGATGTCAACGCGCTCGCTTCGGGAGTCAAATGACATAAGGAGACTCGTTTCATCGTCCTGGGTCCGATACTCGAGCCGAGGTGGCTCGTAATGTAACCGACGGTTCCGACCACCCAGCTTACCAAGGATTCGAATCGTAACGTGTGCGGACATGTGGTTCACTGGAAGTGGCTTGAGCAGGTTATGGAGCGCACCCATGAGGTTCGGTAAAACTGGGTTGAGGGTAGGATCAAGAAACTCTGGTGTCAGGTTGTCAATGCAGAGTTCCAGCGTTCTGAGTCCCTGTGCTACCAGCTCAGGTCCGGCTCGTAGAGCGAAGACGAGGGGTTTCATAAGGTGGTGTAAGTACGGCAATAGGAAGGTGAGCTTGACAGGGACGGTAAGGCAAAGCTCAGAGATCAGGTCTCGGATGTTTGCGTTGTTGACAGAAGCGAGGAGCAACCTGTTCAAGTTTTCCAACATCTCCTGAAGCAGCGGCAACACTTCTTTGTACAGGTTATCAAATTTATGGCCACCGATAGCCCGGAAAAGTGCTCGGAGGAGCAGGTAATAATGTGTCGGCTCGGGAGATTTTGCAGCAAGTGGGAAAGAATCCACTATGAGCCGAGGAATGTGCGGCAAGAGCACCATTTCGTTCTGCTCTGGATACAATGTGGCCGCCATGAAGCACATTTTAAACATTCTCAGCGTCGCAGCCGCGTGTTTCGTATCCTGCTCTCCTAGAGTATCAAGTTGCCCAACGAGGTAGCGCAGCATTATAGACAGAAGAGGTCTTGACATTGCCTCATTGGCCAGAAGCATCTGGGGGAGTTGAAGGATGTTCGGGTGCTCGAGAAGTCGTTCCATGTAAAAAGGGAATTTCAAGGTCCAGACCTCCTGAACCACGGGTGGTGCCATTTCCAGGAATACCTCGCCAAATCTTTCTAGGAAATCCTTTTCCATCTGTCCGACCGGCCATCGCTCATACAGAGCAAGACATTTAACCCCAGCCTCCATGAGCTTTCCCATCAGTTCAGAGTCAGGCGGCGAGGCTTCTACTTCGCGCAAACTGCGAAGAATGCTCTTGAAGCCATGCTGGAGCGTCCAAAAAAGTAGCCGCGAGTCTGCAACACAAATCAGGGATTGAGGTATTGCCGTTCGCTGTAAGGGATCCCATACCTTTGATAACGGCGTCTTGAGGCTCTAGGACATAAGATAAGGCATCCGTTGGCTTTGATCGTTCGACGGCCACAAAACTCAGTAAAGGAACCGGGAGGTCCGTTGATTTTTGCGCATCGTACATGAGGATTTGATCCTCGTACACGCGATGGAGGGCTTCTAACTTTTCCACTGCAGTCTCGAGGAAATCCATAAGGATTCGAGCAGCTCCTGGTCGGCTGCATTTGGCGACGACGAACTCGACGAGGTTGATAAGGAACTTCATGCTCATCGTTTGTGTCCCACAAGGGATTGATGCATCATGGAGGATGCATGAGTATGCATGGAAGACTCGCGAAAGCTGCTCAACGGACAGCTCGGCTCGAACATGATGTATCAGGTCCGCTAGTGTAGTATACGCAAGTGGCCTGACAATTCCAGGAAATAACTGAGCAAGGTGGGTGGGAAGTTTCCGTGGACATACGCACCTCAATCCCTCTCGACTTGCGACTCCCGGCCCAATTAAGATCCGCTCGTCCATAAGACTATCAAGCTTGGCGAGGAACAGGGTTCGTATTTCTTCAGTCAACATGTGACGGATGGCAATGATGAGATCCTATGTACCAAATGACCTATAGAGCAGACTGGCACGGTAAAATAGAGCCCACTTTGCGGATCGCAGATGCCTCGGCCGGGCAATCCTGCAATAATCTGACAGCTACAGTGGGGATGACTTGGGCATATTGACCAAACTGTTCGTGGGGATGTCTGAAGACATATGCGATGTACGACATGACCTATATGATAAATTAGATAGGAATCTCATAGGTAGATACATCTGCACTTCAAACCTTGATTTGCGCAGTGATGAAATCTGTGTATGCAGCACGGTTCTTGATCCCCGGTGCTACACCTATCCACATGTTATTCTCTTTTGCGCTCTCCTCATGAGCACGCTTCTGCTGCGCCACTTCCAATTGCAAGAACTGTAATAGACGCCATTAACAATAAATATCGAGCGCGAAGGTAGAGACAAGGACAACTAACGGACCTTGATGCTAGCCGGTACAAGCTGAAGACTATATTTGGCATTTGGTTGTTCAGGGTCGCTAAAGAGGACCGTAGCAATTGGGCATTCAACCAACACTTTAAAGCTCAGCGAAACCGGAAGGATAAGTTGGTCATCGGCCTAAAAAATATTACAACCACAGAAAGAAGGGGTCAAGTGCACACCCAAGGGACTCTTGGTCAACATGAGAAACCCAGAGGGGAAACGAAATGAGAACTCACATCCGGTCCACCCGCAGCCGAAGTCGAACCAAACGACCCACCAATCCCCAATCCCCTCCCTTCCCCTCCACCTTCCCTAAATGTGCTTCCAACAACAGCGGGCATCCCTTCATAAAGGTCAATAATCCAGCTAATAAATGGCTGAATGTGACCCTCCAACAACGCCCTATACGTCCTGTTAATATCGATCACTATCTTCACACAGATAACGCCAAGATCTTCATTATCATTTCGTAACAGGTGAACCATCAAGTTCTGAATGTCCACCACATGCTGCTTCATATTCTCGCTATGCGGGAATCTTTGAATGGTCGTAAGGACAATAATTCGAGTTTGCTAGTTCAGGAGCAATAAATCGTCAGCCATAATTGAGAACAAAGCATTCGATTTTTGAGAACGAGTGTAAGTATACGGCTGACTCACATGTTCAAGTGAGTTCTTCTTGAACGAGGGGTGTCCGTCCCTCAAGAATTTGATAAGCATAGGAAGCGCGATGGAAATAAATCGCGTCACGTCCGCTGGGTCCCGGTGAAAGTCATGGAAATCCCTTAGTTCAGTTGCGATGCTCCTCTTGACCTCTTGACCTTCAAGAAGTCAGTTGTATTGATTTTCGCCCCAAAATAGAGAAATTAAGGCCCAAAATGCTGCTCACTAATTGATGGGTCAAGCAATCTCGCTATATAGTGCACAAATTCAGGCGCCTGTGGGGGTGGAATCGCCATGACGGTTGACCAGGAGGCGGCGCTTGGTGGAGTCACGTGGCTTCCTGCCACATATATGGAAACATAAGCGCCGAAATGTGAGACTTCGTTTTCGGCTTGATTCTCACGTGACTTATTTTGGTTCCGCCCTCGCTCGTTGCCCGAAAACAAGGTGTTATTGAAGCGGAGTTGTCCGAATTTATTGTTATATTGTTATGTTGTAATTCTGTTTTCTGACCGCTCCACAAGTACTGTTGTTTTGACCGATTTATCCGTTGAATGTTAAACCGTCCTAAATCACGAGCGTCCAGCTGGAACTCGAACATCGGCTCCGAGCGGGTTTTCCCATTCACACCATTCAGTTCGGTTGAGAAAAAAAAAAAGGGAGAACAAATATTGACGTTGGCAGCTGGGGGTGGCATGTGCCGTTCGTCGATGTCACTGTTACTGACGGTGGCCGGTAAGTGCGCACTGTCTCATGGATGATGGAGGGACACTGACCAGCAATCGGCGCTTAACCGCGTGCATGCCAGGCTGGGCTAGCTGCGACTGCTAGGCTGGGCTGGGAAGCGCCACGAGAGCGTCGTTCTCACGAACCGTCGCGGCCAATCTCTCTCGCCGCTCGGTCCGTTCGGTCTACTTGGAGAGAAGGAAGGCAGGGGGCAGGAAAATAAGATCGCCAGGAGAGAGAGAAAAAAAGTGGTCTGCCTTGAGGGCGGATTTGCGCTTCGTGGACGATTCCCCGCATCACGCTTGATGCCAGTGCATCGGTGGGTAGTATAGTCATGGACGATGGAAGGCACTGACAGTCGGTACCCAAACAACACGGGTGCTTCGGGAATTTGGAACACCGTACCACCCTCGTTCCATTTCACGCCTCCCTTTCCCACTTTCTGGCGCTGCTGTCTGATGACGGCAGCCTTCTTTTTGCCCGTCATATCAGCCCTGTCACCTTTGCTGGCGCCTCTGCCGACTGGGATGTGTTTTTTTTTTTTTTTCATTGTACAACACGATTTGAATTGAAAATAATAACATGAATTTTGAACCGAATATTTCGAGAAGGGAAATCGCGTTGTAATTTGGCTGTCGAGAAGAAATGGAAGAAATATCAATATTACTTTGTGTCAGGAAATATGAATCATATTATTGTAATGATTATTCAGTGAACCCTTGGATATTTATCCGCGTGCCGGCTGTGGGATGTCGATTGTGGAAACTGCTCTGGCTTTCGACCCGGTGGCTTTTAGTTGGGGGATGGTAAACTGGGTTGGCAGATTCTGCCTATGTGAATGTGAGCGCCAAGCGCGTCAAATTTTAGTTTGTGGACAGTGTACAAACGTGGATTCACTAGATTGGCTACACGTATTTGGGACATAAAAAATTCACCTCATTTTTTGGCGGCTTGATATTTTGCAGTACTGTACAGGGTGGTGATATCTTCATGCAAAATCGTTCGATAAGGGTTTGCTATGCCCAACATCCTCGATTTAAGGTGATAAGTATTTACAAGTATTCAATAAGTGAATTACAAGTCCCAGTTTAAGGCCGATTTAAGGAAAATTTAAGGGTACAAATCAATGGTGGATTATTTCTGAAAAAAGGAAAAGGGGGAGACGAGTAGCGGACATTGCCGCATCTGCCATCCACCTGGCTGTTGGTCGCCGCATTGCGTGCCCGTGCCCCAGCAACCATCCAGCTATGGGTCCGAGACAAACGGTGAGATATGGCACCTAGAATTAGTGTTGTTTGTTATTCTGACATTATCACCGTTTTGGTACTTTACAGCTGGGGCATGCTGCGGTCATCAGGCTGCGTGACCCAGCAATGGCGCTGCTATTGGTTCAGAAAAATGGTAAGATACTCGCTTAGGATCGTGATGTTTATTATTCTGACATCAACGTGCACTTGATATTTACAGCTGAGGCTCCCAGTGCTGAGGCACACTGCCGCCATCGCGTTGCTCACCCCAGCAACCAGCTGCCGTGTGACCAGAAAAATGGTGAGATATCCACTTGTGGTGGCGAGACTTATTATTCTGACATTATGCATTTGCAGCTGAGCCACCCGGCATTGAGGCACGTTGCCGTCGTTGCGTTGCCTACTCCGGCAACAACTCTCTCGAATCATTCCATCGATTCAGCTCACGACCGCCACGCCTGTAGCATCAACTCACATACCTCTTACCCTGGAGGCGACGGGGTGGGCCCAGACGTGTGACTCGGAAAACTGCGCGTCCTAGCCGCGACAAAGATACGAACACGATTACCCCTCATCCTCCCAAAATCGCCTTACCGTTCGAGTGCCACCTGCCCACTCATCCTTGGAGGTTCGCACACAGACTCACTCTGCCGGCTATCCGGACAGTTCGGCATACCATTCCATCGTCGGGCCATTCCCGCAGCGACTCCCTAGCAGGTATCTCTTCAATGTCCAGTCTCGGCCGAATCATCAAGCCCAGCAGACGTAATCCCTTTGGCCACGCGGCCACTGTTCTACCTCCACCTCCACTTCCTCCTCGACTCGTCATCCCCATGTGCGAGAATGTGGGCCTCAGCGACTGCCTTCTCGAGCAACGCCTCATTTTGGCTTTTATTCATGGACTCAACCTCATCTAGGGATGAAATGCCGAAGCTTGCTTGATTTCGACGTGATACCGGACCCCCCCCCCCCAATTGGCCGCTCCGCTGTAAGTGCTACTGCATGTGTCCGTTTTGGATATTTCGCAGACGGACGGACGGATTGCAGAGCAACACGACGACCCTCACATTCTCCCGCAAGCTCGCTCGCCAGATCTCACCGATCGTTCCCTCTCGCCATTCATTTCCTATCTCATGATCGCTGTAGTGCCATTTCGGTGCTAAACTGGATACATCCATTCTTCACCCTCTCCCGCCCTATCCCTCGTCGCCTCCTTGTGTCGCTCTTGACTCTATCAAGGTGACCACATGAATGGCACGAAACAATCCCTCAGCAACCTCGGGAACAATCATCGGCAGAATCGCTGCACCAGCAACTTCGACCCATTACAAGGCCAGGAATACGTCGCCAACTCGGTTTCGGCGGCACAATGGGACCCGCCGGTGAAGCGGATGACACTGAGCAAACACAGGAGCCATTCTCGTCTTCCGAGGATGAGGCACCTGCCGACCCAGATTCGGACATACCTGATGAGTTGCAAGTCATCCTCTCAAGCAGCTGTTCTACCCGATCATTGGATGATACGCTTTCTATCCCTCAGCCCCCTGAGTCGCCTTTGTCCGATCACTTGTCTCTACCAGTTACAACATCGGACTCGAACTCCTCTCCTGGTTCATTACCAGGCCCTCATATGCGTGAGGACGACACTGGCAAGAAGAGCTTCGACTTCACCGGTGAACTTAACCGTCTGAATCAAGGTGGTGTGCGACTCAGCTTCGTAGAGCAGTTGGAAGAGGCTTTCAAGACACCGCAAGTATTCCTTTCTGATTCTGGCTCTGCGTCAGAGTCGCGCGCAATTTCCCCTGTCTCACTGGACTGGGAGCTCCCCGTGGAACCTAAGGCCAACCTCGTGAGTCCTTGTTTAGACATGCGTTTTGGTTTGGGATGGTATTTGATGCATAATTTTCGATGCAGAATCGAACTGGGGAGCTGAATGGAGGCTTCCAGTTTGGCAAGCCAACAACGCCGTTAAACATCGCCGTTCCCCCAATGAAGGTATTTTCATTCAACCATGCGTCAAACATTTCATCTGTAATGCATTTTTAGGGACTTCACTCTCGCACAAACACTGAGACGAGTAACTTAAGTGCTCGCGAAATTGAGCTTCTCGAAGATTTGGATGCTTCAATGTGCGCCTTGGTGACATTAAACCTTTCCCTCGTCCACCCCTCATCCTCCCAAAATAAAGGGAGCGCTGTATCTCATTGGAATCTGATACGGAGTCCAAGCGGGAGGCTAGATTCTCAGTCACATACTGTGCCTCATCCCATAGCGGCCACAGTCGTGGAGAATCCGTAATGAGCATTTCATCTCTTGGATCCATTATCGATTCAGGTGTATCTGATCCGTTCGGATACTGGGATGAAATAGCTGGTCCTCAAATCCCATTGCCCCCTGCTCCGTCGTTAGGTCATTCCCACAGCGACTCACTAGCAAGCATCCCTTCAATGTCCAGTCTCGGCCGAATCATCAAGCCTGCAGACGCAATCCCTTCAGCTACACGACCACTGATAACGGTCATTCGCGAAGCATCTCTCAAGCTACCGACTTCTCTCTGAACGTTGATGACTCCAATCCCAGGGAGCGAAAGGCGAAGGGCAGAAAATCGACGGATTCTGAGAAATCGCAATTCTATTTTCAGAGCAGGCCTCCTCCGCTGTCGTTACTGGTGCAGTGGCAGAAGGTTTAAACACGATGAATACAAAGTCTTCATCCACCGCCGAGCCCATGTTTGTCGGAAGATGGAAGGGTAGTTTCTCTGCTCAACGATGACGTTAATAATGCTGCTGTCGTTCATTTGGGTCTGGCCCCGACGACCGCTAATGGTACTCCTTCGGCTACACCTACATCTGGCGCCCCTCATCACCATCAAGTATCCCTTAAATCACCCTTGTTCACTCAGCGATGGGCACTCCAACCACGACGTCTTCTGCAGCAGCTGCCGCAGGACATACACTGCCTCTGCGCCTGCACAATCATCCATTCAACATCAGCAACTCCTCTCCCCTGCCACCCCAACCACAAACCAAACTTCCCTTGTTCCACAACCACCACAACCACACGCTTTACCAAATGGAGGAACTGGTCGTGCCACTGCGACCGAGACGAAGCGTAATCATGTTTGCACGACGTGCTCCAAGGCGTTTACCACCAGTGGACATCTTGCCCGTCACACCCGCGTCCACATGGGCGAAAGGAATCACAAATGCCCTTTCCCAGGTTGTGAAACAAGATGTTCAAGGCAAAATAACTTGCAGCAACAGTGAGTACGACCTTTCCACTTGTGTGTGTGCGCTTGTACTGGGGCGTTTCTGACCAATGTGTTTTTCTTTATCCCACTAGATCTCAACGACCAATCTCGTGACTATGACTACTTCTCTTCCCTGACGATCCATCGACCTACATATCTGCGGCCTGGTCTTGCTTCCGTTTACCCACGCATGCCACTCTCCATCAAACCAAAAAAACTCACTCTCATCCTGACATCCCTATTCCGCGCCAAACGCGTTTGTCTCCGCATCAATCTGTTCATCGATCATTCTCGTACGAAATACTTCTTTCCCTTTTCCCTCTTCATTTACCTTTCACCCACGCCCATTCGACTATCGGTCCGGCCCCCATAACCACGTACACACCACCTGGATATTAAATGGAGTGATACCCTTTCCTCTAAAACAGTTTCCGCATTCATCTTTCTCCTCGATCCCGACGAACTTCCCACAACAAACGAGCTCAAATGGCGGTTGCTAATGCCAATGCTGCTGCGGCTGCGGCTGCGAACGCTAATGTTGCAGCAATGTCAGTCGCTAATGCCGCATTAGCAACCTATGATGAACAATGATGCCAACTTGATGAATCGGGGTGCCAATGGGAGTGTGATTCGAGCAACGACGAAGAGGGATAGGGAGATTTATACCCCTACCCCTCCCGCTAGTCCTGATGGTGCTACGGGGTTGGGTGGTTCGTATGGAACTGGAGGCGCTGGAAATGGGGGGAGTATAACACTTCATCTGGTTTCTGAAAGGGCTGGGGGTGATCCGTATCCGGGACATGGAGCAACATATGGTGCAATGTCTTCTCTCATGGTGTTGGTGCCACCACTACCGCTGGTGTCGGTGTTGGAGTTGCCGTAGGCGGATATGGTGTCCCTATGAGCAATGGGAAGGGAATGAATGGGTATGGCATCTATGGCGGGCAGACGGAGGGGCCTGTGGTATTGTTTTCACCAACAGATTACCCTCAACCTCCCCAACCGCATTCGCATTCACATCCCCATTCAAGCGGAAGTGAGGGCCATAGAGAAGCTGGTAACCCTTCCTCGAGCTACCCTTCTCCTTTGAGTCATTCTGGAACTGGTGCCGGTGGGAACGGTGTGAATGGGACCAGTGGAACTACCGGCGGCGCACACCCTGGAATACATCGTTCTAATTCTTATGCTTCTCATCATTTGAGCACACATGATTCGCCATATCACTCTGCTGTTAACATTAATTCTGGATCTCACATAAGTCACTTCATTTTCTACGATTTTCCCTCTTCTTCGATGCGCTGGCTTTGCTTCTCTTTCCGAACCATGGTTCCATTGTATTGACAACCATCGCTCCAGACACTCCCCCCTGGCTCCGCATCAGAGTCGCCCACGGAGGTTCGCACCCAGACTCACTCTGCCGGCTATCCGGACAGTTTGGCATACACCATTCCATCGTCGGGCCATTCCCACAGCGGCTCACTAGCAAGTATCCCTTCAATGTCCAGTCTCGGCCGGATCATCAAGCCCAGCAGACGTAATCCCTTTGGTTACGCAGCCACTGTTCCACCTCCACCTCCACTTCCTCCTCGACTCATCATCCCCATGTGCGAATGGTGTGCCTCAGCGACTGCCTTCAAGCGACATCTCATGTATTCATGGACTCAACCCCATCTAATGATGAACTCGGTTTCGACGTGATGCCGGACCCCTCCAACATCGTAAGTGCTACTGTATGTGTCCATTTTGGATATTCCGCAGGCGGACAGATGGACTGTAGAGCAACATGACGACCCTCACATTCTCCCGCAAGCTCGCTCGCCAGATCTCACCGATCCTTCCCTCTCACCACCCATTCCCTATTTCGGTGCTAAACTGGACACATCCATTCTTCACCCTCTCCTGCCCTATCCCTCGTCACCTCCTCGTGTCGCTCTCGACTCTATCAAGGTGACTGCACGAACGGCACAAAGGCACTGATAGGGAGACAAAACCCCGTGCCAGCATTGATTCCGAAAAGGAGCGCGAGAAAAAGAAGTGGACTATAGGCTTAGGAAAGGACAGCAAAGACAAAGAGAAGCAAGGCCGAGGCAGTAAGTGCTATTTGGGCACTCGCATGTTAATCCACCCTTTCGTTAACCCCCCATATTAGCCACTGTTGCTGGTACACAGACATCGAGCGTCTTGCAAGGGTCGTCTCAACCGGCTTCGATCTCATCCGCGTCCATACTCAGTCCGACCACCCCATATCTTTCCCCCGACTCAGCTCATGCCACCTGCGCCTCGTCTTGCTTCGCTGATGGAGTACTTGCGGCAGCCCAGCCTAGCGGTGCTGCATGAGAGTACAGTGAGTGTGGCGCGCTCTTTCTCCATCTCTTTCTTTTTTGTCTTTTCTCTTGCTGACAATTGATCTCTGCCGTTCCCCAGGACTGTAGCCATCCCGGACATGCTGTATCTCCCTCGCCATTTCAGATGAAGCTGATGGCATTGGATTCGCTCGTGGGCTTTCAAACGCCGTCCCATCCCATTTGGAAGAGTGGTTGGGGGAACATGCAAATCACAGGCACGGCCATGGCAGCTCCGCTCACCAGCTTTGTCCCCCACTGGGACTGCACAATTCCTTCTTAAGGGACCCGAGCAAAACCGTGGTGGATCTCTTGCTGTGCAACCGATGCACTCAGTTCGCTCCATGGCCAGAATAGGTGGTTGGGGTCGCAATTCTCCTGCAACTTCATGGAGTCCAAGTGGGAGGCTAGATTCTTGGTGACGGACTGTGCCCCAGTCGTGGAGAATCTGTAATGAGCATGTCATCTCTTGGATTCATTATTGACTCAGGTGTATCTGATCCGTTCGGATACAAGGATGAAATATCTGGTCCTCAAATCCCATTTCCCCCTGCTCCGTTGTCAGGCCATTCCATAGTCTTCATGTAGATAGTAACATAACTGTGTGTGGTGTGTGCGACTCGTTCAAGGATGCCCACCCTATCGCCAACCTGTCAACGTCAACCCACTTCAGGCAATTGATGCATCTTTGATGGATAGTGAAATCCTTGTTGGACTCCGGCTGCCCCAATGGTATGAAAGGATTAAGGGATGCAATCCCTGGGTGCTGTGTCCCTCACTATCAGCCTGTGCTTTGATGTGACACGTGAAACTCGGTGCCGATGCTGGCTCATAACTGCCCATCCATCCTAGTACTTTCACCCACTATGCCCAAAGTTAAGAAGGGATGTCATCTGCTGAAGCATGCAACTTCAAATGTGCGGAAGAAGCTGGCTCTGCACTCTGAGCTGGGGTCAGGCCCCACTTCTGCGCTGGAATTGATAGATACACACCTCCAGTCCACTTCCACGCAACGGAACTATAGCTCAGCAATAACCAATGCCAAGAAGTGGTTGGAAGAGAATTGCCTCAAGTACAGTAACCCACTGTTGTCATCCCCTGAGGATCCAAATCCGGAGGCATATCTCTTTCAACACAAGGATGCTCTCCTTGCTTTCGACAAACCTGTGGAAATTACTGCCAAACTACTGGCTGCATACATCACATTCCGCGCTACTGATCAGAACAAGTCTGTCTCAACTGTAGACATACTCCGCTCCGCATTCAAGTGGCACTTCAGGAAACTGTGAGTAGCGACATAAAATTTACGAAGTGAAGTGATCATTTCTGATTCCCCTCTAGAGGATTTGAGGGCACTTGGCATCCGCACCCTTATCCTGAAAAGTGCCAGGGAAACCCATGTGAATCCAGTCTGATCATTGACCTTGTCAAATCTGTGAAGAATTTGCGCGCATCTGAGGGAACTATCCGGAATCATGCAAGGGCAATCCAGATTAGCGACATTAAGGCTATTCAGGCTGTCACTGCTACTCAATGTCCTCCAGACCTGATTAGCAAGGCTCTTGACCCTAGTATTCCCAGCGAGTCCTTCACCCTTAAACAACGTGACAACATCCGCTCCCACCTCATGTTGTGTACACTAACATCTTTGGGCTGGACTCTATGGACAAGGTACCTACATCTCTGCTGTACCAACCCTTTATTCATATTTCAACTTTCAACATAGGAATGAAGAGCTCACTTCAATCCTTATTCAGCATCTTGATTGGGGACACAAGGAAGTCAGTCACAACCTTCCACACCTGCGCGTCACCCTGGTTAACCGCAAGGGCTGGCAAAAACAGAACCATAGTGATGAGTCTGGCTGCCAAGGTAAACTAAATCCAGTGGCCATCAGTCTATTGCTGGTCTGAGTCCGAGTTTATAGGGACACGGTATAATATCTATCCCCTCTATGGCATGGACACATTTTCCCAGCATGACGGACCCAATGTGACTCCGGAGCTTGATGCATATTGCCATGTGAGGCACTGGACTCAGTTTCTTTCTCTGCGATATTGCAGTGGAAAACCCTTGAAGCCTCACTATCCCCTCTTTCCCTCCTGCTCCCACCGTTCTCATGACATTCACTGGAATACAACGCTCTCAACCACCACCGTTAATGATCTTCTTGCCTATTATGGAAGGCAAGCGCAACTGGAAACTGACAGACTGACATCACACTGCTTCAGGCGTGGTGGTCTTCAGTACTGGTTTGCTCTTGCACCGGTTTTCAGAAGGTGGCCACTTCATCAGTGCCAGTGGTGGGGTGGGTGGGCACCTGGAGAAAATGTGAGTCTACACCGTTATCTCATCCACATTCCCAAGGCTCTCACAATATTCCAGCCATCTACACTCCTCAAATATGCTATGGATATGCTGATCACCACAGAAACAAACTATGGCGACTCACTTGCCCCGGTTCACATTGACAACTTAGAGTCTCAAAATGGAGCGATGTCGCAACTCAAAGCAATGACTGCAGAAGAAGCCCGCTCTCAGTTTGGCCACCTGGGTGAATACATGGGCCGCTTTGAGGAACGCATGGGCCGGTATGAGGAACACATGCACCACTTCAGGCATGGGCTCCGAAGCATTGATGACAGATTTGCTTCATTCCAAGTCTCACTGGATCAACTCAGGCACACGATAGGCTATCTTATTCCTCCTCACCCTGTTGCCTTCCACCACCATGTTACTGGTATGTCTGCTCAGTAATGGATCATACGTCCCTAACAGTTCAGCCAGGAGGACCCACTCAGTCAATGTGGCCACAGCCAACCTTACCCAGTGCTGCTCCCCCCCTTCCCCCCCTCGGCCCCGTCGCTTCCTCTCCACTTGCCCAGTCTCTATCCCACCCTCCATCAGGCTCCAGTCGGCCCCAGGAGCACCACGATGATGATGGCCGACCCGCTCCGGGTGCTGAGCACACCACCATTCCCCCAGTCCGCACACTTAAGGATGCCATTAAACAATGGCTGCATGGGGATGAGAATGAGCTCCGAGTGCCACTGAAGAACTGGAAGCGGGAATGGTACACTGGCAAGCACTCGAGCACACATGGAGTGACATATGGCAAGCGCCGTCGTGTTGGCCAGAAATATGACGAGTCTGTAGTCTCTTCCTTCTCTTCTCCTTTTGGTGACTAAATATCCACTAACACTAACACTTCCCCACTGTACAGAATGGGTGAGGCGGAGTTCCTGAAACACTATGGACTGAAGATGAGCGACAATTTCGGTACTGCACTTGAAAAGATTGGAGTGGAAGGGAAAAGAGACGGCACCATCAAGAGTCGTAAGAGTGGAAAATTACACCACTGAATGTACCTAAGTGTCATTTCACAATGATTATATTGCTCTTCCCAGTCAGATCACACATACCATTTGCGAGAGATCAGCGAAGAGATCTGTGCATGGCTAGAAAACCTCACGGCCCATACATCCTCTGAAAACCATCCGTTGGAGACGGGACCGACAGTGTCCGAAAGCGCTCGAGTAGGAAAACCCAGGGGATATTTTTGCTGATTTTTGTATCGTTTTCTCCCGGGGCCGACAAAGACATTCGCGAAATATCAGCGAGAGAATTCGGGCACGGCCAGGGAATCTCACGGCCCATACCTCTCTCAAAACTCATCCGTTGGGGACGTGACCGGTGGCGTCCGAAAGCCCTCGAGTAGGGGATTCCAATGAATATTTTCGTCGATTTTTATCGTCGGTTTTCCTTCCTCAATGGTGGACAAAGACATTCGCGGAAATTCAGCGAGAAAATCCGGGCATGGCTAGGAAATCTCACGGCGCGTACCTGGCTCAAAAACCATCTGTTGGGGACGTGACTGATGGCATCCGAAAGCACTCCAGTAGGGGATTCCAATAGATAATTTCGTCGATTTCCATCGTCGGTTTGCTCCCATGGTGGACAAAGACATTCGCGAAAAATCAGTGAGAAAAATCCGGGAATGGCTAGGAAATCTCACGGCGCGTACCTGGCTCAAAAACCATCCGTTGGGGACGGGACCGATGGTATCTGAAAGCGTTCGAGCAGGGTAACCCAGCGGGAAATTTCACCGAATTTTTGTCATCGCTTTCTACTGGACTGGAGGTCGACAAAGACGCTCACGAAAAATGAGCAAAAAAAAAAATCCGGGCACGGCTAGTAACATCTCACCGTATGACTCAAAAACCATCCATTCGAGAGCGGGGCTCGAGTCGAGCAGAATGGGATCGACGACGACGGCGGCGGCGAAGCGTCAGAAAGGGGCCGTGCGCGCGATTTGCATGTTCTCCCAACCGCTCCTCCAAATGGGACGGCACGGCCCACGAGCGAATCCAACGCCATCAGCTTCGTCCGAAACCGCGAGGATGGGATGTTGTGGGCGAGGGAGATACAGCGCGTTCGGGGAGCGGGGGAGGGGATGGCTACAGCCCAGCCCTGGGGAACGGCAGAGATCGATCGTCAGCGAGAGAAAAAACAAAAAAAAAAAAAAGGTAATGGAGAAAGGGAAAGAAAGAGTGCACCGCACTCACTTGTCTTCACTCTCGTGCTGCCGCAAGTACTTACTCCGTCAGTGAGGCGAGGCGAGGTGCAGGCGGCATGAGCTGGTGAGCGGAGCTGGCCGTGGCCGTGCGTTCTGCAACGAGAACGTGACTGCAACGTGACCGTGAAGATTGAATATTGGTTGGTGGGGGGGGAGGGAGAGAGCAAGGAAGGGGAGAAAGCCGAAATCGAACCAAACGAAGAAACGTGACAGGAGCTGGCAGGTGATTTGAATTTTGGGGATGCGAAATAATGAATGGCGGAAAGGGCCGGGTTACATGGGTCCATATGGGGAAACACCCAAAAAAAAAAATCCCAACGGAAGCAAACCAGCCCACCACGGCACGGACCGAATGAATCCATCCATCCGTTTCGGGCTCAGGTTTGGATCCGGATCCTTAAATTCCGAGATACAAGTAAGATGAGGAACATGACTGTTGTAAATCCGGCGTTCCAAATATGGCAACCTGCTTCAGCGGTTCACTCGCAACCCGGATGTAATATAGAAATGAGAAGAAACTGTAACTAACTAAAGAACATACGGTGCTAAAGCACCCATATTTATACTCCTGAATAACATTCCAGGCTCTTCTATGCCCAGCGCTTACGCAGGCGCCTAGTAACCCCTAGAATATTCTCGGATATTCCGGTTCAATCTAATCATGTGACTCGTATTCCAACAATGACGGACACTCCCATTTCCCGGACTTCACATTCAGGAATCCCTTGTTGAACGCAACACTTTCACCATAATGGATGAAACACAAGAACGAGTCAAGGGTCCAACCTTTTTTCATTATCGGGCATCACGATCCATCTAAAACAAATGTGGTACATATCATCTATGTAGTTGAGGTCGAGAAAAACAAAGAGCAGAAACGCAAAGAGTGAAGGTGAAAGTACGTGGGTCATGAAACAAGGACAAGGGGACATGAATGAGGAAGTCCATCTTCGAAAACAGTAAACAATGCAGATCAGTCCGTGACGATGCAAACTTTGGAAACGCAGTGGAGAGGGGAGACACGATAAGGGGTAGAATCCACGCCATGTGTGTGGTGATGAGACGAAAACAGGTGTGAAAAGTCCATAAAAAATAAAGTAGCAATCAGGAAAGATGGGGTCAAGTTGATGAACACACATGGCAACGCCAGCGCGCCTGAGGGAGATGCTTGTTTCCGAAAGTCAACCTGGAAAAATCCTGAGGGAAAGCGAATCCGGGTAATTGAACTGAAGAGTGGGGAGGCGAATATACTGGCGGACGAAGATAGGGATGGAAGAGAAACACAATGATGGAAAACCGGAGGGTGAAGGGAATGAGGGGGTTCTTTTCAGGCTGAATTTGTGGGGTCGGTATGGTTAGAGATTGGGAAAAAGACCCCTCTCAGCCAATAATCTTGCTAACCACAACGCCCCCACCTTCAAATAGCCTCGCGGAAACGCCTTCACCAAATACATCCGCAGTCCTTTCAAACTTAACGCCCTGCTTACACCAAGGCACCATCAACCCAGCCTCAGCCATCTTCGCCACGCTCCCCAACGCATCCCTTACATCTTCCCCTTCCGTATCCAACTCCGCATTGGGCATCACCCATTCATAACCTTTCTTCCTCTTGAGCGCACCCTGAATCGAACGGAGGTTAGATTTGAAGTTTGAGCTGGTGTAGGGGACGATATCAGGCGCATCGCCGACGAGCGTAGTAAACTGCCAGGTTGATTCAACGGATTTGTTATTCAAGCAAAAAAACGGAAAGCAAAGGAATAAACGTACCTGGCCGCCACTCTTCAAAACCCATCCTGAAGCTTCCCATATCCTCTTCCCACCAACAGTATCCAAAACATAATCGAACTCCCCCTCCTTACACTCCGCAATCACCACAAGCGGATCACCGACCATTACTCTCGACGCTCCATACATTTTTGCTCTCTCCTCAAACGTCGAGATTTTTTCTCCCTCCTCTTCCTCTTCACTTTGCTCTACCTCCTCAACCTGATGGCCCTCGCTTTTACTCGAAGATGTCGCGTTGCCCTTCCCACCCCTCCCATTCTGCATTGAACCTAATGCTCGCAACCCAACACCGCTGCCTGCAGGAACTTGGGCCGTGACAATAACATCGTGCGAACATAGCACCTGCACCATCAACGCCCCTGCGCCATCGTGTGCATTTAATACAAGTGCTTTTTTCCCCTTCACTACATTGGGTAATGTTCGTATGGCCCGATGCGTAGGTACGCCTGATAAAGGAAGAGACGCCACTTGTTCGAGGTGAAGATCGCTATGCATTAAGTTTGGCGCCCGGTGGACGCGCCGTCTGTCCACGATGATGAATTCTGCCAGTGCGCCGCACTGATAATCCCGTTCGAGTAAGCCATCATCAAACAGAAACAAAGACAAGAAACGGGGGAAAAGTGCAGTAAAACGATCAGTCGCCTGGCGCCGAACCCAACGAAAAGGGAATACCCACCTTGCCAAGATCGAGCAACCCGAACACCCAATCGCCTTTGCACACATTCCTAACCTCGAACCCAACTTCAACCGTCCTCCCAACAAAGCTCCTGCCTGGTACAAACCCACAGCCCTCCCCCCTCCCTCCCCCAACATCCCCTCCACCACTCCCTTCAACCTTCTCCTTAACAACAAGCGCGTCCAGCCAATCCAACCCAACCATAAACACCTGCACAAGCACCTGCCCACTCGTCAACTTATTTGGTGGGGGCGTATGAACGGAAAAAGCCAATGGACTTGGAGAATCCATTTTCAATTTCTCTCTCAAGTGTCCCGGCATCTCTAAGCTCCTCGATGCCCGGCCTCCACTCCCACCGCCACCAATCTTCATAGTACGACCACGAATGCCCCCACCAGACGAGCTGCTGCTAAACAAACCACTCATCCTATTTCCCTTCCCATTCAAACTACCCAATCCACCAAATACACTCAATCTCGTCAGTCCGACCAACCCTCCTTTGGTGCCACCGCTACCAACACTACCTCTCAATAGGGCTTCGGCAGCGCCGCGTCTAACCTCTACCGTAGCCATGCTGGTCTGCGCTAACCCACTTTTTGTAATGTCGATTTGGCTGCTAACCCTGTCCGGATGCTTTGACGGCGTGAACGCAGCTCTGGGCAAGACTAGCGAGCTATACGCACGATATATACCCCCAAAGGCTGAAGGCGAATATACCGACGACGCCGTCAACGAACCGTTGGGCAACGAAGAGTGTGGTGTTGAGGAACGAGTTGGAAGGGAGGCAGAGGAGGCGGATAAGATATGTGACTGCCCATTTATCCCGGGTAACGGGGATGGAATAAGGACCCTTCTCCCCGAAGTCTGATACGAGTTAAAACTATGTCTCGAGCTGCTCGTACCACTGACCCCGGAATAAATACTTGCCGTTCTCGAGCCCGTACCAGCCACATAACCCCTTCTCAGAATGGATCCTGACCCCGATCCACTCGCGGTCCTCATGGACAATGCATCTGTTGGGGCGGAAGCCGTCCTGGCGCGACTTAACGCAGACATAGGCGTGGGCCTTTGCTGCACCTGGGAAGGCACATGCAACGTCTCTGATGAAGGACCAGAATTGGCAGAACCAACCGTACGACCGGTACTTGCGCTATTCCCACTACCACTCCCGCCGCTCTCACTCCCTTCGTCTTCCCCCGCTTCCTCCTCGACTTCTTCTAGTATAAAACTCATCTTTTCTAGAAGTTTCGACTCGGAAATGCTGCTCCTGTGACGGTGACGTCTCTTGCCCCTCCCACTGCCGAGTCCATCAGTGGTTCCACGATCGTGAAGTACACTCCGACTAGTTTGCGATGAAGACGAGGCAGTGATGGAAGGCAGTGATGAAGAGGAGTGGAATGAATACCCTTTCCAATCTGAACTATCAAGCGGAACAAGCCACCTAACATCCTTGGCCCATTTAGCACCCTTAAACAGGGACGGAGGTGTAGCAGCAGCAGTGGAAGAACTTTTCTTCTTGGTTAATTTTGACTTTGATGAGGTTGTGGAAGATGCCGTGGCAGTCACGGTAGGGGTCTTCACGGAGTGGAGGATTCAAGGATGGTGGCAAAGAGGGGACACTAGATGATGAAGAGGACGGACCAGAGGTGGATGCAGACGCAGAAGGTAGAACCATACCCGTAGAAGGGTATCTGCTCGCCCCATCCACACCAGATCCCAAGGGAAGACTTTCACTCAGACTCGGTCGCGTCTCACTGGGCCCCGTTCCCGTCTCCAGATACTTCAACTCCCCCTCTTCATTTTTCTCTTTACCTCCCGCACTTCCAAAACTCTTCACACTCCCACTCCCAGAGCTCTTGCTGGATGGGACGGTCAAATGCGTCAGACCACTGACATCCCCATCCGACACGGACGATACATTCGATCTCGCCCCAGAATACCAGGAATACATCGTCACCCCGTCGTCTTCGTCATCGCCCTCACCATCGCTTCTCGAAAACCCCAACTCTAACGATAACAACTCCTGCAATCCAGCCCCATGTAACGTGACAGCAGGCAAACTAACGCTTGGCGTCGGCGTCGGCGTCGGCGTAGGTTGTTCGAAGGCAGGAGTGTGGGAATCTGATTGACCTTGTTGTTCTTGAGATTGGGATTGAGAGGCGTGGGACTGGGAGAGCAACCGAGCGGTCATCTCATCAGACAGTAGTGAGGCCGTGATAGGGACAGGTGGAAGCACTAGTGTACTTGCAGCAATAGTCATGGACGTAGACGTAAGTACGCCCTTACCCCCTCCACCCGTTAACCGCGTTTTATGGGTGTGTGCATACGGATAAGCACGTCCGGAGAACATAGTGTCGTTGTCGTTCTCTGTGGAACACGCAGTGTCAGCAGTGACGTTATTGATGTCGCTGCGCGCTTGGTCCAGTGCCTGGCTTACGTGGTCCTCGTTGAGTGTAGAGCTAGAGACAGCAGCAGGCGTCCCGGGTGGGGTGAAGTACGCAGTAGAGTCAGAATCGCTCCCAAGAGCACTGGAGACGGAGGAAGGGGAGGAAGCTGCCGGAGAAACTGAGGGGAGCCAAACTAAAAACAAGGGCAACAAGAAGAAAATCGGGTGATACATGGAGCAGAAACGTGCAATCACTATTAGTTCAAAGTTAGCGCATGATGACTAAGCTGACAATACGTACAAGGAACGGCCGCGGGACTACTGCCAAGAGGTCGAGGTGAAGGACAGGGCTCGATGAGAGCAGGAGTGGGCGCGTCACTTTGGGACGTTGGGGGTATTTCCCTGCACGGAGTAACGTCAGGGAGAGAAGGTGAAGGATTTAATGAGTGCTGCGGAAAAGACCCGAGTGATGATATTTCATGTTGGTGCTGTGGGTCAGGCAGCTGTTGATGAAATGTGGTAGGATGAACCGAAGAACCTGAGAGTGATTCGATGACAGTATTAGCACAGGTAAAGGGAAAAGCGGGAGGACAAAACGAGTTATGAATAGTCTTATCGTTCCCCGCGTAAAGCCGAGGCGGGTTGGGCAGATGACGGTCAGATTCACCTTCACCCTGACTAGTGCTTCGACTCCGAGCCTGAACGTGTGCAGGGTCTCCTCTTCCATCTGGCATCCGTCAACAATGTGGTGCGACTGATGCTCACCACTAATTTTATCGCTCATGGCAAATGAAATAGCGAATGTATCTCCTCTGTCATTGTCATTGACGTAAAATCCCGCATTTGGACGAGCAGACCCGTGTCCTGCAAGCTGTGGTGCTGCTTGTGGCAATTGTTCATATTGCTGCTCCTGTTCCTGTTCAGGCATTGGATTGGTTAGGGTGGATCCTTTCGATTTGGCCTCCATTGAGGGGAATTCGATAATACTCGGCAGCGGCTTCCAAGCATTCACTACATTCCCTCCCTCTGCATTCCGCGCAACAACGCGCTGTTGCTGCAGTGGGCGATGCCGCTTCTTCCTCGATTTCATCGCCGTCTTAGGGTAACTGTCATGATAGCAATGGTTACCGCTCATCAAGGCGTCTACGATGTCCCCGTTTGCGTCTTCTTCAGGTTGCCCTGAAATGGTAAGGGTATGAGTAACATCAACTCCTGCCGCCGCAGCCATTTCCTTATAAGCCGAATAATACTCCGGTCGACGTGTATGTGCATGTGAGGAACGCGTCGGAAGACTTGAATTCGAAGTGATTCCAGCTTGAGCATAGGTGTAGTATGGGTAGTTAACGCCGCTGATCGATAGACCTTCTGCTTCGGCCACATAACTCTTCGTTGGCTGGCGTAATATTCGTTGTTTGAGTGTTGGTTTTGGCATGACGAGGAGGGTAGAAACGTGCGGCAAGGAAAAGTCGAATGGGATTGCAACACACGTCGGCGTCGTGCAAAACGGAAAATCTCAGAAGTCAAGTTGAAGATGAAGATGAAGATGAAGATGAGAGGAAGAAGACCAAGGAGGAGTGTCTTGAAGTCGTCTCTCAGTTCAAGTCTTGCCCAATGACGCCCGAAGGCCGGATCTGAATTGAATTGTCTCATGGGCAACACTCCAATACTGATGTAATCAATACAAATTCGGGCATTATCAATTCACACGCTTGAAACAAGCTTTTTTCGCTCAATTCCCACCGAACACGAACGAGCGCTTATTTGACCTCCGTTCCTTCCAAGCACAATCCTCCATGAGACTAGGCTCCCGTCTTAGCTGGTAAAGCATCCCAGACCCTGGTCCACTCACCAACGTGCTTCTTTGCGGTGCTCGCACTGGAATTTGATCATGATCCCGCGCGCATCAGAGGTCGCAACAATATTTCTATTTTCCAATACAAAAATCCTGAAAAATACTGTCCAAAATATCCTCGACATCAATCACACCACTTATCCGTCCAATTTCCCTACTTGCATATCTTAACTCCTCCGCCCCCAACACGATATCATTTGGGCCTGGGTAGTGGGTGGTACGAATGAGGCCAGTCCATCGTCGATCCACGAATTCACCCAATTTCCCGCAATTGGTCAATGTCAAATGCCGATATATGCGCCATCCGTCGCATCCCAACGAAGGTCATGCATTTTCCAGGAGAGGGGGCACGTGTCACGGGGTGAATGTGAAGTGCAGTAGCATGCATGCAGACGTGAGAGAAAGTGGGGGAGCGCAGAGAATAGCGGGTTAGTTAGATGAATGAACGGGCAGAGAACCAAACATAAGGGATTGAGGACTATCAAGGCCACCCAATCAACAAACCAACCGTCATTATAATAATGGATTGCGAAGTACTGCCGACTCAAATGGTGTGCAGTACGGTGTATTCGAAAGGGTATACAAATCACAAGGGAACCAAAACCGGAAACTCACCAAATGCAAGAAAAGATTCCAAGTGAGCAAGGGCATTCTCCAAATGTTTACGATGTCGTTCGTGAGTAATGAGTAGCGTATCGCTCTCACCACCACCAGTACTGGTGGTAGAGAAAGGAGTAACCCCGGGATCTTCACCCTTCGCGAACCCAAACCTTGTTAAGAAACCGAATTAATATCCATCATCATCGGTCCGACGGAATCGCATTCGATGGGAAACAATTCTGTCACGCATCAGCGTCGGCCAGTCCAAATCCAATCCAACCTATTCGAAGTCAACCAACCCCAAAACGGAGGAAGGCCGAATGATAAAATATGGTTTTGGGCAAAATAAATTTTACCCGAAATGGATTAGGTTGGAGCGGAATGGGCACTGGCGTTCCTCCTCCGAAATTCAATGCATGAGATAAAGAAGTAGGACATTGGCGAATGACGCCAGGCGATTTCGCCTTTCCCACCCCAGCGAAAAAAAAAAAAGAACGAAATGCATGCAAACACTTACCGCTCCTTCAAAACCTCTACCATGTCACTTAAGAAAGCATCCACTCCATCATTGTTCAACACGCTCGCCGTCCACACGCGTCCGGGATTTATGTTCATATTCGCAGTCAGCCCACTCGGGAGATAGGGTTGAGTAGGGGTAGTCGGGGATGAAAATGAAAGTGGAAAGCTTGGAGCAAGATCTCGTTTATTTATCAAAATCAATGTGTTATTGTCGATATGCGCTGCGACATCTGGAGGGATTCGTGTCGACGGTGACCTGTCTCCGACCATTGCTTGAGAATCTAGCGTCACCGATGAAGAAAAGGATAGTAAGTCGGGCAACGAGAGAAGACAGAGTTTCACGTCGGCGCTCTCAATCCTGCGAAGCCCAATGATACGGACAGGCAGGCATCCGATGAATTTATCATCGGTCAACAGGCCGACCAACCGATCAACCGACGGACCGGCCGACGCGGGGAAGAGGGGAGATTAGGAACCAAAATAAAAATTCCCAAGTCATCACGCGAAGAAATGGAAATATAGCCCGAGAACGGAATCAATAACTGTATAAATTAGTATGTAATGATATGCATACAACTCACACTTCACTCGCTCGCTGAATTCCAATCCTCTCAATAACATCTTCCGTTTCTGCGCCACTCCTCAATCCAGCCGTATCGAATGCAATGACGGGCATTCCACCTATATCCAGTGAGATCTCAAGGACGTCCCGCGTTGTGCCTGGCAACGGAGTGACGATGGCCGCCTGTCTCTGCGCTAAATGAAGAGGGGAAAAAGCGTGATTATTGGGACGTGCGAGAATCACGAACTGGGAATCAGGTGGGCCTAACGAAGGATGAGTTAGACGCACCGAGGAAGTTAAGAAGGCTGCTCTTCCCAGCATTGGGCGGTCCGAAAATAGCCAAGCGTATGCCTCTTCGTATAATTTCGCCGCCTCTATTGTCGGAAAGATACCTTGCTATTGTATCGCGCAACTCTAAGGCCTTAGCTCGTGCTGTCCCAATCGAGACGAGTATCAGTGTCATTATGTGAATGGGCGATGAGTGGAGGATTAGTTGAAACCACTCTTACCCACGTCATAGACACCCTCTTCGATATCCTCTCCTTCCCCGAAATCAATGAGCGCTTCAACCAAAGCAAGACACCCAATAATATCCTTTCTTAACTTCTCATACCTCTTCTTCACAGCGCCCTAATCATAGGACAATTAGAAGTCAGATGTCATTCCCAGGACAACCCACTCTGAGCTCTGAACAACCATCTTCCGAATCAAACGGCTTCTAATCCACCCAACTCACCTCAACACCCCATCTAGCAACTTTCCTCTGAATCTCCGTTTCAGCATCAATGAGGTCTCTCACAGCTTCAGCCTGTGTTAAATCCATCTTCCCATGCTTGAATGCCCATAACGTGAATTCTCCCGGTTCAGCGGGTCGAAGCCTTGGTAGAGTTGAAAGAGCACGAAGAATTGAGGTGATTAAAGCCGAGCCTGAGTGGGTGTGAAGTTCAAACGTCGGAAGGGACGTGTACGAATGTGGGGCTGGCTTGGATTGAAAATGCAGAACGAAAAATATGGGATTGAACGGATCAACGATTCGTTACGAGTGTGAAGTGAGAGGGCATCAAAAAAAATGAGATCAAGTAATGCTTCGCCTGTAAAACGCACCATGAAAGAAAACTGCCATCCCATCATCTAACACTTCACCCGTCCGGGGATGCACAACCTCGCACCTAACCATTTCTCCCGCTCTCACACACTCATTTCCGTATTCCTTTCCGTCCCCCCTTCCTTTTCCTACCCTTCTCACAACTCTCTTCCATGCATCCAAAGCATGCGGACCCGAAACGCGTATCACGCCGATCCCACCGCGGCCAGGAGGCGTAGCGAGCGCAAAAATCGTATCCCTCCCCGCATGCGTTTCGGGGAGCGCAGGCGGATGGACAAATGATCCGGCGGAAATCCTTCTCGATGGTATCATCATTGGAAGTGGTGGTTGCGTGATTGCAATATGGTTATGCGATCTACACTGAGACGTCAAGGTAACAGCGGAACGTAGAACCGATTTCAGCCCTGATCGTTGGAGATATAAAGTGCTCAATGAGCCGGAAGGCGATGCACATAATGTTGGGCATAATACATGTGATGTTCGCAGCCGTTGTGGTGTCGTTATTGGTGGCGTCTTGAATGCAGCTATCAACAAAGGCAGCACGCCAAACAATCGTCGTGTGAAGGCGAAGGTACGTGAAGTGCGGCGGAAGACCGATCCCTGAAGGGGGTGCCAACCTGTTTGGAGATGTGACCACCAACCAATATCACAGAATTGTTGCAGGAGTATTTAAGAGTTAATTTGAGTTGGGAAAAGCGAGTATCGAATGTTGAGAGTAGCAACACGCATAATGCAAATGTGGGAATCAGCGTATTACTTCCCCACAAAGTCTAAAGAGCTGGCGGCGTAATGATACAAACGTACCCAACCAACGATGAGAACATCCGATAGTAACTCTCAGACCCGAATAGTCGCCGTCCCACCCACGCGGCATCGACACACCGACTTATTCCCCCAGACGTCAATTTGACATATAGGGGCGTAGCACCAGTACCAGCAATCAGGAGAAAAGTAAAACCATGTGAGTTTGACACGGTAGAGCAGCATTGATCCTTGCTTTTCAACACCACTCACACGATGCAGGTGCGAAGTACGAATGATGGGGTGCTGCACACAGAGATCAATCGCAGGCTAGGGTCCACCTGGGTCCCTTCTCGTGTCTCAAAGTGGCGTGTCTGACCCAGAGTTGGACAGTTTGAGAAAAACACAAGTCCTCCAGAGAATCGCAAGTTCGCAAGGTATCCTGAGCTAGCCATAAGTAGAACGTTAATTTTTATGCGTCCTTTACGCTACCGATCCGACTGCAGGCACAATGTAGTCTAGTAATGCTCGCCACAACTCAGCAGCGAAGTATTGGCTGCTGCACCTTTGCGGTCCGAACAGGTCCGAAGCAACTTTCAACTGCATGTGCAAGCGTTCTGTGGCAGTGCTGAAACTGCTTTCTGAGTCATAGAGCGTTCAAGTGCTAAATCTTTCGACAGGGGAATTGGATAAAGGGGCTAACACACCGTTGCTATCGAGTAATTAGTTCAATCATCAAAATGATGTTACGGCCGCAACATTGCCCTGTACACACGCAAGGTAGGTGCTGGGTCACAAAGTCGAATGTTCCATCCTATCGTTGGATAGGATCCCAAAATCTAGGAGTAGCTATCACCCGGTTTCGCTACAAGTGGCTCATGTACCTGCAACTCGAACGTCGCAACAAGATTCGCTCCATAAGTCAACGTTCAGCTATCGAACATCTCCATGAATCCAGACCGATACGTGCCTTCCCCCCGGCTTCCATGCATACATACACATCTAGTTCACTTCCCGTCCGAATCTGATCGATCCGTACCCTTCGCCCAAAACACTTGCTCCCAGCGAAATGTACACCATCCCGGCCTATTCTGCACAAATGCACAATACGTACATATTAGCCAGTGCTTCTACTTCCATACTTCCAGAGACCAAGACCCAGCATCTAGGACCCAGATCACCCTGATCAACGCACATCCCCACACACAGGTGACCCGCCGGTATATAACTGGCCATTCATAATTGATGATACCGCACGACCCTAATTTCTCATTGATGGGCTGCGATCGAGCAAGTACACCCTTGTCCAGCTCGATCAATCACAGCAACTCCTCACCGCTTCCTGACTTGGCTGGCAATATCAGCGGCATACCACTCAGACGAAGTTAGCCATAGGCCGGAAAACTGTACGAACCGTTATCTCAGCTTATAGATCAGGGGCCGATATACAAAACAGTTCTAGGTGCCTTTTCGCTTCCCATGCTGCTGAATTCTAATCAGTAAAGAACATATGTACGCTTGCGTGGGCCGGAAGGGTAAGGGAAAGAGCACCTGCCACGAATAACTGGAGCTTCTCAGACTAGCCGACCGACCTAGATACGGTATATACACGTCAAACTACATGGGCTTCCTACAGGAAGTGAGTCGCGTCCAATATGCCGCTACGCGCTAAGCCAGCAATATACTACAAACTGAAGCAGCCTGATCCTACTACGACAGGATCATGTATGTTCGCTTTTGATTCAATAGACAATGGCAGGGTTCTAGGTCTTCGTAACCAGCTCATGCGTGGTAGGGAATGAATGCACTGATCGTTGCACACATTCGCTGGATCTGTGGAACCCTAGCGATCAAGCATCGAGATATAGATATAGACGAGTGCGGACGGGGAATTAGGTATATCGATATTCCATATCCCCGCTTTTCATCGACTTTCATCTTCTACGTCCGAAGCCCTGGTTCTTGTTACAATATCATGACATTGATACTGATGGACGAATGCTTAAAGGGCACGTAAGGCCGCCTTATGTTGGGCCGAGCCGCCAGTGATGGTATTTGATACTGCACCGTCGAGCAGAAGGGCAGTGAAAGCGGGGTGCCGAGTATCGGAGATTTTCCGGGTGCATTGTTGCCACAGCACTATGAAGCTGGAAAGAAGCTGACCGGGCCTTCACGATTTGACGCTAAAACCAGAAGCAAGCTACAAGTCTATGCAAGATGCACAAGACCAACACAACAACGGCTGCTGCTGCTGCAACCCATGATCTTCGGGAATAAGGAAGTGCTAGTACTATATATTATTGTGCAGGGTGCGGGATGAGTGCTTCGACGGCTCGACTCGGAAGGGGGTGGTATTGTCTAAAACCACAATGCTGCCCGTCTGGAGTGCAGAAACGTCGCATCCTGGTTCCCAGTCGTGAGATTGTGGGTCATACAGTGGAGAGGCAGCGTTCAATGAACGAGTGTGATCGCAAGGCGGTACCGGTATCCATCAATTGCGGGATGTGCGCATACATCAAGTCGTGGCTTGATGGGATATATCCGTATGGAAAGACCAGGACTCGGTAGGATTCGGTGTGAGTATCGGGTTGTCGGGAAGAAAGGGGTGCGTGGGCAGGCATCGGTGTGCTGGAACTAGGCTGTGTGGAAGAAGAAATGTACGGGTGAAGCAATACGGTATACAGAGTCATTTTTTCGAGCAAATAGATATGGAAGAGCTATGACTGGAAACATTTTGCGTGGCAGACAGCTTGATTGGCCACAGCAGATAGTTTCCTTGAGAAAGGGCCTCAAATTGTGCACTGGAAATAAGTAATCACCATTTCCAACACAAGAGTTATGATATATCTGGTGCCCCTGAGGTCCCAACAGCGTTTACGGTGGCGATTGTCGCCTAAAAGTGCTTTTGTCTGAGGCCAATTTGCAATAGATAAGGAGAGAATACATTTCCAAAGGAGACTGGCGCTTAAGCGGATTGAACGGGGCGCTTGAGCGAATGGCGCTTCGGGCCGGCTATAAGCGGAAGGCGGTGAACCTCTATTCGCGGGTATTCGGATCCGGGAGGGCAGGAGAATTGGAACGCGAAACCACATGGAGGAGCGGTGCGGAGAACAGGCCGGTGACCGCTGGGACCCATGCACGAAAGTGGTGTGTGTGAGCGGTCGTGCACAGGGTCTGACGGTGAGATGAGGGTGACATTACTGATTTGGGATTATCAGCTTGGTGTCCGGAAGTGTGAGGCTGGCTCGACCATTCGGACCGCAACCTCCCTTTTGAGCGATGCAACCAAAAGAGTGAAGGCGTTAGAGAGATAAACAGGAGCGATCGATCTGCCACGGACGTTTTTTACTCGTTAAAACAATTCTGACTTGCACAAAATAAAAATTCAATGGGATTTCCCTTTACAATACACTCCGCAAAAATTCGCCGCGAATGTACAAATATAATCCCCATGGCCCGCAATGTCTCTCCTTCCTTCCGCTCTCCTCTCTTCCTCCTCTCTGACTTGCCCTTGCAGACTCACACACAATAATAGTCGCCTTGACGCTTACATTGCCAAGAGCTACCAAGTCTTACACCATGAGCAGAATCGAAGTGGACGATCTCGTCGCCTCTTTCTCCTGCCAACATATCGGACAAGAACAGATTGACTTGGCCAACCTACAGGTGCGTGGGCGAGCCTTTCGAAATGAGGGCTACAGTGGCGTTCTCAAGCCGTGAAATGAAGAACTGGTGCACTGACTCTCACATTCTGCCAGGCCCAGTTGCGGCATTCGTTGCCAGCATACAACCCAGCAGCAATGACTGCATCCACTCCCTCGCCCCTCCAAACCCCCTATAATCACCCGTATCATTCTCAACAACCCCCTCAGCATTCGGGCGTGGCCATTCATATTTCGTCCCACCACTACAGCTCTCCCAACGCCGGTACCGCCGTGACCCATACCACTCCAGTCTCTACGCCAACTCAGACACTCACGCTGAATGCACGGGACCAGCTTTCCACGGCTCAGAGCTCTCCTTTCCATCCGAGTTTGGGTGGCCGAAGCCGCAGTACCAGCCGGACGCGGGGCGCAGCTCCCGCTGCCGGTGTACGCAACAGAAGCGGCAGCATCATGAACATGGGAAGTATTAGCCAGTCAGATTGGGATGAAATGGACGAGGTGGAGGAAGAATTGGGTAACGGCGATGCGATGGATGGCGAGTATGATACATGCGAGGCACAACAGCATCAACAACAACTGCCTCATCCTCAATCTTATTACAACCATCAGCAACAGCATCATTACATCCCTTCAACCCCTAATCCATCCTTCACTCGTTTAACATCTGCACACCTGCAATCAACGCCTACTTCTCATCAAAGCGCTTTCGCAACATCCGATCCATTCTACCTCGCTACGCTCAAAAGTACGCAAGCTACAACTGCGAGCTCCGCTACATCTTTCCTCAGACCAGCTATAGGATTCGGATCACAATTTCCCACAAGTGCCTCATCCAGGGCCCCCGCATTCTAAACTGCTTCCCCGATTCGCTCTCAAACCGCCCGTAGCAAACCGCCCGTAGAACATCTAAGCCGCTCCGCCCGCTCACACACAAATATAGACACTCAGAGTGCACTGGGGTCTCGATTCCTGAATTCATGTTAATATGAGGGTGCAGCTCCGGCCATGCGCGTCCCGTGTCCCGCGTCTTCCGACCTAGACTTGTAACACACGTTTATCCATAACATTCCCGTCATTTCCTTCTCCTCACGATAACTACACAAACACAAAAGAAGCATATAACTTAAACGGCCCTAACTCGCTTCTCGCGTTACCCGTTCAACACGCGAAGAACATATGTACGTGATATCATGAATATCATGATGTTTTGCATCGTGCGTTGCCTTCCAAAATCCATTCCAGAAACATCACGCCGCCACGCGTATAAGTCGTATAAATCCCTCATTTTCCAGGATTTACTTCATACTCGTCCTCGCCCGCTGCTATTGCTCTTCACTCCACCATGATCAGATGTTTGTTCACCGGTGAGCGTTCTCCCGCTGAAATAGTACGTAAAGAAGAGTTCAACACCGGTTGGCCGGTTCGTTCTCTTCTTTTGCATCGGGTGGCGATCTGCATCTGCATGCAAATCTGCTCGAGATAAGGCGGGAGAGCTGTGCGGTGCTTGCTTTCGCTCATTCTGAAACTTACTGCCGTTGGGGGGTTCTCCCTGTGTTCACGCTGTTTATTGTGGCAGGATACCCAGCACCCCTTCTGCGCTGCCGTTCAAAGCAAACACGCGCCTGACTACGGTCCCTCTTTTTCCTCATTTTCAGCAGACGTTGGAGTTGGGAGAGGTTTTTCCTCTTATGGATTGTTACTGCAAATTGACAATTCCGGTGTGAAGAGAGCCTGGAAGGTCGGGGGATTTCCGCGGCAGTTTGCCTCTTGAGTTTGCAATTCATCGCCTGTTTGGGATTTGAGGAGGCGAGGCGTTGCTAGGGGCTTTTGTGGGTGGAACGCGGATGGCCGAAGGCTTTGGCTCGGAGTTCGGGAGAGGGTTGGATCTTGGGTTTGAGATTGGCTGTAGGATCGAGATTGGAGTTTAGCTTTGGGGGGCCCTTCTTGTCGCTGGGGGCGTGTCGATCCCTCCACTCTTGACATCTATGATTTCCTTTCGCCCGTCCGGAGATGGAAGCAAAAAGAGGGGATCTTGAGCGGCAAACGACATTGGAAGGAATGCTATTTGTCGTCTCATTGGTTCATGGTTACTGCGAGAAACGTTTCTTTCGGGCTGTGCAACTAAGCCCCCAATTTTGACGCTCGCTCGCCTGCGCGCGGCAGATTTTCAACACACTCTAAATTTCTTAATGCCATCATCGCCATTGGAGTCCCTCTTCCTCTTCCGTGACTAGGTCATTCCCACACCATCACGTCGCGCAACCAATCTCAGAAGCAAATCGAGTGGGAGACTGTGATTCCCCTCCAATCCAGTTTAGGCGAAACCTCGTCGGTGAACTTCTATCTCTCACCCACATAGTCGTTCAGCCCTCCCTTCGCCATACTTTGCCCTTTGTGACTACGTCTCTCACCATTTGTAGTAACGAACAACCGCACAGCAATATGCCGTTATCAGGAACCCCCTTTTTCATTCCGCGTCACGCCTGGCTCTTAATCACAAGGCCTGATGATAACGGTAATTCTCACCCACTCGCTCGCCCAGTTGCAAGGCCCTCTTTCCGCTTTCCGATCATGAAATACAGAATGAAAGTTCTTTTTTCATCCAGCGTTAATACACTGCAGGTCGTCAATTCTCTCGCCTATAGCTCCATCCTCTTTCCTCTTTATCCCTCCTGCGTTTGTCTCCTACACCTTTGCCTCGTCACCTGTCTATGAACATCTGGGCGTTCGTCGAGGCATGGGCGACTCCGCACCACCACGCGTCTTTCATTTCAGTATTCGTCCCGCTTCCCGTTGAGTTACGCGCGTATTGTCTCATGCACATTGTTTCTTCCTTTCTTTGTGCTCCTTACACCATACGCCCTACTACGACGCTTAGAATGAGCTGCGGGGGTTGGCGTATGCATTCTGACCTTCCCGTCCACGTTCGTACACCCTTTCCGTGTTTGTCTTGCGCACGTGGGATAGCACCGTGACTCACTGGGAAACATGGGATTTTCGACGCGAGCTGAAAGTTTCTCTTTTGTGGCTTCTAAGACGTTTTCATCATGCCTTTCATCTGTTGCATGCGTACGGTTTATCATTTTCATTTTTGTTGCACTTACAACGCCTCGTTCGACCGTGGTGCTTCTTTCTTTGTCTGCTCTCCCCTTTCTTAGGTCCCGGAGCTCCCCTCTTCTACAACGGCGGCAATGCGAGGACTCCTGTCAGCATCTCAATTCTCATTCAACACCATTGCAAATACAAAAGCATTTTTCATTCTACCTTTTTTTTCTGTACTACATTTCACGCGCCAGTTCTTTCTCAATTGTGAACAGTGCACTTCCTCTTCTCTCGCATGTACTGTAGCGTCACAAAATATACTCGAGCCCTGGTAGAGTGGATTGGAACAAATGACCGGGGGTTCTTTCTTACTCCTTGAGCTCATGTTTTTAGTGCGGCCGACCATATTGGGCTCCAAGGGCGATTTGGGTGTACCGTCATGGGACCCGACAGACAATTCCTCGCGGGCGCCCGGTTGCCCGGATCGGAACTTCATGCCGTGTTGGAACTCTATGTGGGGATCGGAACACTAGAAGCCCCTGATGGTGAGTGCGATCCAGGATAGCGAAGCTCAGGCGGGCATAGGCAGATGTTCGGAGCCCATTTTGTCTTCAAAAGAATGGAATGAAGTGCACAAAGGAAGTTCTCGCATCTTTCCGAGCCCCCTCGCGCGGTCGTGTTAAGCCGACTCCGGTAGCCGGGGCCAACGCCCAGCCTACGCCATAGAAGGATAATGTGTTTGACAGTATAGGGTGCTAGATTCCTAGTTGGACATCAATCAGGAACTAGACGTGGGAAGTGGGAAGTGGGGTGTGGGGTAATAAGCAGTTTAGATGCGTCACGCATAAGACACAATGGCTATTAATTCAATCCCTGAGGACTAAACCGAAGGACGGCCACACGGTATGTTGGGGATGGATGGGGCAACACCCAATGGATCAGTAAACCAGTCCTGCTGCGGTAAACGGGCTATGTATCTCAATGGGGAGACGGATATGATATAGAACCTCCGTCATGGGATTGCCGGGAAGAGGGGGGAGGGGTGGTGAGTAAGCCACCTAGTGTGGCGGGGAGTTCCTTGAGTTGACAATTAGCTTCAATGCTTCCAGAAGCTCAATGCAGAGAATGATAGGAACGTAATCTTGTACGGCATAGGAGATACGGTAGGTGGTAACTTTCCGGGTCACAGGCAGGTGTTTTGTGGGAACATTGCAACTCCATCGTGGGTGTTTACCAGCCGAGCGCATGTTTTCCCACCCTGGGATGTTTTGAAGATGTTCTAGAACAATGTCTAGCTGGATGTCCGTTGCGCAAGTCTGTCAGCCGGGCCGTGTAAAAACTGAGATGGCGTCACAAGGCAGGATGCACGGTCAAGTCCGTGCGGACACATAGGTGGCGTGTCCACCAAAGTAATACTCGTGGCGATAGGGGAACCCCAAACGAACAGGGACAGCGTCTCACGAGAACTACGCTCAAACCAGTGATCAGGGCATCATTCAGTCGGCCACTTCGGCCAAGGGAGCATTGTGCATGAGAAATCTCAAGCAACACTTCAATTGTGAATTCAGCAATCTACTTCTTGACCAACTGCACTATATCTTCATCTTCAAGCACATGATCGAGTCCAACTTTCTGTCCCCGCGAATGCTTGGCACTGGTACCCCATACTGTAGCACTGCAACACAATCCAAAGGCATTTCAGAACGTGGGGGTGCAGCAGTATGTTAGTGGTACGCACTACTTCAATTGTTTGGCTATTTCCTTGTGAATTGAATTGCAGAAATCCTCAACGGTAGAGCGACCGCGTCGCAAGACAACAGGCGCCGTGTAGTCGGGTGTTTGGCCGCGAGGCTTTGTGTACCTGAAATGGAGCGTTAGGTGGAACTTAGAGATATCCCCACCATCACTAACACTCGCACTAGATCGAGCATCTCCCACATGATGTCGAGAAGTTCATCAATGTTCCACCACTCTTTTGACGATATAGGCACAGAGTCCGGAATTCTGTATAAAATATCCAGCTCTTCAATTGATATCGCGTCGATCTGCAGATTGAGATTGATAATGTCCCCAAAAAAAAAGAAAAATTATGGACCTTGTTTAACACCTAGGAGTAAGGAAGGTCCCTGTAAGATTGAGAGAACTGTTGACGCAAGCACAACACGCACATAAAGCGCAGGTATGTAAACCCTGATGGATTCTGTCAGATCGTGCAATAAGTTCATACGATGTGTGTTCTACCTATTGCCTTCCACGACATCTATCAAATCGTCTGGGGTGGCATCCGGCTGCCGGATCGCCACATCTGCGTTCGCAATCTGAATAGTGTGCGTGACCCATGTAAATCAGTGAACTTGAATGTTTGCGCACCCTGTATTCACTGAGAACTGCTTTTACTTCTTCCGTATCGATTTTTGTCAGGGCCACCGTGTTGGTGATGTTGATTCCGCCTTTGTCCTGTTTAGTAAATAAACGTGAAGGGCCCGGATCCAGCCAACAGGATGGAAGTACCTTCTTTTTGACTGTGATAGCAGGTGGCTTTTTGTTCAACCGAATACCGAAACCTTCGAGTTCGGCTTCGATCACTGCTTTATCTCCTAGTGGTTTTTGGACATCTAAAACGATAAAAATCAAATTGCACGTCCTGGCCACTGAAAGAAAAGCGTTGATCGCTTGAGCGGCATGTGCAGCTACGAGGATGCAACACACCGGCAATAACTTGCCGTCCACGGCCACGGCCATCTTTGGCGCCCTCGATAATGCCAGCTAAAGGGATCGATGAAGGGAAGCTGATGATAGGTCCCAGACATGACGTACGAAGATCTAACACTTGTACTGCTCGCGGTTAGTAACGCGAACCATCGAAGGTTTGAGTGACACCTACTCGGTGCACCATGGACTTTGAGCGTCCCTGGAACCGTTGTAAGGGTCGTAAATGCGTACTCAGCCACTTCTGAGTGGGTTCCAGTCAATTTTGTCATAAGTGTGGACTAATCAAAGAAGTCAGGTAACGATTGAATGAGAGGATTCACATTCACACTTCCCTTCCCTACGGACGGAAATCCAACGAACCCCACGGAGGCGATCCCTGTCCGAGCAACATCAAACCCAATACCTCCACCACCCCCGCTTCCTCCAGATGGAGTCAACAACTCTCGCCTCGCTTTCGCAAGCTTAGCTAGGTCAGGACTCAGTGAGGAAGGATATGAGGACTCATGACAATTTTGATATACCTTTCAATAGACCTAAATGGTAGCTGAAAGGGGCGTACTCTCAACTCATCTCCTGTGCCACAAGCTTGATGATTACCTAGTAGCCTATTTGCCCATCAAGCTTGGTGCGATAATAATAATACGAGACTGAGACTCACTTTGTTCTTTTGAGCTGTTGAAGTTAAAAAGGTGAATATTTGTTACGGCTTTCCAAGTCATCACATACTTCGCGCCTGAGATCACCAGTTCAAAAATAGTTCGAGAATTGGCAAAATTGGTACTTGCCATCTCATCTTCGATCTCTTTTATCTTCTGCAACGTGGTTGCCATGTTTTTTTTTTCCGTCCCCCTTCAAGAACGATTCACGGGTGCAGTGTCAACCGTGTGTTTTAGAGCCTTATCAATTTAAAAAGAATCCGAAGCACGTGCCAAATCTCAGTTAAATTGTGTCCAGTGAAATCCAATTCGATCACGAACTGCTGCCGCAGCAAAAGCTCCTTCATCCAACCCAAGATCTGTTGGAGGTACGCACAATCGCGCCATGAGGCACATGCTGTCGTCCGATTGCTGAGGAGCACGTGACATTTCCTATCACATCTATTACTTCGGACTCGTCCGTGTCCAGACATTGTATCTACGGACTAGACCTCCATAGCCGGTGACTATTTCGTTGGCATCAGCGGGAGGCGTGCGAGTGTTGCTAAAATAGACCGCAGCACCGAGCTTGCGATGGTGTTATATTGGTCAGAGAACATTGGCATAAATGGACAAAAGTTGGCCGCAGTGCGGTTCCCAAAGCCTGTTGTCGCCACCTCCATCCGCATTGTCCCTGATGGGATCGCGCCATTTGCATCTCTTCCATCCATTGTTGGGTGGGTATAACACTTTATCCCCAAGCCAGCAGTTATGGGGAACCTGATATTAACTGTTGTCCCTTGGCAACAGCCAGACGCAGCCGAGCGCGTTTTCCTTGCGCATTTACTTCAATGTGCAGCAGTCACAATCATCTGACAAACAGAGGCCATCCAACACTTTGATTCCAATTGACGTCGTTTACGATGGGAACTTAATAGAATTGCCCTTGGATAAGGAAGGAGTGCGTTCACAATTGCTGACGTGAAACACTTGTGCCTTGACCTCGTTCTTAGATCACCACCCGGTTAGTCATTTTTGAAGGCGGCTTCGACAGGTTAAGTGTTGTTATTTATGGCATCCATGCCACCGAGTCACTCGAACTTCCTAAACATCTCCAGGCCACTATTCCGACATATCATCCTTCAGTATTGCTTCACTCTAGCATCCCAGAGCTGCCATTATATGCTCGGGTTACTGATGCAGACAAACCTTCCAGTCTGGTAGAACGATTGATAGCAGAGTATCATGACAAATGCTCCCTTGACCTTATATTGAGACAGCTCACGTCGGCTGCCACCGAGCTGCACTTACAAGCCAACGGGAATGGCCTCCACAATGGAGGACCAAGCAAATTAGCAGACTGCGTCACCTCTGAAGTATCAGACATTAAGTGGCTTGATATGGCTGTTGATGTGTCAGGCTCACCTACCCTCGCCCATGTGCCAGCAGAGGTGGATAAGTTTTTGGCTCGAATTGGTGCAAGTTTCGGTGAGTCTACAGCCTTGTATATGAGCGGTTTGCTCATCCTGTTCCAGAGAGCTTAAAGGGGTTTCTGGATATCGATCTTGGAAATTACTATTTTCAAATATTGCGCAATCTTTCCAGACAACCAGATTATGTTCTCCTTCATTTTCTTGTGCGTCTCTACGTTCATAGCCTCACAATGAGCCTCAAACCTATCCAGCAATCCAGCCTTCTGCATAACTTTCTTTCTTCTCCTGTTCCCCAACCATTGCCCTTGCAGTTGCTTTTGGATGCCGTGGCAAATCCCCACGTGGCACAGAGTATGCGGGAGGAGAACGCTTTCTATTTGAATCAAATTGACGCCAATCCGGCCTTATCACCTCAGGTGCATGAAATAGCAGCACGCATCCGAATGCGATCTGACGGTTGGGCACTCTACGAGACATCGTTGAACTCCCCGGAGAGGCCCCTTGACTCAAGCGACACCGACCGCAAGTCCCTCATTGCCTGGATCAAAGATATGATTCATGATGCGGAGGCGATTCCTGCTTTTCTATTCAGCCATATTGACAACCCTCCGGGAAATACATCCCACCCAATCCTGCCGTTCAAAGACATCGAACGCTCCCACAGTATTGTTTCGCTCCATGCTTGGTTGCGTGCCTGGATTGGTGTTACGTCAACCATGATGGCGTTGGGATGGGCGTGCATGAAGTTGGATTATGATTTGGTCTCTGTCCTTGCGCGATTGGGTGTGCTTTGGCACAGGAGTGCTTACCAAGAGGTGAGAACTTTAACATATCGCTTCCCCATCGTCTAAGCCGAGTCTCGGACAGGTCCTTGAACTCGGACGCTCATATGAACATGTGGATCATCACATTCGTGCATGCTGCTATAATAATAACACACCTGAGGACCTCTGTGAGTTGTTGGGAAAGATCATATCTCTCCCTCGTGCCTCACTGCCAACGGCGATATCGCGCGACGAGGCTCTCGACGCTGTAGAATCGATAGCTAACGAGTTGAGACGTTTAGAGATTAGTGGTGGAATGATTAAAGATGATGTTGGGATTGCCACATTGAGACAATCAATATTCGTCATTGCCCAGTGGTTAGCATCCCCATCATTTTCCGCCACTTTGTTTAGTTCGGTGCCAAGCAGCCTTGCGCACATCCTGACACAGAGTGGTCAAATGGCAATCAGCCTGATAGCGGCACGAACCTCACCATTCCGGAACACACACCCGGCGACACAGTCTATCGAGCCAGAAACCCTTGTCAGTTTGACTCTCGTGAGTCTCCAAGCCTTGGGTGTGATCATGTTCAAGGCATCACCCACTCCCGCTGACAGTAAGGAGATTGCAGGGTTGTTAGTCAGGACAATGTGCCTTTCCCGTAACCCGATACCCCAGTCACCTTCCATACGATTCGCTCACATGGAAGAGGCATGCCTTACTATTGTCTGTGCTTCGCTCCAGGCAGCTGAAGGAGATGAATCACCTCCAAATCTGATTATGGACGTACTGGAATATTCATTGGAAAACGCGTTGATCTTGATAAGTGCAATCGAAGTCACATTGGCATTCTTACTTCGAGTGTTGGACGAAGCCAAAAATGGACGGGTCCCGATGACCAGCCTCGATTACGGTCTCACAATGGCTGCACCTGTCGTTTGGGAACTTCTCGCCCGGGCTCCATCACATCTACGAGCATCGGCAATCCATGTATTCCGCTCATCTTCGCTATCTGATCTTAGTGCCTGGATTGTTGAGCAGCAGCTGCTATCGATCCAGACAGCGGCTCGCACGCTTTCATATGCAACCCAAGGAGACGTTCGCGGGGATTTGCTTATTTCGCATCTGGACTCGGGTCTAGCGTGCCTACAGTCACTGCAGCAGCAGCCTGACAGTTATGGCGGAGTCCTCATCGATGAAGGATTGGCACCGGTTTTGTCATCTGCACTGATGGACTTGTATGAAGCTGGGATTCAATTAACGAGCGCTCAGTTGGTCTGCTTGAGACTTTGCGAAACCATGAACTTACCTGGCCCGGATTTGCCTGCCACTGTAGCTTTGACAATTCTCCGTGGGTGCCGCAGTACCAGTCCCGTCGCTTCAGGCATGGCGAATATCCACCACAGTCGGGCCGCGGTTGGCTCGCCGAACGTAGCCAGTGATGGGAAGGTAGCTGCGTCGATCCTCACCGAACTTGGCCAGCTTGTCAGTCTCTTAATCTCGGAGGATGGGCTGCATGAATTGGAGGAGCCTTCTGTAGTTGCAGAGGACATCGTTGCGTTGATTCAATGGGGGATTAATAATCATGGAGCCTCGGGTACCTTCCATGAAGGATCTAACAAATACTTTCATACTTTAGTGTCTTGGATGGCAGATGTGTTACCGATCGAGAAATTGTCTGCACTGGACACCATCACCGCCAACTATTTGCCCCTTAATGCATCCCCAATCTTGCTGCCGCCAATTGCCACACAAGCTAGTCTCAGTACCTCCATTACTGAGCTCAGATATGCTCTTGACCCCAGTTCCCCTACTTTACCATCGACGCCCCTGCCGAACCATGACAAGGACCAATCCAGCATTGACAACCCTGGGATAATGGCGAACCTTGTTTCTCCTCCGATTCTACGATCACCAATAATAAGCATGGGGACATTGCCCAAACGTTACTCGAACAATGATTTCCGTCAGATACGTCAAGCCTCCAGCGCATCCAGACCACCATCCACCCACGTCGACGTAAGTCCACCCAAGCAGGGGCTCTTTTCGCATTGCTTACTATACATCTTTAATGAAAGGACTTCACTGCAAACGGGCTGGCATCACCATTACCTGAGTAGTGTTTATTTGCGCCACACATACCTGATACCTCGCGACATATCTGATATCAGTGTCTAAATTGATCCAGATCGATAATCATAAAGATAACGAAGATTGTACAATATAACAATCCACAATATAACGAGCGAGCAGAAGAGTTGGGGTTTAAGACAACTGAAAATGATCATGAACGTAATGAACTGCGCAGTCGAGGATGTGGGGAGTTTGCAGTCGAGAAATAATGGTCGACTTCGGAAATCTCCGAAGGGGCACTCGGGGAAAAGGAAACAGGTGATGGGGAACGGGGGGATGACGGAGTGACTACACTGAGTCTCGAGCTCCCAAGATGGAATGTCCGCTTTCTTTTCGCCTTTGTAGGCTGTCGCTCAGGAGGTGTATTAGACCCTTTGGTTTTTGATAACTTTGCCAAGGGCTGTCTATGATGGGGAACGCTCCGCACGGTGAAATGTTCAACAGAACGGGTAAACGGTGAAAGAGTATGGTTGGACTGGCTGAGAACAGACAGTTGGGCAGCATTATGGGCACCAGGCAGGAGGGCATCATCATTAGAGGGCGATTCAATGCCATGATTGATGTCAAATGAGGAATCAAGTGATATACTGAAAGGTTGTGCAATAGAATTTTTATGTCGTCGCATGCCAGAGAGTTCACCATCCTCGGCTTCTGTAAGGGGAGGTTCGGAAGAAGCAGGCGTGGAGAGCGTTCTTGTGATGGCTCCACTACTCGACCTCGAAAGGAATGAGGATTCTGGGGAGTGATGGGGAGTGCTGTGGCTAAACCAGGTCGGTTCTAGACGACTACTGGACGGATCATTTTTGTACCTCTCTAAACTGTGCTGGTGTCCAGAGAATAAGGGGTTCATGAGCCGAGGCATCAGGGAATCATTCTCTACGCGCCTCTCGCGACTGGACGGACTAGCAATGGAAGAGTGGCCTCGATGTATGCTTTTCTGGGAATACATGGAAGCACCTGACTCCGCCGAGCCACGGAAAGAATTGACCCATGAATGGAGCGGGATGTGAACGTTCGTGCAGTCACCCGTTGAGCGACTCGAAGGAACGTGAGAAAATGAAGGGGTAAAAGGCGACAATTTTCCAGGCGTCGCACGGGAATGGTATATCCTCGGCCGTGCAACCCTACCACCACCAACGGCGGGATAATACTCGTGGTCTCCCCGAGAATGTTGTGCCGATTCCACTTCATCATACTGGGTCTCGCCTCGATCAACTGAGACTTCAGTCCGATCAATATCCAGCATATCATCCTCCTCAGCGGCTTCCTCGGTTAAATCCCCTAATCCTCTGCTCGGGACCCATAAGCGACCCAATAAACCACGGGTGCCCGTTCCAAATCCAGTGTCAGGTCTTAGGCCATATGTTGGGTCATAATCCTCAATCCCAGGAACAGACACGTCTGAACTATCTTTAGGAGTCCTTGGAGAAGATGCAAAGGAAGTATCGGATGTCGCGGGCGACACCAATCTTTGACGTGATGGAGCAACTGCAAAAGCTGAATGCGCTCGAGAAGGAAAGGCTTGGTCAATCGAGAGGCGACGGGAGAAAGTCGCTGTACTTAGGGAAACTGGTGGTCGGAGACGCAGTGATGGATGTGGGGGGACACGAAGCCGTCCAAAAGTCACAGGAGCTGACATCGTTTCGAGAGCCCCATCTTCTCCGATGATGAGATTAGGTCTTTTCTCTTGAGGTAGGGGGTTTCGACTTTGGTATTTCCAGGGATCCAACGTTGACTTAATCTGTGAATTATCCCCGGGAGATCCTCACGAAACATCTCCCGTAGCTGATCCTCGATCTCCTTCTGAATATACTTTTGAATGACTACTATGGGGTCAAAGGTGCTGTTGACATCGACATTCTGCAATGGATCCGTTTTAAAGACTAGAGTGATCCCTTTCAGCTTAGAAACGACCAGGACGACATATGCGTTGAGTCGAAAATTGGACAGCCGTAGTTCCATGGGAACCACAAGGGATTTTTGCGCCGCCAGAATACCACGAGATCCGCCCAAAAGGTCCATGCCCGGTTTCTTGTGGTGGAGTGGATTCGCCTGCAGGGAATAAGTTCCGGTTAAGACCACAGGACAATACAGCAGACCGACCTGCACTTTAGTCCTCAGCACAATGTAAGCGTCACCAGCGTAGCTAAGTTTGAAGATGCCGCGAAACTGATCCACGGCTAGATCACCTATTCCATGTATTTGTAGTTCAGGTGGCTGGTGCAAGTGAATGACGTGGTTGGACGTTGAATATGTAACACGTCTTACCTGCGTCCCCATCTCTAACTCCACTACTTCAATGCGATCCTCAATGATGGGAGGCTTAGGCCCCTTGTTCAATGCTGCATCCAACACCTGCTTGGTGTCGGCATGGAATTTCTCCGAGAACCGTGGCCAGTTAAAAGAGAAACTACCATAGAGAATGCGTCAAATTGTCTTTAACAATGAGTTAAACGTGTTCGATGAACCTCATGGCCGTAAAGCCCCTCAAGAGGGGTTGCCAGACAACGTCAATGCAATGTCCCACAGAAGGGTGCTGCAAACTCGGCAAACTCCCGTAATTTTTACCACCCAAATTGGGCACCTAAAAGCCTCCATCGACCTCTTATCGCTGCTTTCCACTGTTCAACGCTCTCCCTTGTGGCTTCCTGACCCCAAGTCTACTCTTTTTTTTTTTCAACATTGCATAATTGTGGAAACCCCTTCCTGAGTCTGACTTTCTCTGCAAACTTACGTTGGACATATCCTCGACTTACACAGCTGAATCTCTCACTGATGAGAGCCCTGCCATGAACGGCGTAAGACGATTCTTGACCAATACAGTCCAGGGCTCGACCCAGTCGTCTTCCCCCACTACGGGAATACCTTTTGACGAACCCCCCATTGTTATCGAAAAAGGCACATCCTGGACACCACAGATCCCTGCGACTTCTTCTCGTATTTCTGACGCCCCCTCTCCATCTAATGGTTCTCAAAAGGGCTCCTCTTCGAGTACCATCAGTGCTCGAGATTCAGTAACGAACTTCATGACACCAAGCCGACTGCCTGCACGCACGTTGAACCAATCACCAAAATCCATCACGCAAAGCTCCCCCGAATCCCCTATCACACCCGTTCCCGGAAAGCCATTGCCTTCTAGGGGCACTCAGCGATCAACGGAGGCGCAACGCGTTCCATCGAAGCCGGGACGAATAAATGCAGTGAGCAGCAGGTCACCCTCCAGATGGTCTCCGAAGGGTGAAGGCATTTCACTGACGTCCCCATTGGCAATTAAGCCTGGGAGGGCATTATGGAAGAATGGTGCACCGCCGATTAACACTAAGGATGAACTTCTGATGATGCTCTTAACCAGTCAAGCGGTTCTGGACAGTCGCGAGTTTGAGATACTTAGTGCAGAGGAGGTCGAGGAGTTAAAACAAGTGCGTATTTTCTCGAGGAACCAAACAGTCATCTGATGACCGCATAGGAATATGCCCGGCTTCAGAAACGCGCCGCCCTGGTATCTAGGAAGATAGCGCTTGACACAAAAATCCGAGACGCAACCACCTCCCTTTCTAAGCTCCCGCCAAGTAGACGGCAGTCTACCAAGTCAACGCCAGAGCAAGCTGAATCATCCAAAGGGAAAGTCGAAGTTGCGCAAAAAGAACTTGATCAAATACTCCAAAAAACATCTGAGGCCCATCGGAAACTAGTTGAACATCGGGCAGCTGTCCTTAGCTTCACCGTCCGTAATATGGACAAACCACAATACCATACAACGCCGGGGGATGCGGACGGCTCCGATAACAGCACTTCAACAAATGGTGCTAACCAAAGTGGAGAGCTAAGCCCAGCGTCTACAGCGCCTACAAGCACTTCTGCTTCATCTCATTCCAAATTTGAGGGACCTCACCTATACGCGGGTCATTCGGATGCCATCGTCCCTTCCCCCAAGCCGCCTCCACCATCCGAGCACGCTAATTTACAAGGACAATTAGCTGCCGCCAATGAAGCTGCTAATGCAGCCAAGCGAGAAGTGGCAGAGTATCGGCGCGAGTTGTCCATCAAGGATTTGGAGAAAAACGAGATGGAGACTAAGGCTGACCTGGAATTGCAAGAGAAGGAAGATGCCATTTTGTCGTTGCAACGTGAGTTGCAGAGATTGGCTGCGCTAGAAGGGGAGCTCCAGGCGCTCCAGGAAAAGCTCTCGAATCTGGAACGTCAACATGATGAAAAGGATGCACGCTTGGATGACATGCAACGTGTTCACGACGTCACCGTTGGTCAGTCCAGCGAAACTCGGCGATATCTGGAAGCCGAAGTTGAGAAACTTCGATCCGAATTGACAACCGTGCAACAGGTCAAAGCTGGAGTCGAAGAGGAGCTTCGTGCCGGCCAGGCTTCTTTCAGCGATGTTTTGAGATCCTTAGGTATCGTGCTCCCACTAGGCGCAACTTCGCTCCCTGCTCTTGCTGCAGCTATCGCTGCCCATGTCGGAGGCCTCAATACCAGATTAGAAACCCTCGAGAAGCGGGAGACTAGCCGCAGCCGCAGTATAGCGACCGAGGTACAGGATAGTGCAGAAAAGGTTTGCGCCCGACGTGCAATGTTGACGCGTGTGGAATGATCCATTCTCCGCTTTTTCGTCTAGGACCGGACCATTGCATCCCGGACCGCGTCGTCTCCTGGCGCATCCGCAAACTTTTCCGCAGAACATTCCCAAGTACTTGTTCCTCTCCGAGAACTGTGGGTGGAACTGCCGTCTTTGGAAGCTAGGGCAAAAGTTGGCGTCAAAGCTAAGAGTAGCATCAATGGATCCAAGTCGCACAAAGCATCCATATCCGATCTCGACGTTCATGCTCTCAAGTCCCTGTATGACGCAACCCCTTCCGAAGCTGCCGTGAACTTTTCACTTGATGCATTTGTTAAACATGTGCGCGCGCTGATCGCCGACGACAAAGCGCTTGTGCAAAGACTAGTGCGGTTCGCCCAAGGACATGAGTTATTGAAGAGCAACGCAGAGCGGGCAACAAAACTTGCTCAAGACAGCACCCACGCACTTGAAACGTACCAGAAACAGGTGAAGACTCTCGAGGAACGGAACGCCTCACTGGTAGTACGACACGCTCAGATGTTGGTAAATTCCAACCTAATACAAGAGCTGGGGTACTGAACGATCTTCTTCCCAGGTTGGATGATGTTGCACAGTTGCAAGAAGCCCTCGAGCTTTCTATCCAACAGAAGTCAGAACTTGAAACTGCGGCTGCCCAGCAGGCCCAAGCTCTCGAGGAACTTCAGGAGGCGAACAACAAGCTTAGTGCTAAGGCATTAACTCTTGCTGCCGAAGCCGCTGAGGCAAAGGAATCTTCTGATCCTTCTAAGTCCCAATTCGAGGCCAAGGTTGCAGCTCTGACAGCTGAGTTAAAAGAGGCGAAGGATGAGCTGAACAGGATACAGACTGCAGAATCCGCCCAGAGAGTGTGAGTAACAAAGTGACGGCTGGATGACTTACGCTGATTCACACTCTCGTAGACAACTTTTAGATGAGCTCAACACTCTGCAGACAGATAATGCTCAATTGCGAAATCAACTTCGTGCTGAGCAGCGAAAGAATGGCAAGTGAATATCTGTTGATATTCCATTTATCCGTCAGTGCCCCCGATGTTTCATTTGTTTGTTTGATTTTGTCGTTTAGCAAGCCACCGACCTTAGTACTTCGTACATGTTGTCTTAACACCTGCATGATCCCCCCAGCGGCGATACCATTTTTTGACTGCTGTCGAACTCACTACATTAACGTAATACCTGCATTCATATCATTAAATTCTTATGTTAGTGTGTACACTAGTTCTTGTGGAGCCATCACTGTTATGATATTCTTCCTTTACTCAGCCATATCGGCTTCAACAATAAATTCTGGATCGCTGAGTCCTGGTTAACGATATCCACGATGTGATACGACGTGCTCCGGGGCATAGGCTGGTCACCCTGCCTACTCCGGGCATGTGACGGCTGCGAACTCACGAGAGTCTGAGGAGCGAAGTGTCGCGGGCAAGTTTCGGAGTAGGTGTGTTTAACTCCGTAGCACTCTGGGTACTTAGCAATATCCCACTTTTGATTTAAGTGGTTTAGTTGTAATTTTCGCGTTGTGCATTAATCTTGAGTTAGACGTCGTCAATGTTAGCTTGGTGGACGAAGTCTCTTTGGCATTACGGGGAAACACCATCGCACACTGACAAAATCTGGCATGCGTCGGGCAAGTTTTTTGAGCCCCTCACTCCCCAGAGGATTTTAATTTGTTTCCTACTAGCTCATGGCGACTTGGATCCACACCCTCGTCTCCGAGAGCCGATTTGAATGGGGGAGCTGGGTAAAGGCTAAGCACATAATCCCGTTCAACCCGAGTTCAACCCTGCGGAAGACCCCCCTGCAATTTTGATAGAGTCACTAGTTCCTGCTCCATCATTAAAAGTTGGCAGGGCGATGCTGCCAGCCCACAATTCTTTTCTAACCCTAACCTCTGAGTCTATGTATTGCAGAAAACAACTCGACGATCGATTTCGGCATCTCCCGGCGACCCTTCAGACTTTGACCCACTGAAGGATTGACTACTACTACAAGTGCAAAGCATCGATGGCATCAGTGAGATAATTTTCCCTGACTGAAGCATCCGAACCAAAGCTCATTGCGCAAGCCGTGCAGATTCACGCCTTACCTGTAGAACTTATCTCAGACATTTTTGTTCTCAGTGTCCAAGCCCATGGCACGAACCCTCTTCAGCTCTCTCATATTGATGGGCGACTGCGTGGAATTGCTCTCTCGACGGATATGTGGGATGGGATCTTCGTGCACCGGGAACCGCGTGATTTGGAGTGCCTTTGTTCCTTGGCTGCAGCAATGAGCCCTAGAGTCATTGACCTCATCGTTGAACTATCGCAGAAGACTTCATTGATCGGCGGAGCTCCCGGGGGTCACCTCTCCGTTTTTATGCAACCCAATGCATATCGCCTTCGGGAATTGAAGATTACACGGCATTCGGTCGACGACTGGTACTTCTTCCGGCCGGATTTCACCATAGGCCATGAATGCAATATGCGTCTTTTCTTTTCCATTTTCAAACTCTCACTCCCGAATTTGTCCTCTTTGCATATCGACTTGGGTTTCACTGTGCGGATTCCCCAGACGTTTGGAGGACCCACTTGCAATTCACTGCGTAGTATTGAGATGCATCATGTATCGTTGGAACAACTAGAATTCTGGAGGAAGGGATTTCTTCTGGAGCGTCTCACTCTGGGTGTTGACTCCCTCGGTGCTGGGTACAAATCTTTGCACCAAATCTTATCGCTTCAGTCGACTCTGCAAGAACTGCGCCTTACACTACCCGGTACATTGCCCGAACCCCATACTCACAAAGGCATGGAGGTTCTGCATTTCCCCAAATTGAAGTTTTTCTGCTTCACAGCAATGTCCTACACTCTGTTGACAACATTGTCCATGCCGGCACTTCAGTGTCTCCATCTCAAACCTTTTGAATTACACGAACTTGACCCCGAGGATGTGCAAGAGGTGGCTGCTTTGCAAAAATTTTTGTCTTTGCACTCTTCGACACTCAAAACTTTGGAGTACATGCCAATCAACCCAAACTATCCCTGCAGGGTGACAAGGGCGGGGCTTCAGGCTGTGGATTCGAAAGTGTATAGCCCAGTTATTTTGCCCGTTCTTAGCAAAGCCGTGCTTTTGGTCTACGGACAGTTTAGTTATAGCTTTCACGTTATGCATTGTCCCAACCTTGAAGAATTGAACATCAAGGTTGTGGATGAAGTTCCATCGTTCTCTCTCTTTGACTTTGTGGAAAGGAGTGCAAACGCGTTACGATCCTTGCATATCACCAGATGGGGCCCCGGTACTGATTGGAGAGAGTCGCCTATTCTCTCCTTGCCTTCGAAAAATCTTTGCAGGCTGCTTTACCTCCCACAGCTGCAGGACTTTGTTTCCCGATCTGCTCGCGGCGATGAAATTTTTGGTTTTGTTGGATCCGCTCCCCATCTCCGAGATGTGCATTTGAGTGGAAAAACTTTCGAAGGGCCCAAGTATGCATCCGACATAACGGTGTGTATTGAAGTCCCCCTTTTCCTCACTCTGTTGACTGTCTGGACGTTTTTTTAGCACAAACTTGACTTCCCTAGTTTGGAGACATTGACCCTCGCACAATTCTCACAGCATATTTGCCGCCTATCCGCCCCATCCTTGACGACATTTATTCTATTCTCCCTCGATGTACGCCTGCGACGAAGGCAGGAGGACGACGACAGTTGGCAATCTCGCAATAATGACAATGATGGCAAAGATGCTCTTCGTCGCATGAGCGCTGGTGTGATTAAATTCATGGCCGATCATGCTGACACAATAGAGACACTAACCCTGCTGGATTGTGTGGAGTTCGAGAGCCTTCAGTCACACGCACCGTCGGGCATTCAATTCCCACGACTCGCTCATGCTTCCATGTGTTTGGATGATCCAATTTTGGAATGGTCAAGCGCCCCAAATGTACGGACTCTTGAGCTCTTCCCTGCGCTGTATTCGTTTGACTATCTGAGTCTCGATGGGTGGAAAAGCGCTGAAGTCCTTATTTTGGGAAAAGTGATAGAACCGTTTCCACATTTGGTTGGTTTTGATTCACTCCTCCAGTTACGCATTCACGTTGATCCGTCCCATGAGAGAACGAGGGCGTTGGAGGCACGGTTTCTTACATACTTGGCGGAACCTCTCGAGGACTCAACGTGGCTCTGTCCAAAGCTTAAAATTTTCGAAGTCTTCGTGATCGAATCTGCCGAACTGATGGGCCTTACTTGGCCTGGGAGATTGTCGGAGGAGTCTGATGATGATGGGAGCAGCTACCACCCCTCAATGACATCCGAAACGGATCTCTATCGAACGGATTGGGAAGACAGCGACTTTGACTCGCATTCTGAGGATCTTGAACAGGATTCTGAGGGAATCATACCGCTCAACGAGGATGAAGAAGCAGAATATACCCCTCTTTCTTTTGCCTCTTCCACACATAGACCTGACACCCCACCGAGATCGTGGACTGCCCCTGTCGTGCTCCCCTGGGATTTGATCAGAGCGATTGTGGAGGGGAGGTTCAGTAGTCCAATATCGAAACTTGTCGTGAAACGGGGTCGGTTTGTCACTCAGGATCTGGCACTCCAGACGATTTGAGGGAATGGTTCGAGAGCCGTCCCGAACTCGAATTTGTGGTGGAATGATACGTTTTCAGTTTATGCGAAATGCATGTACGAAGTATTTGAACCCGTGGAACCACCAGAGATATCGTTCTCAAATTTAAACCAGATGAGGTCAGTCTGCTGGTGCCAGCCGCGCGGCTACCAGTCACCACTACTGCTCAAGGTTCTGTTCGTGCTGGACAACTGCAAGGGCAGTGCACCCTCATTTCAACAGTCTGCGATATTATCCTTCCGCTGTCATGGCGGCAAGGAGTTGGTTTGCCCGCGTATACAGCACGCTCGACGTTGTAAAGAATTGGACATTCATGTACACTAACTATCAAGGTGTGATAACGTCTTCATTTCATTCTTTGCGAATAGCGAGGAAGCACGTCATAATACGACTTTTGCCATGTACCTTGGGAGAGTCGATCATCGACAAGTTAACCCCAACCGCTCGCATTCGTGCTCGATCATGCATTCAGCATTTGTTGATCAGCGAATCATTTCTTGCCGCCCTCTGTTTTCCCCTTGTCATTGCCTTCGTGCCATCATCTGCAGTCTAGTTCTAATTGATTCAGACAATTACGAAGACAAGGTTTGCCTTTTGTATGTTTCAGTATGTCTACGCTCTCTCCCTTCATCGAATATGGAGCTACTGTTTCGAATCCGTGACATCTGTCAATCTAGCTTGAGTGTAGCGTTATCGAACTACTGATCGAGAATGGCACTTTTGGAATCGGATAGGGGGAAGGGAAGTCCCTAGCATGGCTGCAGAGGTCGTGAATTTGAGAGGGTGCTTTTTTTTTTCTTCGATAAGTGGGGTCCTTTTCATTAAGACGGACGGTTTTGCAGAGTTTTTGAGTAATGTTGAAGCTCCGGGAGACATCCGTGGGAGCGGAGTGAATGATGGGGCGAAGTGGCTAGGAGAGCTGTTGGAGGCTACTTTTCTGGGGCATATGGGCATGGGACTCTGGCAATTCTTAATTTATGGATTTCCTTGCGGGAAAATATGGACTAATTCTGCGCAAGTTTTGTTATGCAGGCTGTTTTCCTGGGAGAGTCACTGGTGGTGATGTCTTTTCTAGCCTGACAGAGGTGAATGATGCGAAGACTGTGAATGCGCTTTTTTCATTCATCTATCCCTTCTCGGTGACAGATGACGTCGACAGCGACTTCAACAGTCATGTATATTGATAATGGCCGACAGCCCAGGAAGACGCCACGACTACGCGCGTACGGCACAAAGCCACCGGTTGGTGTGCGCCAAGGGTAGATAGACTCCGAGTCACCAAGCGCGATGCATATAGTCCTCAAGCCATGCCAAGAGATTTTTGTTCCGGTGCCAAGAAAAACCGGAAAGGAATAGATGAGTCATGCGCTACGCTGACAAACCTTAGTTTGGCTTCTCCTATAAAAGACGTGCAGTTAGTTGTGGTATATAGCGCTCTGCAAAGAAACTGGTAGCTGGGGCTTTTCCCAGTCGTAACGAAAAAAAAAATCGTACACAGATCCGCCGCCCATGTATAGACCTCCATGCCGGCGTGGTTAATCAAATAAGTAGTCGTGCAATCTTCGAGGAGGACGACATGAGCCAACCTGTCGATCCAGAACCCCCTGTTGGCGAAAATTTCCTATGCACCCCAAGTACGGGATCCTGGTGGCATTACTACCTTCCAGCGGTCACGGTACCCTCCCAATGTGCAGCGCGCCAGTAGCACCTGGAAACCCTGTATAACCGCCAACGCTTTACTTTTTTCTTGGATTTGGTCATTTGTTCATCTTGCAACGAAATAACCTAGCTCATTTGCAAATCCACTGCAATTATCGACTGATAGAATCGTATTTGAAACTGGCTGATGGTGGGGCAAAGGCGTTTCCTAGCTGCCGACCGAAGGGGTCGTAATTTCGCAAGACCATCCGGCGTGGTAAATTTGGATTAGGTCTATACAGATATGTGTTCGACTCTGGCACCTTTTGTGAAGCCGATCTTGGGACAATCTATGGGTTCTATCGAGGGTCAATATCGGGGGGCTGTTGCACCGCTTGTGCGCACCGATATTGCGGGGATTGCCAGTGAGACAAATAATCAGGAAACTACCGGGCCCTCAATTGACGCTTTGGAAGGTTGAACAGACGTTTGTGTAGCACTCATTATGCAATGCGCGGCGCGCGTCAGAGAGCCGGCTGAGGATACTGAAACAGGATAGTAAAGGTGAGGGCCCCTAACCCACTTGCGCGTGACCAGCTAGCCTAGTGACTTTAGCAAAGATTTGGCAAAGATGGGCCTCTTGATACATGACCAGCTTGCTTCCTAATCTGTGTCTCTGTGGGGACATGGGCAGGATGCCTCATTGCATCAGACAGACACACTGGCATCGTTGTAGACAAATGATAGCGTCAGGATCAGCAGATTAATCAAATTCCCAATCAGGCCACACGTACCTTGCCCATGCGTTCGTGGAACGCTTTGCTAGAAGCTGGTAGCTTTTGATGACTGGTGATGGGTGGCTACAAAAACAACGAGTAGCACCCGCAGTTGCCAACGAGCCATATCAGAATAGCATTTCCGGTCTGTATCTCGTGGGATCGGGAGTCCTTTTACTTTGCACGCGCCCCAAGGAAACCCTGGCCAGGCTGTGCTCCAACGATCGAAATTGATTTGACCGAGAAAGCACGTATCGCCAGTCACGCGCACAATGGCATGCATGTGAATGATTTGAATGGAAATATCCTCCTATCAATGTACATATCATCGTTCTTTGCTTTGCCCTCGGTACATAAGGCATCTCGCCATCATAACTCAGACAGAGCCCGATCTTATGATCTGTGTATGGGGGAGAAACGATCATGCATTTACCGACGCGAACTTACGGGCGATGGGACAGGACGACTTTGTATATTTTGCGAGTGTGCTAACGTACCCCACCTCACCCGTAGTTGAAACCGAATCTGTTTGTCTATTTGTCTATTTGATACCTGAGGCCAGCGGTCGAAAGCGGGTAGTCGTTTGGTACGAATTTTTGGGAAAAGCAGTCGTAATTTCATATGATCATGTTGATCGTTCCTCCTATCGGGCGCTTGTCTGATCTTTGTCAGGACCCACATCCTAAGATGAATCCACCGAACTTGTCGAGAATTGGCATCGAAGGGCTCGTTACGCTCCTTAAGCGCGCGTGTCCTGGGTTTATTTTTGGCAAATAGCTGTTACCGGGGAAGTGCCGTGCTGTGTTATTGTACCCGGCAAATGACACGGCCTTGGCAAAAATTGATTCTCTCGGCAACGGCAGTCACGGACGTCAAGTGTTTCCCGTGTTATGCACTGAGTATTGCTAGAGAACATACGACGGAAGTGTTCCATTGCGGCCGTTGGACAAGTGCGGCTTCGTGGCTGGTTATCTACTGCCCAGGAACCGGATATAGCAATATTCCCGGTGAAGATGAATGGAGTATTAATTGCGCTGTCATTTGTGGCATGTCTTGGATAGAAATTTTCCAAATAGAAATACTTGGATTTTTCTGGAGATCCAAGCTCGGATCTGGCGCTAGGTGCCACTGAGGAACTTTCACAACATCAGGATGGGTTCCTCTGAGTTGACCTCGCAAGTCCTCAAAATGAATTGGAATTCAGATTCCATTGACTGGGCTGTGTTCAGCGGACAGCTCAATTTATTTTTGCATCCGGCTGTGGCCGCAAGTTGTCATGGCCAAAACCTATCTTGCCTGCGTACTGAGGGCCGTATTTTGATCGACTAAAGTTTTAGCCCTCGCCGTATAGGGATGCCAACCAGCGAAGAAGACTTGTAATTGAAAGCCCCGAACGCGACAAAAGCTATTCCGTTCTTTTTGGCTGTGCTATTGAATAAGAAGGCTGTTTTGAATGGCCAATTGTCCAGATATATAAAGGGAGGATTTTGACAACCTGCAACTCGTACCATTTGTCCTCTCGCCTCCCCTCAACCGACCATCCTCCCTAGCATCGCATTTCTTATCGACCAGAATGAATAACATCATTCCATTGCTTCGTCTTGGTGTCTTGGTGGGTGCATCGTTGTTATCGCTCGGGCGTCTCTAGTCCCATGTTCGAAAGGTGTTGACTAGGTTTTCATGGCATTTAGGCGCTGTCCTCCTCTTCGCCCTCATTGTTCTGGGTAAGTTTGATGACCCCTCCTGCCATTGTTCGCCTTACACCACACAATCAGGAACGGATGCATATGTCGTCTCCAGTTTAACAAGAGCATCACCGTATTCGGCGAGACCTTGAAATCCAGCGTACCTGCCTCGAACTCGCTTGGTGTCGCTGTTTCTGTGATTACTTTCGCTACACTTGGCCCTCTGTAAGTCTTTGCCGGCTCAGACGATCAAAGAAGAGACGTACTAACGCCATGTTATTGTTCTGTGCGTTAGTCTTGGCATCAGCCTTGCCCGCCAGGGAGCTGCCATTTCAATGGTCGTTGTTGAGCTTTCTGTCGTATTTGTTCTTTGGGTTCTATGGCTTAGTACGCGCATTCATATTGTCGCCTCACTTCGTCTGCTTACGTGCTATGTTAGCCGTCGGCGGTTACACTGCTTCTCAATGGTCCGGATGCGACAGTTTGGGTCTTGATTCAGCAGTTAGCACTCCATGTGGCTGCTCCAGGGCCGCTGCTGCGTTTGGTTTCCTCTCTTTCTTTGCCCGTACGTAGCATGATCCCTTTTTTTTTCTTTCTCTTGATGACTCCTTCTAATTCCGTCTCACAGTTCTGGCGTACTTCCTCGCTCTTCTTGTCTTCTCAATCCTCGCCATGAACAGAGGCAACCCCAACATCTGGACAACGCCTGTGACCGAAGCAGATTTCTCTGAGAAGCCCGTCCAGCACCACCTTGCACCCCCTGGTGGCGCGTATCCTCCTCAGCAACCACAGTACCCTCCCAACGTGCAGTACACTGGGCAAGTCCTGGCAACCCTGTCTAGGCGCGCTTGTTCGATGTGCATTGTGAACGGCCTCACGACTCGTTCTATGAATGATCCTCAATGATTTCAGGGATCTTTTTAGTTTTTGATTCTTGCTCTGATCATGTTGACGTTGCTGTAATCCGTACTGTCGTGGTAGCGTTGGCAAGTCACGTTTCACAAGTTTTTGAGGGGTTTTACCAGATCCGTTTTCTTGAACTTCTTTATTTAATTATTGTTCTCCTTTATACCTTCTATCAGCTCAAAACACGTTGTCCCAGTTGGGGGGCTGGTGTTACGACCTCGGCATGTTATAATGAATCCCATGCGACTTGGGCGTTGTCAATTCAATAAAACACCGAAGGGGCTTGAAATTTGAGCGAGATCTAAGGGTTTGATATATAATAATAGCGAGGACGTTTGTCAAAAAAAACTTGATCCTATTATCTTCCCCGCACAGCGACGTCGTTGAAACGCATTCATTGACGGCATTGACGACTTCACGGCGCTCAGATCAAATTCGAGAGCCCTTGTTTACTCATAATAAGCGTTCATCAACCTTTCTATTCGTAAAATAACTCCTCGTTGTTTGTGCGGCCTTTGTCGCTTTGAGGAGTTAGTTGCTAGTGTGAGTAGCTCAACGGCGCGCAGATTGGCGCGGTCATTGCAACAAAACGATCATCCATTATTCAGACACGTACCTTCCTTGATTAAGAACCTGATGGTGGCTTTCTTTTCCTCGCTTGAAAGGGAGAGGGGGGGGGGTGCAGAAGGGCCACCCGTTGCCTGGAAAACCGTCTGATAATTGGAGAAGCCTAGCTTGGCAGTTCACTCTCCCTCCTCCCCGGCCCCACGTGGGTTGTCATAAAGGCAGAATCCCCTCATTGATCTTGGAGATGAGGGAACCGCTTACTTATCCAGCCCAACAGCGATCCCGCTCGAGCAGTTGCTCACGAGTAGTGGCCCTGCCAAGCTTCTCCTTGCCTAATCCGGGTTGCTGAACAGCCACATGCAAGAATGACGGGCTCTCTGGTGCAAAACGTGTCACAAATGACTAGGAAAACAACGTCGATTTGCTGTGCACTCAGTTGGAAGACTGTTAAGTCCTCATCTTGCGTTCCGTTACGCTGGAACACGGCTAGCTCCTTATGGGCTAACTAAAAAAAACCTATGCTTACGCCAAGCATTTGTCATACGTGCCTGACCCCTGCTTTTACCCATCCTCCTGCAGCTTTGCCCAAAGTATGCGATGAATTTCTGAACTTGGGGGTGCTGGAAAGCTCACAAAGGCTTTTCAATGTCTCCCCCCCCCTCTTCCCTCCCCCCCCGGCCAGTGACTCGTGAAGACTTTTTACATGGTACTCAGTTGGGAAATTCTTGGCGAAGGGGTTTTCCAGGTTCAGGTGTCTTGATCTAGGCACTTTAAGCACCTGAGCATCGCCTTGCTATGCATTCAATGGATTTCAGCTGGTTCCTGTTCAAATGCAAATTCGGATTCTCGTATAAAGTTGAGGGGAAGAGGGTTCAAGTCGAACCCCAGAAATTTCTTTTCCCCTCCCTTCCTCCCTCCCTCAACACTCCCTCTCTTTTGCAAAACAACTGCTGTCTTTTAGCCCATTCCTTTCCCTTCGCTCTCAGCTTCCCCACTTCCCACTCTTACTCTCGCTCACTCTCACTAGCACAATAACAACAACAACAACAACATGATTCCATTCAACACTCTACGCACAATAATCTTTGGTACGTCCTCACCCCACGCCCGGCATTTTTATGCAGACAAGCGGACCAAAAAAAAAAACTCACCGCATTACTAGGCTGGGTGCTGTTCTGCGCACTTTTAGGCCTTGGTGAGGAGCTTTCCACTCTTTGAGCCTCTTTTTTTTTCTCATCTGGCGCGACTCGCAGGACTCAATGGTTACGCTGTCTCACAAACGAGTGGAGTCGTTGAATCCAGCAATTTAGGTGTCGCCACCTCAGTGTTGACGTTGGCGTTCATTGGTACTCTGTATGTTATATACCTCAAATCTGAGACCGCAAACTCCCAACTGATATCTTTGCCTTTACAGCCTCGCTTTCGGAATCCTTCGCACGGATTCGGCTTTGACAATGGTTTCTGTGGACCTTGGTGTCGTTTTCTTCCTGATGATCATGTGGCTCTGTGCGTTTGTGATGCATTTTCTACATATTGTATACTATGCTGAAGGTTGCCTCCCCCCCCCTGTACAGCAACTGGTGCCTATCTTGCCTCGCAGTACTCGTGCTCGATCCCCGTCATCACGGACCCTACGGGACTCGGGCTTCGGCGGCGCGGCATCTATGGTTGTTTCGGTACAGCTGTAGGAGGAGCATCGAAGGGAGCTGCTGCCTTTGCATTCCTTGCATTCTTCCCCCGTAAGTTTCTGCTATGTCTGGCCTATCCTACCATCACAATGCTTACATTCCTACCATCCACTTCGGCCCTTCCTTCACCAGTCCTGGGATACTGGGGCCTACTCCTCACCTACGCCATCAAGGCGGTTCAACGCGGCAACTCTTACATCTGGCAAACCCCTGTCCCCCAAGCCGACTTTGCTGGAGGGCCTTCTGAAAAGTTCAACCACAATCAAACAAATCATTTTCACACCCCACAACAAAATGGAATGGGGGCTTACCAGCAGTATCCGCCAGCCCCTCAGTTCACCGGTGGGTCAAACGTCTAACGTTGAGGCATGATTGTCTCGGAGAAGCTCGGCCATTCAATGGACACTTGCGTTTGTCGTTCATTCCTTTTTTCTGGTTCTTCAGTGTGCTAGTCAGCTCTTGTTTTCTAATACCGTGGATGTACCTAACTCTACCTGTCGTTATTGTGACACCTTTGATCGTACAACGGTGAGCCCCAGTGGCCTAACCATGTGCGTCCAGGACAACGCGAACATATATATATATATCATCAGTTCCTAAGGAATGATGTGGAATTAGCATGAGTGATTCGAAGAACGTCAGGCCGCCTCCAAAGCATGTACGAGTGAATAGCCCACTGCAGGCTGATATGTCGAACGTTGGACACCTAACAGTTAACTTCAGATTCGCCGGAATATTTGGGAAGTTGACTTGCCTTCCCTGCCATCATTGGTCCTAATGCCACCTTTATTCCTCCCATTTTGATCATGAGGCCTGAAATTCCACAACCTATACATTAAGAACCCCCCAACCTCCGATCCAGTGGTCCAGTGGCAGTTGGTGCAGGACAAAATGGCGAGCCTGTGAGGCGGGCCGATTTGCCGAAGTGATGCGAGGCTGGCTGAATCTGACCTAGAGAAAGGACGATAGACTAGGCTAGGCTAGACGAGACGAGACGAGACGAGACGAGACGAGACGAGACTAGACTAGACGAGACTAGACGAGACTAGACGAGTAAGAATATCCCTCAATGTCCTCGTTTTTTCTCTTGAGTCGCACAACAGCCAGGGCCGCAGCCCGAGTCCGCAAATGAACGATCGATGTGATCATTTAATCATTCACAACACGTTGAAGGGACATGAATTTGTTGAAAATTCATGCAGAACATTTCCTGTTGAAGGCGCAGCGAGAGAAACTGTATCAGAGATCCTACATAAATCACTGGTCAGTACTGTGATAACGGACGGTTGTGATGAGCTCTAACAAAGTTTGGGCCTGGCGATGTGTCAGAATGAAACCACTGTCCAATAGCGCGTCGAATTCCGGAGAGCAGATCATATCGGTGATCTCCTCATTGAACGAGGGACCTGGTTGGTACCAGGCTTGAACCGGAATCCATCACTTCGTTACCATGCCTAGAGGTCAGAGAAGTTGGGCACACACCTGCGTTGCCTGCATTCGCATAGCTTTGCTGAACGTCCGAAGCCGAGAAAGAACCCTCAGGGGTTAGGTAGTCGTAAATCTGACTTCCGTCTTGTGGTAACTCAGTAGGACTGTTCAAGAGCTCCTGCGTTTCTGCCGATGGTATCCAGTTGTGATAAACGTCTTGAGTAATCTCGAACTCGAGAGGCCTAACGACGCAAGCAGACTCATCATCGAGGCTCGAAAAGTCGCCACTCCAAGTGTCGATAGGATGCTTGCCGTGGTGGCTGGTAGAACCACCTCCCGAGGGTGTGGTCACTGACGGCGTAGGATACAAACGGGGGAAGAACGGTGAAGTAGTCGAGGACATACCTCGGAGCTCCTCGGCGCCCCCGTGTTCTCTTAGGATCTGCTCCACATCCAAGGGGGCGGTGGGTTGATGGCGCCTCTGCTGGCGGATCCAGCTGGTCATTACAGGACATGCGAGCTCCCTCGCACGGTCAATATCAAGCATCTATATTCGTATGCTTCAGAATGCCGCCGACAGGAAGGAGAGGTCCATACAGAGTGTTTGAGCTCTGATTGACTCGAGCACCTAAAACAGAAGCGCGAACAATCATCGCAAGGCACCTCGTCTCCTGGGAGGAAGGCTCCGACGCCCCCGCACTTGACTTTCCGCAGGCGGCATTCCAAGCACACGTGTTTGTCCTTTTGGACCAGAAGCCCAGGTGGAGGCATGACTGAGTTAGTGGTGCATTGAAAATGGTTCAACAGTCCTCAACGTATATATAAAAGCCAAGCTGGTTGGTGAGCGCCCGGTCCGGTATAGCGTACCAGGTGACCAGCAGGTTAGGGGTCGGCCGAAGGAGCCGTGATTGTCGAAGCTGGGAGACGACCGGCACATTCTGTCACTGAGCGAGCGGTTCTTCTACTAAGGCACTCAAGTGTCAAGTAACGCGCAGTAAGATTCGCTTTGGCGCTTGCGCAATGATCATTTGATTCGTCACTGCTCTGATGGCAAATGGAAGCACACAGAGCGCGGTTTCGATTTCAGGGACTCGGATCTCCGCAGTCACCCAAACTACATATGGTTGACAGGATCTTGTTTGGGAGCGTCTGCGTGTGATGCAGCGAGACCTGAGCGTGTAAACCGAGCGGCCAGAGACGCCACGTACGCGCACGATTTGAGTCCCAGGCAGCCAGGCCCAGGGCACGTCAAAATAAGCCTACGAGAAGTACTACCGGGTTAGGAAACACACGGGCTCCCGCCGCATCGGTCAGATGGAGTGGATCTGATTTCACCTTTTCTGCAAAGCAGGAGTTGAAATTCGGGTGGAAGTATTGCCGAAGTGCCAGGAGCCTGCAGACAAATACGTGCACCTCGCTCGTTGGCCCACGTGCGAGCGCGTCCGCATGTGCTCATATTCGTTGTATCCTCGCTGACGCTTCCGTGAAAGGAGGGGGCCATAGGCAGGTGACCAGCGTCTATAGTAAGGGGTCATAGGGCTACTGTGATCCGCGCCCACGGATGCTGCACGCATTTCGCACTCCCAGAGTGGACTCAAGTTATTGCTGACGAAGCGATTCCAGGATCACGAATGGTTGAGAACACTGCTCGTGGGTCCCCGCTGGTGGGTGTCTCTTGTACCGCTGGTCTCATGAATAAACCCCTGTGAGAGATCATTCCTTGAGGAACTCAAATGCCAGGCCACACCCTTGTGAAGTGATAGAAACCCGACCGGGTCGACCGAGGAGCTCAGCGTAACACCTCGCAAGAGTCTAAGCCTATTACAGAGAGACACGGGGACACGTCTTGGGTATCAGGAGACAGTGGTGGACACCACATGCACACGTGCAGAAGATTCCTCTTAGATTAATTACTGGCAAATTTGTAGCCAAAAGTCACAGCAAACAACTCGTGTCCCCGAATTGCATGCCTACGTAGACAAGATGATCTTTCTCTCAAGGAAACGTGGATCAAGAAACACGGCGAACATCAAACGGTCGGCTGAGGGTTGGTAATGACAACATGCAGGTGGTGCCACTGGGACATCAAACGGTTGCCTAAAATGCAGGAATGCAGGAATGCAGTACACTTAATGGAACAAGAGTACTCACTGCAACGAACCCTCCACTGTATACCCAGTACAGAATCAATGAACAAGAGTAAGGGATAATTTTGATGACTGAATCAGAGGGTCTGGATGTCGACAGGGGCCGCCCGGACTGTGGCTGAGAGGATGTAGAGATACAGGTCAAGGGCGATACTCCGAAAGATTGCGCGGCCTCCGGAGCGGGAAGGCATGCTGAACAGGGCGGCCTCGTACTCAGGAGAGCGAGGGGAAAAGGTGCTGTCGAACAGGATGGGCTCAAGAGGGCTCGATAGCGGACACACGCACACATCCTCTATGAGGGTGCACGAAAGGTTCTGCGTGACTCTGGGATCTCAACACCATCCAGCAGCCCAAGTGGTGAACGTGGGACTGGCGTCGATCTGTCCTTGTTGTCCTCATTGCCCTCACTCAGTTTTCACCTCGGGCTGTGAGGGTCTGGAAGTGGTGGCAGCACCATCCGAGTCGATGGATCTAGGTCCAGCGGTCGTTATCTCCACAATCACCTTAGTCTTCGGAGTGTCGTTATAGATGAATGACGTAATACTAGTGGGTCTTGACTCTGGATGCTTATCTCTTGGGAAACATTCAACTTCTCTCAATCTGGAAAGATCCGAATTTTCACTACTCTTCGTCCCAGGACTAATTTTTGATCACAGAACTATGAGAGATCTAACAAGCTGACACCCCAATGCCATAATCATTGGCAATGAGAGTGGGATTCGAAATCATGCCTCTTCCTTGGTAGGTGCTCGACCAACAAGTACCGCATGCTCAAATTGGGGGTTCGCCAGTGGAGTATGATCCGGCCTCTACTTGGACGTGGGCAGAACGGGTATATTATATCTTGTTACTTTGCACCAAAGCCCTTCGCTCGTGCCCGCCTCATAGTCATTTAGGCCACTATCGCGACATACAACTCCCAGAATAAAACGAACAACAACCACATGGTCAACACGCATCATATTCTCGGCCTATCCAGGTTCACACAGGGAGGTGGCCCTTACAAAGAGTAACATGAGTGTGGGAAGTAGGGTGCCGGGCGCGTATAGTGAACTCACCTTGAGAAGGCAACCAACAGACGGGACGTCTGGTCAGTAGTGAGTGCCCACAACAAACAACGATGCATGTGCCGTTTCACCACAAGATGTACGGATGGGCTGAATTGGATCACACACAATAAGGGGAGATGTGGCAGAAGAAGACAGGGAAGTACGAACAATACAGAGCCGGGTGTAGAGGATTGTTTCAGGGTTGCGATGATTGCAAAATCTGCAGACGTTTGCAATTGTTGAGCAGTTGGACTCACCTCCTAATGAATAGCGTTAGCAATGTAATAAGCATAAGGAATGCTTACGCTCGTCTGCCCCCAGGTGCGATCTACGATAGAAGGAAGAAACAATCAAGGATTGATTAACTGCATAGGACAGTGCGACACTTTATATGAAGTGCAAGAGTGAGGAACTCAGATATCGGGGGCGAGACAGGCAAAGAAAGAAATAGGCAAGATAGAACAATGATGTTGTTTGCTCCGATCCACATGTCCGATAAGAGCTAGGTAAGAGGGACTCTTTGCTAGTAAGAACTCGCGGTAAATGGCAATGCAGACAAAGGAAGGGACTAGATCCTTGACAATTGACGGCCTCCCGAGTAGCAATTCCTGACAAAGGCGTTAGCATCTGGTAATCAAGCTAATGAGCCTGAGGCAGGTCTCCTCCGTACCTGACTGTCCAGGGCAGCCTGAGCTGACATTTGAAATGGATCAAAAAGTTAATCTGCGAAAAAAATGATAGATTGAATTAGACTATGCGATTAAAGGAATGAAATGTGACGATTCATTGGGATTAGCGCAAATCTTGTATCAGCCCAACTCCAGGCTTCACCCAATTTACTTCATACTCTTCCCTTCTACCAGTAAAAACCAAAATTACACGGCTTCTGGCTTAGGGTAAAGGTCAAAGGACGTAGACTAGACGAGGCCAGATAATACCAACTTGATCGCCTGAAAAGATGTAAGTAGTATTGGAGCTAGGAATGGACCTCGTACCAGCGACTGCCTAGATGTAGCGTGAAGAACAATGTGATTAATTGGTTTTCGTCGTCGTCGGCACGTAAATAATTTACCTTCGAAAACCGCTAGAACCGGAGTATAGATGCCACTCTCTGCCAACTCACCTCGGCAGCCTCGTTGAGTGACACCTTGGGGAAACCTAGTAGGCTAGACGAGACTAGACTAGACTAGACTAGACGAGGCGAGACTGGACTAGACGAGACTAGACGAGACTAGACGAGACTAGGCTAGGCTAGACTAGACTAGGCGGGGGGACAAAATCGTGCCACAGAGTGGCCAGGGATAAGATGTCAACGATCGTAACAGTGAGAATGCTTGCCTTTGTTACCATAATCAAATCATAAAATGCAAGCGTACAAGATGGGCCGGCTCATCATACGGCATACATCATGGCAGATAGATGGCCAAGCTACCAGGCGTAGCGAGTGTTAGGCCTTCTTAAAGATAAAGAGAATTGATAACCAAGAGAAAGAGAACGTCATTCACGAAAAGCGAAGCTGTTGCGGAGCACCGCATCAGATGAATGGCGTGGCCTGGAGTGGTAATGCACACCTAGTGTTCCCCCAATAGGGCTGAAGATCTGCAGGTGGAGCTGATGGACCAAACTCTGAGATGATCCCGTCCTGACGAGTGAAAGTTGTAACATTGATGCGAGACGATGACTCCGGAACGGAGTACGCGGATAGAGTGTGCGGGATGCTATTGTAGTCTGCGGGACCCCGGTGAGATCGGGGCTAGGATAACAACATATGGACAACGAACCAATAGTGGGATTCGAATCATAAACTGGAACAGGGGAATCGATGAATGCTGGTTCTAGGAGTTGCTGAAGAGCCGCATCTTCTTCTTGCTGAGAGAAGAAAGAAGTTGACGGGGGCCAGGAGTTAATCTCTAGTCCAGTCGGAACAGAATCCAAGCGAAAGAGCGGCGGGGTGACGGTATTAACTGGAAGAGATGGTTTGGGCGCCGGCGGAGGAACCGATAGAGGTTGTCCAAACTGTAACTGTGAGTATGGGGCTGGGAGAGTGGAGGGGGCCTGAGTAGTCTCCACATGAAGCGATGGGGGTGGCATGCTGGACGCGACAGCCGTGTGCACCGGAGGGGAGATGGGGAAGACGGTCCGGGCCTCAGCGTGAGGCGTGAAAACGGGCGCGCCAGACAAGGGCTCAGCACTTTGGGATCCAGGAGATATAAAGCAGGTGTTGGGCGTGATGAACTCAGAAATACGGTCAGAGGATTCGGGTTGGAGTAGAGGAGGAGATGACGAAACCACTGTTTTTTCAGGCCAAAGGTCGGATAGGTTAAGGGGGGGTTCACCAGGCTGTCTGTTCGGCTCGAATGAAATCCATTCGCGGGTCCTCGCGGTTACGATCTTGCGGATACCAGGGCCCTTGAAAGCTATAACTTGAGGAGGGGTTGTGGGAGGGAATAGGCATGTCAAAGCGTACCGAGGGGCGGTCTTCTCCGTAACCACAACAGACAATATTGAACCTCTGACAGTCGTAGCAGCGGGGGTCACTCGGGTTGTATGCCGGGTCCGTTTTGGCGTAACTTTTGCATGCTGTTTTGCGAAACCTACAAATCCAGCACCCATCCTGCTTTGGCAGCAACAAGTTGAGGCGAGTTCGAGCCGTTGTTCTTGGTGGAAGAAGAAGGGAAAACAGAGAAGGATGCAGCGGAAGCAGCCATAACTTGCGAGGCAAAAAGTAGACTGACTTCGCTAGGGGGGTACTTGACTCGGGCGACTCCACAGGCCTTAGATATACATAAGACGCTAGCGCTAAACGCCCGGCCCGCGTAAAAAGATCATAGGCATCTTTCAGCGATCATGGCGCGCGAAAAGATGATCAGACCTAGGTGACGCGAATACGTCCCTAATCGGTGGACGGGGAAGACATGCTACTGACGATGGCTCTTGGCCAAATCCGACACACCGACAACGTGGGGGAATATTGGAGGAATTGAGGTGGCCGATTGTGCCTGGCCATCGTCACACGAAGTTCTGATGGCCGATGAAAGAGTAACGTAATTACAGCAAGTGAAAACAAACGCAACAGATTGATGATGGTCGATCAGTCATTGATCATCTATTTAGAACTGCAGTCGATCATCATTTATTTTCTGCATTTGTGAATAATCAATGATTATAATGACTGCACGACATTCATCCAATTGGGCGTCGATTTTTTGCACTTGCTGTATTGCGCGATTTTCTGGCTGGTAACCACGCTAGTAAAATGATGCTCTACGGAATGAATGACCAGACCAATTTAGGGGAGCAAGCGGCGGCGGCGATTGTCAAAAAGCGGGCCCGTGAAGTCGATTATGGCTTAGGAGCTGCGTAGTATCGTAACGCCTCGCCTCGGCCGCACCCGCGGGCTGTGGGTGACTTCACATGCTGATTGCAGCATGATGACAAACGCTGCCCCAGGATCAGTTGCCTTGCTTGCAAGGTCACTTTCCAGCCAGGTATTCCTCAGCGTTTTCCCACCCTCTCACTGCCTCTCGTCCGTAATGTCACGTTGCTCCTTTTCCTAACGCCTTCAGGTCCAGACGCAACTGGCCATCTACAGACTACCTCACCATCTGCTGAGTGCCAGTTGGCCGAAGCGCGCTGTGCTTCGACTTTCTCTGCAGTTGTCAGATCCATAGCCCCTACCCTTTCTGGCGGTTTCTACGGCCACTTCCCCACCGGTCCTAAGTGGGAACGTTACCAGCCCAGGCTGGGTGCCAGCTCACTGGGCACCCGCGCACTTGATCTTTTCCAGGTCAAACTGTCCAGTGGTCCCTACCACTGTTCCTGGGCAACAAGCGTCATCTGTACGCCTAGGGACGACGCAGGTGATACGTCCTGTGTCGGTTCCAGACCAACTTGATGGCAGCCTGGCCTGGCGCCTGCGGACTGTCAACTCGCGGAAGCGCACTGTGTTTCGATTTCCTCTGGGGCTGTTACATTTTCTGTCACTCCGAGATGTTAGAGATGGTCTAAATGACCACCTCTCAACCGGTTTCATACCGGGTTGACGGTAGTCTGGCACCTGTAGACCTCAAGCGCGCAGCGCTTCAACAAGTCCTGAGCCGTCACAGGCTCCTATCATCCTCTCCGGGTCCGGAACCGTCCCAGACCCTCACATGCTCTTCCCTTCCCGATGAACCCCCAATCCTGGAGTTCTGGAGGAAGAGCAAGTCTTCCAAGGAAGGAACGCTTGCCGCTATGGCAAGCAATGTCCTCCTGCCCAGCAGAAATATTGGGTCACCGATTGTTTTAGAATGCCCCCAAAGATAGAAGAATATGTCGAAAATTCAACAGCTTCTTAGGGTGCTTAGAGTGGCTTTCAGCCACTGTGGGATCAAGGTGGTGTGGCCAGAATTCTATTTTCTTCGTTCAATTGCCGTGCCTTACACGCTTTGATACTCACTTTGATTGCTTTGGCCTTGTGCACTATGCACTTGACCTAAACGTAATATCTCGCATTTTGTTCATCTCACACCAATGTGATACTGAAGTGAGAGCACGATAGTGCAATCTAGCTGGGTACATTGTCAAATATATAGTTTACTGACATGAAGCTGAGTTCGCGATCTAGATCTACAGAATAAATATTAAATCATGTACGTGCATGTGAACAATGGGATAGGAATCGTATATTATGTGGATGCAGAGTCTGGTCGCAAGCAGCAAGGTCAGCGCAGCAGCCATTTCTCGCGAGTCTGTCCATCTCGATCATGAATGATCGATAGCCAGGTCTGCGCCTTTCGCTGCTGGTGCGTAGGCCTGCATTAATTGCAGCAAACAGCAAAGTGAAATTCAACTTCTAGAACTTTGTGGTAGGTCCTAATGAGCCTTCCGCGCATCGGCAGGAGGAAAGGGGACGGTTATCCCACTTTCAGGATGGATTGACCCACAAGTACATAATCATCACATGTACACGAGCGAACAACCCAGGGCTCGAAATAGACATGTTCATCGCAACCAAATTTCATCTCGACAAAGCGATCCGACGCGCCTAACCATATATATGCTCCAACCCCAACCTGGTTCCATAATCCCATTGTCGGATAAGAGCAACGTGGGATTGCGCACGAGTTCCTTCCGTTATCGGACGTGCTAGCGTCGTTATCGTCCAGGAGCGCACGATGATGTGAGGCTCATCTGACGCAACATTCCTACTAGCGAAAATGAGGGGTTAAGAATATGGAGGGCGCCACGTGGACACACCGCTCATCCCAAGTTCCTCGATCTGGCCTTCAATCAACGGCTACATCCTTATCTACATCCGGTGTGGTTGTCAACGGTTGGTCTTCGCGGACGAAACAGATCCTCTGCATACACGAACGTCAGATTTCTAACGTTTTGTCGAGTGTTGGAAAACTAACCAGGCGTGTCGTGGCTGCTGAAGGAGTCCTATTTAGCAATCCGGTTCCCAACAGGGAGATGGCCTTTAAGAAAAGAAAGAGTGCCGTTAACAAGGGAAGCAGGACGCATGTAATGAACTCACCTTGAAAAAAGAAAAAAAAAACTGGCCGATCGACATTGGTCAGCAGCGAACAAGCGCATTACCTAGCATCCCGACCCTCACAACAAACAAGAATGCATGTCCCGTCTCAAAGGCACAAAACACGTTGAAACGAATTACTCTCACAGTAAAGGGGAAATGGAGTAGAAGAGGCAGGAAAGCACAAAAGACAGAAATAGAGGATTGGTTCAGTGTGGACGATGAGAAACTTGCAGACGATCGCAGTCGTTGAGTCGTTGAGCAGTCGAACTAACGGATAGTATCAGCAATGTAACCAAGCATAAGGGATACTTACGCTCGTCCGCCCCAAAGTGCGTGCGATCTGTGACAAAGTGAGATAATAATCAAGGAGTAACTACATAGAACGAAACGACATCACAAACGAGGCACAAGAGGAATTGGGGAATTGGGAGGGGTTCGGGCAGGTCTGGGACGGAGGACAAGTAAGCGAGACAAGGCAAAATAACAGTCGTCAAAGTTTGCTCCATCAATCCAGGTATCCGGTAAGAGGGTCTCTTCGCTGTTAGTACTTGCAGTAAAGGGCGGTGGGGACAACTTGGCACCCTCGGAAGGGCAAGTGGAAGCGTTGATGTCGTGTTGCGCAGGTCTCTGATAATTGATGGCCTTCCGGGTTGCGATTGCGTCTAACGTGACAAGGGCATCAGGGTCTGATAGCTCGGCTAACGAGGCAGGCGGTTGCATACCTGAGTGTTCGGACAGTGGCTCGTGGCTCACTTTCGAGATGGATCGAATGGTTGCGAATCTGTTAAAAAATCATAGACTAGACTAGACTAGGCGAGACGAGACGAGACGAGACGAGACGAGACGAGACTAGACGGACTAGACTAGGCTAGACTAGGCTAGGCTAGACGATTAGCTGTACCAACTTCACGCTTCACCTTCAAGTTCAGTTCACTTCTCACGCTCTTCCCTTGCTAGTTAAATCAATATCACACGCCTTCTCACGCCAAAGGACAGTGCAAAAATGGACTAGACTAGGCGAGACGAGACGAGACGAGACTAGACGAGACTGACTAGACTAGACTGGACTAGACTGGACTAGACTAGACTGGACCGGACTAGACAATGCCAATCCGATCGCCTGCAAAGATGTAAGTAGTATTGGAGGCAGTGGAATGACTTCGCACCGGTGACTATCCACTGTAGTGCTGCCCTAGCACTCTAATGAAGACCACATGAGCAATTAGTTTTCACCGATGTAAGCACTCGATTGACTTGCCTCGGAAATGTCCTAGAATCGGAGGGCAAGTGCACCCGCTGGTAACTTACCTGTATTCCAGCGAGTGACACTTGCGGTCAGTAGAGAATAGACTAGACTGGACTAGACTGGACTAGACGAGACGAGACGAGACGAGACTAGACGAGACTAGGCTAGGCTAGGCGAGACTAGACGAGGCTAGGCGAGACTAGACGAGGCTAGGCTAGGCTAGACTAGGCTAGGCGGGGGAACAAGATTGCCACGCATGAGGTGTCAACAATCGGAATGACGAAAATGCTTGCCTTTGTCACCAAAACCAAAGCACAAAAATACAACCGGGTCAGTCCGTCGTACGCAATACATAAAGCAATAATAGCAAGGGGCCAAATTCCCCAAGGTGTGGAGTAGTTTGCGTCGAACCTTCCTGGAGAGAAGGAAGTTGGGATTTTCCAGGGGCCGTGCAAGGACAGAGCACTTGCAACAATCCAGATAGCGGGTTTCACCGAACAGTTAAGCTGCTGTGGCACGACCGCGTTAACCAAATGGTTCAATACGAAATGGAAATACGCACTTGGGGCCATACCAAAAGGAAGAGGGGGTTGGTAGTCCAAATTCCGAGATAGGTTCACTCTCGGGACTGGAGGTAGCGGAACTTGGGTATGAGGATAATTCTGGAATGGCGCTCTCAGCTGGAGGTGTGTACGAAGTCAGAGGGTAGTCTGCAAGACCCGAGTATGAAGATAATTCTGGAACGGTGTTCTCAGCTGGATGTGTGTGCGAAGTCATATGGTAATCTGCAAGACCCGAGTGAGACAAGAGGTGAAGGATTATATAGGTAACAAACCGGAAGTAATAGAGTAAGGCCTGCCTCCTTCGGAGCCCAAGTTCGAATCATAGACCGGAGGACAAGTCCCAGACGCATCGACGTGCGGTATACCCAAAGATTGCAAATACGATTGCACATCTTGCTGGATCGAGGTCCAGTAGTTACTCTCCAGAGCATACTCAGTCCCTGGAAAGACTGGAGAGACAACTTCAATGGATGGATCAGGAGTAGCGGAGAGGGGTTGTCCGGACTGTAATTGAGAGAAGGTGGCAGGGATAGAGGTCGAGGGCGACGTTGCGAAGGATTGCGAGGTCTCCAAAGTAGGAAACGACAAGGGAGGCACGTCAGATAGAGAGGTATCGTACTCGGGAGGGGGTGTGAAGCCATCACCGTACTCGGAGGGGTGTAAGCCATCACCGTACTCCGGAAGAGGGGTGAGAAGGGTCGCGCCGAAGAGGGGGTTGTAGGGCTCAACAGTAGAGAGCTCGACAGCGGACTGGTCGGGAGACTCAAGAGAGGTAAAGTATCCACTGGATACAGTGGACTCGGAGAAGTAGTCAATGTTCTCAGGTGGAGGCGTCGGAAGGGATGACGAAGCCTCCGATTGCTCGGGCCAGAGATAAGAGAGGTCGAGTGGGGGAACACCAGGGCGCCTATTTAACTTGAGCGAAATCCATTCGCGGGTCTTTGCGCGCACAGTGGTGCAGATTTGAGGGCCCTGGCAAACGACAACGTAAGGCAAGGGAGGGGATAGGCACATTAAGAACGTACGGAAGGGCGCTCTACTCCTTGGCCGCAGCAAGAAATGTTGAATTTCTTGCAATCGTAGCAGCGATGGTCAGCCGGATCGTATTCTGGGTCTGTCTCGCCGTATTTCTTGCAGGTCTTCTTGCGGAACCTGCAAATCCAGCAGCCATTCTTGTCCTTTGTAGCAACGAGTTGGGGCGGGTTGGGGCCATTGTCTTCGCGGAGAAAGGCGTGGAAAACATGAAAGGAAGTCATATTTTGCAGTAGAAACAAAGAGACCTTGGCAGTGGAGGGGGGGTTTTGACAAGGGGGATTCTGTTGTGACTCTGTGCCCCCCCAACCCTAAATATTGGGTGTGACAACTAGTAACGCGCGGGCCTTGCCCTGTTCGAGCATGAGATCCGGGAATTACCGAATGAAACCAGCGGTTTTACACAAGTTGGGAAGCTTTGCATTTGAACTGACGGAAATCTCGATTCTCCATCCCGATTGGATAGCGTCAAGGAATTGATTCACGTTCAAAGTCCAAGCTCGACTTCTATGGTAACCAATTCTGTGAAACCACAGCTAGTAGTTGAAATCACGCATTTCTCACGCATCGAGCGGCGTTATAGGCTCAACGCGCTATAGAACCAGGGCTGCAGTCCGTAGCACATTGAGACGGCGTACTACCCCATAAAGCAAAAGTTTAACGCCGTAGTCGTAGCGCTCCCTGCAGTGCATTTCCGTTCATAAATTCCGCTAGTTTGCGCGCGCAATGGACCGCGATGTTTGTATGACCCTGCCGGCCCAAATGCCTCAACGGACATAACCGAGCGTCAATCATCCTCCCCCCCAACTTCTCATGACCCCAGCCCCATGATCCATTATCGTTGGACGCAACGAAGGTATAGTACCCTTCGGGGCATTGCCGGTTAGCTCTGTTCTAGTTCACCATTCACTTTCGAAGCCAGATCAGCCATGTGCTTGGAAATGGATTATCCCCTTCGAATCATAGTTAGCGCCAGTTAGTATTCGCCCCTTGGAAACGTTTCGAACCTGCCAGGGATGCGATCTAGGACATAGATAGGTCCAAGCCAACAACAGTTACCATCAAGGGCCAAGCCTTTCTACCCATTATCACTCAATCAAGCGGTACTTTCGCCAAAAGGCATGCATTGAAGATAGCCGATAGCCGTCCTTTAGCAATCTCGCTTCAAACCAGGGCGATGCAGATATATTTCTGATCGATGACCGCTGGGAGATGGGAAAGGGCGAGGGGATTGGATGTAAATCCAACTCCGGTCTGCTCACGGGATTTATAACCCCCCTAGCGCCACTGTTAGCCAAATCAAGCGCCTCGAGATGTGAGAAACGCCGGGGCCGCTACATACCCGAGGGGTCATAATCATTGTCGTGCGACGTTCCTATGTATGACACTCATCAAGAGGACATTGACGTAGCTTGTAATTCTCTAGTAAGCTGGTACAACTACTCTATGTAACAGATCAGATCCAAGGACGCCGATTTGGTAATTGACGTTTTTGAATGAACGAATAGGCGAGGACGATTTAGGAAATCGAAGGCGGCCCCGCTCGCCTAAAAGTTACCTCCCGAGCTTTGCTGTAACAGTTGTTGAGGCAGGTCGCCGAATCACCGAGGGCGCTTATGCGTAGCGTCCAACTAAGCGGGGCCCGATGACCCGGGGCCGGACGGAACTTTAACCGCCTTGAACAGCCGCTCACAGGAGGGATAGTGATGAACATACAGCCCCAGGAGGGCTACGTGCGGAGGCATAGCAATAATCAGACCTGTTTATTGAATAATATAATAACTGGGTCCGTACCCAGGCCCTATGATGCGAGGGCAATGGTCGGGCATCGTGGCGCCATTGTAGAAGGGATGAAAATGGACACTCCTAAACCGAAGCTGAATTCCCCAAGGCACATGGCATGGCAAAAGTCGTAACGTGCTTCTTCGCTATTCGCAAAGAAGACGTTATCACACACTTGAGGCTACCCCGCGTCAAGGGAAAGGACTTAATGATCGCATGAGGGATTTAGCCTTTGATAGCCAATGTACATAAAATGTTCCAATTCCTTTATAACGAGCGTAACGCGGGCAAACCAACTCCTATGCCGCCGTGCTCAAGCCCAAAATGGATAAATATTCATATCAAACGCTCAAGCATGTGCAGATAAGACTCCGAATCAGCCCGGTGCTTTTGAGAGACGGACCTTGCAAGTCAGAAGGGGAGTGACCCTACAGACTTCCGATGAATAGAGCTCGCAAATCAAGTGTTAGTCATTTTCCCGGGCCCATGACAAGCAGAAGGATATCGCAAAGCGTTGAAATGAGGCCGGGTGGGAACTACCAACCCTTGCAGTTGTCGAGCGCGCACGAACAGAGCCTTGAGCAGTAGCGGTGACTGACACCAGCAGCAGCAGACTGAGCTCATTCGGCCATAACCCTTGACACAGGTGATTCTACAGGTTCGGATACTTTGTACAAATTGAGAGACGTCTCATTCGTCCACCACAAATTCGAGTTCGGGAAGGCTCTCAAACCATTCCCTCAAATCGTCTGGGGGTGCCAGGTCCTGGGTGACAAAACGACCCCGTTTCACAACAAGTTTCGAGATGGAACTGCAGTTGCCATTTAATTTCCCCTCTACAACCGTTCTGATCAAATCCCAGTCGAGCACGGCAGATGAGGTATCATGGGCCGATGAGGAACTCCGCGACGATCTCGGCGGGTCATCGGGTCCGTGCACAGAAGTAGGCGAGGAAAGGACGTCCGACCACGCAGCTCGCATTTCTGTATCTAAATGGAGACCATCTGTCGTAGCCACCGCTCTCTCCGCTTCTTCATCCTCGTTGAGCGGTATGATTCCCCCAGAATCCTGTTCAAGATCCTCAGAATGTAAGTCCAAGTCGCTTTCTTCCCAGTCCTCGGTGCCTTCCCAATCCGTTCGATAAAGATCCGTTGTGGATGTCATCGAGGGGTGGTAGCTGCTCTTGTCAAATTCAGGCTCCACCGGTAATCTTCCAGGCCAACTAAGGCCTATCAGTTCGCCAAATTGGAACACGAAGATTTCAAAAATTCTGAGCTTTGGACAGAACCACGTCAAGTTGTCGACAGACCGAGGTCTTGCCAAAATGTCTAGAAGTTGTGCCTCCATTCTCTTATGGGACGGAACGTGAACGCGTAACTGGAGGAGTGAATCGAAACCGTGCGCACGGAGGAACGGCTCCCCCAAAATGAGAACCTTGGCACTTTTCCACTCATCAAGGTCTGGAGGGCCAAATGCATACGACGCAGGAAGGAGCTCAAGAATTTCCACATTCGGGGCGGTTGTGCATCCCAATATTGGATTATCCGAACATATGGACGCGCGAACGAGTCGTGGGAAACAAATCGTAGGCTTCAGGCCCCCCACCGGATCCAGCAGAGTCAGTGTCCTTATAGTATCAGCATGATTGGTCATGAATCTCGTTACGCCATCATGTGCCCGATGCAGAACGTCACGTTCAAGCCACCCCGTTCGTCGCTCGAGTGGGCAGAGGGCGAATAGATTAAACGTCGTCAAGGATGGAGCGGATAGGCGGCATATATGCTGTGAGAATTGTGCGAGAGTCAATGTCTCCAAACTAGGGAGTTCAAGTTCGTGCTAAAATTCGTCTAGACGGTCAACAGAGAGAGCATCAATGCCGGAAGAGAGTTTCATACACACCGTGATGCTGGATGTATCCTCAACTCCTTGGAGAGTCTCCCCACTCAAATGCACATCTCGAAGTTGCGGGGCAGATCCAACAAGACCAAATATCTCGTCGCCGCAAGCAGATTTGGAAACGAAGTCCTGCAGCTGTGGGAAGTAAAGCCGCCTCTGAAGACGCCCGGAGAATAGGCGACTTGATGTACCAAGGGTACGAGCCGTTGATATGCAAGGATCGTAACATATTCGCATTCCTTTCCAGAAAGTCAAAGAGATAGGATGATGGAGTTTCACCCACAACCTCGACATTCAATTCCTCAAGGTTGGGATAATGCATAGCGCGAAAGCTATAACTAAACTGTCCATAGACCAAAAGTACGGCAGTGCTAAGAGCGGGAAGAATCAAAGGTTTCAAATCCACAACCCGAAGCCTCGCCCCTGTCATCCCTACGTCTGGGTTAATTGGCATATAGTGTAAAGCCTTGAGTGTCGAAGCGTGTAAAGACAAAAAGGTTTTCAAAGCGGCTATTTCCTCCATATTCTCGGGGTTAGCTTCATCGAGGTCAAAAGGCTTGAGATAGAGACACTGAAGTGCAGGCATCGTCAATGTTGTCAGCAAAATGTAGGAAATTGCTGTGAAGCGGAACAACTTCAGGTTGGGGAAATGAAGGGCCTCCGTGCCCCTATGAGTGTAACTACTAGGCAGTGTAAGGTGCAGTTCCTGGAGCGTCGACTGAAGCGATAAGATTTGATGCAAAGAACCATTCCAGGCTTCAAGAGCATCAACATCCAGAGTGAGACACTCCAGAAGAAATCCCTTCTTCCAGAATTCTACTCGTTCCAAAGATGCATGATGCATCTCAATACTACGCAGGGAATTGCATGTGGGCCCTCCAAATAACTGGGGGATTCGCACAGTGAAACCAAGGTCAATATGGATAGAAGATAAGTTCGGAAGTGGGAGTTCGAAAATAGAAAGAAAAAGAGACACCCCTGGGGCTTCTCGCAATAAGCTAGGATGAAGTGTGTTCCCGTATTCTGTGTCGTCAAAACCCGTTGTAATGTGCAATTTCCCGATGCGATGTGCATTAGGTTGCATGAAAGCGGAGAGACCCATGCCAGCCTCCTCTGTCAACAAAGCCTTCTGTGATACTTCAATGACGAGGCCAATGGCCCTTGGGCTGGTTGCTGCAGCCAAGGAAGAAAGCCACCCCAAATCACGCGGTTCCTGGTATACGAACATCCCATCCCACATGTTCGTCGAGAGAGCAATTCCACGCAATCTTCCATCAATATGAGAGGGCTGAAGAGGGTTCGTGCCATGGGCTTGGACGCTGAGAACAAAAATATGTGAGATAACTTCTACGGGTAAGGCGTGAATCTGCGGGGCTTGCGCAATCAGCTTCGGTTCAAATGCCTGAGTCAAGGCAAATCATCTCACTGATGCCATCAAACCTTCCTTCGCTAGCACTATGTCTCGCACTTATAGCAGTAGATTTTTTGTAGCACCTCGACGACCCCGAATGAGGAAACTCAGGCGCGCAGGGAGATGCCGAAACTGAAAAGGAGGACAAGTTGCTAACTATTGAGGCCGTGAAAAACTCAGGTATTGAAAGCGCAGTTCAATCCCCATGGTCTACATCTCCATCGTAACAGATCTTGTACACCACCTCATCAGCTCTGAATGAACACTCAAATACTAGGTCAGGTCAAATTCTCCAGGTGGATTGGAGGTGGATCCGTTGCAATGGATTCCACCTGTCATTAGAGACCCCACCCCTTCCCTGGCAGCTCAAGTGTTCTGTTCTTAACCCTCGTGTGCACGGTGTTTGTCTATTCGCAAAATTCAGTTTCACGCATCCTTAGGCTTACTGCTGACTTAAGGGGAAGACTAAATGGTGGCATAAGGGATTCCACCTTGATAGTACACGCAATTATCCAATTCGTTACAACGCGGGCAACCCAATTCCTTGTCACTCCGAAATGCTATGTCAAGGGTTATGGGCGTTCTCAATTAAGCCAGATGAGGTCAGTCTGTTGGTGCGAGTCACCACTGCTGCTCAAGGTTCTGTTCGTGCTCGGCAACTGCAAGGGTTGCATGGTCCTCATTTCAACACTTTCCGATGCCGTTCTGCTGTCATAAGCGTGGAAATGGATAACCGTCGCAAGCTCGATTCATTGTGAGGGCCAATGCGACGCTCCCTCCTGACTATGGTCTGTCTCTCTGAAGCACTGGGCTGCTTGGAAGCCATAATCGAGCGTTTGATGCGAATACCTATAGATAATTCCTAATCTTACATTTCACACAAACTGAAAACGTATCATTCCACCACAAATTCGAGTCCGGGGCGGCTCTCGAACCATTCCCTCAAATCGTCTGGGGGTGCCAGATCCTGGGTGATAAAACGACCCCGTTTCACGACAAGTTTCGAGATTGGACTACTGCTGTCACTTAACCTCCCCTCCACAACCGCTTTGATCAAGTCCCAGCGGAGCACGACAGGGGCACTACACGACGATCTCGGCGGGTTGTCAGGTCCATGTGCGGAGGGCAAGGAAAGAGAGGAAAGGACATCCAACTGCGCTGCTCGCATTTCTGTGTCTGAATGGAGGTCACCTATCGTAGCCGCCGCTTCCTCCGCTTCTTCATCCTCTTCAAGTGGTATGATTTCCCCAGAATCCTGGTCAAGATCCTCAGAATGCAAGTCTAAGTCGCTTTCTTCCCAGTCTTCGGTGTCTTCCCAATCCGTTCCATAGCTATCTGTTGTGGTTGCCATCGAGGTATAATGGTAGCTGCTTCCATCATCTACAAGCTCCTCCAGCAGTCTCCCAGGCCAAGTAAGGCCTACCAGTTCAGCAGATTCGAACACGAAAGCTTCAAAAATTCTAAGCTTTGGACAAAGCCACGTCAAATTCTCGAAAGGTTCCGCCAAGCATGTTAGAAACCGTGCCTCCAACGCCCTCGTTCTCTCATGGGATGGATCAACGTGAATGCGTAACCGGAGGAGTGAATCGAAACCAGCCAGATGTGGAAATGGTTCCATCACCTTTCCCAAAATAAGAACTTCAGCGCCTTTCCACCCATCGAGATTCGGACAGTCACACGAATACAACGCAGGGAGGAGCTCAAGAGTTTGCACGTTTGGGGCGCTTGCGCATCCCAAAATTGGATCATCCAAACACATGGACGCATGAGCGAGTCGTGGAAATTCAATACCCGACGGTGCGCGTGACTGAAGGCTCTCGAACTCCACACAATCCAGCAGAGTAAGTGTCTTTATTGTGGCAGCATGATCGGCCATGAATTCGATCACATCAGCGCTCATGCGACGCAGAGCATCCTTGCCATCGTTGCCAGATTGCCAACTGTCGTCGTCTTCCCGCCTTCGTCGCACGCGTGCATCAAGGGAGAATAGAATAAATGTCGTCAAGGATCGGGCGATTAGGCCGCAAATATGCTGTGAGAATTGTGCAAGAGTCAATGTCTCCAAACTAGGGAGGTCAAGTCTGTGCTAAAAATCGTCCAGACAGTCAACAAAGCGAGAGAAAAGGGGACTTTCATACACACCGTTGGGTCAGATGTATACTTAAGTTCTTCGAAAGTTTCCCCACTCAAATGCACATCTCGGAGATTGGGAGCAGATCCAACAAAACCAAATATTTCATCGCCGCGAGCAGATTGGGAAACAAAGTCCTGCAGCTGTGGGAAGTGAAGCAGCCTGCAAAGATATTTCGAAGGCAAGGAGAGAATAGACGACTCTGGTCTCCAAGAGCACTCGGCGGTCCATCTAGTGATATGCAAGGATCGTAATGCGTTTGCACTCCTTTCCACAAAGTCAAAGAGAGAGAACGATGGAACTTCATCCACAACCTTAATGTTCAACTCCTCAAGGTTAGGACAATGCATAACGTGAAAGCTATAACTAAACTGTCCGTAGACCAAAAGTGCAGCTTTGCTAAGAACGGGCAAAATAACGGGGGTATACACTTTCGAATCCACAGCCCGAAGCTCCGCCCTTGTCACTCCCATGGACCCACTGGCACAGTTTGGGTCGATTGGTATATGCTTCAAAGTTTTGAGTGTCGAAGCGTGCAAAGACAAAAAGTTTTGCAAAGCAGCTATTTCTTGCATATCCTCGGGGTTGAGTCCATCTAAGTCAAAAGGCTTGAGATGGAGACACTGGAGTGCTGGCATCGATAATATTGTTAACAGGGTGTAGGACATTGCTGTGAAGCAGAAAAACTTCAGTTTTGGGAAATGCAGAATCTCCGTGACGTTGTGAGGTCGGGGTAGTGTACGGGGTAGTGTAAGGCGCAGTTCCTGCAGCGTCGACTGAAGCGATAGGATTTGTTGCAAAGATCCGTATCCAGACCCGAAGGGGTCAACGTCCAGAGTGAGACGCTCCAGAAGAAACCCCTTCCCCCAGAATCCCAGTTGTTCCAAGGATGCATGATGTATCTCAACACTGCGCAGTGAATCGCAAGTGGGTCCTCCAAACGACTGGGGAATCCACGTGGTGAAACCCAAGTCGATATGGAAAGAGGACAAATTTGGGAGTGAAAGTGCGAAAATGGAAAGGAAGAGAAACACCGTCTCGTCGTCGTTAGGACGATGTGTGTATTCGTCGACCTCCGAACGCATTATAATATTCAATTTCCGAAGGCGATGTGCATTGGGTCGCATGAAAGCGGAGGGGAGACCCTTGCCAGCCTCGTTCGTCAACAAAGCCTCCCGCGATACTTCAACGATGAGGTCAATGGCTCCAGTGGTTGCTGCAGCCAAGGAACAAAGCCACCCCAAATCACGCGGTTCCCGGTATACGAACATCCCATCCCATATATTCGTCGAGAGAGCAATTCCACGCAGTCGTCCATCAACATGGGAGAGCTGAAGAGGGTTCGTGTCATGGGCTTGGACGCTAAGAACAAAAATGTGTGAAATAATTTCTACGGGTAAGGCGTGAATCTGCGGGGCTTGCGCAATCAGCTTCGGTTCGAATGCCTGAGTCAAGGTAGACTATCTTACTGATGCCATTGAACCTTCACCAGCGCTATGATTTGCACAATCCTTTGGAAGTCTGAAGGTCCCAGGGAAATGCCGAAATCGATCGCGGGCGGTGTCGAGTACTCCCGGTCTTCTGCAATACATAGACTCAGAGAGGTTAAAAAGAATTGTGGGCCGGCAGCACTCGCCCTGCTAACTTTTAATGATGGAGCACACCAAGAACTAGTAACTTTATCAAGGCCGTGATACACTCACGTATTGGAAAATGATCAATCCCAGGTGGAAGGGGTCTCCGCAGGGTTGAACTGGATTATATGTAGGAAACAATTAACCCTTTGGGGAGTGAAGCCGGGTGATTCAACAAACTCGCCCGACGCATACCAAGGGAAATCATTTTGTCGGTGTGCGATGATCACGCAGCATTTTACTCTTTTCCATGAAGTCAAAGATGGAACTTCGTCCACAAGTAAACATTGACGACGTCTAACTCAAGATTGGGGCAATGCACAACGTGAAAAATTATAACTAAACCACTTGAATCAAAAGCGGGGTATTGCTATTATAAGCTTGTACTCAGAGATGGTGCTGTTGGATCTCAAAGCCCTACCCTACGGTATTGGCTAATTGGCATGCATTGTAGTGGCTTGAACGTCAAAGTGTGCGAAGACGAGAAGCTTTGCAAGTCATTTATTTCTAGCGCATCCTCAGGGTTAGGCCCATCCAGTTTGAGATGGAGTTACAGATACTGAAGCGCTGGCATCGGAGGTGCTGTCAACCGTGCGTGGGATATTGTTGTCGAGCACAACCGCTTCGGGTTACGAAAATGCGAACCTCAGTGCTTCCATGAGTTTAATCCCGGGTAACGTAAGATCTAGCTCTTGCTCGAGGCCCGTGGTCGCCTTGACGGGGGACGTTGCACGCTCCGGGCGGCATGCCTTTTTCCAGGGTTCTGCTTACCGCAAAGATGCATGACGCATCTCTTACGTTGTGTCGTGAATCATATGCGGGTCTCCAAACGAGGGGCCGGGGGATCCTGACAAATATGACAGGTCGATATGGGGTGAAGGAAATTTTGGTGGAAAGGGGATTGGTAATGGGGCAAGTGACCATCTGTTCAAATGAGGGAAAGATAGACCTAGTCATAGGGAAAGCCGAAGACGATTCATGCCATGAACCTGGGCGCCGTGAACAAAGATGATTCGGGTGACTTCTACGGGCAGACAGTGAGTCTACGAAGCTTGCATGAATGGTTTTGGTTCAAATCAAGGCAATGCCCCTGAATGAGCGTTGTCGAGATCGAATACTTGGCCAAGTCAATTCTCCAAATGGGGAGGGAAATCTCTGGCCGTGAATCCAGAGGTCGCAGCGTTGCAAGTGGTTCCACATGTTCACCAACTGTGAACTCCCCGCCAAACAGGCTATTATTAGAGACCCCATGCTCTCCCGGAGCTGCACAGAGTATTAAATGTTCTACTCTTAACGGTATTTATCTATCCGCAGAGTTCAGTTACACACCGTAGGCATACTGCTGACTTACTGTGAATCTTGCAGTTGGTGCTTCAAAATGTAAAGGATGAAGGGGGCGGTGTAGCCAATGAACAGATGAACAGAGCGGAAATTTGCAGTAGGTGGTGAATGGAATGTATGCAATTTCAATATGAACCGGAGGCCGGTTTCCTCGACGGTTGAGTCAGTTCGAATTTGAGCGGGGAACTCTTTTGGAAATTGCGATCGATTTCGCTGCTGCTTTATAAGCCTGGAAGGGGCCCAATACGTGCTTGGCACGTTTAACCAATGACTTCCATTCCGCGGCAATCCTCATCGGAGATGACCCCAACGGTGCTCTCTCCTGCACCCCGACCAGCTTCAAAATTGCAACAGCAAGCTTTTTTCTGAAAGGGGATCGCGAAACAGCGATTGTCTCGCGTTTCGAACCACCCACGAATGAATCGTCTGTAGGCGAGGATGATTCCTTGGCTAAGTCTTCCAGTCCAAAAAAGTGATCTGGACCAAAATAAGCGATCATGTCGAGGCACTGTCGAGCGTTCAGTGGCTCCCTGCTGCCAGTGCTACGCGCGCCATGATATGCATGCTTTCAGCGTCGGGAATAATGATGTGGTATGGTGACATCACCGGCGTTGCAATCGATTTCCTATCTTGCCTTGACTGGGCCTCCCAAAATTCAGAGGATTTTAATCCTGTCATAAGGTCAAAGAGGGCACAGGCGGTCATCCAATCTGCAGTTCGCGAGCACGCGGTTAATGCGAGCCGATATGACTCTGCATTTGGTCGTAATTGGAAGCGAACACCTCCCCCCAAAGCCTCTTGATCAAGCATCCACTCCAAGATTTTCAGTGCTCTTCTGGCTTCGTTAGGTGACCCTGAGCGCGACTGCTCTGCGATTGCTCGCAGAATTTCATTCATATGCAGGGATTCAATTATGGCACTTTTCTTGGAGTCGAGACTTGCTCATAGAGGTGGCAGGTTCGGGCATAATCTCCAGATGCATTGCACAAGCACAAAGCAGCAAGCAGGCTATGGTATGAGAGTGGTTCTCCAAGAGCACTGGTGGTTCCATCCGTTATCGGTAGGACAAGGTAATCACGAATGATAGAGTGGCCCAACATATGATCTGTGGTTGCACCCTTCGCTAGGACGAAGAGCGCCGCCGCTATCAAATGAGAGTCAATTGGAAATAAGGTGCGTTGAGCGGCCTTGACCATCTGGTGCCAAAGGAATCTAACATCCGCGGCGTTTCTGAGGTTGACATCTACTGTTCCGCCTTCTGGAGCTTGGGTGCCTCCAGTATGGAGCGCCCGACGTTTGCCCAATGCCAATATCATTCGGGAAAACACATATTGGTCTGGTGAGAGCGGTCCGGTCTTGTCGAGGCCGTAGAATACATCGAACATCTCTTGATACAAATGCGAGGACGCGAGAATAGTTATGTATTCGTTCACGGGCTCCAGACTAAGTTCACTGCTGGCAGGATTTGATGCTTGCACCACACGCTGATACTTCTGGTACTGCGCAAAAATGTTCCTAGCCCTTTCCACTTGTGGTGATGTTAGTGGGCCTGCTGCATGGCGCAAGCCTGCCAACAAAGTATGAAACGTGCGGAGGGAAGGGTTAAAACCACGCTTCTTCATCTACGTTGAAGGAATCAGAAACACAAGAGGCTTTAAGTACATGTTATGTGCAACCGACCTGGTTGAATAATTGGAAAGCAAGTTTATGCCTTTTTGCCACACATGCGAACTTGATCAAAGTATTCCAAACTACCGTGCTCTGAGAATCCAAACTTGCGTTTTTGACCATTTCGATAGCTACATCTAGCTTCCCTTCGCCTACGTAGCGCTTCACAGTACGAGCCATGTCGTATGGGGTCTGTGGTGGACGTATAATATGTCCTGGAAGGAACTTTCCAGGACGCGTCCGGGGAATGGCCAAATCGGTCGGTTTCAATGAGGCAATCACCCTTCTCATCACGGGGCGTACCCTCCCAGCCGAAGCTAATGCGGAGGATAATCGGGCCACAGCAAGCATGACGAAGTGGGCGTCTTTTACGTAATGGCTTAATTTAGTGTATTTTTAAGCGCTGGCTGAATTTGTAAATTGTATCCGCATTTTAGGCAGTTACCAGTCTCTATATCGGCATTTGTTACTGCAATCCGCGACCATTCTGTCAAAAAATGAAGTTGGGGACGTTTATGCTTTCATCGCTTCTCCCCTTCTTTCTCCATACTGTTTCTGCTCTCAATGTCCCACCCTCTTTCGAGAACGTGGCAGTCGTCCGCACGATAGAATTGGGCGGGTCCTCAGTCCACGTCACAACCTCGATTTCTGCGCGTTCCCTAGCAAACAATAACGCGAAATATTTCTTTGTGCTATCGAAGGAACAAGATGACCTCACCAAGTGGATCGAGGCAAGGTGAAGGGGAAATCAACGCCCTTGACTGTCGAGAAACATGATTTAGCCGCCCTGCTACACAAATCACAGTTTGTCTTGCTCCTACTGTACAGCTGTCGTTCTGATAATGTTCATTAGGCCATTCGTGTATTACTCCGTCAATATTCCCGACACTTTGGGAGTGAATGAAACAATCACGCTGCTTGTCAACACTATCGAGGCGCATGCAACTACACCGTTACCCGCGACTGCGAAGCAAGTGATACTCAATCTTTAATCTATGAGACTGGCGCTTACGTGCTTAGTCCCTACGCCTCGCTTTCTCAAAGGACTAAGCTGCGGTCGCCAAGTCCTACGATCCATTCGTATTCAGAACCATCCTCACTCTCGTCTTATGCCTCCAACGTACCAGTGACCAAGTCAGGGGCAGTTGTTACCTATGGACCATTCCAAAACATTCCTCCATCTGCGGATAAAGCCTTCTTCAACAATGTCCAAGAAATTGTGAAGATTCACTATGTGTATGACCAACCAATCCTCACTGTGTCCTCCCTCAGGAGGACAGCAGAGATTAGCCACTGGGGAGACAACCTGAACATCCAGGATGACATAAAATTGCTCAATGATGGCGCTAGGTCTGTGCAAGGAATGTCCCATATTGGGCTACTGACCAACGACCCTTCTCAGACTAGAGGGCCAATTCTCTCGCATTGACTATCAACGCCAAAATTTCTTTCAGAAAGGGGGAAGCTCTATTCTTCCTGGCTTCACCATTCAACTCCCTGCTGGAGCTAGGGACCCGTACTTCACTGACATTGTTGGCAACGTGTCGACCTCCCGTTTTCGACCTGCGCCACCGAAGTCAAACGGCAAGGGAGCTTCTGACAGAAATAGTATTTTGGAGGTCAAGCCTAGATACCCTCTTATCGGTGGCTGGAATTACACATTTCGGCTCGGATGGGATGCTCCACTCGGGGAATCCACCGTCTACGATCCCACGACGAGCTGTATATTGCTGCCATACCTTTCTTCACCCACATACCGGGATCGGTCGTTGACGATGCTGAGGTCAAAATTATTCTCCCTGAGGGCGCTACGTACGTTCAATCCTCTTGAACACACTTCCGACCCCCTAACTCAGTTTCCAGCGACTCCAACGTTTACGTTCCATTCGCCGTTGACGAGTTGTATCGGGGCACTCATGTTACTTTCTTGGATACAAGGGACGTCCTTCCATAATTCTTAAAAAGCGCGGACTGACTGTGAAGCATACTGGATTGATATATGTGGGTGACAGCTGATCGATGGTTCTCAGAAATCTAACTCATAGAGCTCCAGGTCTCATACTCATTGTCTCTCACTGCACATCTGAACAAGGTGGCCGCTGTAGCCTCTGCTTCCTTCATTCTTTTCGCAATAGGTTTGGTATTGAGACGAACAGACACCACCATTCACAGGAGCATATAGTCAGACGTGATACTACTTGCCACGTTTCGGTTGGCATTCCCTGTTAATAAATCCTATGATTCCTCTCCATGGTGTTTGAGCTTAGGAACCATATGTATAGAGATTTTTTTAGCACATTCCTGCGACTAAAATGTCGGAAAACCTCGATATCCATCAAAATGCAAATTTTGACGTTAAAACCCCCCCCATATAATTAAACGCCCAAACTGTGTTTAAACACCCCGAAATGCTCTGAATACGTTTTTAACAATTTTAATAATTGCATCATAAATCCTTCCCATGTCAAAAATCTAATCGCGACATCTTTCTCATTGGCTGCTGGGCGGCTGTTCCGAAAAAAACGCTAAAAACAATTTACTGGCGTTTAAACATTATACGCCATTTTCCGAAAATAAGCGCTGGGGCCACGTGAACGCCTGCGCCCGACTGTATCCACACACACCTTGTTTCCCGCTCAAACTGTCACCCAAATACTCCCTCATGGCTTCTGCAAGTGACGTCCGAGCAATTCTGCAGCTTCCCCCGACCTTTGCCGGTCCATCTCAGCTCAAAAAGCCTTCTGCACCTGGTCCCCGAAAACCTGAGGGCATTTCTCGAGAATTATACTCGTTAATTGGTGATTCAGCCCCTACGCTTGTAGCACAATACTCTCGACCGAAATTCAAACCGAAATTGGACCTTGGTGCTAGGAACAGGACTAGTGGTACGCATCATCTCATTTCTTTAGATCGACTTGATATGAATATTTGTCCCTTCTAGGACGTGGCAGCCTTTCAATAATCCGGTACGCTCAGACAGTCTGGAATTGTTTCATTGGGCGAAAGTGGGAATTGAAGAGAAGGAGTCTAGTGAGTTGCTGTGAGGCCGCCGGAACTGTGTGTCCATTATGAACCAGGTCTTAGCCTCAGAATTCTCCAAGTACAACGTACCCTCACAAGTATATTCGTACACACAAGAAGAATATGACAAGCATTTACAGGGTATGGTGTAATTGACGTCTATGGTGTTCATTTTAACAATGGGTGGTTTGCAGATGAAGCGTGGTCAAAAGAGGAGACAGACTATTTGTTTTCGTTGGCCAAGGAGTACGATCTACGCTTCCTAGTAATGGCGGATCGATATCAGTTTCCTGGAGGCAAATCACGGCAAATAGAGGTGGGAAAGGTCATCGCTTTTGAACCCACAGTCAATATCTTAGATATTTTGACAGGATCTCAAGTCTCGATATTATGGTGTTTGTCGTCGTCTAATTCGCAATCGCCCTTGGATGGGAGATGAGGCCTCTAAAAACCAGCTTCTTGCGAGCTACAACTTTGACCCAGGTATTTCCCCAATTACCGACAATAACGACCGGACCTTACTCACGCAAAACAGAGCAAGAAAGAAACCGCAAAGCATACCTCAATGGTCTATTTGATCGAACGCCGGAACAGATAGCCGAAGAAGAGCAATTGTACGTAGAGATCAAGCGGCTCGAGCTCAATGAACGACGATATTCGAAGGAACGTGAAGAGCTCCTGAGAACATTCGCTGGCGTTGAAAGTGGATTACCAAATCTGCCCGCAAATTGGGACATCGCTGCCAGTGTTGCCATGGACAAGAAGCGGAAAAAGAGGCTTGAGGGAGAGATATCACTCGATAGCCCTGTTGGACCCGGCTCCGGGATGAGTCTATTTTCGCAGAAGCGTAGGGACACTGGAAAGTCTTCAGCTACGGGTGCGGGTTGTCACGAAAAGAAGCTCAGATCAGTCACACTGAAACGTTCCATTCATTCCCCTCAGACATGTTGCATTGCATTGTGCGCTACGATCCCCCTTCAATTCTTTCCTCCACCAAATCGAGCGCACCCGTTCACCTTCGCAGTTCTCGGATACCCGTGCCAAAATCCAGTCATCACTCTAAAGTCACAACTATTCTTGCCGAGTTAGGAATATCAACTTCAAGGCTAGTCATGCCAACTGCGACAAACATTGCACGGCTAGAAACACTCCAAGCTGCTGCTGTGAACGTGATGGAGATGAAAAAGAGCCTCGACAGAGTGGAACAGGACATCAGAATCATGGAGGCCCAACTTAACGTTCGAGATAGTGAGGCTCCAGCTGAGGAGGATGGAAGACAACAAAGTTTGGAAGCTGGGGCTTCGACCCTTGCACAGAAATTCGTGGACAAGCAAGCGGTAAGCGAGTCTTAGTCAGACGTCAGAGAGTCCTCTGAAATACGATTTGTCATTTCGCAGCACCAGCGCAAACGCTCTGTGTCTACCTCATCAGCGGGTACCTCGGTTGCGCGAGGGGCTACAAAGCGTGTCAAGAGAGAGTGAGGTGACGGGATGCGGCAGCGGCAAACATTGGTTCACTGTACTGTATAATATGAAATTAGGTGTGTCAGTGAGAACGCGATGCGACTTGGTATTCAAGGAAGGATGGATCCGTTGACGAGATAAAGGATACCATTCCGACCCTGTGTGAATGGTTGAGCGGCATCGCTACGCGGTTACAGTCTGTGTGACCAACCTCGATCTTTTCAATTATCTGGATATCAGGAACCACAACCCAGTCCCCCTCTTGCGTACTTTGTGACTGCTGGACAAGTCGGAATCGGATCGAGAAGTCCTCAAGAAGTGTTGGGTAGTTTTTAGACTCTTCAAATGCAAAAGGGTGCCCCTGTCACCCCCAACTGGTTATCTAGCTGCACCCGCAAGGCTGTAATCACGAGCGTGAACTCACGGGGATGATGTGAGCAGAAACCCAACGTCGTACGTTCTCCTGCCGTTCAAGCTCATATTGCTCCTCAGTAACATGCGTTTCGCCATTCCTATGCTCATCCCCAGGAGCAGGCTGATGTCTGATACCCAGTGAGCATATTCTGCCAGTTACCAAAAGAATAGTAGGCTAACGGCTTTCGTGTCATAGCAAGAGTGGCTTTGTTTGTGGGAGCAAGCACAGTCACCCTTTTAGTCTCGTCACGAAGAAGAGATTCGATTGGCCCAATACTGCGCAGGTAGTCCCGGAAGATGGTCGATTGGGGTTGAACAATGAGCAAGTCAGACAACAGGGGTATTGGGTGATGGTGATTGATCTCTTGCGGCGGGGCGTCCATTGGTAGCTGTGTGCAAACTACTCTGTATGCATAAGGAGGCAACAGGAACGAGGTGAGCCACAGCAGACGCAGATGACGCATAACTGAGCGAGAGCACTTGTTGAACCACACGTGACGGATGCCACTCAATTTCTTGGTTTCCCGCAAATGGCGACAAGAGGGACAACAGCGGACGGGCCTGAGCCGATGATTATCGACCCCACTCCATCAAGGTTTCACCTCTCAGTTGCGGATGAAGGCAGGCCACTCCAACCTCCTCTGAGAAGTGCCCACCATCTTGACTACATTGACAGACGCCCTGGCACAGAAGCGGGTGGAAAACACTGACAGGAATTTTCGAAGAATATCGACCAAATTTCATACATATGCTGCTGCACTTCAGGACCAACAGAAAAGGCGGTCTGGTGTTGATCCCGGCTATCCATCCGCCTCCACTCCTCTGGATGATTTGCGGCAAGCTCTTCGCCAGGAATTGGACGCCTTTCTCCTTTCGATACAAAAGTCTGAACTTGTAGTCCAGGCAGAACAGATGCAGGCGCAGGAATACCATGATAACCGTACACGAATATGTGGGTATCCTTATAAATGCCCATCCCCCCGTTGTCACTGACAGATTTCGTATAGTGGATGAGCACGATTCGATACGCTTTGAAATTGAGAACCTTCGTGAGGAGCTGCAAGAGGCGGAACTACAGAAAGAAAGGAAGAAGGAATACGATGTCATCGCTGCCAGGGTCAATAACCTCCCTCAGAGATCCGAATTGAACGCGTGCGTACAAGTTTAGGCTCAGTCCCCAACTCTAGTTAATAATCGCACCAGGGCCATTGCAGAATAGAGGATGAGATTGCTACTATAATCGCAGAACAGGAGGCGACTCGAGAGATCCTTACCGTGAAGCGCTCGATGATGGAAGATATCCGTCAGCGTATCCAGGATATGATGCTTCATGGACGCGACGGCGAGTTGGAGGATACGGAGAGACCTTCCTCGCCGATGCCCCGTCGGAAAACGACATTCCAACACACCTAATGAACTCCTTGTGACCCAACTTTCAGGGCCCATCCCCTCGTCGGCTGGCAACACTCTTAGCCCGGAAGCAAAACCATTCACTCCGACACTTAAGCCTCCTCATCTTCTAGTGTCGCTCAACGTTTACTCCGTAGTTCAGCAAGCTCAAGACAACCCTCGCCATTGCACAGCCTAGGCACGCCGAGCCCTTATTCGGAAGGCAACCTTGCCCCAGCGACCGTTGAGGAACCGGAAGATGGGGAGGACGTCGAAATGGGGGAGGTGTCTGAAATGGTTAAGGATTCCAGAACGAATGGGCACGAGAAAAACAAACGGGATAAAAGGAAAAGCGAGGAGTTGGAAGAGGGCGAAGCCTCAGATAATTCTAGCGAACTTTCATCAGCCCCAGACTAGCCTGTTCGTGCCAAAAGGTTTTGTTTTTGGAGTGCAACGTATTTATTGTTCTGTATTCCAAGGTAGCACTGCGACAATTTTGCATACTGGCATTTCCCCTTTTCCTATTCTCTCCTGAGGAAAGGTTCAGTCTATAAATTAGTCCATACACAGTTGTCGTGACAATTGTTTGTACATCAGAAGTCCACCAGTTCACCAGTCGGTTAAGTTGCACGCTCAAGAATCTGCAAAGCGAAGGATAAAGTTGACGAGGACGGCAGCTTCAGGAAAGAGTAATGAGGCCCGCACAGTAAAGTTGAAACAAGAACACGCTTACCAAGAAGGAAGATGCACAATATCGTCTGATAGGGAGCGGTGAGTTCTGGAAGACTGATCGATATTGAATGACACATACTGGGCCAAGACGATCGTCATATGGTCCGGAATCGCGTTTTCTGATGGCAGAGGCACGCCAATGGTATGTAATGAGAGCATAAACCATAATTGCCATGGCTGAACTGGTGGGTGAGTGAATTAACAAGGTCCACGTTTTATAACACACCAATGAATGAAAACATCCCAGCGCTTATTCTCCCAATCTTGACACAAAAGGGAACCGAGTTAGTCGGTTTTCGTAGCATGAGAAGGTACATTGCTCACTTTGTCGCCAAAATTAAGCAACCCTACTGATAAGCCTCCAAGAATGACGGAGAAGTGCAGCCATGACAGGAATGCTAAAGATATTCAATGGCTATGAGTCAGGATAGTGCATTTAATGGATAAGGCACAGGTGCGTACTTCGTTCGTTCGCAAAAAAGACTTTGGGCTCGACGCGAACTGGGAGCGCAATGCGTTTCTGGGCCGTGCGCTGGAGAAGTGGTTGAGTCGACATAGTATTCAGCACTCGTTTGGAGACTCCGAAGGCCCAAGATGTGGGGGTCGATCAACGACGGCAATGAGGAGAATTGGCAATGGGTGGAAGAAGCCAAGAACTTCGGGCTTGCGCCTTAATCACGTGCACTAATGACTGCCTGAATCAGCATGCGACCGTAAATATGGAGCCCAGTTGCGGGATCCGGCGCTCGGGTTTTGTGATTTACAAACCCAACGATCCGGATGGTACAGAGCCGGATGCAACTTAACGACGCGGGGGGCACAGAAAGATTTTTCATCGACCTTCCAAAGTTGGAGGTGGACGATAGGACGCGAAACCCTTCGCGGCATCAGCAAAATTAATCCTTCAACCCACATACTCATAAACAATTATTAAAACGTCAACAAGACATACCGTTGTACCAGTAAACAATCTGAAAATCCTCAAAGGTGAAGGTGAGGGAGGGTTGTGAACAGCGCAAGTACAGCGCAAGCTGAGACACCAGCCTTGCGATCGTGGTCGATTCATATGGTTAAGCTACGGAGGGGCACTAAGCGAGCTTCAGCTGAGAGTCTCACGTCACATGCGACAACTTTCCCATTGATTGGCGTCAACATGAGTCCAGAAATTGAGTTAGGTGCCAGTCAGATTCCAGATGCGAACCTGGACTAAACCAGTCCCGCAAGGGTAGTCCCTTACACGTGAGAAAATCCTTTCAAACCGCTCATCATTCAGTCAATTGCATTCAGAGTCACACACTTCACGCAACTTGCGACCCATCCATCATAGGTCTCTTTCCTGTAACGTGGACCCCTCTGGAGGATGTGCCGGTGAGCCTGGGAGAGTATCTTGTTGAAGACTCGTCTGATTCTATGACTAGACTTGTCGCAGTCAAAAGTACCACTCCGATTCAATTGGCCCATGTGAGGAACCTTCATCAACCAACTCATCCTCAAGCCAACAGAAATGCCTTCATATAGCTACTTACCAGGCCACGACACTCGATTATCAATCAGGCGTTTGACAGTCGCTTAAGGCTTGACCTCCGACGCCCTATTAATGGAGATGGATTCGGCGTTGGTGAGTCTCGGCAAGACCTTCACCTTATGTCCTTTAAATACTGAGGTCATCCTTATAGGCTGGTATGACTCTGTAGAAGACGAAGAGCTTGGGTCTCAGCCGTGCATCTTCAAATCCATTACCCCAGTAAGCGCTACCACCCTGCTCGCTCTTCGTTATGTTAATACCGCGGATCACGCTCAGGCTTGGAATAACGCTAATCTGACCAGGATAGCTGAGAAGATCAAAAGCCCCCTAGTGTTCGGCCACGTGCGAGCCACGACGGCTGGGTCATTATCGCAAGACAACTGTCATCCGTGGTCCTTCGGGAAGATCATGGTAGGCTCAGAGATATTCCTTACCTCATGAGAAACTACCCTCTCTGTCACAGTTCATGCATAACGGGGGCATCGCTGAATTTGAAAAGATAAAGCGAACACTTCAAGCTTCCTTGACCGACGAAATATTTCTGGTCCCGCAAGGCAATACAGGTATCTACACTTCAGCTCTCACGACGTGAATAGGCTCATGGATCGATCGATTGTAGACTCAGAATGGGCTTTCGCTTTGTACCTGTCTAAGCTGCCCGATGTACACGCATCAAATTTCTCCCCTGAGATTCTGCGTAAGGCCATGCTTGAAACTATCGCACATCTGAACAAGATGGCAAGGGATGCAGGCATCAGAGAGGTAGAGCATAATGGTCATACCCGTTTGCTTCCATAGCTAATCGTGCGTGTTCGGTCATAGCCAAGCCTCCTGAACTTCATCGTAACGGATGGGTCGACGATCGTAGCTTCCAGATACGTCTCATCTAGGACGGACGAAGCAGCATCTCTGGCAAGCCTTGGTTCTATCTCCAAAACTTAATGCTCAAATCACAATATTAGTACTTCTCCTCTGGCACGACCTTCAACGAATACGCACCAGGGGGTCACTATCGGATGTCGAAGTCTGACAAAAGGGAAAATATCATCATGATCGCTAGCGAGCCACTCACCTTTGAAAAAGGTACAGGCTTTGTCGACTGCCCACTACATATCACTGACCACACCTCCGGCTTGTGGATAGCTGACTGGATGGAGATAAAGACAAATACTTTAGTTGGTGCGTAAGAACTTTTTGTCCATGTGAGCTTCAATATAAAGCATGACGATCATTTGTTTTCAGTCATCACGCCGAAAGTGAGTGATATTTGCCATTTTTTGTCCACAGCAGTTAACGCACCTTGAGACAGATGAACATCCTCCAGATTCCAATTATCGATGAGTTCTCGTCATCGTCCAACTTGAAGAAACGCACCGTCGAGTTCGCCGCAGAGAAGGGATTTTGGACTGAAAACCCACGGAAAACGCACATGGGATCTCCTGAATCAGGCCACGAAATTCGACAGAATTATCAGCAGCGGATCACGGGCCCATTACAAGTTCAGAACCCGCAAGCAGTGATACACAATATGTCTGAAGGAGTCTGCTTTGTGACTAAGCGCGAGAATCAGGACGATAGTCGTGATGACGTCCCCCAATGTCCCATCGACATAGAACACTCCGATAGTTCTGTAACATTTGTGTCATCCATGCTAATTACACACTGTGCATCCATTCGAAATTGCGTTAAACTCTATGTACAATACGTCTACCAATTTCCAAGGCTGGTTACCTCGCCTCTGCGTCCCTTCCCTACACCTAACAGCTCTTTCATGCCGGCGACACACTTGCTGAGCGCGGCCTTCCATGTCTGCTCCTTCCCAATATCTTCCGCAGAAGTGCTGGGTTTGAGAAAGTACCCTGCACTTCAACAAAAACAACATCATGAAATTGCTGTGGGCTAAGGGATGGACGACGATCAATTCGCGTTATCGTGAGATGAGGGACCGAAGCAATCTTGGCAAGGACGCGGAGAGGGAAGGATTAGGTAGGACCCTGCTGGGTGTGGTTTACAAATATCATCCAGCTGAATGCGAAGGAGGGATCGATATTGCAGTGGGGGCCGGATGTCGAGTGGCAAGGGCTCATCGGCACTGTCATGGAATAACAGAAAGCGTGTCTGGTTGGCTGACCATTCGGCATCAATAAAGTGTTGTGCTTGAAATAGCCTTGGTGAGGCTTACCTTCCCCATCTTGGATCCCTTCCTCGAGTATTACGAGACCGTATAGTTTGGCACAAATAGCCGCCGATATTGCGGCACGATTATAGACCACGTCGTCCGCATGCTCCAACAATGATTTAGCAGCAAATGCAGTGGAGGTCACTGGCACTTTTGTAGCGTTAGGGAGCACTCTACGAACGTACTCGGTGCATTGGCCTAGAGCCTGAGAAAGGGAGTGAGGGATTGCCATCAGAGGCGTGATTAAGTTTACTAATTACTTGTTCATGACTGCTGACTGAGGTGATGTCCTCAATCTTAGTTCCTGGAAGGGCAATTAGGCAATGCCTCACGGAGAGAATCTGTTCCCCTCGAATGAACGCGGTCTTCCCAAGAGCCGGATGCCTAAGAATGTCATAGGTCTCCACAACAGATCCGAAGGTGGAATTCTCCAGAGGAATGAAAGCGAATCGTGCTGTACGGTTGGGATCAGTGATCGAGACCCCAAGATCTCGTATCGAAGACCGAGGCTCATATCGAACAGAGTCCCCACAAAGCTCATAGGCGGCCTGATGCGGAGAACAATTGATTTTTCGGCATTCAAGCGAAACATAACAACGCACCTGATGAGAATATGTGCCCTCAGGGCCTAGGTAGGCTAGCTCTGGTTGCGGCGAGCTTTCGTTGTGTAGTTGGACCATCGTACTTGACCGGTCAAGATGTGAGCACAAGTTAAACGGCCTTGTCGAAAACCTGGGCCAACATAGGATCAAATTTCATTCGCGGTAGCGCGTCGGAAACGGATTTTCAAGGCAAAGAATGAGAAATTTTCACACTCATGAACTCCTGCCAATTGATGAAAGGTGCCCGGGCCCTGCGTGGCTTCCCGCTAAAGAAAGGCTGGTCACCTGCTCTACCTGCGCACGGAAAACCTTCGGGAGATTGCGTCCGATCAAAGGTCACAGCCACTAGCGGAACCGCCTTTTGCTTTGGGTCAGAACATGAATATACGGTTAGCGACGGTGGGAAGTCCGTTATTGGTGAAATCCCCTGTTCTTATGATTGGGCGGCAGCCTGCAGATTTGTTAGGCATGCAGGCCTGTAACTTGCAAAATTTACCGGAGAACTACCAGTTACGATATTGTGCGGCCTATTGTCATGTCTGGCAGCTCCTCTGCATCTAACAATGATGCGATAAAGATTTATATCATTCTCTCACTTGGCCTCAGCTGTCATATGTTGCAGAAGATCACAAGGGGCGCATAGTGGGTTATATCCTTGCCAAGATGTATGTACTTGCGCCTTAACATGCTCGTCCGCTTACACGTTTCCTGCTTTTATTTTCAGGGACGAGGAACCTAGTGACAAGTCCCATGGTCATGTTACATCTATTTCGGTTCTGCGTGGATATCGGCGGCTAGGACTAGCCAAGAAGCTCATGCTCTTGTCGCGTAAGGAAACCCCAATGATTTGTCACTTCTTTCCTGATTCTGTCATGCTAGAGGAAGCCATGGCTAGTATATACAAAGCCGAATACGTCTCTTTACATGTCCGTAAGTCGAACCGAGCGGCCCTTGGTCTCTACCGTGATTCCTTGGGCTTTGACGTTCACAGCATTGAGAAAAAATATTGTGCGTGTCTTCTTCCATCCAATGATAATATGTGCAAAGTGGATTCACTTTAGATGCCGATGGGGAGGACGCCTATGCCATGCGCTTAAAATTATCTACAACTGGTACTTCTGAACAACCTCCATCGAAATAATCACTGGGCATGTATCTTGGGGCCCCACTTGAACTTTCCCTGTGAGCTACATCCGAATATATCATATCCGGACATTTCAAAATGAACAGGACAGGTTGAAGCGATATCATCGGTCCTACGCATGATCCAGCCTCCGGCTGGTTCTGGATGTGTGATCTAAGCTGGGCCATCCGCTGCGTCCGCACAGTTAGAATTCGATCCCTTTTGTTTCGTGTGCTTAAGTTGTGTATCCTCATCTTTATCCTTGCTCTCCTCGATAGCTCTTCTTAGAATCTCTGCCGTGCGCAACCCGAGATCGTAAAATCCATCGTTAGATGACCCATGAAACATGTTCGTGTGTGCATCAATCTCTGAAGATGAAAGAGAGTTGGAGTTTGGCGTAAAGAATTGGAAAGATGGCCACGTTGGGGAGGGTAAGAGGATGAATGTTCTTTCGTTTGAAAATGCAGAAGTGGGGGGTAGGCTAGTATAGAAACTAGATAACATTCTTAATCCGTCAGGACCAAGATCTCTGCAAGAATTTACGCACTTTTGAAAGTGGACGCTGCGCTCGCTCCTCAGAGCAACGAGAGTGTCCACGCGAGCCTTCAAGGCAGCATCATCCCAAAGGTTACGGACATATTTTAGGTGATCACCAGCCCACGCCCAATCAACATTAGCCTGGGCTTGCGAAATACCTGTTGCGATTGCCTTCCTCTGATATATTGCTGTCCCAGCGGCAGCACCAGCTAAGACAGCACCACCTAGTGAATAGAGCAGTGTCGGAGTGGATGATTTACGCCGACGAGGGCTTCCGTTTGGATCGGAGGAAGCACCAGCGCTTTGAGATACCAATTCTGAAGCATTCTCATCCAACGATTTACTACCCATCGTCGGTTGATCATTCGTTTGAGTATTTTTGGATTCGCCTCTGAAAGCCGTCCCTAATGCCCCAAGAATACCTAGTCCTGTGGCAAGCTTATGGGCCGTCTGTACGTATTGAACTGCCTTAGTCGCTGTGTTCTTGAAGACCCCAGGATTTATTCCATAGTACGGAGTATCAAAAGCGATGCAGGCAATAATACGAGGCCAAAGGGCCGCAGGCTGGCTGCTATTATCTGCAGAAGGCGAAGTTATGGGAGCGGAGCTCTTTGCAATAGCAATCAAAGCATCCGCAATTAACAGACCTCCCATACTAAAGAGTCGCCGAGGCTGATTATCCAAGGCCAGCCGCTGAGGGCACGTACTTACCTATGTCCGCACAGAACAACCTTAGTCTTTCCAGCTCCCTTTCCATTCCCTCCTTCTTTGTGCACAACCGTTGTAGTCAGCCATTCCACAAATCGCTCTGTTGCAGCGCTCTAACCTCTAGGATATTAGGAATATCAAAAAATCTCCACCAACGCGCAACGCACCAGTTCCCCTCTGGTCTATTGGAACCGTATAATCAACTATTTGGGCATTCAGGAGACAGAAATTGGCACTCTGACCTCATATGCTGGAAACACGATGCATTCAACTCGCACATCGCCGTGTTGGTCCACGATGTGCTGGAGCCTTTCGGGGAATCCACCTTAGTAGATTCTGAGCGCAATCGACAGCCACTCAATAACGAGCTGATGCCCACCAAAGGCAGAATCATCTCCTTTGAACCCATGAACGAAGACACATAACACATCCACTTTCTCGTTGTCAGAGCTCGTCTCCATCTAAATGTTTGTATACAGTTGCACGATGTCAAACTAGAAATGGACAACCTCGCAGTCGAGGAGACTGCGCTTCGGCGATGAGAGTTCCCACGCTCTTCTCGTCACTGCCACCATCTAGAAGGGCGCTACCAATACCACCGGCTTGAAGGTCACTTCCTGCTGTGTCATGTCTATTTACCCGCCTCGGCCTCGGGCATCGACTCCTAATTTCTGATATTGTTCTGTGTGGGCGCTAGACTGCAGTATGTTGAGCACGCGATGTCGCGCTGAACGCCGGCTATCCAATCGTGTGATTCCCGGGATGATGGGGATGGCTTCTCGAGATTCTCTCTGTGTGGCACACACGGCTCTTTGTGGGCATGGGCACCTAACAAACCGTGAATGATATGTAGGGACAGTCGAAATCCCCGTTCGCCACTTCCCAGACTGGCGAACTCGTCCATGCCGGAAATATATTCTCAGTGTATGTTGAGTCCTGCACTTCTTCACGGTCACTTCGGAGCGCGGTTTCGACGGGGTACGGAGGGGGGGGGGGGGCGGGACCTGAAAGGGGAATACGTGTTCGAGAAACCAGTACCATCTGTCAGGTGCGTAGTGTACTGTGTCCATTGAACTTCTTCGACGCAACCTCACCTCTAAATGTGATCGGCATATTTTGTGTCTCGGGAACCTTTTGTCTGTGGCTCCGTGCGATTCCTCAGGTGCGTGTGTTTTGCTGTCGGACGCGCCCGGCCTCCAAATTTCCCATCAGTGCGCCAGGCTAGTTCGCGCGAACCCCGCTCTATGAGTGGCCATCTAGGCTTGAAACACACATTTGGGACTTCTGACGTCAGCCTTGTCCTGTCTAAAGTCATTCATAGGTGATTTAGTCACCGAGGAACGATTCATCAGAGCTTAGTGTTCTTTCCAGCGCCCAGAAGACACGGGTGAGGTCTGTATCCGTGGAGGTTGCGTAGGCTGAAGGTCCCAGTCTCGGATTAGCAGATATCGAGGCAGGTATCTGTAACAAACATTGGATGGCACATGAGTGCATGTCGCTGCCACCAAAGCTGCACTTTCAGCGAACTGAAAAATCGGACGTGGTACCGCGTGAAATTTTTCTATGGGTCCTTGAACAGTTGCTATTTCAGTGCTGATGCAATCGACTATGTGCACCGTCGCAGCGTTGGACGCCTGAAATCGCTCATTTTAGTCGCGGGGCCGGTTTTCTCTCACTCCCTTGCGGCTTCTGGTACCGCCCTTGTTCTCCTTGAAATGCGCTGTATTCGGCCTGGCTATTAGTTGCAGCTTCTGAATTATACCTCGTCATGGGAACCTCGATGACCCAGTTGAAAGTACCAGAATATATCCGGACTCGTGTCCACAGGAATGTTTCCATCATTTCGAAGCTCTCGATAATATTGATCTATACCCTTATAAGCGAGGGCTTCACCCATCGGTCTGGCAAGTTCTTGAATACCCTGACCATCGATTGCTGCGAAAGATATGGATCCTTGCACGCATGGGGATCATAGCGCGATCACCAGTGGCACAAATTCGAATCAAAAGTTTGCTCAAACGAAAAACGAACACACCACCAGTGTAGACAACGAGGCCCCATGGGGACCGCACTTGAGATCAGCATCGTTGGTGCGCGGCCTGCGATCTCGACACATCCAGATGAGCAGTATATGTGGAATGATTGGAGTGAGTGCTGCTCTTTACAAGTTGTGACAGAGCCTGTGCTCATGCGCGAATAACTCCCAGACTGGTCTTTTCCTTGCCAGCGGATCGGCTTTGGCTGATGCGGGACCTCTGGGGGCTTTGGAAAGTTCTCTCCGTATGATCGTCCTCGCGGATTTTTCTGAACTGGTACCTAGCTAGGCTACTCCGTAATGGGCCTCGTTACAGCAGCTAGTAAGTTCGCGTGCCTTTATATATAGTCCCACTGTTGTCAACGCTGTTATTAAAGTTGCGTACACATCCGGGGAGATGTCAGCATTGTGAGAGTTATAAACTTGACCTACAGAGATTTTTTGATCGGCTCTAATGTTTTCTTCGGTGCGTAGCATGCCGGTATCAGGGGGCTTTGTTCATCATGTTACCACTTTCGTCGAAAAGGATTTAGGTACGTGGAATCAGCTGAGTAATTCTGCTGGGCTGGAATTGATGCATCTGTGCGTCAGGTGCCGCTGTGGGGTGGAACTTCTGGGTAAGGCATCCTCGTGATGTAATCGTACAGGAACGAGTATTTATGCGCATCGTGGGGTAGTATTCTATCGGCATCACTCAGGCAGTTGAATTGGTGGGAGCCTCGTCGTTAGTGAGTTTTTGGGCGCCAAATATCAACCCAGCTGCATGGATTGGCATCTTTTGGGTCGCAACTTTATGTGCTAACATGGGGCCGGTGAGGTACGTGTAGTGATGTTCCGAGAACCTGAATTTAATATTGCACAGGTATTACGGAGAAGTTGAATTTTCATTTGCACTCATAAAGATTGCCCTAATTTTGGGGTTACTCCTCATGGGTATTCTCATTGACACTGGGGCCGTAGGTGATCACGGTGCGATAGGTTTCCGGTGCATCATTACTCTTGTCCATTGCAGTGCACGCGGCTGACTGATGACACACATACAGATATTGGCATCGACCAGGCGCATTCCAACAATTGCCATATGTATCTAATGGCATTCCATCACATATTCCTGGAGCATTTGGCCGTTTCCTCGCATTTTGGAGCACTCTCACCAATGCAGCCTTCGCATACGGGAACGTTCAGGTTGTTGGGATCTCAGGAGCGGAAACTGTTAATCCTCGTCGCGCAATCCCAAAAGCGGTCTCGCGCACATTTATTCGCGTTGTTTTCTTTTATGTTGCAGCCATTTTCATCCTGGGCCTCATTGTAAGTTCTGATGACCCAGCTTTATCTGCGGGTGGGGGAACTGCCGCCCGTTCGCCATTTGTGATTGCGATCAAGAGAGCAGGGATCCAAGTGAGTGATTTTGTTAGCTTCTATGATAGGGTTACCGAGTCGTGGATTAGGCGCTCCCAGGAATAGTTAATGCTGTTGTAATGACTTCTGCGTTAAGCTCAGTACATCTCTCCAATACTTTAAGCCGGCTTGACTTGCTGAAGTCGAGTTCCAGGGTATTTCTTGCGTTTTTCTGTCATCCCGGACACTTGTCGGCCTTGCAAACGATGGACACGCGCCCCGCTTTTTCTTGATAACTAATTCATTCGGGTAAATGGCAGGAACGATTATCCCCATGGTGTTGACCTCATATAATTGTGCGACAGGACACCATGGATTGCTGTCCTGTTTACATGGTCTCTTGGCGGGTTCGCTTTTTTGAGCGCCCAGTACACTGCTCTGAAGGTGCTGATCTGGCTTGTTAATCTCGCTGCTGTTGCAGGTCTTGTGTGCTGGGTGGTAAGTCGAGATCAACTATTTGGGCTCGTGGATCATTCTTTCAAACCGACCGTTACAGATATTGTGTTTGGCCTACATTCGAATGTACGCTGGAATTAAGGCTCAGGGATACTCGCGCAGCAGTGAGTATTCATGGACTATTATGTCATTGGTAAAGACTGATTTGCACCATCCCAGAACTTCCGTACAAATCATGGCCACAGCCTTTCTTGGCCTGGTTTGGACTCGTCTCATGCACAGTTATAGTCTTCTTCAGCGGTGGGTCTGCTATATTTAGGGGCAATCATATTGCAATCATTAAATTTTGAGATAGGCTTTCAAGTGTTTTTGAAGGGGAATTTCACTGCTTCCGGCTTTCTCTCCAACTATATCAATGTGTTCGTATTTACTGGTAAGCTAGCCTTTACTCTGTACAAAAATGATCCTGATATGCGGTGCCACACCTTCAGGCTTATACCTTCTCATCAAGCTGTATACCCGATCATGGCAAATATTCATACCTGCGGACAAGATTGATCTTAGCGAGTTCCATCTTCTAGAGGTTGAACGAGCCGAGGCCGCGGTACGCCATGATGACATCATGAGAGGTGACCAGAAACCGGAGCCGGAGGGAAAAGCTGACAGACCCACACCAGACAATCCTCGCAACCATCTGCGCATCCTAGAGTGGTTAAGTGGGCTTGGAAGGCTGGTATGAGGTTTGTGATCGTATTTGGGCTTGATTTTTGAATTTGCACGCGGTGAGGGTGAATCCTCGGGACGAGAACATAAGATAATGTGCATGTCATTAATGGCGAGTCATACAACAATTAAACCCAGAATGGAGACACAACATAAGCTAGAAAAGATGTTCCAATGTCATTTGCTTGGCGATGTCCTAAGAATTAGATAATGAGTTGTAAGTCGTCCGAAACACAAGAGCGAACCAAAGAAAGAGAAGGATGCTGTGAACTGACCGTCTTGGCGACAATTGCTGTGAATTCATCGAAACTTAATTTGCCATCACCGTCCTTGTCTGCTTCCATGATTGTTTTGTCCACGATCTGTTGAAGCTGAGAATCCTGACTGGCATATTAGCCTATTGTTCTACGTACACGACAAATCAAGGCTCACTTTTAAATTATTCCCTACCATCATCTTCAAAACAAGGAAAAGCTCGCCGTTTGAGATAAAGCCGTCTCTATCTACATCATACACCTTAAACGCGACTATAGAGTTGGCGTGCACGGTATGCAGATATATCAATCTGCATCGCTAACAGTTGGGGTGGACGGAGCCCCGACTCACATCGTAGTTTCTCCTCACGACCACCACGGCTGCTGAAGGCACTCAAGCCTCCAACAAACTCTTGAAAATCGACTGTACCTCCGCCGCTTGTGGAAAGCTCAAACTCATAGTCTCATAGAGATGGTGACGCAGGGCATACTCATCATCAAAAATCGCGATCATACGCGATGCTAGTGGATTGTTCGCGATCTGAGGAACTTGCAAGAATTCCTCGCGATCAATGGATCCGGAGCCATCCCTGTTCAAAGGAAACACCAGAGTGAGGGGTAACGGATCTCCAGACGCGATAGACGTGTACCTGTCCAGCTTCATGAAGCGCTTTTTCAAGCGATCGAGCTCAGCGGCAGTGACTGAGGACGCGATAATGTTAGGGAGATCCAGGGACTATGATCCCGGAGACCTGTTAAGCCAGCTACGCAATCCTCACTCACAGTTGGAGGACTTCTCCATCTGCGCCATGTATTGGGATGCTAATTGGGGAACAATGAAAATAGGAAGTATTCGTCGGTCAGAAAAAACCCTGAGGCCATCGCTCAGAGCTGGCATGTATCTTACTCGTTTGTCCCATTGTGTATGCTCGCCAGTGTGATGGCAACGTTATTCGGCGGCAACGGGCGGGTGGCAGTGTTTGCCACTTTCACATACGCGCGACTTTTCTTGGATATTTGGGCGACAACGCCTGGAGTTGCGGTTCTCACATGGATGGCGCGTCAAAAGATCCGGGGATGGACGCGGAGGCTATCCAGAACCAAATAGACCTTTCTTTATCTCTTACCTTCGGCCTTGTGGCGTCGTGGTCAGGCTCAACGAAACCAAGGCTAGCTAGTGCACCAGATACTGACGACATAATGCAATGGATGAATCGTCCATCTAGGTAGGTCTGTTCATTTCTGTATGTGTATCTCATTTGGAACACTCATCGTTGCCTGTGCTGGATGTGAATGAAAGGCTTGGGGTTGGAGCACCCATTCCTGATACGTCTGCTTCGGTTGACTCTTCAGTTAAGGAGATGACTGCTCTCAAACGCAGATTGCTCTCCGGTCCAAAGAAGAGGGCGGATGATGGCGTTGTGCCAAGACATCAATTAAGAAAGTCCGATGATGAAGATGATGAGGATAGTCGTGCCTCCCACATGGACGCATCAAGAAAAAGGGCTCCTCCAACTGATCTTTTCGGTGGTAAAGCAAAAAGGAAGAGACCACAACGAAGCTTTGGTCCAATGGCCTACTGTACTGCATCCGCCTCATTCCAATCCACCGACATGACGGGAACAAGCGGCAGCGAATTAGTCGAGCGTTCGGATCCACTCCCGTCTTTAACCCTCGAAAACAGGCAGGATTCCTCATCAACAATAACTAGCGGAACCTCTGTGGCAACATCAGAGTCGTCCCAATTGGCTTCGGAGGATACTCCCAGGCTTGATGTTGCATTCGAAGAGCCCAAGGTCGCTGACAGCGGCGTGCATGGCTTCTCAGACGTCGATCCTCTTCATAGGAAAGATGCCCAATTGCCCGCAACGCGTATCGTCAAACACGATCGCAAATCAAAAAAATCCAAGCGAAAGCGGGATCGTAAGAAAATCAAGCGGAAACGAGTTGAAGGCGCATCCACATGATACAGTACATGATCTTATACGCGATTGCAGTGCGTTATTCCCCTCCTGGCATAGATATCGACCCAGCATGAACTGCCCATAGATAGGAACCCATATTTCGACATGATCAATTACCCGATATACGGAGCGCAAGGGATGCCCGCCTCACGTGCATTGCCTATTATTTCACCAGAGGAGCGCATCTTTTCTCCCATTCCATCGTGACTGAACATTCCTTCGAAATTCTCTCTTCGGCGCTCTCTTTCCTCGGAACGTTCTCTTCGGGCCTCTTCTCTCTGCCGCTTCCCTTCTTGGACGCGATCCCTAGAGCGTGTGAGAAAGCCCATGATCTGTTCCTGCAACCTGTGTGATCAAACGATCAGCGCCACATTCATCAACGTCACAGGCGGCACTACCCATGATAATTTGATCGGCATCGATGCTCATGGTGGCCCCAGGGCGGTTTTTGAGGGTGTTCATGTCCCCACATCCGCCTTTTGGGGGGAGAGTTCACTGGTGCATCTGAATGTTCAGTCAAACTCTTTGGCCGCGATTGCGGTGTCGAAGTTTTGCTAGTCACGTAGACATTGCTGGAAGGTGTAACGGGAGTTATAGGGGTTGGGTTTGACGCATTCGAAATAGTTCGTGAGCGTGTGTGAGTTTGGGTTGGATGATGCTGGTGAAGACGTGCATCCGGGCCCTTCCAAGTGACAGGAGAATCACCCATAATCACTTGTCCATTACGGATGACTGTAGGGAGTGGGGTGTTCTTGTTCCTTCGTTCATCAACTATAACGATTGGCTGTCCACTAGCTATGTACACGACCTGCTCGCCAGGTACCACACGTTGCTCTCGGTTGGCGTAGGACTGTGATTGACCTGGAGCATAAGCATTATTTTGTCGTTGGGCTGGATATGATGTACCATAACTAGTCGAAGGATCATCATTGTCGTAGGATTTTGGCTTTTGGAGGATTGAGGCTGGCTGAGGCTGGGTTTGAATCGCCAATGGCAAGGCATCTGATGGTCGACGTTTCTTCTTCAGGGAACTTTTACGGGGACGCTCATAAACACTGGTTTCCCCTTCCCGCGTAGATCAACGACCTGAACCGGTTCTGATGTTCTTCTCGACATGAGCAATGTGGGGTTGTGACATCGAGATAAACAAAGGTAAATACAAGCGAATTCAATTCAATTTCCGCGAAAACGACACTTTCAACGTCAACATGGCCACTTATTCCGACGGGTGGAACTCATGGAACTCACAATCCAATCGGTACACTTCAACACCAGGACCTCAGCTAGTCGTTCTTTCTGGATCGTGGGATTCTGAGGCAGAAACTTCTGAACTCATGGAATACGAGCTTGCTGAGGATGTGGCATTGGCGTTATCGGAGATGCGAGCATCTAACCTGCGTCAATCTGATATTATACTAAGACCCGAATTGGAGGAAATTGCCTCAGCGATGGAAGTCGATTATGGAGTGCGGCCCCAGCCCGTCATGTTCACCGACCCACAAAGTAACGCTCGATATTCTGACAGTTTCCTTCATTGGGGATGGGGCACGTCACCATTGTTCCAGACACAAATGTCATGATATCGTGTCTTGCTCTGGTTGATGAACTCGTCAAATTCATTTATTTGAACAATGATATGTTCATGTCTATCTTGCTGCCTGGTATTGTCATGGCCGAACTTGACGGATTGCGAAAGAACGCTTCGCGTTCGTGTCAATCGGAAGCGCAGGAGGCAAATAAATGGGCTGTCAGCGAGCTCATGAAAAAAGGCGCTGTCCGAGGACAACGTGATTCTGCAACTTTGGTCGACAGTGGCTCTTGGCGCAACTATTATTATCAATCCGGGAAAGTACGTCTATACTGCCACCTCGAGGAGTGAGTTGGTGATCGACCTCGGGCTTTGTAGGAAAATCCTGACGGTTTCATCATCGATTGTGTATTGTTCGAATGGATGCAGGCACCTAGTGGTCGATGGACGGTTCTCACTATGGATCAAAATTGTGCCGCCCAGTGTTTATCAAACGGTGAAGTGGATTGTGACTTTCCCCTACTAGTAGCTCAACAACTTGCGCAGGAGTTCCTATCGCCAGCCGCACCCTAATTGGACACTTCGTGACCTGCTCAGGGAAGTCGATCCGAATCTGGAATTGCGCCTTGACGCCGATACAAACGCAGGCCCCCTTATGCAATGGGTCAGAATTATACACGCTCTGCCGGAAACCGACGAAAAAGTGGTCAAAGGCGAAGAGATCGAAGCCCTGACTGGGCACGGGCTGCATCGCAAACTCAAGCGCCTCGCAAGATTCCTGAAATGCCCTCGAATAATGACATTGCGGCGGGGATGGACCTCGACGAAGAGATGCGACCCTCTTCGGTATCTGAATATGCTATAGATCCCAGGGACGAACTTCGAGACCAACTGATCGCTTACCTCCAATCGGCTCTTTACCCGATAGTGGAAACAACCATCGAATGTTACCATAAATTGCAGGATCAGTTCTCACAGAAAACCGAAGGATCGTCGGATTCGATTCATGCTCGACCACCTCTCGCTGATCGCAAGAGCTCATCCTCTCGTACTTCCCCGAAGCCCTCTCTTCCGCTGCCCCCTATCTCTTCCGTGGAGCATGAGAGATGGTCCTTATCGCAATGTGTTGATTTTCTTTCAGAATGGCGACCAATATCTGAGCGAGATAGACCTACCAAACCTATTCCCTTCACTGCTCAAGAAAAGAGCTCGTTATCATCCCTCGCTCATTTTGTTCAATGTGGTAATCGCCGGGGGCGAGAGTTTGCACGTGGAGATTGGGACAAAGTCTGCGACGGCTTGAAAATTCTTTGTCCTGGCGTTCAAGATGTTTTTGAGAAGGCTGTGAAGGAGGCATTCGATGCACTATTGGCACGATAATCAGTCGGACGTCGTTTTCGCTCATCTTGAGCATGAATTTGGCCAATCAACACTTCTTAACACCCTTGTTCGCGTGCAGTTTGTAATGCGCGAAGCACATTCAATTTGTATCATAAGTAGTCGTATATTCGAAGTCTAGATCAGCGATGTATATACGTATAGAGACACTTCTAATTGACGAATCAATAACAAAAAGTAGAAAAATAGAAATCGGATACTGAAATAGGTTGTGTTGTCTACGCAGTACCAATCATTCCTTCATCCGTGCGCAACCCATCGAACGCAGATTGACTGGCAAGTGACGAAACGATGGGTGCTGGCATAGAGGTTGGTAGTCCCAGTCCAGCCCGCAATGCATCCGTTAGATCCCAACTCGGTGTATCGCGGATATCAAATATGTTCACACCAGCGATATCGAGTTCCCTAGCGAGCTTCGCCTTGAGGTAGAGTGAGTATGGATCATCGTATGTTACGAACTGGCGAGAGGCCGACGAGCGGAGGAATGGCGTAGATGAGCAAGAATCCCAGAAGCGCGAGAACCCTCCCGATGCCGTATAAGTCGCGAATTGGTCTGATGATGCAGAACATTGAAGCACGCCCTGCTTGATAAGGTTTGTAAACGTTATCTGAGGGTCTCCACCTGTTAATGTTACGAAGCCTGGGGCAGAGCCACCATTGACTAAGAGATTTTGTGACGTGCCATTATCGCCAAGGTATGCTTCTGCCGGTGCTACGCCATCCCGCCGTCTCCTTTGCCTGAGCGACGTTTTGTCCGACTTCTGCAAATATCCATAATTTGGCACACCCAATAAGATCTTCTTCCGGGGAAACCCTGCTCTAGTCCATGCATCGACACCACCTTGAACGCTCGCATCAGGCTGTGTACTATTCCCACATGCATCAGAGAGTGGCGCGTTTGGACCAGGCTGGGATGAAGACTCGCCCCAAACGTCGTAGTTCATCAAGAGGATGTAATCGAGGATAGAAGAGAATGCGGGGATGAAGGACTTTGACGCAGTTCTATATACTGAAGGAGGAACGGCCGCAGTAAGGAGTGCACCGGGAGGAAGGGCGGCACGAAGTTGCCTGAGGAAAAGGACGAGGTTGGAAGTGTCAGATGGGGATGTTATCTCATCCGACATTCCTTGTTGTCCGGGATACTCCCAGTCACTGTATAGACAAAACAAAGGTGAGCAGTAGAAATCGGGCTAATAAAAATTTGCGTACATATCGATCCCATCTAATTGGTGTTCCAGATATATGGTAACAACGTTTGCAACAAAAGTAGACCGGCTGTTCGGTGTGCATACGGCTGGGGAGAAGTACTTGGAGCCTCCCCAACCCCCGATACTCAATTTGACACGCTTCCCTTTGGAATGAGCAGATTTTACAAGTCGATCGAGCAATTGGAGTGAATCATCCTGTTCAAAGGATAGACCATATGTAGAAGTAGGGATCGCAAATGCTGATGCGTTGCATCACGTCAGTCGGACAACATGTGGTACAATAATGCAAGGGGGTAGCTCACCGAAATCTACCCAATCAAAACGGTCAAAATCCACCGCCTCGGGTGGAATTTCCCCAGATACCCAATCAGGGTAATATGCTGCCATGATGGGGGATGCATTGTTCAGGGGGAGAGGCGAGGGTAATGGCAATTCAGAGGGCGATGGCTGGGATAGATTTGGTGGAAGTGGAGTGGGGATATTTGACAGAGGTTGAGAGATGATCACAGGTGTAGGCCACCCAGGAGGCGATACAACAGGATCCAGGGACGAGGGAGTGGGATCTAGAGTCGGTCCAGACATAATTGGCGACATGGATATCGGAAAAGGTGGCACACCGACGCCGCTGGTCAAAGTAACGATCACAGGAGCAGGAGTCATTTCTACAACGAAAATAGTGCTGGTTGCGGGAGGTGAAGGATCCTGGGAGGATGAGGTTTGAAAGAACGAAACTTGGGGGAGATCAGAAATTGAGGTTGGAGCCAAAACCGAAAAATCCGAAGCAGAGGAGCCCTCAGAGGGAGTGGTCGTAATCTTAGCCGGAGACACGTCTGAAACGTCCAAGATAGGCAACAGCATAGTCGCGCCGAGTTGATCGGCGATTGGTTCAGACTGGTGGGCAGTGATACGGGAGCAGCGAGAACTTTGAAAACCCCGCTAACGAGGAGGATAGCATGGCTGCGCATGATGGTACTTCTCGTCGAAATCAGGGGGGATAGCATCAGTTGAACGGCAGACTGGCATGCTAAAAATGCAGTTATGGACAAGTGTTTCAGACTGAAAAGAATCAGTCGTAACCAAAATCTGAGGGGGCGGTCTAGTACAGTGTTTCACCCATCAACGACTGAATGGCCACTTGGAGACGTCCATCAATGGTGGACTCAGGGCGTTCCGAGGAAAACTTCTGTTGGCATTTCCCCCTTCTATCCGCGAACCTCCCGAATATTGTCGCGGTGCAAACTCCGAGGCAAATGCTCATTTTCCTAATTGCAACTGCACCAATAAGATCGCCAGTAAACCAACGGCACGCAGAGGGAAATTCTATCTATAGAGGCCGCTTCAGAGAGATGCTGGTTACCTGCCTAGAGGGAAATCACAAATAGACTGCTGCCTCGGGAAGTGCCGTCACATCGCCGCAAATTTCAAGTGCCTGGTGCCGCGAGTTACTTGAGGAATGGTGTGCATCTTCCCGACCGGTGGAACTGGTAATTTCACAATAAGTTATTCCATAAATAAGAAATCGAGGATCTCGGTGATGAGGCTATGTGGTAGACAGGTACATCACAATTACATAATGAAGCGTGAACCATCGCCTGCATATGAGTTATACTAGCGGTAGGCTGTAAGCAAGAACCACGCTTATCACAGTGAGGGGGGGGCAATTCTGAACCACAATTAGCTTCAATAGTCATGGCAATTGTTCCCCAGCCGAGGGTTTAGCAACGTTCCTATCCAGCAGAACCAACCATTTCGAGGACCAGCGATGTGCGCTCAGTGCAAACTCGATCAGTGTTATGAATGGATACAAGTCGAACGTTTAGCCCACTACAGTTCAATAATGGGGGAAAAGAAAATAAGCCCGACAAGAAAATCCTCCATTGTAAGTAAGTGCGAACGTCTTTGACGGAAGGGAAGCGCTCATCCTATGAAAGGAACGCAGCACTGATCATTTGAGCCACATTCATCGCTCGTTTGGAAATCTGTAACATCGACGTAATCCGCCAACACTCCATTTGCAGCAAAGCACCTTAAGCCGGGATGAAAGCCCGTGCAACTTGTTGAGCGCCGGCCATGTTGGTGTGGGTGTGGTCCCGTGGATAGAATTCGTCCACCGTCGTCTCTCCCAATTTTGCGAATATCCAAATTACTGCCTATATTTTGTGACTTTAGGATTCGGAAACAAATGGCCTAGAGAGAACACAAACCGAAAAGTGATCAACGTAAGGGATGTCCTGACGTGCTTATGTTTCAGTGCGTGACACATGAAAACGTCAACCCAGTCGCTCACCTTGAGACTGGCCACTTCTTTGGCATACGCGACAAACTATAACGTAGGTCAATTGACATTCGTCTGTGGATGCTTTCGCATAACCTACCCTAGGAGGATTGTAAGCAATAGTAGTAGAGTTGTCGTATGGGTTATCGGGGGTTTGCGACGCGATGATGGTGTAGCACCTTTGGAGTTAGCGCCATCGACCATCGTCCTCCTAAATAGAGAAAGAAGGAGTCAGTGCCGAGTGGGTCGAACTGCATAGTGAGGTGATAATACAGATAACTACAATATGGGAGGGGAGGGAAAGGATAATATAAGTCAGGGGCGATTAACAGTGTCTTCAAGGTTAAGCTGACTAGGTAAAGGTGTGTACGATTTCGGTGGTTCCATCTGAGAGTGTGACGTTTTGAGTGACAGAATCGTTCGTTCCATAAACGGGTGCCCGGTCGCTCTTGAGGGGGTTGCCACCATCGTTGTGGCCGAACTGAATGAGCACATCTGCAACCGATCGCGAATTCAGCATCACGGGACCTCCAAATCCTGAGCACTTTACAGTCGCCCGAAATCAGTGAACTTTGAACATCGGCCCATTTTCCTTCGCGTATATAGCTTCGTGCACTCCTCCCGGAAGCGGCTTTGTTCACGATGTTGATACCTTGGAAAAATGGTGTAACTTCGACGCCCCAACTTCTAGATCTTCAGCTGAAGGTGCTGTGTTGTGCAGCGAAGCGTAGCCTCACCCTTGGATGCCCTCGGAGGCATCGTGCGGTGCTATAGTGCTATCCCCAATGAGGTATAATGTTGGAGATGACAAGACGACTCTGACACTGAGAATAACGAAGGAAAGAAGAATCACAGGAGATAGTCGCATCATAGAAGTTAAACGATTAAGGTCGTGCCAAGCCCTCCCTATCGTTTCTTGCCGTACACGATCTTTAAAGCTTTTTAAAAGATGGACGCCATTGATCGCCAAATGCCCGCGAAATCCTGTAGAACCAATATCCACGCGACCAATAAACTGTAACTGTCCAAGTTCACCACGTTGTGATTATTGTCAACACGATATTGTTCTGATTACCACCGAATCAACTGATGGAGATTTATTCTCCATCAAGTAATTCCTAGCTGCGCGCCGTCACATAGAGACAGAGCCTTTAGCTGTTTCGGTTCCCATTCCAGGCTGCAGCGATTCCCCAAGTGTTGATACTCATTGTCTTTTCATTCACACACGCAATCTTTCTCGGATCAACCCAATTTATGGTGGATTTGAAGCGAAAAATGGTTTCGTATTGATCATAGATAGCTTTGCAAACACTTTGGAGTTTAATGGATCCTGAACCTACATGGTTCAGACTCAACTGGCCATCGCTGGAAGTGTCGTCGAAGCCTGGGTCACCTCCGTTTGTTCGAAAAGCTCGCCAACCATTGAAGACAGTCTTTCTTCAACCAGTGCTGGTCGAGTATCGTAGTAGACCGGATTGCTCCTTATCCGCCTCGCCAAGAACGTAGAAGATAAAAAGTCCATCATATCCTGCTTTCCTCTTATCGACCCGCTCGCTCTCCGTCCAGCCAGCCACGACATAAGGGCTTTGGAAGGCGTACCATTCAAACCATGTAGAGTCGACTCTAGTGGCAGCCCGTCTTCGAAGTAGCGGATGAACGTGTCACGCTCTTCCGCCTGGCAAAAAAGGTGAAAAGCGCCACTTTGCCCTGATCGTACAGCGAGACCTTGCATGCGTACTAGTTCTTGAATGGGATAGTTGATGAAGCGTCGGTGACCCCTGGATATCTCCGTATCCTCGATTTGCAAATACTGCGTCCCCATTGCAATAACGACATTAGCATGCACCGGGAGCGTCCAGCATAGATCATGGGGGACAATCAAGACGCTGATGGCACCCTCTGTGAAGAGTTCAAGAATAGCTAGCCGGTCAGTGGAATGCTGTCCTTGATGATATACCCCAATTCCATGCAACAACACGTCCATTAGCGATCGGTCGCGAATGTTGGTGAGGCGAAATTCTAGGTCCTGAATATCTGTTTCACTCCCAAGAAATCCCCGTGTATCCATCTCCGCTGCACTTCGAGTTAGGAGATCGTTTGCTATAACGCGACATTGACTTCGTGATGGCACAAAGACAATGGTGCTCTTCTCCCGGTTAGATCGTAAAATGGAATGAACTGGTCGGATCATGGACTTGAACAAAGCTGGGGAATGGCGTAGGGGGGAAGGGTGGTACTCTGGCGGGGGCAGCAACTGATCGCGGTCGTTGGGGGAAAAGTTGAATATATCTTCGGCCTTTATTCGAAGCCACCGCGATAAGTCAAGTGGATCGTTAAGGGAGGCACTAATGGCGACAAATCTGACCGGCACCGATTGTGTAACGTGAAGTAGCAAAGATACCGCAATCTCGTATTCGTCGTTAAGTAGTTCCAAATTTTCACAGACCACAAGCGATAGGTTTTGAAAGAAGTCGCGATTCTTTGGATCATCCAGGCAGGCAAGAAGGACGCCAGGGGTAATAATCACTACAGCCTTGGGTCTAGCCATCAGGCGCCCGCCTGCCTTTGAGGTCAAAACGTCCACTCTAAGTTCATGGCTGAGCTCGCGCAAAGTTGTAGCCAAGACCCTTGCTTCGTGGGCAGATGGCATGACGACAATGGAATGTTTGGTTGGGCACTTTGATAAATTGCGCCTGCTTCATTTTAGCCCCAACAATGCATTTGAAGTGAGGACACATACCATACCGCAAGGTGTCCACAAAGCGACTTCCCACCGGATACCGGCCCACAGATACTGACGTTCCGGGACATCCTGTATAAGCTCCAGAAGCACCGAGTTTGGATAGAATTGAACCTCCGCATAGTGGACCCGTACGTCCTCTCCAAATCAGCATCATTTAATGCACTAAAAGGTAGGAAAGGTATCTCCAATCGTTCTAAGTGGCTTAACGCGGTTTGCGGCATTATGAGGTCCTCAAGCGAGATAGGCACCTCTTCCTCTGCTCCTAGCCATGTGTCCGACAGAATTCGGAGAGTGACAGAAGGTGGAGGCTGATCGTTTATGCCAAGGATGAAATCAACTTCTAGCGGTCCACCACCTTGCCGAAACTGAAGATGTGAGTGCTGCAGTATGTTTGCTCCGGAATGGTCTTCTACCCATATCCAAAACGGTTCACTGACTCCGTGGAGTTTATTATTCCACTCGAAAGTCGGTGTGATGCGAACCGATATTTTGAGTAGACAAGGACTCAGCGGTCGGAGCGCATAAGTGATCTCGGCAGACGGGAACTGTTTTGCAGCTTTCAAAAGAGCAGCCCCATGCCGGTCATTCATGTGAAGAAGCCGCCCAAGCTCAGCCGATGTTTTGGTTGCCAGTTCTGCAGGCGTAAAGTCATTTGCTCGGCTCCTCAAATTGTGCAAGAGGTCCGCATGCAGCTTGAATTGCTTCATAGGGTTTTCAAACGACCATATCTGCTTTTCAACGGCTTTGCATAGAGCCGCCAGGACAGCTGAAACATTAGCCCATTTCTTACTAAGTGCCAACTCCAGCAGAGATCGTATGATCCGGCCGCCGTTCTGGGTTTAACTTGAGGATTCATTGGCCTGTCTGAATGTCTCTACGTACCTGAGCTACGTATGCGGTATCTGAAACCAGCGCAAAATCTTCGACATGTAGGTCTGAAACGTGTGCTTGAAGCAAGATGTTGACTTTTCCTTTACTGGTGTCAGTACCGTCCTGTCAATATCTTCAGTATCCAGAAGAACACTGAGGCGGTCCACGCACTTTAACTTCGCATGGTATCTCGTCTAATAATCTTCGAAGCTCTTCCAATTCAGATTCTCGAAGTTGGATCTGATCAAACTGAGCAAGAGACTAAGAGAAGATCCCACGGCTGACTAATAACACGCATACCTCGGTGCTCATGCTAAGCAACGCAAGGACATCAGCCTCCGTCATGATGGGCCTCAACTCCTTGTTAAAAATTCCGATGGTGGAATGACTGATATAATACTTTGCTGCGATCCTTCCGTGATCTTTAATTAAGAACGTTCCTGAGGATTCGTTGAACTGGACCATGTTTGCCCCGGATAATTTTTTGGCCGCAGTGGTGATCAGGTGGTGTCGTCGACTGAGGAGGTCAGGATCTTCTCTCAATTCATCATACGAGATACCTAATGATGGCTCCACTTCACAGAGCGACGTGGAAAAATAAGCGAGGCTTACCGTACACTGTGGGATTCCGTCGCATCCTGACAAAAAGGTATGTGTAACCAACCCACTGTACAGCGTCAGTGATACTTGAAACGGTCCCTAGAGAGATCTCAGCATTGAGGGCATCGGTCATCCCCCCGACAAACCTGGGCGAAAGGCATAAGCGTGAAGGAGGGTTGATGAACGTTCCATTAGCACTTACTTGGATTCAATCGGATGCTGAAAATTGTGTTAGCAAAGCGACATCCAAACATCCGACAAACATACCTGAGCGGTAACGGCATTCAAATAATGGTCGAGCTTATCATGCGTGGTACAAATGTAGCCAACTCCACTTGTTTCAAAGCCTGGGCGGCCGGCGCGTCCGAATATCTGGAGCACATCAAGGACTGACAAGTCCACAAACGACCCCTTAGCACTATCGTATATCTGGGTGCCCTTGATTATTACTGGAAGATCTCAGACTTGATAGGTGGTCAGTGTCACGAAGCCTACCAGCATGAGCAGGAAGGTTAACGCCCCAAGCCAAGGTTGCTGTGCAACATAAGACCTGGATATGAGGTGAATAAAAATGTTGACGAATTGAAAGGCGTCATCTTACTTTGATCACGCGAGCCTCGAACATACGTTCCATTAGGTTGCGGTCTGAACGGAGCATTCCAGCGTGATGAATTCCGAAGCCGTGATCAAAAAGCATTTTCATCTCCTTGTTCCTCGAAGCACCAATCTCTCGACGATACAACTCGAATAGAGGATGATCTTTTGAGCTGAAATCGTCGGAGATACCCTCCACTGTCGCTGCCTCCTTTAATGCTAGGGCAGCCTTGACTGTTTCCTTCCGCGCATGAACAAAGACCATAACTTGATGGCCTTGCTCGATCAGTTCTGAGACTTTTGTAAATGCTGCTTTGTCCATGCTTCTGCGTGACTGAGGGGAGTTTGCTTTGCCTTTGATCCCAAGAAAACGCTGCTCCAGAGGAATCGGGCGGAATGATGAGTCAAAGAAGAATAGTCCAGTATATGGTGAGACACTGTTAACGATGGGGTTAGGCCATGGAGGCGTGAAAAATTAAATTTCAACCAACCGGAGGAATTTGGCCACATCAACGTAATTTGGCAGAGTAGCGCCTGTTCTATTGGTTAGGGGTGAGGTAACGATGGAATATACTGCTCACTCAGTCCCACAACTCGGATAAAGGATTGGGTCGATTCAACCTGAACGGCAACCACTGAGCTTCGGGTGCAGGGAAATGGGATAATATACCTGACGGAGGGTTCTAGCTACAATCGTCTCGATCGTGGCACCTCGGTCCTCATTCAACAGATGCACCTCGTCAATTATTAAGAGCTTGACTTTCTTCCATGATAAAAGCGCTATAAAAAAGCCCTACACACGTTTTTTGGAGTGACTGCTTACTGATGCCAGTTCACCTTCCCCAGTTGGTTTACGTGTTACAACGTCCCATTTTTCTGGGGTTGTTACGATAATTTGGGTTTCAGCAATTTCGGCTCGGGTCATTTGCATATCCCCTGAGGTACGGATGGCCATTTCAGGCTCGCATGGCGGAAAACAGTCGATGACAACCAGCACAGACCTGTTAGCTCTTTGACACGAATTGAAAGCCATTGAAGCCTTTTCCCGAGTTTGCGGACGATTTCCGACGCCAGAGCTTTCATGGGGGCTCTGCGATTAAACTGTTAGAGGCACCCTGAAAATCATGACATAACGCACACGTATATGATCTTGAAGTCATCGCGATGTATGCTTTCTGCTGAGGAACCGGCCGCCCGAGGTCCATTGATGGAGTATTCATTTAAAACTCGTAGAATGGTGAGCATGGCAATGTCTGTTTTTCCCTTAATGGAGTGTCAGCGGATGCAAACCATTTCCAATGAACGAAGAACGAACTGCGCCAGTAGGTGCTAAAGGCTTATCAGAACTGCACCCAATTGTACAGTTGAGAGAATCACGAACCGCATATCAAGAGATTCTCCTTGGTGTTGTAGGCTGCGGAGAAAACAATGGATTGTATCCTGTTGAGGGTTGTGTATCCCTACATGTGGGTTAGGCTCTGTAGACTTGAACATGCACAGGTCTTACGTACGGGGAAAGAGCCTCGTGCAAGAGGATCAAGATCAGCAATCCTGATCAGACGCTCAGTCATGCGTGGAGGCACCGTGTTTGCTGGAGGGATTGTGACCTCCTCCCATTCCTTGCCAAGATGTTGGTCAAATGACAACGACATTGCGGTAACCTACCCACTTCTGCGTCTTCACGGGTGGTCCCAATAGGAAGTGTGAATTTCGTTCCAAACGATGAGAGTATAGTCCCGTTATTTGAACTTGAAGCAAATACATTGGGGTACACGGGTACCTCAGGCCCCTGCAGCACGAATGTGAAATATCCGCAGCAGTTGACTAACAAAAACTAACCGCCGTGTGGGTGAAAAGTGGATGATTGGTCCCAACTCTTAGAGAAGCTTCCATATTGCGCTTAGCTTGTTCAGGAGTCAAATACACCTTTTCGCCTATCAATACGTTCATACTTGGAGCTACGAAGGCCACACGGAACGGTTGTTACCTGGCTCGTCTTCAGCTCGACCTTTCTTTCCACGCTTGAGCTTAGTAGTGGCCTGAGAAGACGGTTTTGTGTCTAGTTCGATCTCACGCAACTGTGAATACGGCCCAGTTTCAGCAGATGAATTCGAGAGCCAGTCAAATTTTACCTTTTGTCCAAACGGCCGTCGTTGTGAAATTATGCTCATGGCTAAATCTATTTCGTCATAGCCAATCATCTCCAACATTTCCCCTGAAACTGCTTCGTCGGAGCGGTCAGAAAGCAAAATCGAAGATAATGGGCGCGCAAGGTCCATCCTGTCTGGATGGCTTGTGGGAGGACATTGTGAGCGAAAGCTGAGCAAGCACAAGGGGTCTAATACCTAAGGTAGCGTGACACAAGCCCGTCAACGACAGATGACTCCAGGCTCGGCACAGACCCCAAGTATTGTTCGAGCAGACTAGGCGGGATGCTGCGCGGCTCAAAGTCATTGATGGATAATTCATTTAGCACGGAGCCTGCAACAAGGGCTGTCTCAGAGTAGGCCCCAGATTAAAGACACCCATCCTCTACCTAGAGAGTTGATAATTCTTGCTGGTTTTGTCAAATGTGCACAAAAACAGCCAAATAAACTCTGAGCGCTTACTGGCTCCAATCGCGCGTTTCCTCGTGGCCAGACGAGGAGACCAAGGATTTCAAATTACTTTCATATCGAAACATCACTCTATGGCACGCCCAAGTGTCGAATCAGCCTATTTGTTTAATGGCACCTCCGAGATCGCGTGTGTATTGTCGGCCGTGTTGAAAGATCGAAGGATTTGCTTCCGGAACCCAGAGCCACCTGCAGCCCAGAAGTGATCTCCATCTCTGTGAACCCATCCAGCACGCAGGGCTCGAGCTTTTAAGTGTCATGAATACCTCCAATTCTGGTTATGGACAAAATCAGCGGAGTGGTCAGACGGTGGCCGCTGGTCAGCATCAACAATTTCCGCCCAACCAGCCACAACGTCAATCCCTTGCGTCTGAGAAGAAGACTGGAGACTACGTGTACTTCGAACGTAATCCAGGAACCTTCTCTAAGGACACGATTGCTCGGACCACTGCCGCAAAGATGAAGCTGGAGCTCTACTATAAAGTCGCGGTGGAATCGGCCATCGAAAGGAACAACAGGTAAGTCGACCGACGAACATCGGGTACAGGGAATTAGGACCTGCATTTCATGAGATATTTCCTGGTCTGGTTACACGCCCAGAAATTTGAACTAATCGCTCCTTTGATCGCTCATTTAGACGCGTTGAGCTCGAACGAAGGCTCCAAGCAGACGTGCTAGTGTCCGATGACCGCAAACAACGCCAACTGATCCAGCACGCAAAGAAAGAGTCACAATTTCTACGACTACGAAGAACGAAAATCGGTCTAGCAGACTTCCGGACGGTGAAGGTTATTGGCAAGGGTGCTTTCGGAGAGGTACGCGACTCGTTTAAATTTGTACCAAACGTACATGTTATATATTTGCCCGCTACAGGTTCGTCTCGTGCAGAAGACCGACTCTGGAAAGATCTACGCGATGAAAACCCTGCAAAAGGCTGAAATGCTCAAGCGAGATCAGGTAATCTCAACTGGACTTGGTGATCTCAGCTTTTTCTGATGCATGATCCGCTAGCTAGCGCACGTTCGAGCAGAACGTGATGTTCTTGCTGAGTCTAACTCTCCATGGGTCGTTCAACTGTATTACTCCTTCCAAGACGCCACTTACCTCTATCTCATCATGGAATTCCTGCCGGGTGGAGACTTGATGACGATGCTGATTAAATACGACACGTTCTCGGAGGATGTGACACGTTTCTACATGGCTGAATGTGTCCTTGCTATTGAGGCTGTTCACAATCTCGGGTTCATCCACCGGTTAGTACGATATTTGGGGGCGGAGACTTGGACCTAACGGATATCTCAGCGATATAAAGCCTGACAATATTTTAATAGACAAAGATGGCCACATAAAGCTATCCGATTTCGGTCTTTCTACCGGCTTCCATAAACAACATGATTCCGCATATTACGCCAAGCTGTTGAACGGCGAAAATCCTTCAAGTGCCCGAGACCCGGCTCGCAATAGTGTCTTGGTAAACCCAATACACCTGACTATGTCCAGCCGTGAACAGATTGCAACATGGAAGGCGAACCGTCGAAAACTGGTGATCAATCCTCATGCTTCTGTTGTACTCAAGTCCTTATTACTCATCAATTTAGGCTTTCTCCACTGTCGGAACGCCTGACTATATTGCCCCCGAAATATTCCTTCTTCAGGGCTACGGCAAGGAGTGTGACTGGTGGTCTCTCGGAGCCATTATGTTTGAATGTCTCGTTGGTTACCCACCATTCTGCTCAGAAAATACGCACGACACGTACAAGAAAATTATCGATTGGCAGAAACATCTCGCCTTCCCAGATGATGTTCATCTCAGTCACGAGGCTGAGCATCTCGTGCGAAGGTACGCCTGAAACATCTGCTCGACCAACCCAAGTGCTAATCCGGAACCCTACGAATTAGCATGATAACATCTCAAGAGCATCGTCTTCCGGTTGAGCACATCAAAGCTCATCCCTTCTTCTATGGGGTCGACTGGGATGCTCTCCGCCAAATCGACGCACCTTTTGTTCCACACCTCAGGTCACTGACCGACACTTCCTACTTCCCGACTGACGAACTCGAGAATGTTCCCGACCAGCCTGCTGGAGCCGACACGTCACCTACCAACAAAGAACTGGCGTTCTTAGGGTACGTTCCTAAATGTCCTATTTGGATCCTTTACTCTGACCAGATTTCAGATACACATTCAAGCGCTTCATGGGCGCATCTCACGCATTTTGATTCGTCGCCTCCCCCAACCTACCTCAATGCATTTCTTTTCTCCGTCCGCATTGTATTCCTATACATGTCATCATATAATGTCAAAAGGTCCTCTACACAATGGTGGCTGGGGCTTCAGTACAACAAATGATCGAGAGCGGCAACAAGATACAGAAATATCAGCAATTACACTAGACTTTAAAAAAACAAGTGTGTCCTTGGCAATGCGCCTGAATCCGGGGAATCCGCAAATATACGTGCGGTGAAAGGTCGGTATTACGGTATCAGCTCCTACTGATTCTTATGGGGGTTAGAAACTGCGAGACCTGCAGTGAGAAAAGCGGATCAGTATCGGAACATCCAAGAATGGATTGCGACATTTGAGAGAAAAGCTTACCATCTCTACGAATATAGGTAGTAATTTAGGGATATGCCTCAATTCTGGGGGTTCAACCACCGTTTGATCGACCTTTCGCCGTTTGCGTAATTTATACCCACCAGGTTGTGAACCATTCAAGTTCGATCCGGCGCTGGCATCAGGGCCGTTTCGCCGGTGACCTGATGGCGATGGTGATGGTGGCGGGGGAAGAGGCTTGTCAACGTTGGATAACCGCGGCTCACGCTGTGCGTCCGGAATGGGAGGCATCGGCTTCCCGCCACTGGTTGGGGTCCCACCGATATGATCATGTGGGGATTCGACTTCAGTGGACGACCGCCGAGAGGAAGGACTAGAGGACTCCGGTGATGCACTTCCGCTTGAAGAGGTGACCATCTCGCTGCCCCCCTCACCCTCACCTTCACTCTCACTCTCCGTCTCATCGTCCTCATCCTCATTAGAATACTCATCGCTCGATGTCTCGTCCTCTTCATCGTCATCGTCATCATCCTCAGCAAAGACATCCTCCGCATGGCCTTTGATCAACTGTCCGAACTGCAACTCTCCAATCACGTTATCAGCAAGTATCTGGGTAGCCTGTTCCTCCTCGATCGACGCGCCAACTTGCCGTTGGAACCGTTTCCGGATTTTCGCTTCATAAGCCACCTTGAGCTTGTAATGATACAACGTCACCTCGTCAACTTCTTTCAGAATTTCCTCGCGGTCCTTACCCGCATGGGGAAGGATGAACTCGAGACTGATTCGTTCCTGACCTCCTCCGAGTCCCTCTCGGACGAAAGTGAGGAAAAGTTCGATCCATTTCCTAAGACCATCGAATAATCCTTCGCCCTTCGAATGGACTTTATGCACGAAACTGTAGAACGCTTGCTCGTGGCGTGCAACGAGGTCGATGAAAAGCTGAACAGTCCGCGATGGATCTTCTTGGCTAACTATAATCCCCAAAGGGAAGCAGTCAGTCGGGGTTGACATGGGGAAAAAGGAAGCTATCGAATCACTTACTCTCTTCTCCCTTCTCAACCGTCCGTATCAAATCATTGATGAAGTTTTGCAGATCACTAATAGAATCGGCAATACTAGCAGCCTTGTACACCTGCGCAAGGGGCGAGTAAAATATCGTAATGATATCCCTCAAAAGCTCCGACGTCGTTCCCTATGAAAGAAGCGGCTCAACACATCAAAAGCAATCAATCATAGGGGAATCAGCCTCACCTCAAACACCAACTCGATTAACTGCTCCCTATCCCTCAACCTCGCATAGAGCCGAATTAACACACCTAGATCTTCATACAACCAACCATCTTCATCCTCTGGTCCTTCGTCCTCATCCGAATCGTCCCGTTCCTCAAGCTGACGAACGTACACCGCGTGAGCCTTCGTGGCACGCGCCACGCGATGCCACTGTGGACGGTTTAAAGTTGGCTCTTCGGGTGAACGAAGTATAACCGTTAAAAGATTACAATTCTCTTCGGCTGAAATCCATTAAATGTTCAGAACGAAAGAATGTATCATTAAAAGACTCTCCCACCAGCATCCGCTTTATAAACATCCTGGATCTCCTTCGGTGCATACACAAAATTTCTTACTTTCTCGCATAGGATAAGATCTTCCACCTTATCCTTCACTGCTTGTATCTCCTCTTCTAGCTCCTTCACCTCCTCTGTCATGGAGCTCGTGAACATCCTAGGCCACAAAAGTACATCAACTACAACGGACCACTTGCCGACAGCAGGGAAGCCGGACTGCTCACCTCTGTAGCAAACTTTTCCCTCCAAAAGGCGTCGCCATGAACAGATCCATAACACCTTCATATAAAACCCAACATCAGAGTGCCAACACATGGGAAAATAAGATGAGAACAAAAAATAAGCTTAAACAAAAACGACTTCCCAACACAACAAGGGACCAAACATACCTCGAATCATAACCACAGGATTGCTAATCTTTAAAACTCCCTTCATCATAAAATAAGGCATCAACCCATGTATCCGTTTCAGCCCCGCAAGACTCTCGGATGCCGTATCAGATGCAACAAAGTGGTGAAAGATCGTCGACGCTAGCCTAGAACAAATGCCGGGCGTATCATATACCAAAAAATAAGAAACCGAATCTTATGAGAACGTGAAGAGAGAAGGGGGAGGGGGGGGGGACCTACGATATTCTTCCCCATTCTAGGACAGCTCTGTAACGAGGAGGTAAATCTTCCGCATTCTCCACCTCCCTCACCGTCGCAAACACCTCCGAAAGACCATCTAAGCCAGATGATATCAGCAAAGTACACTAAAGAAAAAAGAAAAAGATAAACATTCCAAACTCACCTGGTCCCATAAGGTCCCCCTTAACATCCCTAACGCCGCCTCTAACCCTCTCGACTCTCTCCTTAACTTCCTCCTCAAACACTTTCTTCCCAACCTCCCTGGCTCTATCCAACTCCTCCCTCCTTCTCGCATCCACTTTTTCTTCCTCACTCAAATTCGTAGGATCCATCGTGAGGAACGCTCTAAGGACAGGCGAAGATGAGATGGTAGGATTGGGATGAGAGAGAAGGGCGTGGAGGTACGAGCGGAGGGTTAGGCGATTTCGTTCACGTTGGAGTGGGGTTGTGGAAGGAGTTAGAGGTGAAGTGAGCGAGTCCTGAGAGGCTGAAGCGTTTTCACGGAGGTTAGGATAAGATTTTGCGTTACGGAGAGCATTGTTAACAGGGTTGTTGTTAGTTGTCATGCCTGATGTCGTGCTCGAACGATCTTTTGCGGGAGGGGAAGGTAAGTCCACTCCTGGGTGATGCTTACTGAGCTTTGATTCAATGAACCATCCCAAAAAAACGGGAGATTAGGAAAAGGGAAAGATATGAGCGTTTGATGGGAGAGAGGTAGTTGAAGATTTACCTCTTCTGCAAAGGTCCGGAAATCACCATACCGCCTCGAGACATGAATATCATCGAATCCACTCCTCCGCGTCTGTATGATGAATTCCTGAAATCATCAAAACGAAAGATAATCTCAATCTTCTTTTCTTTTCTTTTTTTTTGAATCAAATCGCTGCTCACATCATGATTCTTCTTCCTGACATGTCTCTTCTCAACAACGCTCCTCACACACACGATATTCACCTCGAAAATACCACTATTCCTTGCCCCCTTGCCCCTTTTCTTCTCATACCTCTTCCTCATTCTCCTCTCGAGTCTTTCCAAATCCCCTTGAGTCAATCGAACCACCTCTTCCTTCTCCCAAAGTCTCATCGCTGCTCCAAGCAACAAACACATATACTTTTCCAACTTACCCAACATCTTCTCCTTTCCTTCCTTCTCTTCATCTGGCTTGCCCCCTCCGCCACCACCACTACCGGAGAACCGTTCAATGAGTTCACGTTCGGTTGGGTATAGGTAAAGGTCGGAGGAGAGGGAGAAGTTTCGAGAGAGGAGCGAGTCGAGAAAAGGTTGAAGTTTATTTGGGAAGAAATCTTTAGGAGCTGCGGAGAGGAATGGGAATGTAAGGACGAATTGACGGAACATGAAACGGAGGAAGGGGATATCTCGAAGTGTTTGTATATGCGGTTGTCCTTGAAGAGATTGGGAGGGGCCAGAGGAAGAGGAAGAAAGAAAGAAATCTTTGGGTAAAGGTTTGAATGGAGGTCCGAAAAGGGAGAGGGTGGAGATGTTTGGAGGGAGGGACGTAGTGAATGAAGTGATGTAATCTAGCTCTTGGTTGAACTCGAGTGTGAGGAGGGCTTTTTTCAGGTAATGAGCTCGTAGCGGAGTTAACTCTGTCTTTTCAACAGCGAACTCGGTTGGTTCTTCGTGAATGTGGGTAAGTTCGTTGTCATGAGTGTGCGGACGACCATCATCGATGAGAGACCCATCGGTCATGTTTAGACTTTGCTCTTCGCTGACAGAAGATGCGTCATGTTCAGGTCTCATAAGAATAGTGTAGGACTTTGAAGAAAGAGCGCAGGGGGAGCATCACGGGTGTTAGCGTCATCGAAATGTGTGGTCGTCACAGCACCACGAGAATCCTCGAATAGTTCACTATCATCGATCGGTAATCTAGAAACATCCTCACTGACACTGGGAGTAGGATACTCCGTGGGAGTGGGGGGCGGAGGCCGGGTAGGTCGACGAGGTCGTGTTGACACTGTAATTCCAGAAGATATGGTCGTCATTGAACCGCTCCTAATAGCAGTACCACTCGTAGGAGCATCATCAGCCATAATTATGCCCCGGGACGCAAACGCAACTTCAACTAGTCAGAGCACAGTTAAACGTCGTAGCGCCCGATCTAGATTCCTAGGTTCCTTGACACGAAAGCAAGCTACAGGTTTCGGCGCAAATAGTGGTAAAGTCTCAAAATATGGAGCGTGGGAAACCGAAGCTTTCCGGTTCGCGCGGCGCCGGTTAGTATTATTTTTGTGGTGATTGTCGTCATAGGCAGATAGTACAAGGGGGGACAATGACGTATGGGGTTGACTGCGTGATTGGGGGACCCCCGAACACTCTGCGATAGTATGGGTATATACAGGCCAACAACATCCCCCTTTGCGAGCGAACGAGGTATCCTCGGTTTCCCCTTGAAGGGAGAACGGGATCGCAGACCCAACAACGATCTCACAAATGCTCGCCATCTCATGGACCCAGGGTTGTGGCTCCCAACTCACTAGACTCAACTTGTCCCGGAAGGCCCCATAGCTGGCAACGCCACAAGAGATGCACATGCACAGTTGCCGAATTATTGCACAAGTCGGGCCCATGATCTCAAGTCCACTGCGCATCGGTGCCTTTTTCATCGAGACTTTCCTTGTACGAACGATGATGGGGGGGCTTCTGAATAGCGTCACGTTTTCCGATCCCAACGTTCATCCCGATCATAAAGTCTGCCTTCCTCAACGGATCTCTCTTGTACCAACACGCCAACCTGGGCTGTGCTCAGATCAAGGGTGTTTTCCACGGGCCGGAAAACAATTTTTCAGGGGTGGAAAACGCTAGAACAAAAGACGAAAAATGTACATGACAGGCACGCGCTGACCTATGACGTCATGTCACCACACGCCTTTTCTCTTTCCTTCTTTCTTTTCCCTTCTCCCCCCTCGACAGGTTCGCCAGAGGTATTTAAGAATATCAGTTCAGTGGCTTGTCTATCCCTGTTGAGACGGCGACGACGCTCCAGTCGTAAGGGACTCGAAGGCTGTTCGGGTCAATTTGGATACCCACCCGGTGTCAAGATCAGGCGTCAATCGAAAAAGAGTTTTAAGCTTTCCGAACCAGGACTCAACTCCACCCTATCCGACCGAGGCCGAATCGAAGTTTGACCGTTTGATTCGATCAGTTACTCTCTAATCTGAGTGAGGCCACAAGGTTTTGCCTCTCTCTCCCTAGCACACTCCATCTAGGGAAATATCTACATCGACCTTGGCTCGATGAAGGACTTGACCTCGATCTTTGCACTTTCGTCTCACCGCTTGCCGGTCTATAAGCATGGGTGAGATTTCCCCAATGTCCCTCTTCCGTTGGTGGCGAAGGGACAAATTTTATCCAACATACCGTAGCGGGGTGGCCTCGGCTGAGTCCAGGGAACATTATCCGCACATGTTTCATATGAGATTCATGGTTCCCATACACACGGGTGTCAACGTTCGTCGGGTCTTGTCACCGTACGGGTGACAGCTGGCATCACATTCGATCTCTCGTTCTCTCTGTACAAAGCTTTCTATCTCTGGTCCCTTTTCGATTATCTGCATCCTGGAATTTCCCTTGCAGCCTCAGCAAGTGGGCGGTGGCTCATCCTGCATCGCCAAGGTGGAGGCCGTTCATACGACTTATGATAATCCTCTTGTCAAGTTAGCTCTATTGTCGAGGCCGGAAGAGGAAACAAGAGCTTGGTCGCCATACTTGGCCGAATCCAGATTGGCCATGAGGGGAAATGGCCTTCATTCCATGGTTCTGGACTTTGCTCTTCTGAACTTTGCGGTGTGGCTTTCCCCAATATAAATATAACAGAATCGTTGGGTGATTTTCGCCCTTGTCCGCGCAGGGAACTTCAATCCCTGGACTTTCCACTCTCACCGAGAAGAGTAGTACCTTTATAGTAGTTGCGACACGAAAACCTTCTGATCGGACTTGGGCTCTAAATCTCTCCCCATCGGATTACTCTATTGTGATCCAATGTGTTCTGTACGTGTACTGCTAAAAGTTGTCACAACTTTTTCTTCCCGACGATCGTCGATCGTGGACTTGAAGATCGACAGAAGTCTTAAAGAACGCGGCAGATCCCGATGATCTTCACGAACTTGGATTTTTGCTCTCTTTCTCTTGGATTGGTAGTTGTACTGAGCTGATCCGCGCTTAGTGAGTCGTTAATGGTGTCAAACAAGCGTTTTGAAGGTATTTTGATGATGACGTGGCGGGATGTATGTTCGATCGGAACATATAATTCACTGATCAAGGTTGGGGCGCTTGATTTAATTCAGTTTAAATCTAGGCGCCGCATTCATTCATTTTCACATTCAACTTGTTGGAACCCAGATCCCCAAGCCCAATTTGCTCCGTAACTGCGGATTCGGATGCAAAAATTAAATATGGATAAGGTATCCAACTCACCGATTGGATCGCCCAAAGTTATTGAAATATTCCGGATATATCTCGGATCGCTCCACACAGCCTCGATTCGTGCAGTAAGCCGATCCCGGCCCACTTGAGATGGCTTCCTTGTGGTGAGGGTTGAAACCCAACTTTGCTCTACTCCTCTTCGTTCATCTGCCACAGAGGGTCCACACACACCATCCAACAAGCTATCATCCTCTTCTCCTTCTCGCCACCCCATCACTACCTTCTACTTACACCTTTGTCCTACTGTTCCGAATGAGAGGCCTTACGCTTATCTTCATTTCTCTTTCTGGAGATAGGGTCTAATCCTTCTAGGCCATACCATCAAATAGTATTATCCGAATCAACCAAAAATAATCATCTTCATCTTTCTCAAAGTTCGGGTATCTCCCCACCGTCCTCCCTTCCCTAACTTCCCTTCACGCAAACACACAGGCGGTTCACTCAATTTCTCTTGCCACTTTCCGCATTCTAACTTTTTCTCATATCGACAGAGTGAACCCAAACTCCGTTTGGATTCAACCGATTTGCTTACATTGCTTACCCAAAAGACCGGATTTCTCATTCGTCCTTTTTATTGTTCCCTGCACTTCCACTTGCCACTTTCCACTTTCCACACCTTCGCTCCTCTCCCCACACAATCATACAATGTCACGATTAACAAGGGAGACTACGACTTTATCTCGTTCTTCTCCTTCCAGTCCTTCCACGAACGCCAACGCTGGGTCTGGCTTTGGAACTGGGTCTGGTTCGGTGACCGGGATGTCCACTGGTCGAAATCGAAATCGTACTGATGATGGGAGACGAATGCCACGTCCGCGCTCGGCGAGGGAGAGCGAAAATGCGGTGGTAGAGGTTAGTCATGGTGCTGGTTCGCCACCCTCTCCAGTCGTGCCGTCACCAGTGTCGGCAGGTTCGGGTTCCGCGGTGGGACTTGGGCCGCAGCAGGATGAAACGAGAGAAAGAGATAGGCGGCGAGCCCTGCAAATGCAGGAGAGCTCAAGGAGTCGGGGCGTTCAAATCCGATCTCAAGGTTCGTTACCGATCTCTTGCTCTCAGTCCGCTCTGCAATTTTTGTTGGTTTCTTGTCCTTATATCCCTCTCCCATCCCTGAACGCACATCCCTATCTCAATTCGTTATTATTCATCTTGTTTGGAAACCCATATATTATACACATATATATACATTTCATTAATTCTTTCCATTTTTTCGATTCCTTTCTTCTTTCATTTTCCGATTTTGTTGCGGCGTTTGTCACACTTATCAGTCGCTCGCACGCATGCGGGATGACTTGATTGCATACGTGGACGACAGGGATGGACAGGGATGGGATAGATGGATGAGGATGGCTGCATCGACATCGTCGTCGTCTCCCTCATCACCATCGTGTTCTGGGTCCGGATCGCTCTCCCACTTGAAACAATTCTAACCCTTCTTCGATCCCTGGTCTCCTCCGTTCCCTTATGGTTCTCATCTCCTATACATTATGCTAATACCATTTTGTGCATCAAGTAGAATCCACAACACTCATCCCCGATCCATCTTCAAATTCCTCTTTGTCATCGTCGTCAGCCCCATATATAACCCATCACCGCTCTCACCACAAACATCGTCACCCTCATCAGACCGAACAACAGGGCAAGAAAGACGCCGAATTAACCTACTCCTCGACAGTGCCCCATCATCCCCGTACTCAGACTCGCAAACTTCGATTCGACCTTAACGAAATGGTTTTTTCACTATTACGATGCTCCGCTTGCGAGAACGTTTTTGATCATCCGACGACGCTCATATGTGGTCATACTGTCTGTTCCAAGCACGTTATGCTTTCAGTATCCACCCCTCATTCATATCCTCCTTCACCTGTACCTTCTGCTTTTCCTGCTTCATTACCCCCTTCCCCGCATATTCCATCCTCACCCCGGACACCCTCAACGCCTTCTACTCCGTCGCATTCACATGCACATCTCTTCCCCTCATGCCCCATACCCACCTGTTACCTTCCTTCGGGAGGGGGGCGTACCCTCCGAAAACGACGCGCACACTTACCAGATCCCGAAGAAAACCTTGACGATCCTGACCAGGCGCCGATCTTGACGTACATTCCTCCTCCCCTCGTATATTCTGAACAGCAGCATCCTCCCTCAAATTCTGGCTCACCAGCTGCTTCCACAGCGACGTTGGGATGGAATGGGAGGAATAGGTCCGAGACTGGTGGTAGTAGGGATGGCAGTGATACTGAGAGTGCGAGTGGGATGATGATACCTCCCCCTCCCACCGCGGTGGTCAAAGTTTCACATCCCAAGATGGATGTGACGCTTAGTAAAGTCATCGAGATTGTTGGGAGGTTCGTGGATCTTACTGGCGCAGGTGGTAATGGCAAGTTGAAATTTTCGGATTCGAAGCTCAAGTCGAAGGCCAAGTTGAAATCAAAGTCGGGATCCGGCGGCGAATCGCCTTCCGGTTCCGGCGTTGGTTCTGGCTCTGGTTCAAGCACTGCTTCGTCCGGTAGAGAAACTGATTCCAAACAGGGTACACCTGGAGGTTCTAGTAGCTCAGGAATGACAGATCAGCAGCGTATTTCTCAATCATCTTCGCCTTCTAATTCGAACTCTGTTTCTGCTGCACATACATCCTCATCTTCGTCCACTTCCGGCTCATCCTCATCGTCGAAAACCCCAACTCCGGGTCCAACGCGTCATACGACTCAGCAACCTCGAACGCCACAACCACGTCAGCGTCAAAGTCCTCGACCCAGAAGTTCGTTCGATTCGTTGCATTCGGTTGCTTCCGAGTCCACGAGTAGTGGCTCGGCTGGAACCATCTCAGAGGAAGAAGGGACTATACTTTCTCATCCTTCTTCGAGGGCTCATTCACCCGTGTCGGGAGTGGAAGGATTGGAGTCTCCACTAGCTTCGGTCTTCACACTGGGTGACGATATGGAGACGGATGTTGAGGTGGATACTGATATGGAGATGGGGACCGGGACGGGTACCACCGGTTCAGCTTCGGGCGTGAGATCGGGGTCAGGGAGGAGGTTTATGAGCGTACCGTTGGAATCGACTACGCTGAGGTCTCATCGTCCTTCGTCACCTTCATCTTCCAACGTGAGGGGCAGTCGCAGCTCCCACGCTCGAAGCCGGAGTGGAACTGGTGCCAGTCATCAGCAGAGGAGGTCTAGTTACGAGGTGGGCGGAAGTGGCGGTGGAAGCGGACATGGACATACAAGTAGGAATCTGGGGATGGGCAATCTGAGTGGCAGCTCACTTAGGAGGATTAGGAGACTTGGTAGTAGGCTGAGCATGAGGGAGGGCGATATTTTGGAGAGTGTAAGCGGTGAGGATGCAAGTGGGGCAATTGGGGCAGCGGGATTGTTCTCGTCTGACAACGAGTTGGACTTTGGAGACGGCGCATCCTTCAAAGGGTCAGCTGGATCTATCGGTTCGAACGATGCGATCATCATTACGAACGAACATCCCCATGCAGCGAAACGTCAACGTGTTGGATCGACTTCGTCTTCTACTTCTTCCGTTTTCGTCGGCGAGCAACAAGTGGATGCTCCTAGTCTTTCGCGCAAATCTTCCGATCGTAGGCATCATCCTTCTCGTTCGCCCAGTATTTCGCCCACTACGTCTCCAAAGGCTTTCAAGACGAAGATGATCGGCCCTACAACTTCCAACCTCGTTACGACCTCTCCTACAACTCCAAACTTCCAATACGAAGATGAAGATAGCGCGGCTATGAAGGAAAGACGAGAGAAAGACCTCGTTGCGCTTCGGCATCGTCAGGAACAAGTAGAGAGGGAGCTCTCGGCTTTGGCGTTGAGCATCAATATGAGGGAGGAACTCGTCAAAGCTCTTGTGAGCGAGCTGACGTGTGAGATCTGCTATTCATTGTTTTTCGATCCAGTTACGACACCCTGTCAACACGTACGTGTTTTCGTTGGAGTGGCGGATAAACTATGGATCACTGATGATTCCTTTCTTTTATCTCGATTGGGTTTACCTTCCCGCTTTTGGTGATGGGTCACCGGAATTGTGGGGATTCTATTGCTGGGAACTGCCTTGGGTGTCTCCGGGGACTTTGCTCGTGCTCTCCCTTTCTCGGTGATGAAATCGGACATGACTCCGCTGATGCTTGGGTCTGCTCGATCTACGCTTCACTTCCATCTTCCGACATGTGTGGGACCTAATTAGACTTTTTGCTCCAAATGTCTCTTGCGTGCGCTGGACCACAGTGGATTGTGCCCTCTTTGTCGGGATGAGCTTCCTGGATATGCGTTCCATCATAACCACCCCAGCAATACGATTCTTGATAATCTCAGTACGTCACAGTATTTTTGTGTTTCTCATCTTGTCATTCACCCAATGTTGCAATTATTTATGATAGTTATGACGCTGCTTCCGGAACAGTACGAACAACGCAAACAAGCCTATTTAGCCGATGAATCCCTCGCGTTAGGCACCAATGGAGTCTCAGTCCCTATATTCCCCTGTGCTCTCGCATTTCCCGGCATGCCCATATCTCTCAATATCTTCGAACCGCGATACCGTCTTATGATTCGCCGCTGTCTTGAGAACGGGACGCATTCGTTTGGCATGACTATGCTTCCTAATCCGAATACGGGTGAGGAAGTTATGTATGGGACGATGTTGGAGATGAAGAGCGTTAGGATGCTACCGGATGGGAGGAGTGCCATCGAGACAGTTGGCTCGTATCGGTTTAAGATCAAGGAGAGGGCCTGGATGGATGGGTATATCATCGCTCGTATTGAACGGTACGTGGGTTTTAGAAGGGTGAAAATTCGTGGGGACCAGTAATGTTAATCATTGGTTCTTGTTCCTCTTTCTTTTCTTTTGTTCTCGATTATCTATAGGGTCGATGATTACACCCCGGAGATGGAAGCGATGATCGACAGAATGCCCATGTCTTCGTCTCAAGGGCAATCCACTCCGATCAGTACAAGTCCAGGTTCTAACACGATTCTCCTCCCTGTAACTCCAGCTGTGATCACGATGAATCGTAATCGTCGATTGAGTAGTTCTCGTTCAGAGAACCTCTCTCTCACCCAAGTTGGAGTGACCGATCCACATCAGCAACAACGCTATCCAGGTCTATCCCAACAGCACTCTTACTTCGATTATCACCACCACCAACAACAACATGGTCAGGCTCAGTTCCGTCATCCTATTCAAGCGATTTCGATGCCATCGAGTGAAGAACTTGTGGCTGTTTGTCATGCGTTCATCGAAAGGATGAAGAAACGTGTTGCGCCGTGGGTGATTCAGAGGATGAATGAGACCTACGGACCAGTACCAGACGATCCAGCGAAGTTGAGTTTTTGGATGGCTTTGGTGAGTTTTTTTTTTCCCTCTTGTTTATCTGTGCTCTTGGTCTCGTGCGCCCGGAATGGCCGCGACAGAAGCTGACCTCCTTTTACCAAATCTGATAAGGTTCTCCCGGTCGACGATTACGATAAGGTCAAACTTCTTCCATTAAGGTCTCCTCGTCTCCGGCTTCGGCTGATCGTGCATTGGATCGAAGCAATGGAATCACAACATTGGTGGTCTAATAGTGGGTGCGTCATCATGTAAAGGCGTTTTCTCCCCCTTCCCCCCTCCCCCTTTTTACCCGCTGTTTCCGTGTAGTTTCCCACGGCTTTTTTTCTATTCATTCTTTGAAAAACTCCCCCGCTCTTATCTATGTTGCGTTTGAAACGGCACATGATAGGTTTGGTTGTTGTTTTGCCTGTATCCTTTTTGTGACCAGTTCGAGTGTCCGTATTTGCCAGCCACTCTCGCCCCCCTAGCCCCCGTCCCTCCGTCCCTTGTTCTGATCCCCCTTCATTAACCCCTGCTTTCTTCTTTCTACAACCTTACAAAATGCTACGCTGGGTTGCCAAAAACCTTGTCGAGGCAAAATTTTTGTAGTTGACTTTCTCCCCATCCTTCACTTCCTCTTCTCTTCTTTTCACCCTTCTCCTTATACATCGCATCTATACTTGATCCCTTGATATCCAAAAATCAAGGACGCTCCACCTCTTTGACTACCGTTCGCACCCCTAGTTACTTTATGTCCCATCTTTCCTTTTCTTTTCTTCACTTCTGGTCCTTGTTCATCGTGTATCGTTATCCATATACAGTACTCCTTTTCTTCCTTCCACATACACACCTCCTTACAATGACATACCATTACAAGTTTCAAACCCCTTCGCCTTTCGCCTTACTCCCCCTATTTCGCCATCCATACCACCGCTTCTCCCTTTCCCTTTCTCCGATTCATTTTTCTCGCATATCAAATTCCACGCATCTTCTTTCTTTTCCCTTCACATACACCTTTCACTGCTTCCATTTTTCGTATGCGTAAACTTTTCTGGGTACCAGTACCAATGATTATCTTCTCTTTTTTTTAACACGTCTCGTCTTAGGTGTCTCTTCCTGGGGCTGATGGCGGCAAAGGTGATATTTGATTGGGTGCTGTTTGGTTTTCTGTCTCAGTTTTGAGTGTGACATCCATTCAACGCAGAACATCAAAATACGAGATGATTCGTGAGGATGGGGGAAGCATGGCGATGCTCATGCACTGGTGTAGCTGGAAGCTTTCCCAGGGATGGAAAAGCGTTGATCGGAATTCGGGCGGATCAGTCATGCATGTCCTCCAATCTCGAACCCGATTAAATGATATTTCATCAAATGCCGAACTCGTAAATGCGATTTTCCAGCACGTTCGCAACCGAGCTTGTCACTGTAGTGTCGTAGCGGTGGTCATGGCCCATGTCTTCAAGCTTGCACGAAGAAATAAAAAAAATCGTCATCTAAGGGAAGTTCCAGTAGCGCAACATGAGGGGAATCAACAAGGGGATGAATGGGAAGAATGCGATCATTTATATAACGGCAATGAACTTGCGACGAGCATGCTACCAGGATGGCCGAAAAATCATCCTCAGTAATGGGTCTTGCAAATTTGCGCTACAAAACGAACTCCCGCCATCAGCTCTCCAAATGCAAATTCACTGCCGACTCCCGGCCTCTTTTGTAATTCCCGGGGTGTAAAACCTCTCCTCTGTATACATCCCCGAAAAGTAAATCATTTCCCTCAGCTGAGGGACACGCCTGCCAAACTTGTACAGTATCCCGCACGAGCTGAACATCACTCTTCCGTAAACGGGCGACATGCACGGGCAAATACCTTTTCCCTATGGATGTTTGGACTAGAGTGGTTGCGCTTCGCGCCTCGCCGGACTGCCCACTTTGTTGGTTGAGCAACACATGATGGCGCGCCGGTACGCATATCATGCCCATATCGGTTAGCCGATATGATACCCCTTCCCCATGTGCTGCGTGTCTCACTGTTGACTGCGTTCCGCATGTAGCGCTTGCGCGTATCTCATTCCCTTATTATTCTTATCTGATATCTGATATTACCTTTGTTAATGCGCCCACTGAGATGTCGGATACCGTCTATTAGTTGGGTATCCGCATCTGCAGGCTTCGCCCTTAAATACATGCGTGAGTGGCAACAGTGATACATGAAAGACAAAGGAAATAAGCACTAAATATTGACCCGTTTGACCACCTTCATCCCCGTGAGAACCAATTCAATCGTGGGGTATGCATGTCCCCGAAACGGGCTCTCGGCCAAAGCCGGGCCAGCCGTTTCATTCACAAACTGTGAATGTCGTTGTAGGTAAGGCATGTTGATCAACATCCTCAACATCAGGATAACTGTATGTTGCACTACAGACCCGTCCTCTATTCTTTGGGTGTTCTACTTCCTATTTATTGCCATAAGTGGCATATTTGGTAAGCTTGAAATCCATCGTTGGCATCATTCCCAGCCCTGCACCTAACAGAACGCACTATGTTCACCTCCAATCTCGTTATAGATATCATTAAAAAGGACCACTTTTTGTATTTAACTGAAATCCACTATGTTGCTAGTGCACCACAGTTAACGACAGGGATCCCCCCAATCAACCCAGCCCTCTGAGTACACTGTCTACATAGAGTAACGGTTTCTCCAGGCTGTTCTGTATATTCTGTGTGAGGATTTGGGGCTTGTCCGTGGAGACACCTGCAGAGGGCCAGAGGTTGCACCTAGCACTGCTGGTACTCATGGTTGTTTGGTTCGTCTGGGCCACCCACCACAAAAACCGATCCCCTGCTCCGATTCCGTGCCATACATCGACAGCTATACACCTTCCTAGGCCCCCATCAAAATATTTTACCCAAATGGTCACACTGACATGCAATTCCCCTCCCTGCTTGCTTGCACACCGACCCTCAGATCTCGCTGTCTGCGCTCATACACCCTAAAACGCTCTGTGTGTCATCTTTTGTTATTGAACGGGCACAAAAGATCTCAGCGAGCAGAATTGTTGGGTGTTTGCCATGATCCTCTACACCCTCATATTACACGCTATCCTCTTGTCCAATCTGTATCAGTGGGACCATATTCATATCCACTGTCCAGCAACCACGCACCCCTCAATCGGCGCTAAAGCGATGTCAGAAACGGTACAGTTGGGCTGGGACTTCGACCCGATGTGTGCCCTCACCACTGCCTGCTGCTGAATATCCAATACCCAAAGACCTTTATAAGACCAGTGCCTGTGCTATACATATATTCCTCAGTGCTGAGCGAGCACCAGTAATCGCCCTTCTTCGCTGAAAATCGCCCCATTTGGTGTCCATTCCTATTGGTATGTACTACAGCTACACACATGAATATGCAGCTGAGTGCATGTCTCTCTTACAGGTCGGCTACCGGCGTAACTTGGCCGATATACCCACACTTGTTGGGGGAGACCTATCCCGTTCTGCTCCTTTGACCTGAACCCATTAGTTTCTTTAGCAGCTACTCCCATGCTGAGGCATAAGCCTGTAATTCCACCCCTTACTACTTCGCCTGTGAAAAAATATCAGCCATATAATTTAAAAAGACCTAAAAAATATGCTGATTTCCTTGGCCCCCAATCCGCACCTGAATCTGAACCCTCAATGTCCAAAAAGAAAGGACATAAGCATGTCCCAGCCACTGAAGTCCCTATTTCCCAGCTGTCACGACACATTGAGATAGCAAATGCCAGCAGCACCATGATGATGCAACGCTGGGGGCCTGGCATTGAGCCTACACATTGGTGGCAGGTGCCAAATCGCCACGATCATGCAATGTCAGTGGATGCCAGCAATGTTTCGACTCCCCCTTCAATGCCAGCTCTAAAAAAGGAATCACCAATATGGGAAGCATCCCCTCAGGGTTGGCTGGAAAATATCGCAGAGCCCACTCCTTCGGGCCCAGACACTGCTCTGTCCCCTACACTGTTGCAGTCAGCTTCCCAAAAGCGGGCCAAGAGAGCATTATGAAATCTGCAAAAGCAAGTTGCATGGCTCCATTGGCACTGCGATGTAATACACAAAGCGGTGGAAATCTATCTAGGTCTAGAGGCGAAGAAGGCAGGATGCATGCCCCTTGCCACCCCCAGTGAGACATCGTATGATAGAAATGGAAAACTGCAAACACCAGCAGCATCGCTGTGCTCCCACTGCAATACATCTTTCCAGTTTCATTCACTCATTGTCAGGGACGCGTTGTAGGCGGGATAATCGCCCACACGCAGACCCGGCTCGGATATCCATTTACACCATTCAAAAATCATCTTCATTCGTTCCATAATTCGATACAAACTTGGTACCTAAAAATACTCCTAATTCCTACGAATCCGTCGATGTCAAGATCGTCCCAATCGGTGGAGATTTGGTGGAGTTAAGTGTTGGGGAGGTTGGCCACGGCGCGGGTCACGGGATCTGGTCATGTGCGGGCGTGGGAAGTTCAATTTAGGCAAGCGGGAAGTCAGAAAAGCATGCTTCACACATTCCCAAGGCATCAAATAAATTGGGAAAAATGTTCATTAGCCGCGTAAAGGTTATTCCCAGCCACATTTCCAGTTTCGGGTACTAATTTGGTGAAATCATTGATAAATTCTCGATTTTCTTCATATTTTCACATTTTTACCATCATTTTGATATATTGGATGATATTCTTTTATTCCTTTGATGCCCTTTTCAAATATTTCGCTTACGATGGGGTCCAGGAGCCATATGGCGCCAATATTTCCCATCAATCATTTCTAAAAATGTTTATTCTTTATAATCCTGTACATACCGGGATTGAAAAATTAAGTTCTCCCCTCCTCTAAATTTCTCTAAGGCGCTAGGACGCGTCAGAGTTAGTGTGAGTGTGTTAGAAGTTCCAACAGTAGGAGTAAGGGCAGTTGTCTAACCCACAAAGAGTGGGTAGTGGACACTGAGCCCGGACCTTGCGGAATTTCCGGAGAATTTCCCGGAGTTTTAGGATCGAGGCCAGTGGAGAAAAGGGTTTTAGTGGAGAGTTTCCCCCACGAGCTTGGTTGGCGCTGAGAGCCGCTAGCTCTCTTGCAGCGTCCGGGGTCGAGAGGGCCCGGGGGTAATGTCCGGCACTGAGGCCGTCGCGGGGTGTGGAGCGGGCGTGCGTACTGGCGGGCCCGATCCGGGACAGTGGCCCCTGGCCACTCAGACTGAAGTGGAGAATGTGTTATTATTATTAGAGGGGAAAACTATACTACTTACCTGAAGTGGAGAATGTGAGAAGAAGGTTACTTCTTCGGTTCCCACTTCAGGTACATTTATGTACATGCGGCTTGAGTCACATGACGGGTGCCACGTCATCCTCGGGGGCAGCCGCAGGCATCTGGGTGTCCCCGTGGGGGATCCCGAGAGCGTCCGCTGCATGCGCGCATGCTGGGCACAGCGGGAAGCCATCTGGGGTGTGTGGGCCTGTGAGGCCCCGGCCCATGTCTATATTCCGCCCACAACATCAGTTGATGTTGTGTTGTGTAATAATTATGTCGCGACGCTAATTTAGCGTCGCGGAAGCTTCTCTATTTATTTGTGCCGAGAATGTATAAGATTGTATATAAACCCTCGGGGTAGCTGTAAAAGGCGGATTAGCCTTTACTTCTACCCCATCAATATACAGCCAAATCAAGCGTATACTTAGACGGATTACTGAGGCCTGAGGCGAACAGGGGAACGGAACATTACCGTCCCCAAACTAGTAAGATAACCTTTCACTTTTTTACGCTCTTATTCTCTTTCCATTCTCGGCACCGCGTTACCGGCGCCGAAACCCTATTTGGCAACGCGCGCGTCGTCGGCCCCTGACAACACGCGACTTCGATCAAGTTCTCACGCGAACTTGTTGAACAACTCGACACCTCTTCTGGATGTCATGGAGATACAACACCAGGAGCACGTCCAACGCTCCCGCCAACACGGCCGGCCCCTCCACTAGCCGTAGGGCGGAAGACGACACCACCTCAAGTGATGGTGGCGATCTGGGCCTGCAAGGGCCCAGGGACGCGTCTCAGACGCGTCCCACCTATATGAGAGACGTTGACGAAGTCACAACGTCTGAAGCCCTCGCAGCGGAGACTCTCGCGGCATTCGTCCCAATGCGTGCGTCGCGTCCTCCATCCCCAACCCACTCCCTCGCGTCTGAAACGGCGCGAGTACTAAGAAATCGCGTCGACCAAGTCGACGACGACATCGCCGACTTGAGAGGCGATGTCCGTAACATGAATACCCAGATCTCTGGGAATAGCGACAACATCGCTCGTCTAGATCGTAACATCATTAAGGTGGAGGAAAGACTTAATGAGAAACTTAACGAAATTCTCCTCGCGCTCTCTCGACGCGACGAGCCAAAGCCACCCGCAGCAACGGTGGATAACCCATCTGCAAACCCTCCAGTGAACCCAACAACGGGTGGAAACCCCATCGTCGTCTCTGACCAGACGAAAAAAACCGCTGTTGAGGCGCAAGCGCCCCAAGAGGTCCCTGTAGTCCCCGTTAATCAAACGGGTCAACAAATCACTAAACCCGCTGTGGAGGCGCAAGCGCCCCAGGAGGTCCCTGTAGTTCCCGTTAATCCAACGGGTCAACCAATCAGTGGGGTCCCCATACCTGGAGGGATCCCCACTGTCTCTGCCGTCGTCACAGAGGCGACAAGTTCACGCGCGTCTGTCGAGGTACAAGAATCTGACGGACGTTTTGTTCCTATCTTTAGTGGGACTAAGCCACCTACCCCGTCGATGGCGCCAGTAACCACTGACGCCAAAGGAAAGGGTAGGGAGATCGACCCAGGACAACTGGCTGGATCATCGATTACAGGGGAGAGTGGAACTTCTCCATTCCATTTCAGGCCAGGCTTCGTGCCCGCGCCGTTCATTCTGTCGTCCCAACCCACGAACAGTGGGGTGAAGATACCAAGCGTTGACGCTACTCAAACGCGTAATTTCCCTCCCGACCACGGGAGAAAGAAAGCAGTGCCGATGAAGGCCACTGTGGAGACGATACAAGAGGAAGACGGTGACGTGGAAGCCACCAGTGTTCCGTACGATTACTACGCACGAAAAAAACCCCCGATCTACGTCCAGGATCGTGTAGATGACATTGGCGGACAGCCCGCCAAGGTCAGACCTATCTTCGCTAAGCGTAGTCTCAGCGAATCTACTTTTGACTTTAACGCCCATCTGGATGCAGACGCAGCATTCGTATACAACGTGGGTCGTGGGGCAAACGGTGAAGACCCCGAAAGACTGTCCCACGGCACAGCACTCAGACGAGTGCTGGATAACTACCACCGATTCTCACAACCACCTGCGGCTCCAGAAGGGGGCAAGAGGCGTGTAGACCAAGTTAGGTCTAACTCCGGAAGAAGGCCCCGCCGTCCGAGTGGCAATGGTGATGACGAGGATGGTGGCGAGGGTGGCTCGTCCTGGCCCAACCCACCATTTCCCGACCTATTTGGCACCGAAGCAAAACGGGAGCCTTCATCCAACTTTCCAAACCGCTCGTCTGTACGACCCGGTTTGTTTGATTCAACCATGCGTTCATACGCAGCACCGGCGGCACGAGTAGTGCCTGATCCATCTGAATTCATGACTCAGCTTCTTGAATCTGCATGCCGAAGTGTGGAGGTCCGAATCCTGCAGCCACTGCCTGCAGATGTACGCCCAGAACTGCTCAAGAAGATGCAGGGACTGACTCCGACCATCAAATGGTCTGGAGAGAATAACTCGAAGATATTCCACAACTGGCTGCACTCCTGGCTAGCCTATATGTCGTCGTGTGGGTGGAAGGGTGAAGCTTACAACGAGTTTCACGTCCACACTTTGACAACCGCCGTTGAAGGCGAGGCACAAGACCTCCTGATGCACTATATACGCATTGGAGTGCAGAACGGGGTAACCCCCCCATTCTGGGATCTACTAGAGATCCTTATCTGCACCTTCATCAAGAAGTCTGCAGCAGTAGCATCCACGAAAGCGTTCAAAACGCTTTCATACGATTCCGCGAAGGGAATCAAACACTTCTATAACCAGCTGTATCGTGCAGCTGGGGAGATGATCACGCCTCCTGACCAGGCAACGTTCAATGAACGTTTCCTGAACGCCATCCCTGGCGAAATGCGTCGGGAGATGGTTATGCGCCACGACATTTCTGTGGACTACACAACGAAAGACGAGTTGTGGACCGTCGTGCTCTGCCTGGACCACGCATACGATTCAATTAAGGCGATCTCTGCGTATCGTAACGACTCGCAAGCGCCAGCCGCGTCAAAAACGACGCAAAAACAAGCCAACGCCGTAGCAGCACCCAAAAAAGCTGCTGATTCTTCGTCCGCCAAGAAAGTGTACAAAAACACATTCGGGGGAAACACGTCAGCTCTGAAGAGTGGACAACGCTCAACCTTCCGTGCGAGCTATTCGCCGGCTCCAAAAACAGAGAAATCGACGTCGTCTACAGCGACGAAATCGACGCCATCCTTGGACAAGGATGGGAAACCGCGTTGTTTTAAATGCGGGAAAATAGGCTATCAACGTGATTGCCCAAATCACGACAAGCCCAAACCGCGCATGTACAACATAGCGGTCGAGTCTGACGAACGAGACCTACAGGACTCGGAGCCTGTAGAAGAACCGGAAGGTGTTGAAGATCCTGCAGAGGTGCAGGACTATATGGCCGACGATGAGGCGTTCGACGATAAACTCGTGGACGACCCATACGATCCCAACCTCCTCGCTGAGGCGGAGGAGTACGTAGAAGTGGACGCCGACATGTTCGTCGGTGCTATGACGTTCGTGGATCCCACGGACGAAAACTTCTCCATTAAATTAGCGTCTGCTCGGCAAGCAGACAAACTGCCATCTGATGAGCAGATAGTAGCTGAGCTTGTCGACGACGCAGTAAAGACCTACAAGAGGGACGGTGTTATACCGGTCCCCAAATCTTCATCGGGGAAACCGTCAACGCAAAGTGTGACGAGTTCTTCAGTGCCTAACAAGCTTCTGAAGAAAATCCCGCCAATATTCGACGCGAAGTTTAGAATCTCGTGAGAGGCGGGTAAATACCCTGAAAACCGCAGCGCTGACTTAAGGCGGACGCTCACCGGCGAGGTTAACATCGCCGGGGTAAACGCCTTTGTCCTATTTGATAGTGGCGCTGAAACAGACGCCCTATCTCCAGATTTTGTCCGAGCAGTTCACATTCCACTGCTCGAGTTGCCAAACCCCTTGGTTCTCCAGATGGGGACCAAAAACAGTCGTTCGTGCATAATGTACGGCACGAATACTCCCGTAACCATTCACGGGGTTACGTCTACTCACTATTTTGACGTCGTCAACATTGACCGCTACGACGCCATTCTCGGAGCTCCGTGGCTGAATGCCAACGGAGCGTGCCTCAATTTCGAAACTCACACCGTCCACATAAAGACGGGCGACATCAAAACGTTTGATGTCCTGACGGAACGGGGTAAAACCTCAGTGGGGGCTGCTGCACGCGGTCGCCCCAAACTTCCCCGTGCACCGAGATCCGAACTGTCATCTAAACAGACGGCATGACGCAATACGGCAAAGGCTGGAAACCCTTCGCCACGCATCCTTGCCATCTCCGCTCAAAAAGACGCGGATACCTCCCAGTGGCCCAATCACTGGCCAAGCCCGAGGTCGAAAGATCTCAGGCTTCCTGACTGTTCCCATTTAGAAGGTCTGCCAATGACAGACCCTGAATTCATGCCACTCAGGAATAGGTGGCGTGAACGTTTCAAAGACGTCATGGCGCCAGCCCCTGAGGTCCTACCTCCGTTCAGGGAGGTTAACCACCGGATCAACTTGATTGATCCGAATAAAAAATATATAGAAAGAAGGGCTACGTGCCCTCAGGCTCTCGAACCGCAGCTTCGAGAAAAGATCGCTCGTTATGAGCGAGCCCAATGGTGGGAACGCAAGGCGGTCGCAACGGCGGCTCCACTTCTTTGTCTTGCAAAGAAGGACGGTTCTTTATGGACTGTAATCGATGCGAGAAATCGCAACGCGAACTCCATTCTCGATGTCACGCCCATGCCTGACATGCGTTTCATCATGGATAGTATGGCTCGGGTAACTTATCGATCAAAGATCGATATGACAGACGCGTACGAACAGATTCGTATCGAACTGGACTGCGTACAATACACGGGGATGAGTACCCCGTACGGTACTTTCATATCGAACGTGCTGCAACAAGGGGACTGTAACGGCCCTTCCACGTTCCAGCGCGTTTTGACTTGGATCCTAAGGGACCAAATCGGTCGAGCCGTCCACATATGGTTCGACAACATCTTCACTGGAACTACGTCAGTGAAGCAACACAACGAGAAATTCTTGTGGATATATACTCGTCTAAGGGACGAGAAGCTCTATGTAAGCCCAAGAAAATTTGAGCCATTCGCCCCTGTACTCGACATACTGGGGTGTAAAGTGGACTCAAACAGAATCCACGCAGATTCCAACAAACTAGAGAAAATAAGGAACTGGCGAACGCCAGAGAACCACACCGAGGTTCTGCGATTCCTAGGGCTCATTGAGTACCTAGCGAAATTCCTACCCAACGTCAGTGCATACACTGGACCGTTGCAATCCATATGCACCAGCCATATGCCGTTCCGCTGGAGCGCCCTACACGAAAAATGTTTCGCGCAGATCAAAATAATCGCGTGCAAGACGCCGATTCTAAAGCCCATAATCTGGGATATACCGGATTCAGAAGACCAAAACAAGTACCGTGTCTGGGTGATCACGGACGCCTGCCCTGCTGGCGTCGGGGCCGTGCTCGCACAGGGTGCAGAATGGCAAACCTCTAACCCTGCTGCGTTTATGTCGAAGAAGTTCACCCCGACTCAACGGGCGTATTTCGCCTATGAGCTAGAAGCTCTAGGCGTTCTGGAAGCGCTCACCAAATGGCTCGACGAGCTGACTGGTGGGCGGAAATTCACTGTGGTCACTGACCACAAGGCGCTTACTTACTTCAAAGAGAAGAATCACACTGCGCCGCGTCACATTCGTTGGCAGAATTTCTTTCACGGTTTCAATTGTGACATCGTGTATGTACAAGGCCACACAAACAAAGTGGCTGACACCCTGTTGCGATACTATGAGTCCTCGTCAGACGAGGATGTCCACTACGACGATTACGTATCCGCAGATATACGAATTGATAAAGAGGGCGACGATCTGCCCTTGGCGCGTGCTGAGGAAGCACGGGAATTATTACACCTGCACAGGTTGAGACTGCAGTGCATACGGCTGGGCGCGTCCCACTCTATCGGAGACGCTCAGGAGCCACGAGATCTCGAAGCATCCGTGCTCGATCCCCCTGACGATCGTCAAGGGAGGAGGGAGCTTTCCCTCGAAGATGTACTGCCGCCATTGGCAGAGCTACGTCCTCATGTAGAGGACAAAGCTTTCATCGCAAGTGTGAAAGACGGCTACTCCAAACACAATGCTTGGAGAGGGATCCTGGCAAAACCTGGGGATTTCCCTAGGTTCTCGATCGTCGATGGCCTAATTTTCCGTCTGAATGATTCAGGCGAGCCACGACTTGTCCTCCCTGAATCTATTCATAAAGGGGAGAGGATAACGGGCATCGCGATCGAGCACGCACACCGCATCCTTGGTCACCTCGGCGCCAAGAAGACGCTCGAGTACATACGCAAACACTACTGGTGGTCTTCGATGTCAAAAGACATCGAGAAATTCTGCACGTCCTGCGGGACGTGCCAGACGACCAAGAAAAGCAAACTCAGATATCCGGGACTGCTTCACCAGCTCCCGGTCCCTGAGAAACCTTGGGAGTCAATCGCCATGGATTTCGTCGGACCATTCCTGACGAGCCTGAGTTATAACTACCTCTGGGTAGTTCTGTGCCGACTAACGTGCCAGGTTCACCTAGTGCCTGTGACGACCCAGGTCAAGACTATTGAACTGGCGCATCTGTTCCTGCAACATGTCGTGCGCTTGCATGGCATGCCAACATCCATCGTGTCAGACCGTGACACGAAGTTTACGTCTCAATTTTGGACTGAGTTACACCGACTCATGGGTGTTAAACTCAAGTTAACTACCGCATTCCATCCTCAAGGGGATGGCCAAGCAGAACGAGCGATCCAGACGGTGGTCCAGATCCTTCGGTCATTCGTCCGACCCGATCAGCGAGATTGGGCCGTGCATATACCCATGGTAGAATTCGCATTGAACTCAAGTGCGAACAAATCAACGGGATTCGCCCCGTTTGAGTTGGTATACAGATACCTCCCACAAATGACCATGTCTCTGCCGTCATCCGAATTGCCGGGGGTGAAATCCTTTGCCCAGTGGGCCCTGGACAACATCCAGGCCGCTCACGACGCTATTATTAAGAGTCGTGTAGAACAGGCTATCCAGGCGAACCGACATCGGCGCCCTGATTCCCCAAAACTGAAGAAAGGGGACTACGCATATCTTTCAACGAAAGATCTGAACCTCCCCAAGGGGAGGGCGCATAAGTTGTTGCCAACTTATATTGGCCCCTACGAAATACTGGAGGTATTTGAGGACTCATCAAACTACGTCCTCAGGCTTCCCCCAGTGTTGACGCAAAGAAATATCTTTGCGAAGTTCCACGTCTCACGGCTCGCACCTCATGAGCCGAATGATTCTGTGCTGTTCCCTGGGCGCGCCGTAGAAGTGTTTTACGACTTTGGCGATGACCCAGAACGGGAATACCAGGTTAAGGAAATCGTCGACCATCGATGGGACGACGATAAGTCTTTATGGTTCCGTGTCCGATGGGGACTTGGTGACCTTACTTGGGAACCCTTGGCCAACGTAAACGATCTAATTGCGTTGGATGACTACCTAACAGTACAAGGGGTAGAGAACGTCGAGGGACTGAACCGTCAACGATGGGATCAGACGCCGGACAATAGATCCAGCGGACCATCACGACCACGGCGTGAACGTCGCCTACCGGTCCGATACCAGCGGATATCAATGCCTTATCACGGCCAACTATGGCGTTGAAGCCATGAGTTGCCTAAACTGGCAAGTCCGGGAATATCCGAATAATATCGGATAAATGCGACGAAAGCGGGATCAAATCCTGCTTCCTACCATCAAATTTGAAATCGCTCAAATGAACGCGACTGAATCCCCCCTCGCTGATTCCTCCCTCGACCTTTCCCCCATCAAGGAGGCCCTCGTAGACTCCAGTCCAAACTCCCCACCTGTAAGTCCCACCACGGATGCTGCCATGTCGTCAATGGACGACAACTCCACAGTCGCTCAGACTGTCACCCCTGGAACGCCCAGCACGGGCGTTTTAACCCCAAAACAGGACCATTTGGTCCTGCCCACTCGCGTAAGCGCGAGTGGGAAATACCCCCACCTGCCGCGTTCCACGCAGACAGGGCTCGATCAACTCGAAATGATTACAGAAGTCGTGTGGGCCCGTTGTAGGAGAAATAATATTCAAAGAATAAAACAATGATCTATCAGAATAGTCAATGAACAGGTGACAAGTTCAGACGTTTAACAGATCTCATGATCTTTATGAGACTGGACAGACATTAGAAGATCATTATAAAATATCTACACCCATGTAGTATGAGATTTAATCTACTACAATCATGCCTAGAACTTGACATAGGTGTAATATTCAAAGAATATATCCCTACAACAAGAAAATAGCACATAGACGGCAGAATAAGAAGGAACATTGGGAAAGAAATGTAAATATCTCGGGAACCAGTAAACTTTTGACTGTAATCTTTTTACCATCTGGAAGGACTGTTTCTTAACTTTATCCACGGTTTTGTTTCATTCTAAAAGCTTCAAAACTGACGGAGATATCGCTCAAACGGCGAAACACCTTATAATTCATATATATTTATTTGCTAATTCTTACAAAAGGTAATGTGACTCAAGGGAAATATATTGGCGCCCGGGAGTCTGGCGGACCGAATACCATATGATAGAGTATTCCCCGGCGCGGGCGGACAGTTTTTGATCGCATCAGAAGAGGAGAAAATGCTAAAAAACCGGATCTTGTATATTTTCCCATGATTCATCAAAACTTTTTGATTTTAAGCCCAAATAAATCGGAACAAAGGAATGATTGATGATCTGGATCTCGGATCATAAGCATGAAGTGATTCAGAAGTCCGCGGATCAGTTAATTAATTGGGAAGGCTCTAGAACATTAGTAATGATGTGGCTTCACAAAAAGGGGTCAATTAGAGAACAGTCTAGAAAGTTCCTTTATAGCCGAGTCATTTCTAAAGATAACCGTTCGTAATTAAGGCGGTGTAGAGCATAGCTTCAGCGCTACAAGATCCCGCTGAGATCGGCCCAAAAGACAAAGAAATGAATTACTTATTGCTGAGTCATGTCCTAAGTCCATTATTAAGCTTACACAGCCCAACCCCCTATATCATTCTAGAACTATCTATAATACAAATGTAGCACATGTAACTAGTGCGAGGCGTGGGAGTAGAGAGGCCTCTGAAAAGCATAAAAGGCCACCGCTTCTGCCCCCTCTCAAACCTCAGGTAGAAATAAAAGTTTAATTCTCCTCACCAGTGGTTGGTTCGTTTGCTCCAAAAGATAAAAGCAAATATTAGTTGTTAGCTAATATAAAACTAACACGTCACTCTAAGCGTGAGTTAGGGTCAGTTAGACACAGCTGAACAAAAGTGTCATAGTGAGAATTAGTGAGAATTTGGTGGAGGGACTTCTTAATTGAATAATCTCTCAGCAATACTTGGTTATCACACCACAGGAGAAAAGTGAGCGATCCTGAACCTGCTAGATAACTAGCACGCACTCTAAGCGATAGAAAGAGCAGTTTGGTCACTCCTGTATTGAGTAACATTTATTGCGGAATTATTTTATTAGCAGTTTTCCTTCAGTAAATTATCAGGAAAATCACATCCTACTGAAAAGTGGTAAATATAGGTGTAATATTGACTAGAAATCATAGTAAAGTCAATATAGAATTTTATCCGTAGACGATCTATACATCAGGTGAGATCGTTGGGGGGTGTTTATTGTTGTTTAGACAGTGAACAATCATATATTTGGGAACCAAAACACGGTCAGTACGCAAATCAGCACAAACTCTAATATCGTTATTGGACGTAGGAAACTGGTTACATAAGGTGATCCAGCTCCGCTCCTTCACCGTATCGAAAAGAAACTCGAGAAACGCAAAGAGACTACGTTCAAAGACGAACGTAGGAGTGATGAGCTCGATGAGCTCAGGAACAAGTATGAGATGCTGCAGAACGAGGCTGACGACCTGCGTTCTGAAAACGACCGTCTTCATCGACGGGTCGAATCCCTCCGAAAGGCCAACGACGAACTCAACGAGGACGTCTTTAGAGTCGCGCGCACGGCGAGGGGACGCCCTGCGTCTCCCAAACCCGCCCCGATCACATCTTCTGCTCCCTCGTCGTCACGGCCCACTGTTCCCCAAACCATCGTTATCCCCAGGGTTGGCCCGGTGGATCCTGCGTTGGCCAAGTCTGCGCCGTCGAAAAAAACCACCTCTTCCAAGAGATGGGCCCCCACGTCCGACGATGACGAGATGGAAGGCGAATGGGTCGTCGACCCTGATGCCCCGTTCGAAGAATTCGTCGCAAACCGTCCACCCGGCTACCATTACTACGAGTACTACGATGCCAAACTCACTGAAGTGCATGGCGAACCCCTACCCCCACCGACATATTGTTGATCGGTGGCCCTTCCTACCCGCTTCTACGACATCGACCATGTCGATAGAATCGAATTCCCAGACGCGGCTGCGCTCGTCCACGACAAAGAACCTAAGTGGTTCGAGTTGGTTCGTAACTACATACACACCGAAGAGGGTGTGAGGTTCTATGCTACAATGTACCATCTTGCCTGGTCGTTCAAGACGGGCAAGCCCTCGCAAGAGGATGTCGACACCTGTACCGATTGGTACAGGGTGGCTACAAACAACCACGCCTCACGAATGCGTATGTCGCGCGACGACATTGAGATGGAGGCGAAAAGACTTCCCGACCAGTACCCCCCGGCTCGTATTGCACGGATGTACATCCTCGCGTGTCGATGGATAAAACCAATGACTGACGACGCTCGTGAGCGTCGTAAAATTCAATGCCAGGAACGAGCACTTATGTACTCGAACCCTCCCCCAACATCGTACTCAAACCCGCCTATGATGTACGCGAGCCCACACCCTGTGGCGTATTCAAACGCCCCACCTCCGCCGCAATACCCCCCTCTGACGTATGCACACTCGTCGGTGTACGAATCCGCCCACGCACCACCAGTGCGAGGGCGTGCTCCCTCTTCTCATGGACGTGGCCATCCCGCGCACCATGTCCATTATTCGCACCGTCGTCAAGATGAGGATTCGTCCATGAACGACGCTGATGTCGAGACTCGTCACTACGATGACAACTATCTGAGTGACGATGTCGCTGTCGACGCGGCTAGGTCCACGACGACTCGTAGGACTACGTCGAATCGCCCATCCGGCTCTGGCCCGTCCGGGTCAGCGCCGCGTAAACAAATGAGGAACTGACCCCCCCTCATCCATACCTTCGTCAACGACAATGCCGTCGTTGATTACCCACTTTTGTCAACGACAAGGCCGTCGTTGATCAATAATCTCTTACCTTCGTCAACGACAATGCTGTCGTTGATTGTCTATTCTGTACCCTTCGTCCTTCGTCAACGCAATCGTCGTTGATTATTCACTTTCTCGTCGGCGACAACTCTGCCGTCGACAACCTACACTGTCAACATCGTCACGGTGGACGATGGTATTTAATAAACTCACAACGACGAGAAAGTCGTTCCATCGTCGACAACACTGTCGTCGAGATCTGGGTGCATATGTTCCAGGAGAAACTCTAAGTGGGCTTCGCCTACAAAATACTATTATAGCCTCCTGCAATGAGTGTGCCCCCGTTTGCATACATTCTTCGTATGTAGAACGTAAAAAAAAAAAAAAAAAAAATTTATTTCTTTAAAAATGCTTGCTTTCCCCTTGTGTATATATGCTAGTACCCTGTCTGCGATCTAGTATCGCAAGGGAGGAGGATGTGAGGCCCCGGCCCGTGTCTATATTCCGCCCACAACATCAGTTGATGTTGTGTTGTGTAATAATTATGTCGCGACGCTAATTTAGCGTCGCGGAAGCTTCTCTATTTATTTGTGCCGAGAATGTATAAGATTGTATATAAACCCTCGGGGTAGCTGTAAAAGGCGGATTAGCCTTTACTTCTACCCCGTCAATATACAGCCAAATCAAGCGTATACTTAGACGGATTACTGAGGCCTGAGGCGAACGGGGGAACGGAACATTACCGTCCCCAAACTAGTAAGATAACCTTTCAGGGCCGGATGGGTCAATAGTACATCGATACAAAGGAAGGTGGTCCATGTAGATAGAAAGAAATAAACAGGAAGAGGAAGATGAGAAGAATGAAATAAAGAAGGGAGAAAGAAGAGGGAGGAAGGAGGAGGGAGGGGGATAGACAGCGGGGAGCGAGTGTGGTGTGGCCGGGTGGGTCCGGGTGGACCCGGGTCAGGCGGGTGTGCCCTGACACTCATGATGATCGCATTCTCAGGTACGTTTGCATTCTGACCTCGCTTAGCAGTGTCCCAATGACCCTGAGCCAGGTGCCATGCAGTGGACGTTCGAATATTGCAAATGTCCGTCCAATACTCTCCCACTTAGCATCATCCAGTCTGGCTACTTTCCAGGGTCACCTGTTGTCACGGCCGTGCATTCCGGCCCGTTAGCCGCCCGTCCCGATGCCGCCTGAGCCCGTTACCGCTATGCGAGCGTGAGCGCAAGCCCCGACCTCAGCCCTATCCTCCCTCAGGACTCCCTGCTCACTTCTCCGCTTGCCCCTAGGCTCCCCTACACTTGGCCAACTCCCCCACTGCTGCACCAACCTCCCCACCCTGAGTCCGCCTCCGGCACCGTGCCCAGCGCGACTCCCCTACCCCGCCCACTTGGCCCCTACAGGGCTGCTATCATCCCCGTGCCCAACTCCGGCCCAACTCCGAGTCCAGCGCCGCTATCGCGGCCCTACGCTCTTTCCTTTATTTATCTGTTATTGTTTGTTTTGACCCTCGGTCATTGCCGGCCGCTATGCGGCCAACCCTGCTCCTTCTTCTTGTTTGCTTCCGGACCCTTCGGCCTCCGGCCCGGGTCCGCTTCCATTCATTTCTTCCTCCTATATATATCCTGTATGTGTTAGACACTGATCCGGGGTCGGCACTGAAGGTTGCCATTGCGGGCCGCTATAGGCCGCGATGGCCGTGATGCCGTGAACAAGGCCCGAGGGTAGGGCATTTGGCCTCAGCGACTCTAAAGGAGCGCTGTACCCCCTAGTTGTCTCTTGGCCCTCATTTCGGACTCACTGGGGTTGCCTTGTTGGGGTCAGGACTTAGGGGTCATGGTCACATCGATATTAGAGCTAAGGTACAATAAAGTAACATACAGGATATTTTTATAGGAGGAAGAAATGAATGGAAGCGGACCCGGGCCGGAGGCCGAAGGGTCCGGAAGCAAACAAGAATAAGGAGCGGGGTTGGCCGCACAGCGGCCGGCAATGACCGAGGGTCAAAACAAACAATAACAGATAAATAAAGGAAAGAGCGTAGGGCCGCGATAGCGGCGCTGGACTCGGAGTTGGGCCAGAGTCGGGTGCGGGGATGATAGCGGCCCTGTAGGGGCCAAGTGGGCGGGGTAGAGGAGTCATGCTGGGCACGGTGCCGGAGGCGGACTCAGGGTGGGAAGGTTGGTGTGGCTGTGGGGGAGTCGGCCAGGTGCAGGGGAGCCTAGGGGCAAGCGGGGGAGTGAGCAGGGAGTCCTCAGGGAGGATAGGGCTGAGGTCAGGGCTTGCACTCACACTCGCATAGCGGGAATGGGCTCGGGCGGCATCGGGACGGGCAGGGAACGGGCCGGAATGCACGGCCGTGACAGTATGATACTTTATTGTACCTTAGCTCTAATATTGATTTGACCACGACCCCTAAGTCCTGACCCCAACAAGGCAACCCCAGTGAGTCTGAAATGAGGGCCAAGAGACAGCTAGGGGGCACAGCACTCCCTTTAGAGTTGCTGAGGCCGAATGCCCTACCCTCGGGCCTTGTCATGGCATCATGGCCATCGTGGCCTATAGCGGCCCGCTAACGGCGACCTTCGGTGCCGACCCCGGACCAGTGTCTAACACCTGTAATGCCCCAAGTTGCCTTTCATTTTGACATCCTTTCGCTGTATTCAGCTTTGCATGTGGACTCGTTGTCAGGGACAGCTCTGAAAGCGGCGAGGTCCCTGCACGCGGGACTCGGTGGGACGGATAGCGGCTGTGCATAGCGGCGATCCCGTCGCGGGGTGAGCGTCCCCGACCACTTAGGCTGAAGTGGGAAGTTGAGAAGAAGGCTGCTTCTTCTGTTCCCACCCCAGGTGCTATTATATACATGCGGTCAGGGTCACGTGGAGGAGGCCATGTCATCTCCACGCACAGCCGCACCTCCCCGGGTGTCTCCGTGGGAGATCCCGGAGGTGGCTGTTCAGTAGGCAGGAGTGTGCGGCATGTGCGGCGATCAGGGAAATGGGGTTAGGTATGTAGTGGTACATGGAGAAAAGGGAAGTCGACCGTAGAATAGAAATAGAGAGAAAAGGGGAAAAGTGAGGAAGGAGGGACGGGGCTGATAGTGGGGGGTCGCGGAGTAGAACAGTACGGCGCAGGGTCAGGTGGGTGTGCCCTGACATCACCCCCCCCTTAAGCTGCTTCGCCTTGAAGCAGCTGGGCAGTTCTCCTTCTCTCTCCCTGGGGTGTGGGGGTGCGTTCGATGGAACTCCTCAACTAGGTCGGAGGCGTGGGTCAGGTGGTCACGTGTGAGCCATTGGTTTTCCGAGTGTGGCCAGCCTGTATACTTTACCAGGTATCGGAGTTTTCGGCATAGCCACTTAGAGTCCAGGATTTTCTCGACCTCATACTCCTCTTCTCCATCTACGAGGTCTGGGCCCGGGCGGGGGTCAGCGGGGCGTTCCGCGATTTCATCAGGGCGGTGTGGTCTGATGTTTGTCACGGATACAACTGGGTGGATCCCCCTTTGTCGGGCGGTGAGCCGGAGTTTGACGGCGGTGGGGGAGACGACTTTAACGATCGTGAAGGGGCCGGTCCATTTATGGTCTAGCTTCTTGGTTGGGTGATCGGTTGTGTAATTCTGGGTGCTGAGCCAGACCCGGTCGCCTTCTTGGTACGTAGGGGCCGCCTCGCGGTTCCGGTCGTAGTAGCGGGCCATCTCATCCGCCACATGCTCTAGCACCGCTTTCGCCTCTTCCTGCATCTTCATCATCCTCGACGAGAAGGCGTCAGCAGCTTCCACCTCAGATGTGCATGTGGGCTCTGTCCCCATCCTGGGGTGTTGGCCGGTGTCGAGCTCAAAAGGGGTACGGCGGGTGGAGGAGTGGACGTGGTTGTTATAGGCAAACTCCGCTAGCGGGAGCCAGTCCGCCCAATCATCTTGGTGGTGGTTGACAAATACCCGAAGGTAGGCTTCTGTCATATCCATTCCCGGCCATCGACTTCCGGTCCCTCCGATTCCTCCGTTCCAACTCCGCTCCTCCCTCACTAACCTCGGAGCCCCCGTTATTCCGCAATCCTCTCGGTACCCCTCGATGGTCACCACCCCCCATTCCAATTTATTACCTACGCCTCCCTAAGTACGGAGCCCCGAAGACTTCCGGACAGCTCCGACGTCCGCTAGCACACCCCCGCCTCCGCTGAGCAATACACTCGCCTGCCCTGCAGAGTCCACCTTCGGGCTTATCCCTCCTTTCCGTTTCTGGGTTATCGCCTGCCTTTCCGCTAACCCCGTGAACCGACTTGTCGGTAATATTCAGTCGGCTAATGGTTAAACCCCGTTAGCTCCGCTCCGTTCGGCTCCGCCAATTGCGGAACCATCTCCGCTGTAACCATATATATATCCCACTTGTACATAGGTTACGCCCCAGCAGAAAAATCAACTAGAGTTACCCCCCCTAGGTTCTAAGTGTCAGTCAGTAAGTTAGGGCACGGACGTGTCACTAGGCACAGCGCTCTTGGTAGAAGTCGCTGAGGCCAAAGCCCTCCGTTACGGAGACATTCCTTCGTCTCGAGTCTGGTCTCTGACAGCTTCCACTTCTTGGTTTACTCATTCCGTCTGCCTGTCCGTTTGGGGGTGATAAGGGGTCGAAGGGGTGAGCTTGACGCCGAGGAGGTCCGCGAGTTCTTTCGAGAAGCGTGAGACGAAGGCGCTCCCTCTGTCACTGAGGATTTCCTCGGGGAGGCCGTGGTGCTTCCAGACGTGTTCAAGGAAAAGCCATGCGATTCCCGCTGAGTCCACCATCGTCACCGTTGGGATTGCATGGATGCGTTTGGATAGGCGATCCACTACGACCAGCATGGCATTGTAACCCTTTGACTTGGGGAGTTCTCCGATCATGTCCACCGAGATCACTTGCCAGCGGCGAGCGGGGATCTTGTTCGGGATGAGCTTCCCCACTTTACGGGAGGGGAAGGATTTGACATGGTTACAGGTGTCACATCTGCATATGTACCGCCCGATATACTCTGCCATCCATGGCCACCAGTAGTCGTGGGAGATGAGTTCCAGGGTTTTCCACCGCCCCGGGTGCCCCATCGCCCGTGCGTCATGGTGCAATTGCACCAAGTCATGGCGGAGTTGCGGGTCTTTCGGCACGTATACTTTTCCTCTATACAGAACCAGCTCTCCTTGCTTCTCCCACTCGTCTGATCTCAGCATGCCTTCCCCAAGTTCCCGCATCGCCTTCACCACCTTCTCATCCAGGTCCTTTGCCCTGCTAATCCTCTCGAGGATAGTCGTCTCCTCACCCTCCACCAAGACCGCCTCTGCTGCACGGGCTTTGAACCAAGCAGGTTGGAGGAGGGTCAGCCCATCATTGTCGTCCTTGCCTTTCAGGTGGTCTGCATGGCAGGAGAGCGCATCCGGCTTTCCCATGAGTCTCCCGGGGCGGTGGATGAGGGTAAAGTGGAATTGGGAGAGGAAAAGGGACCACCGTGCTTGGCATCGGTTCAGCCGTTGCGTGGTGCGGAAATATCCTAAGTTGCGGTGGTCGGTGTAGACCTCGACTTTCTCCTCCGCTCCTTGTAGGAAATGCTGCCACTCCTTGAGGGCGTGCACTATTGCGAGCATCTCCTTGTCATACACTTCGTAGTTACGCTCCACATCTGTGAAACCTTTGGACATGAAGGCTACGGGGTGGAACTCTCCGTCCATCTGGAGCTGGGACAGTACTGCTCCAGTGGCGAAGTTGGAGGCATCGCACTCAAGTTTGAAATGACCTGTATCGGCAGGGAAGGCAAGGACTGGGGTGGAGGTAACGGCGTCTTTAAGGGTGCGGAAAGCGTGGTCCTCGTCTGGTCCCCAGGCCCATGCCTTGGTTTTGCGGGTCAGCACGTGGAGGGGGCGGGCGGTCTCGGAGAAGTCTTTAATAAACCGGCGGTAAAAGTTGACAAACCCCAAGAAGGACTGTACTTCTTTGACCTTGGTTGGGGTTGGCCAGTCGAGAACTCCGTGGACTTTCACGGGATCCATCACGATGCTTCCCTCGGCGATAATGAGGCCGAGGTACTCGATCTGTTTCCGCTCAAACTTACACTTCTCCGGTTTTAAGAAGAGTCTCCGCTTCTGCAGCGTCTCCAGAACTTCTCGGACGACTCTCCGGTGCTCTTCCAGGGTGGCAGTGAAGATCAAAATGTCGTCCATGTAGCAGATGACGACCTCCCGGTCGATGAAGTCCTGGAGGATGTCGTTCATCATTGTTTGGAAGGTCACTGGGGAGTTACACAGGCCAAAGAACATGACGGTGGGCTCAAATAGCCCGCGGTTGGTCGAAAATGCCGCCTTCCACTCGTTGCCGTCCTTGATGCGGACGTTGTTAAATCCCCAACGCAGATCTAGCGCCGAGAAGTATTTGGCATTTCGGAGGCGTGCGAGGACGTCTGAAATGAGAGGGAGGGGGTATGAGTTTTTGACCGTGATCTCGTTGAGCTTCCGGTAATCCTGGACTAGGTGCAACGTTCCATCCTTCTTCTTGACAAAGAAGACTGGGGCTCCCATCGGGGATTTGGACGCCCATATGCGCCCGTTCCGCAGGTTCTCGCGCAGGAACTCGTCTAGTTCCTTCTGCTCTGGTTGCAACAGGGGGAAGGTTCTCCCTCTCGGGAGCTTGGCATCTGGCACCAGGCCTATTGCGTGGTCCCAGGGCTTCCGTGGGGGCAGCTGGTCGAAGGCCTCTTTCGAGAATATGTCCCGGAAGTCCTGGTACTGCTCTGGGACCAGCGCCTCAAACGGTGCAGGCTCTGCTTCCGGTTCGCAGGCTTCCTGGGCCATCCGCTGAGACGGAGTCGTGGTCGCTCTCAGTTCGTGTCCCCACCCCGGAGGGATGATAGCGGCGTAAATCCCGTCCCCTGGTTCCACTACAGGGTCCTGGTTGGCATGTCCTCGCGTTGACCGACAGGAGGATGGGCAGCGAGACATACTGACCTTTTGCCGCGTCCAGTCTACCTCTGGGTTGTGGTGCAGCAACCACGAATGGCCTATGATGAGGGACTGCTGCCCCAGGTTTGCGACGGTGAAGCGGGCCCGCTCTGTGTGCCATCCGAATGTCAGGAGGGCCTCTAGCTCCTCAGTTATGGCCCCGTTCTCGTTTGGGGTCCCATCAACGTTGCGGACAGGGATGGGTTGGGGGAGCAGGGTTGTCTCGAGCCTGTGCTTTCTGATGAACTCGGGGCTCACGAAGTTCCCGGTGGCTCCTGAGTCTAAGAGGGCTGATACAGAGACGGTAGCAAGGGAGGTCAAGGTGGTTAGCTTTACGGCTAGGTTGAGGGATCTGGGGGGTTGCTTCGACAGCACGTAGATAGCGGGTGGCGGGACCACTACCTCTGGTGCTGCGCTTGGTATCTCTTTGTTCGAGGACGTGGTTTTCCTCTTTTTCTTGGCGATGACTCGGTGGAATTTAGACGTCGGCGCTGACTTAGGTGCCTCACGGTATCTACACAAGTTGGTACTATCGCCTGCAGGTGGCCAGGACACGTCCCTCACCGGTCACCTTCCTGAAAATCCTCTTGGGCCTCTGCTTCCTGCCCTTCTCCCTCTGCCTCTGGTCCGTCTACCAACTGTCTCCTCAGCCCCTCCATGAGCGCTCTGAGATCTTCAGGGTGCATCCGTCTGGCTCGGTGGGTTTTCGGTTGTGGGCAATCCCGCGCGATGTGCCCTGGTGTGTTGCAATTGTAACACAGCCCATTTTGCCTCTGGTTGATCCTCGAGTGGTTGAGGTCCATGGGTTGTGGCCCTGCTCCTGCCACGGGGCAGGGTGCGGGGGGCTGAGGTGCGGTGGCAATGGGTGCGGGGCGTGGCTGCGGGAGAGTGGCAGGGAGTGGGGGTCTCGGGGGCAAGAGTGGGGGCCTGGTGGGGGCTAAGCGGGGTTGCGTTGCCTGGAAATGCTGCCACTGGTTGTCAAGGAGGCTGGCCTCGCGTTTCCACTCGGCCCAGGTGGTTGGCATGGGGCGGAGGCGGTAGATGCTTTCGCGGAGCCGGGAGTTGATTGCCTGTTTGAAGCGATCCACTAGCCCCACATCCCCTAGCCACGAGGCAGGTCCGAGGATCTCGAACTCCTGGATGATCTTATCCACGGAGTCGCTGCCCTGTCGCAGAGTGGCCAGCTTCTGTCTGGCTGTGGCCTTGCGGTTTGGGTCTTGGAACATGGCGTCGAGTTCCGTGTTGAACTCGTCCATGGTGAGTCAGGGGGAGCCCATCGTCAGTAGCGCAATGGTGCGCTGCGTCGCCCACGCCCCTGCAGTCCCTCCCTTCATATAGGACAGGACGAAGAGGATCTGGGAAAGCGGGTTGGGGAATTCCACTGCTCGGACATGGAAGTATATGCCGCATTCGGCCTTGAAGCGGTCAAGGTCTTTGGCTGCTCCAGAGAAGGCAGTGGGGGGGGTGACTTTAGGCAGTTTGGGTCTAGGGGTGGGTGCAGGTGTGGCTGGGGGCTGGTTCTGAGCTTGGCTCTCTACGATGGCCTGGAGCTCGTGGAATCGGGACAGCAGTTCATCGTACTGCTCTTCGGTTCCCACCCCAGGCACTATTATATACATGCAGTCAGGGTCACATGGAGGAGGCCACGTCATCTCCACGCACAGCCGCACCTCCCTGGGTGTCTCCACGGGAGATCCTGGAGGCGGCCGTTCAGTAGGCAGGATTGTGCGCGGCACGTGCGGCGATCAGGGAAATGGGGTTAGGTATGTAGTGGTACATGGAGAAAAGGGAAGTCGACTGTAGAATAGAAATAGAGAGAAAAGGGGAAAAGTGAGGAAGGAGGGACGGGGCTGATAGTGGGGGTCGCGGAGTAGAACAGTACAGCACAGGGCACGGTGCAGGGTCAGGCGGGTGTGCCCTGACACTTGTACACCCCAATTGCCTCCTTTCATGCCGCTTTGTTTGCCATGTTATGAGAGAACGGTTACAAATTCACCCACTGTCATATCCGTACATACCTGATCCCAACCTGACTTCTGGACCCCCATCGTCACCACCTCCGGAGTCCTACCCTACCACTGTCCGTTCTGATATTCACCTTCGGTCCTGACACCACACCACCCCTCACCCCTCATGTGTCAGAGATCTGCATTGCTGTCAGAGACTGGGATATTGTCGGAGTCGGACAAACTGTCAGAAGGCGGATTGGGTTCTGTCTGAGTTGGGGTTGGAGATTGTGGCAGAGGTCTGTTGGAGCGCGTGTGTGGATATGCGGGCGGAAATATGCGGCGCATCCGGAAGCGCTGTTCAAGGTTAGCAGAGTGGGATCGCGGCCTCAGCAACTCAGGTGGAGCGCTGTGCCCTGAGCTTGACGTTTGGGGGAGATCCCGTATTTACAAACTGACACTTACAGCAGACTTCAAACAAGACTTGTGGGCGGAGCGGACCTGTAGGAGGAGTGCGGACTCCGCGAGCACGGACTCAGAGGGGGGAAGCCCCCTTTGCAGAAGGAGAGACTCAGACCAGACAGGGGGGGTACTCTAGTTGATTTCAGACTGAGGTCCCCGAAAGTATTTACAAGGTATAAGTAGATAAGAGAAATCAAATGTTACAAAAATGGGGCCGGAGGCGCCCATTTTCGTCCGTTCGAGGCGCAGGAAAGGGGAAAGGTTGGGGAATGGGGTTCATATGGTTATACAGATGTTATCACAGGCAGTTTAACATTAGTTGTAACAGATGTTAGCACAGCGGGTTTTTGGTTGTTTATTGATTGGTTAAACTTAATTAATGGCACGTGCCATACAAATCACCTGACAGTGGCTGTGTGCAAGGCCCAGAAGAGGCTAGAATGGGAAATTCCCATTTCTATAACATCAAAAGAGGGACTGGTCGGTCTGGTGCGGAAATAAGCGGAAATGAGCAGGGACTTGTCAAACTAAACCAAGGACAAGAACCTGGGAAATGGGAGGCAAGGAATGAATAAAGTCAAAGCAGATCAAATACCAATATTGACAGATTAAATGAATGAATAGGAAAGTGCAATAGCACATGGATCAAATGCCAATATTGGGGTGAACATAATAGGCACTCGGCAAGGAATGAATGTTATGCTGCCGAGTGACAAAAATGGCCAGAGGACAAAAGCGGAGGTCAGCACGTGGCACCGATACAAGTCCACAAATAAGTGGGGTCGGTGCGGTGCCGACACAAGTCCGCGAACAGAGGTTGATCTGCCAGCACTGTCACACAAGGACAGCATGAAGGCCAACAGAGGTACAGAGGGGAGTGGGGGTGTTGACCTGACCAGAGGTGTCAAGGGCAACCAGAAGTGGCCAGAGGGTGCAGAGATGGGCAGAGGGTGTGGAGTGGGCAGAGGGTGTGGAATGCACGGAAGCGGGGCATGGCTGTGACCACATAGCGGGAAGCGATGAGTGTGGTTCAGATGGAGACAAGGCAGGCATGACTGAATGCCAGGAGTGCCAAGGGCTCAGGAACTGGAGGTAAGGTCGGAATACCAGCAGGATCTAGGTTCTGATTATTGGCCAAGTCTCATGCAGTAAGGCAGGGGGGCCAGACATGGGGTTGGGGGCTGGTTAGGATGGGTTTTGGGTTGGCGGATTTGCCTATCGGCATTGGTTCGCCGCTGACGGAGCCCCAGGATTTGTCGGTCGTGACATCATGCCACCTCCACCCTCCCGTCCTACTCCTACCCTACTCCGTTCGCTCCGATACTCATCTTGGACCAAACATCACTCCTCTCACTCCTCCTCCTACTCCTCCTCATGACACCTTCACCCTTCCGTCACTCTCCTACCCTTCTCCCATCCACTCTGACACTCACCTTCAGACCTGACACCTTTCCTCTCCTCCACTCCCCACCCCTTTCTCTCTTCCCTCTGACCCTCTTCCGCTGACCCTCTGCCAAGTTATGACCTTTCGCCGCTGTCCCGTACCCCATACTCAGACGCTGCTCGTACCTTCGCTCCAAGACTCCATCATAGTTCCTACCTCGGACTTTGACTCCACCTCGGCTTTAGTCCATTGCATTGGTGACCTCATACTATGTAAACACCATTGCCAATATTCCTTGGACTTTCAACCCTGCCTCCGTAACCTCCTTGAGCTCTGCAACCTCCAAGCTCCATGGATCATCTTCGGCACTTTTGCCACTTGTAATGTATCTTTTGCGTTTTCCCCTCATCCCTATTTGGACTGCTGCTTCTTCCCATTCTAGCCAGTTAGTCATCATCCCCACTTCCCCTCATCCTCCTGCCCCTCTGGGCTTCGCCCTCCTTACCTCCTTTCAGATGTACCACAGGTTCTGCCCTATGACCCTCAGTACCACTCTGCTTCTGTCATCCCTTTGTTCCTGTTCAGACGCCTTCATTCTGATTTGGACCCCCTTTGTTTCCTTGTGCTTTTGCCCTCTCCATTATATATATCGGCACTTGTACATAATCATTTTAGGCCTTTAGTCCGAAATCGACCTGAAATGCCCCCTAGAGACTTCCTGCTCGCCGCCTATGAAATTAAGGACCAAATGGACAAACAGCAATGGCACAGCGCTCCGCTGGAGTTGCTGAGGCCAAGGTCCCTCCTTGCTAAGTCTCTGGTTCCCCTCCAGAATCGTCCACCCTCGCCCAGTTCTAACACCCACAACATAAGATCTATTTGTTGCATGTCAGGAGTTGGCACCTTCATGATCCGGCACACATATAGGACCCCTTTCTGCAGTCATTTAGCGAGGTGATAACATGGTTTCAAGCCCTACATGACTCGGTAGAGGTTGAAACAGAGAGAGAGTTTCTCCTACCCACTTCCCCTGTGGCACCTGATGCATCACTATGTCGTTCCGCACCAGTCGAGTCCGCTGCATTTACCCATGTCGCTCCTGCCCACAACGGTGATCCATTGGTCACTGCATCCCATGGTGTGATGACCGTTAACCACGGCATCCCAACCTCCATAGGGACGTCACCGGACCTTTGTCAGGGACGCGTCTGGGGTCGAGAGGGCCTGGGGGTAATATCCGGCACTGAGGCCGTCGCGGGGTGTGGAGCAGGCGTGCGTACTGGCGGGCCCGATCCGGGACAGTGGTCCCTGGCCACTCAGACTGAAGTGGAGAATGTGAGAAGAAGGTTACTTCTTCGGTTCCCACTTCAGGTACATTTATGTACATGCAGCTTGAGTCACATGACAGGTGCCACGTCATCCTCGGAGGCAGCCACAGGCATCCGGGTGTCCCCGTGGGGGATCCCGAGAGCGTCCGCTACATGTGCGCGTGCTGGGCACAGCGGGAAGCTGTCCGGGGTGTGTGGGCCGGACGGGTCAATAGTACATCGATACAAAGGAAGGTGGTCCGTGTAGATAGAAAGAAATAAACAGGAAGAGGAAGATGAGAAGAATGAAATAAAGAAAGGGGAAAGAAGAGGGAAAAGAAAGGGGAGGAGAGGGAGGAAGGAGGGGGGAGGGGGATAGACAGCGGGGAGCGGGTGTGGTGTGGCCGGGTGGGCCCGGGTGGGCCCGGGTCAGGCAGGTGTGCCCTGACATCACCCCCTCCTTAAGCCGCTTCGCCTCGAAGCAGCCAGGGGGTTCGTTCTCTCCCTTCCTGGGGCGTGGGGGTGTGTTTGGTGGAACTCCTCGATCCGGTCAGGGGCATGGATTAGTTGGTCTCGGGGGAGCCATTCATTCTCTGAGTTCGGCCAACCCATGAACTTTACTAAATACCAGAGCTTCCGGCGTAACCACTTAGAGTCCAGTATTTTTTCCACTTCATATTCCTCCTCTCCATCTACGAGTTCTGGGCCCGGGCGGGGGTCGGGGGGTCGTTCTGCGATCTCGTCCGGGCGGTAGGGTCTTACGTTCGTCACAGATACGACTGGGTGAATTCCCTTTTGCCGTGCGGTGAGCTGGAGCTTGACGGCAGCCGGGGAGACGACCTTGACAACTTTGAAGGGGCCTAGCCACTTATGGTCTAGCTTCTTGGTCGGGCGGTCAGTCGTATAGTTTTGGGCGCTGAGCCAGACTCGGTCACCCTCCTGGTACTTGGGGGCTGTCTCTCGACCTCGGTCGTAGTAGCAGGCCATCTCGTCCGCTGCATGCTCCAGGGCCGCCTTCGCCTCTTCCTGCATCTTCATCATCCTGGACGAGAAGGCGTCGGCGGCTTCTACCTCGGACGTACGTGTGGGCTCTGTCCCCATCCTGGGATGCTGCCCGGTGTCAAGCTCAAAGGGGGTTCGACGGGTGGATGAGTGGATGCGGTTGTTGTAGGCAAATTCTGCCAGTGGGAGCCAGTCCGCCCAGTCGTCCTGGCAGTGGTTGACGAACACCTGAAGATAGGCCTCGATTTCCTGGTTAACCCACTCTGTCTGTCCGTCAGTCTGGGGGTGGTAGGGCGTTGAAGGGGTTAGCTTGACCCCCAGGAGATCTGCAAGTTCTTTTGAGAAGCGCGAGACGAAGGCGCTCCCTCTGTCGCTAAGGATCTCTTCCGGGAGCCCGTGGTGTTTCCAGACGTGCTCTAGGAAGAGCCGGGCGATACCAGCCGAGTCCACGGATGTCACGGTGGGGATCGCGTGGATGCGTTTGGACAGACGGTCCACTACAACTAGGATGGCGTTATAACCTTTCGACTCTGGGAGCTCTCCCACCATGTCTACCGAGATCACCTGCCAACGGTGGGTGGGAACTTTATTTGGGGTGAGCTTCCCAACCTTCCATGCAGGGAAGGGTTTGACGCGGTTACAGGTGTCGCATCCATGTACGTATCGCCCGACATATTCTGCCATCCAAGGCCACCAGTAGTCATGGGAGACGAGCTCTAGGGTTTTCCATCGCCCTGGATGTCCCGTCGCCCGCGTGTCGTGGTGTAGCCGTTGTAACGGGTCTATCAATCTAGACTCAAGGCTCAGGTCTAGGGGGGGTAGGTCTCTCTCTATCACTCAGGTAGGTGTGTTGGTCCTGCGAGTACGGTGCTGATACTCTGTCTAACCTCTAACTAACTGTCTGTACAGTTGTCACGGAAGAGTCCGATACAAATATAAAAGGAAAGTCACATGCGTGAATGAATGAAAATAGTAAGGAAAATAAAGAAAAGGTCATATCTCCTCAACCACTCCACCAAATCCGACGATCTTGGACTCGTCAGAACCACCTCCACAGTATCTACAACTCCTACTATTACCATGACTCACCAATCCTAGTCCCTGATGCAGTAGGGGGTGAAATGCATGATAAGGGTTGGTTTGACCTGCACGGACTTGTCCCCACAACACCGTACCAGATCATGGCGGAGTTGTGGGTCTTTTGGAACGTACGCCCTGCCTCGGTAGAGGACCAACTCTCCCTGTCTCTCCCACTCGTCCGACCTCAACGTTCCTTCTCCCAGTTCCCTCATGGCCTTTACCACCTGTTCGTCATGATCTCTCGCTCCTCATACCCTCTCTAGGATGTCCGCCTCCTCACCTTCCACTGAGACTGCTTCCGTCCCATGGGCCTCGAACCAGGCCGGTTGGAGGAGGGTCAGCCCCTCATTATCGTCCCTTCCCTTCGGGTGGTCAGCGCGGCGAGAGAGTGCATCTGGTTTCCCCATGAGCTTCCCTGGGCGGTGGACGAGGGTGAAATGGAAGTGGGAGAGGAAAAGGGACCATCTGGCCTGACGTCGATTTAACCTCTGGGCCGTCCGGAAGTAGCCCAGGTTACGGTGGTCGGTGTAGATCTCGACTTTCTCCTCAGCACCTTCCACGAAGTGTCGCCATTCCTCGAGGGCTCGGACGATTGCAAGCATCTCTTTATCGTACACTTCGTAGTTGCGCTCTACATCCGTGAAACTTTTGGACATGAATGCTACCGGGTGGAACTCTCCATCCGGTTGGAGCTGGGAGAGGACCGTGCCGGTTGCAAAGTTGGATGCATCGCACTCGAGCCTGAAGCGGCCGTGGTCGGTAGGGAAAGAGAGGACAGGGGCTGTGGTGACGGCTTCCTTGAGGGCACGGAAGGCATCGTCTTCATCCAGGCCCCAGTTCCAGGTTTGGGTCTTCCGGGTCAGCCTGTGAAGGGGGCGGGCCTTCTCAGAGAAGTCTCTGATGAACCAGCGATAGAAGTTTACGAATCCCAGGAAGGATTGTACTTCTTTCACCTTGGTTGGGGGGGGGCCAGTTGAGGACACCCTGGATCTCCACCGGGTCCATCGCAACGTTACCCTCCGAGATAACGAGGCCCAGGTACTCGATCCAGGTTCGCTCAAACTTACACTTCTCTGGCTTGAGGAAGAGCCTCCTTCTCCTTAGCGTCTCTAGGACTTTGTCAGGGCACACCCGCCTGACCCGGCTCCACCCGGCCCAACCTGACCCGGTACCCCACCGGTCCACCCTTCCTCCCCCTTTCCCTTCTTCCCCCTCATCCTCCCCTCCTCAGTTTCTCCTTATCTTACTTCTCCTTTATTCTCTCTTTATTCTACATGGACGACTTTCTCTGTATCAATGTACAACTGACCCATCTGCAGCGCGCCCACCATGTACCCGGCCCGGGCACCTCGGGCGACTTCCCGCTGTGCCCAGCACGTGCGCCTGCACCGGATACCCTCGGGATCTCCCACAGAGACACCCGGGTGGTTACGGCTGTGTGCGAGGGTGACGTGGCATCCGTCATGTGATCCAAGCCGCATGTATATAAACGAACCTGAAGTGGGAACTGAAGAAGTAGCCTTCTTCTCAACTTTCCACTTCAGTCTAAGTGGCCAGGGACCACTGTCCCACATCGGGCCTGTCAGTACGCACGCCCGATCCACCCCCCGCCAGGCTCTCGGTCCCGGACGCTATACCCGGACCCCCTCGACCCCGGACGAGTCCCTGACAGACTTCTTGGACGACCCTTTGATGTTCCTCCAGGGTGGCCGTGAAGATCAGGATGTCGTCCATGTAACAGATGACAACCTCCCGGTCGATGAAATCCCTCAGGATGTCGTTCATCATGGTCTGGAAGGTTGCCGGGGAGTTACACAGGCTGAAGAACATCACCATGGGCTCGAACAGCCCCCGGTTGGTCGCGAATGCTGCCTTCCACTCGTCTCCGTCCTTGATCCGGACGTTGTTAAACCCCCAGCGTAGGTCCAAGGCTGAGAAGTATTTGGCATTGCGGTGAAGGAGCGGAGCTGGATCACCTTATGTAACCAGTTTCCTACGTCCAATAACGATATTAGAGTTTGTGCTGATTTGCGTACTGACCGTGTTTTGGTTCCCAAATATATGATTGTTCACTGTCTAAACAACAATAAACACCCCCCAACGATCTCACCTGATGTATAGATCGTCTACGGATAAAATTCTATATTGACTTTACTATGATTTCTAGTCAATATTACACCTATATTTACCACTTTTCAGTAGGATGTGATTTTCCTGATAATTTACTGAAGGAAAACTGCTAATAAAATAATTCCGCAATAAATGTTACTCAATACAGGAGTGACCAAACTGCTCTTTCTATCGCTTAGAGTGCGTGCTAGTTATCTAGCAGGTTCAGGATCGCTCATTTTTCTCCTGTGGTGTGATAACCAAGTATTGCTGAGAGATTATTCAATTAAGAAGTCCCTCCACCAAATTCTCACTAATTCTCACTATGACACTTTTGTTCAGCTGTGTCTAACTGACCCTAACTCACGCTTAGAGTGACGTGTTAGTTTTATATTAGCTAACAACTAATATTTGCTTTTATCTTTTGGAGCAAACGAACCAACCACTGGTGAGGAGAATTAAACTTTTATTTCTACCTGAGGTTTGAGAGGGGGCAGAAGCGGTGGCCTTTTATGCTTTTCAGAGGCCTCTCTACTCCCACGCCTCGCACTAGTTACATGTGCTACATTTGTATTATAGATAGTTCTAGAATGATATAGGGGGTTGGGCTGTGTAAGCTTAATAATGGACTTAGGACATGACTCAGCAATAAGTAATTCATTTCTTTGTCTTTTGGGCCGATCTCAGCGGGATCTTGTAGCGCTGAAGCTATGCTCTACACCGCCTTAATTACGAACGGTTATCTTTAGAAATGACTCGGCTATAAAGGAACTTTCTAGACTGTTCTCTAATTGACCCCTTTTTGTGAAGCCACATCATTACTAATGTTCTAGAGCCTTCCCAATTAATTAACTGATCCGCGGACTTCTGAATCACTTCATGCTTATGATCCGAGATCCAGATCATCAATCATTCCTTTGTTCCGATTTATTTGGGCTTAAAATCAAAAAGTTTTGATGAATCATGGGAAAATATACAAGATCCGGTTTTTTAGCATTTTCTCCTCTTCTGATGCGATCAAAAACTGTCCGCCCGCGCCGGGGAATACTCTATCATATGGTATTCGGTCCGCCAGACTCCCGGGCGCCAATATATTTCCCTTGAGTCACATTACCTTTTGTAAGAATTAGCAAATAAATATATATGAATTATAAGGTGTTTCGCCGTTTGAGCGATATCTCCGTCAGTTTTGAAGCTTTTAGAATGAAACAAAACCGTGGATAAAGTTAAGAAACAGTCCTTCCAGATGGTAAAAAGATTACAGTCAAAAGTTTACTGGTTCCCGAGATATTTACATTTCTTTCCCAATGTTCCTTCTTATTCTGCCGTCTATGTGCTATTTTCTTGTTGTAGGGATATATTCTTTGAATATTACACCTATGTCAAGTTCTAGGCATGATTGTAGTAGATTAAATCTCATACTACATGGGTGTAGATATTTTATAATGATCTTCTAATGTCTGTCCAGTCTCATAAAGATCATGAGATCTGTTAAACGTCTGAACTTGTCACCTGTTCATTGACTATTCTGATAGATCATTGTTTTATTCTTTGAATATTATTTCTCCTACAGCGGAGGCGGGCGAGGACGTCTGAGATGAGGGGGAGCGGGTACGAGTTCTTCACCGTGATCTCGTTCAGCTTCCTGTAGTCCTGGACCAGGTGTAGGGACCCGTCCTTCTTCTTGACGAAGAAGACTGGTGCTCCCATGGGGGATTTGGACGGCCGTATGCGCCCGTTCTGTAGGTTCTCGCATAGGAACTCGTCCAGTTCTTTCTGTTCCGGGCGCGAGAGTGGGAAGGTCTTCCCCCTGGGCAGTTTGGCATCCGGTACCAGGTCTATAGCGTGGTCCCAGGGCTTCCGGGGGGGCAATTGGTCAAAGGCCTCTTTGGAGAACACATCCCGGAAGTCCTGGTAGTGCTCTGGTACTAGCGTCTCAAACGATGCAGGCTCAGCCTCCGGGTTGCGGGCCTCTTGGGCCATCCGCTGTGAGGGGGTCGTGGTGGCTCTCAGGTCATGGCCCCAGCTTGGGGGAATGATAGCAGCGTAGATCCCATCCCCAGGCTCCAGTACCGGGTCCTGATCATCTTGTGTTCGCGGTTGTCTGCAGGAGGATGGACAGCGGGACATGACGACTCTCTGTCGTACCCAGTCCACTTCTGGGTTGTGGTGCAGCAACCACGAGTGTCCTATGATGAGGGACTGGTGCCCGAGATTTGCAACCGCGAAGCGTGCCCGCTCTGTGTGTCGCCCGAAGGTCAGGAGGGCTTCTAGCTCTTCTGTTATGGCTCCATTTTCGTTCGGGGTTCCATCGACATTACGGACAGGAATGGGCTGGGGAAGGGGGGTTGTCTCCAGGTTGTGCTTTCGGACGAACTCGGGGCTTACGAAGTTCCCGGTGGCTCCTGAGTCCAGGAGGGCTGATACAGATACCGACGCGAGGGAGGTTAGGGCGGTCAGTTTCACTGTGAGGTTAAGAGACCTGGGGGACTGCTTGGAAAGGACGTAAATGGCTGGGGGGGAGACTGCTACCTCGGGCGTTGCTGCCCTTGGAGTCTTCTCGATCTCACGGGTGGAGGATGCGTTTCTCCTCTTTTTCTTCGCGATGACTCGGTGAAACTTTGGCATTGGCGTTGGCTTACGCGCGCTGCGGTATTTACACGAGCTATCTTCTACGGGCGGCCGGGATGCATCCCTTACCGGTCGCCTGCCTGAAAATCCCTCTGAGGTTCTTCCTCTGGTTCCCCCTCCACCGTCTCTGTCCCTTCGGTCAACTGCCTCTTCAGCCCTTCCATCAATGTTCTCAGGTCTTCCGGGTGGAGATGTCGTACTCGGCTGACCCTGGGGTGTGGGCATTCTCGTGCAAGATGACCCGGGGTGTTACAATTGTAGCACCGTCTCTGGTCAGTCCTTGACCTGTCGAGATCCATCGGCTGGGGGCCCGTCCCTGGTGTAGGACGGGCTGCTGGGGTGGGGGGCGGAGGTGCGGGAGCAGGTCGTGGGGGGGTCTGCGCAGGTCGGGTCTGGGATGGGGTCGTGGTCAGCAAAGGTCGAGCTGGCAGGAATGGGGGTCTAGGTGGGGGTGCGCGTGGTTGGGTGGCTTGGAAACGTCGCCACTGGTTGTCCAGAAGCGTGGCTTCGCGCTTCCACTCAGTCCAAGTGGTGGGCATGGGGCGGAGGCAGTATATACTCTCCCTGAGCCGCGAGTTAATCACTTGCTCAAACCGGTCGACCAGCCCGACATCGCCTAGCCTCGAGGCGGACCCCAATATCTCGAACTCCTGGATGACCTTATCCACGGAGTCAGTCCCTTGGCGGATGACTGCCAACTTCTGCCGAGCTGTGGCCTCCCGGTTCGGGTCTTGAAACATGGCGTCGAGTTCCGTGTTGAACTCGTCCATGGTTATGGTGGGGGAGGTGGCTGTCAGCAGGGTGATCGTCCGTTGTGTCGCCCACGCCCCTGCGGGTCCTCCCTTCATGTAGGAGAGGACGAAGAGGATCTGGGATAGTTCGGTAGGGAACTTGGCTGCGTGGACGTGGAAGTAGATCCTGCACTCGGCTTTGAAACGATCGAGGTCTTCACTGGCTCCCGAGAAGGGAGTGGGGGCAGCGACCTTCGGTGGTTTGGGTCTGGGCGCGAGTGTGGGTACGGGCACGGGTGCAGGGGCAGTTGCAGGTGCAGGTGCGGGTGGGGGGCGGTTGCGGGTTTGGCTCTCCACGATGGCTTGGAGCTCCTGGAAGCGGGCCAGCAGGTCGTCATACTGTTCTTCTGACACCATGGCTGGGGAGGTAGGGGAGGCGGGGGAAATAAGGTTAAAACCTTCTTCTGCTGTCAGGGACGCGTCCGGGGCCGAGAGGGCCCGGGGGTAATATCCGGCACTGAGGCCGTCGCGGGGTGTGGAGCGGGCGTGCATACTGGCGGGCCCGATCCGGGACAGTGGTCCCTGGCCACTCAGACTGAAGTGGAGAATGTGTTATTATTATTAAAGGGGAAAACTATACTACTTACCTGAAGTGGAGAATGTGAGAAGAAGGTTACTTCTTCGGTTCCCACTTCAGGTACATTTATGTACATGCGGCTTGAGTCACATGACAGGTGCCACGTCATCCTCGGAGGCAGCCGCAGGCATCCGGGTGTCCCCGTGGGGGATCCCGAGAGCGTCCGCTACATGCGCGCATGCTGGGCACAGCGGGAAGCTGTCCGGGGTGTGTGGGCCGGACGGGTCAATAGTACATCGATACAAAGGAAGGTGGTCCGTGTAGATAGAAAGAAATAAACAGGAAGAGGAAGATGAGAAGAATGAAATAAAGAAAGGGGAAAGAAGAGGGAAAAGAAAGGGGAGGAGAGGGAGGAAGGAGGGGGGAGGGGGATAGACAGTGGGGAGCGGGTGTGGTGTGGCCAGGTGGGTCCGGGTGGGCCCGGGTCAGGCAGGTGTGCCCTGACAGTTATACCTCAGGGCTGTGGACCATAGGGGAGGGTCATGGGGACCCAGGAGTTGTCCCCTGACAATCTCCTACCTTTTAGTTTTTCTCATGTTTCCTCAGAGCGTGTTGTTCTTTTGTTGGCTTGCTTCTCTCCTACCTTGCCTTTCACTGCGTGATACAGTAAGTCATTCATTCTTGCCAATGGTGAAGATGCTATCTTCAGTGGGTTTCGGCAAGTTGGGCCCCAAATGAGTTTGTGCTGTGACCACCCTTCCTTTTTGTCATCTACAAGTGGGTTCTTCTCTTTCTAACCTGGGCTTTCACATCTTCTGTATCAGCACTACCACCCTCCCCTATCTCCTCTTGTTAGTTTTTCCTTTCTTTTTATTGTTGTACATCCGGGCCCATGCTCTGTCCATTTGCATGCATGATGTATAATGGCTAAAATGTTGTCAGGGCACTGTCAGGGACTCGTCTGGGGTCGAGGGAGCCCGGGTGTAGCATCTGGGGCTGAGAGCCTGGCGGGGGGCAGATTGGGCATGCATACTGACAGGCCCGATGCGGGACAGTAGTCCCTGGCCACTTAGACTGAAGTGGAAAGTTGAGAAGAAGGCTACTTCTTCGGTTCCCACTTCAGGTTCGTTTATATACATGCGGCTTAGTTCACATGAGAGGTGCCACATCACCCTCGCACACAGCCATAGCCACCCGGGTGTCTCTGTGGGAGATCCCGAAGCCATCCGGTGCATGCACACATGCTGGGCACAGTGGGAAGTCACCTGAGGTGCCCGGGCCGGGTACATGGTGGGCACATAGCAGATGGGTCAATGGTACATTGATACAAAGAAGGTCGTCCATGTAGATAAAGAGAGAATAAAGAAGAAGTAAGATAAAAGGGAAGTGAGGAAGGGAGAATGAGGAGAGTAGGAGGGGAAGGGGGAGGAGGTGAGGAAGGGTGGACAGCGGGGTACTGGGTCAGGTTGGGCCGGGTGGAGCCGGGTCAGGCGGGTGTGCCCTGACAGGCACACCCACCTCACCCGGCTCCACCTGGCTCCACTCCACCCGCTACCCCCTTCTCCCCCTTCCTATCTCCTCCTCCCTCCACTTCCCCCTCTTCTCTGTCTCATTCTCTATTCTTTTTATTTCTATTTACACAGATAACTTCCCTTGATTGATGTACTACTAACCTGCCTGCGACCCATGCATGATGCACCCAGCTGTTAGAACCGGGCGGATGCAGACAACTCCGGAGTGGAATCGGAGACTTAGCGTGGAGGGACCTTGGCCTCAGTGACTCAAGCGGAGCGCTGTGCCATTGCTGTTTGTCCATTTGGTCCTTAATTTCACAGTAGGTGAGCAGGAAGTCTCTAGGGGGCATTTCAGGTCGATTTCGGACTGAACCAAAACGAGTATGTACAAGCACCGATATATATAATGGAGGGGGCAAAAGCACAAGGAAACAAAGGGAAACCGAATCGGAACGAAGACATCTGAACGGGAACAAAGGGTAGAAGAAGCAGAGCGGTACCGAAGGTCATAAGGCAGGACCTGTGATACATCTGAAAGGAGGTAGGGAGGGCGAGGCCCAGAGGGGCAGGAGGATGAGGAGAAGTGGGGATGATGACTAACTGGCTAGAATGGGAAGAAGCAGTAGTCCAAATAGGGATGAGGGGTAAACGTGAGAGATACATTACAAGCGGCGAAAGTGCCGAAGGCGATCCACGAAGCTTGGGGGTTGCAGAGCTTATGGAGGTTACAGAGGCAGGGTTGAAAGTCCGAGGGATATTGGCAATGGTGTTTACGTAGTATGAGGTCACCAATGCAATGGACTAAGACCGAGGTGGAGTCAAAGTCCGAGGTAGGGACTATGACGGAGGCTCGGAGCAAGGGTATGAGCGGTGTCCAAGTACGAAGTACGGGACAGCAGGGGAAGGTCGTAACTTGGCGGGAGGGCGGCGGAGGAGTACCAGAGGGGAAAGGTAAGGAAGAAGGAGTGGCGGAAAGGAGAGTTGTCAGGTCCGAAGGTGAGTATCGGAGCGGATGGGGGAAGCATAGGAGGGTGACGGGAGGGTGGAGGTGTTGTGAAGGGGGAGCGGAGTAGGAGGAGGAGGAGTAGTAGGAGGGTGGCGAGAGGGGCGGTGTTCGGTCTGAGGTGAGTATCGGAGCGGACGGAGATAGGGTCGGAGAGGAAAGGAGGAGTAGAGGTGGCATGGGGGGGTAGAAGGAGGTGTGTTGCCAGGACCGAAGGTGAGTATCGGAACGGCAGTGGTAGGTTATGACTCCGGAGGTGAAGAGGGTGGAGGTCCGGAAGTCGGGTCGGGGTCAGGTATGCACGGATATGACACCAGCCCCGGATGCTCCAGACGACCCCCAGGTACACTGTCAGGGCACACCCACCTGACCCGGCCCCACCTAACCCGGTGCCCCACCATCCGCTCCTCCCGACCTCCCCCCTCTTCCCCTTTTACTCTTCCCTTTCTTCCTCCCCTTCTTTTCTCTTCTCTTTCCTCTTTATTCCTTTCTTATCACACAGACGACTTCCTTTGTATCAATGTACCATTGACCCAGCTGCAGTGTAACGCGCCCGGACCCGGACACACCGGATGACCCCCTGCATACTGGATGCTCCTAGGACCTCTTATGGAGGTACCCGGACAGAGGTGGCTGTGTGCATAGATGACGTGGCGCTTCCCACGTGGCCTTCAACCACATGTATATAAACACAGCCTAAGTGGGAACTGAGAAGCAACCTTCTTCTCACATTTCCCACTTTAGGCAAGTAGCTTACACTTCCCTTGATAATAACAATAACACATTTCCCACTTTAGCCTGAGTGGCCAGGGACCCTTGTCTGCTCCGGGCCCGTTGTTACGTGCGCCCACGTCATACCTACCGGACCCTCAGCCCCGGGCGATATACCCCAACGCTCTCGACCCCGGGTCGGTCCCTGACATACACCCAGCACATGTGCCTGCAGCGGATCCCTTCGGGATCCCCCATGGGGATACCTGGGTGGCTGGGGCTGTGCATGGGGACAACATGGCAACTCTCATGTGACCTGAGCACCATGGATATAAACATACCTGGGGTGGGAACCAGAGTGTCAGGGCACACCCGCCTGACCCAGGCCCACCTGGGCCCACCCGGCCACACCACACCCGCTCCCCACTGTCTATCCCCCTCCCCCCTCCTTCCTCCCTCTCCTCCCCTTTCCTTTCCCTCTTCTTTCCCCTTTCTTTATTTCATTCTTCTCATCTTCCTCTTCCTGTTTATTTCTTTCTATCTACATGGACCACCTTCCTTTGTATCGATGTACTATTGACCCATCTGGCCCACACACCCCAGATGGCTTCCCGCTGTGCCCAGCACGCGCGCATGTAGCAGACGCTCTCGGGATCCCCCACGGGGACACCCGGATGCCTGTGGCTGCCTCCGAGGATGACGTGGCACCTGTCATGTGACTCAAGCCGCATGTACATAAATGTACCTGAAGTGGGAACCGAAGAAGTAACCTTCTTCTCACATTCTCCACTTCAGGTAAGTAGTATAGCTTTCCCCTTTAATAATAATAACACATTCTCCACTTCAGTCTGAGTGGCCAGGGACCACTGTCCCGGATCGGGCCCGCCAGTACGCATGCCCGCTCCACACCCCGCGACGGCCTCAGTGCCGGATATTACCCCCGGGCCCTCTCGACCCCGGATGCGTCCCTGACACAGAGAAGCAGTCTTCTTCTCACCATTCCCACTTCAGGGACGTCTGCCTGCGCCGGACCCGTTGCCGCATGTGCCCGCTTCATACCTGTCAGGGCACACACCCTGACTAGCCCGGACCTGGACCCGCATCCGGACCCGCTTCCACCCACCACGCTTCCTGCACGCATGCACGCTCCGCGCACCGCATGCTCCGGGCCCGGTTCCTACCCCTTCATGTGACTTCCGGGTATCCCCGGAAGTTTTGCTGATATTGTGGCCACTGTGGGAAGATGAGAAGTTAGCTTCCTTCTCATCTTCTTACCCACAGTAGTAGATTGTGCCCTGGATAGGGCTGGCCAGACCTGAGGCTGTGGGCCATAGGGGAGGGTCATGGGGACCCAGGAGTCGTCCCCTGACAATACCCCACTGGGCCCTCAGCGCCAGGCGATATACCCGGACGCTCTCGACCCCGGACCGGTCCCAGACAGCAGAAGAAGACTTTAACCTCATTCCCCCCCACCTCTCCCGCCCCCCTCCTCACCATGGTGATGCTGTAGGTGGGATAATCGCCCACATGCAGAACCGGCTTGGATACCCGTTCACACATTCAGAAAACCACTTTTATTCATGCGACAACTCGATACGGATTCGGTATCTAAAAATAGTGCTAATTCGTACGATTCTGACGATACCAAGAACGTCCCAATCGGAGGAGATTTGACGGAGTTCCATGTTGGGCAAGTTAGGCACGGGCATGTGCAGGCATGGGAATCTCAAGCGGCAAGCCTCACTCGTTCCCACGGCGTCTAATAAATTGGTAAAAATGCTCATTGGCTGCGTGAGAGTTATCTCCGCCTGCACTTCCAATTTCGGCTTTTAATTCCGTAAATCCGTTGAGAAATCGCGTATTTTCTTATATTTTCATATTTCACCATCATTTCAGTTATTGATTGATATTCTTTTATTGTTACTATTACCCTTTTTTATTATTTCGCCTAATAAGGTACCCAGGTGCCATATGGCACCAATATTTGCCATCTATTCTTTCTAAAAATAATTATTAGATATAATCCTGTACATATCGGATTTTGAAAAGAAGTTCTCCCCTCCCCCAATTTCTCTAAGGTGCTAGGATGTGCTAGAGTGGGTGTGAGTGAGTGGAATTCCAACAGTAGGAATAAGGGCAGTGATCTAGCTCACAATGAGTGAGTAGTGGACACTGAGCCCGGACCTTGCGGAAATCCCGGAGAACCCACACAGAGTTTAAGGATCGAGAGCATAGCGAAGTCTAGTCAAGAAGTAGGAGTTTTGGAGAGTTTGGCCCCACGAGCTTAGTCGGCATAGAGAGCCGCAAGCCCTCTTTCAATGCAAGAACAATATGATGACCTGCTGGCCCAGTTCCAGAAACTACAGACCATTGTAGAGAGCCGAACCCAGGACCAACCCACTCATGCACCCAGACCCAAGCCACCGAAGGTCACCCCCCCCCACCCCCTTCTCTGGAGCCAGCTGTCAGGGGATGGACCCCGGGTTGAGAGCACCCAGGTATATCACCCGGGGCTGAGGGTCCGGTAGGTATGATGCAGGCGTGCGTAACAACAGGCCCGGAGCAGACAAGGGTCCCTGGCCACTCAGGCTAAAGTGGGAAATGTGTTATTGTTATTATCAGGGGAAGTGTAAGCTACTTGCCTAAAGTGGGAAATGTGAGAAGAAGGTTGCTTCTCAGTTCCCACTTAGGCTGTGTTTATATACATGTGGTTGAAGGCCACATGGGAAGCGCCACGTCATCTAAGCACACAGCCACCTCCATCCGGGTACCTCCATAAGAGGTCCTAGGAGCGTCCGGTATGCAGGGGGTCATCCGGTGTGTCCGGGTCCGGGCGCATTACACTGCAGCCGGGTCAATGGTACATTGATACAAAGGAAGTCGTCCGTGTGATAAGAAAGGAATAAAGAGGAAAGAGAAGAGAAAAGAAGGGGAGGAAGAAAGGGAAGAGTAAGGGGGAAGAGGGGGGAGGTCAGGAGGAGCGGATGGTGGGGCACCGGGTTAGGTGGGGCCGGGTCAGGCAGGTGTGCCCTGACAATAGCCCACAGCCCTGTGTGTAGACAGCCTATCCTAAGGCATAACCTACTGTGGGTAAGAAGGTTAACTTCTCACTTTCCCACAGTGGCCCAATATGGCGAAAACTTCCGGGGATACCCGGAAGTCACATGAGGTGGGATCCGGGGGTCGGATCATGTGGTGTGCAGAGCGTGCGGTGCAGGAAGTGCATGGGAAGTGGAGCGGGTCCGGATCCGGGTCCGGGTCCGGGCTAAGTCAGGGTATGTGCCCTGACACCAGCGGGGACCTCAACCGTTTCAGGGCTGAATGCGGAATCTACCTCTACATCTGCACGGACGAGTTCCCTGACACCCTCTCCCAGGTCCTCTTTGTGCTGTCCTACATGAAAGGAGGGACTGCAGGGGCATGGGCGACACAATGCACCATGGCACTGCTGGCAGCAAGCTCTCCCATGCCCACCATAGATGAGTTCAATTCAGAACTTGACACCATGTTTCAAGACCCGAACTGGGGAGCTACGGCCTGGCAGAAGCTAGCAACCATCCGGCAGGGGAGCGAGTCCGTGGACAGGGTCATCCAAGAGTTTGAGGTACTGGGACCCATCTCATGGCTAAGCAATGTGGGGCTAGTCGACTGCTTTGAGCAAGCGATCAACCCCCGGCTCCGTGAGAGCATCTACCAGCTCTGCCCCATGCCCACCACCTGGGCCGAATGGAAGCGTGAGGCCACCCTCCTCGACAGCCAGTGGCAGCGCTTCCAGGGGATGCAACCACGGACACTTGCACCCGAACCCCCTCTCCCACCAACACCATCCATAACCCCTGCAGCCCGCCCCAAGGCAGTGTCAGGGACTCGTCCGGGGTCGAGGGGGTCCGGGTGTAGCGTCCGGGACCGAGAGCCTGGCGGGGGGCGGATCGGGCGTGCATACTGACAGGCCCGATGCGGGACAGTGGTCCCTGGCCACTTAGACTGAAGTGGAAGGTTGTTATTATCATTAAAGGAGAGATATTCATGCGGCTTGGATCACATGACGGGTGCCATGTCACCCTCACACACAGCCGTAACCACCCGGGTGTCTCCGTGGGAGATCCCGAGGGCATCCGGTGCAGGCACGCGTGCTGGGCACAGTGGGAAGTCGCCCGAGGTGCCCGGGCCGGGTGCATGGTGGGCGCGCTGCAGATGGGTCAATTGTACATTGATACAGAGAAAGTCGTCCATGTAGAATAAAGGGAGAATAAAGGAGAAGTAAGATAAGGAGAAACTGAGGAGGGGAGGATGAGGGGGGAAGAAGGGAAAGGGGGAGGAGGTAAGGAAGGGTGGACCGGCGGGGTACCGGGTCAGGTTGGGCCGGGTGGAGCCGGGTCAGGCGGGTGTGCCCTGACAGGCAGGGACGAGCCCGCACTGCAAAGCCCACCAGATCCAACACTTGCACCCTGAAGACCTTCAAGCGCTGATGAAAGGGCTGAAGGGCCAAGCAATGAAAGGATCAGAGACAAGGGAAAAGGGAGTAAGGCCAGACCCGAGAGAGTGCCCAGAGGACCATCCTGCAAAGGATACACACTGGCCAGTTACAGAGAGTGGCCTGTGCAGATGCAGCAACACACGTAAATCGTCACCAGCACCAAAGCTCCACCGACTCATCGCAAAGAAGAGGAGGAAGGGTGCACCCTCAGCCCACACAGACGAGAAAGCCATGGAGGAGGCCCCTGTCAGGGCACACCTGCCTGACCCCGTGCCGCACCCCATGCTGCACCGCACTACCCCATTATCACTCCCTGTCTCCCCTCCCCCATTTTCCCCCTTCTCTCTATCTCTATTTCTATTTCTATTCTATGGTCAATTTCCCTTTCTCCATGTACTACTACATACCTGACCCCACCCCCCTGATCACTGCACGCGCCGTGCACACTCCCGCCTACTGAGCGGCCACCTCCAGGATCTCCCACAGAGACACCCAGGGAGGTGCGGTTGTGTGTGGAGATGACGTGGCTTCCTCCACATGACCCTAGCCACATGTATATAATAGTGCCTGGGGTGGGAACATGTCAGGGTCGCATCCGGGGTCGAGGCGGTCCGGGCATAGCATCCGGTGCTGAGGACCTCACGGGGGGTGGATCGGGCGTGCGTACTGGCAGCCCCGGTGTGGGATGGCGATCCCTGGCCACTTAGACTGAAGTGGGAATGTTGAGAAGAAGGTTACTTCTTCGGTTCCCACCCCAGGTGTATTTATATACATGTGGCTTGGGTCACATGAGGTCCGCCACATCACCCCGCATACAGCCGCAGTCACCCGGGTGTCCCTGTGGGGGATCCCGAGGGTGTATGCTGCACGCGCATGCACTAGGTTGCGCCCTAGAGCCGTCCGGGGTCGTCTGGGGCTAGGCATGTTGTGTGCACGTCGTGGGTGGGTCAATAATACATGGATATAAGGAAAGGTCGTCCGTGTGAAGTAGAAATAGAAATAGAAATGGAAATAGGAGAGGGATAGAGGGGGAAGGGGTATGAAGGAGGGGTGCAGGGTGGGAGAAGGGGAACCGGGTGAGGTGGGCCTGGGTGGAGGCGGGTCAAGCAGGTGTGCCCTGACAGAACAGAAGAAGCAGCCTTCTTCTCAACTTCCCACTTCAGGTAAGTACCGTAGCTTTTCCCTTTTAATGATAATCCCAACTTCCCACTTCAGTGGTCGGGGATGCTCACCCCGCGACAGGATCGCCGCTATGCACAGCCGCTACTCATCCCACCGAGTCCTGCGCACAGGGACCTTGCCGCTTTCGGAGCTGTCCCTGACAGCAGAAGAAGGCTTCAACCTCATCTCCCCCACCTCCCCCGCTATGGTGACTGAAGAGCAGTACGATGAACTGCTGTCCCGATTCCACGAGCTCCAGGCCATCATAGAAAGCCAAGCTCAGAACCAACCCCCAGCCGCACCTGCACCGGTGCCGGTCCCCGCACCAACACCAGCACCCGCCCCTAGACCCAAACCGCCTAAAGTCGCCCCCCCCACTGCCTTCTCTGGAACAGCCGAAGACCTTGACCGCTTCAAGGCTGAATGCGGCATATATTTCCACGTCCGAGCAGCGGAATCCCCCAACCCCCTCTCCCAGATCCTCTTTGTCCTGTCCTATATGAAGGGAGGGACTGCAGGGGCGTGGGCGACGCAGCGCACCATTGTGCTACTGATGGTGGGCTCCCCCCGACTCACCATGGACGAGTTCAACACGGAACTTGATGCCATGTTCCAAGATCCAAACCGGGAGGCCACAGCCAGACAGAAGCTGGCCACTCTGCGGCAGGGCAGCGACTCTGTGGATAAGATCATCCAGGAGTTTGAGATCCTCGGACCCACCTCGCGGCTAGGGGACGTAGGGCTAGTAGACTGCTTCGAACAGGCGATCAACTCCCGGCTCCGTGAAAGCATCTACTGCCTCCACCCCATGCCAACGACCTGGGCCAAGTGGAGACGCGAGGCCAGCCTCCTTGACAACCAATGTGTCAGGGCAATAGCCCCGAACCCCGAGCCACATGTAAATTAGATACATATAGTCACATGGGCAAGCAGGAACCTCCGGGTAACTGCTTACACACCACCGTAAAATACACAAACTTGTATCACTTACGGCCTTGTGTGCTGAGCTACCCAAAGACCTCACACAATGGCGGCGTTTCCAGGCAACACAACCCCACTTAGCCCCCACCAGGCCCCCACTCTTGCCCCCGAGACCCCCACTCCCTGCCACTCTCCCGCAGCCACGCCCCTTACCCACCGCTGCCGCACCCCAGCCCCCCAACAGGAGCAGGGCCACAACCCATGGACCTCGACTGCTCAAGGATCGACCAGAGGTGAAACGGGCTGTGCTACAATTGCAACACACCAGGGCACATCGCGCGGGATTGCCTGCAACCGAAAACCCACCGAGCCAGACAGATGCACCCCGAAGATCTCAGGGCGCTCATGGAGGGGCTGAGGAGACAGCTGGTAGATGGACCAGAGGCAGAGGGAGAAGGGCAGGAAGCGGAGGCCCAAGAGGATTTTCAGGAAGGCGACCGGTGAGGGATGCGTCCTGGCCACCTGCAGGCGATAGTACCAACTCGTGTAGATACTGTGAGGCACCTAAGTCAGCGCCGACGTCTAAATTCCACCAAGTCATCGCCAAGAAAGAGGAAAACTGTGTCCTCGAACAGAGAGATACCAAGCGTGGCGCCGGAGGTAGCGGTCCTGCCACCCACCATCTACGTGCTGTCAAAGCAACCCCCCAGATCCCTCAACCTAGCCGTAAAGCTAACTGCCCTGACCTCCCTCGCTACCGTCTCTGTATCAGCCCTCTTAGACTCAGGAGCCATGGGGAACTTTGTGAGCCCTGAGTTCGTCAGAAAGCATGGGCTCGAGACAACCCTGCTCCCCCAACCCATCCCAGTCCGCAACGTTGATGGGACCCCAAACAAGAACGGGGCCATAACTGAGGAGCTAGAGGCCCTTCTGACATTTGGATGGCACATGGAGCAGGCCCGCTTCGCTGTCACAAACCTAGGGCGGCAGTCCCTCATCATAGGCCATTCGTGGTTGCTGCACCACAACCCAGAGGCAAAAGGTCAGTATGTCTTGCTGCCCATCCTCCTGTCAGTCGACGTGAGGGCACACTGACCAGGACCCCATAGTGGAACCAGGGGACAGGATCTATGCCGCTATCATCCCTCCGGGGTGGGGACATGAACTGAGAGCAACCACGACTCCATCTCAGCGGATGGCCCAGGAAGCCCGCGAACCGGAAGCAGAGCCCGCACCGTTTGAGGCGCTGGTCCCAGAGCAGTACCAGGACTTCCGGGACGTATTCTTGAAAGAGGCCTTTGACCAGCTGCCCCCATGGAAGCCCTGGGACCACACGATAGACCTGGTGCCAGATGCCAAGCTCCCAAGAGGGAGGACCTTCCTGTCACGACCAGAGCAGAAGGAACTAGACGAGTTCCTGTGCAAGAACCTGCGGAACGGGTGCATACGGGCGTCCAAATCCCCGATGGGAGCCCCAGTCTTCTTTGTCAAGAAGAAGGATGGAACGCTGTGCCTAGTCCAGGATTACCGGAAGCTCAACGAGATCACAGTCAAAAACTCGTACCCCCTCCCACTCATTTCGGACATCCCCGCACGCCTCCGAAACGCCAAGTACTTCTCAGTGCTAGATCTGCGCTGGGGATTTAACAACGTCCACATCAAGGACGGTGATGAGTGGAAGGTGGCGTTTTCGACCAACCGTGGGCTATTCGAGCCCACCATCATGTTCTTTGGCCTGTGCAACTCCCCAGCGACCTTCCAAACGATGATGAACAACATCCTCCGGGACTTCATTGACTGGGAGGTCGTCATCTGCTACATGGATGACATTTTGATCTTCACTGCCACCCTGGAGGAGCACCGGAGGGTCGTCCGAGAAGTCCTGGGGACGCTGCGGAAGTGGAGACTCTTCTTGAAGCCGGAGAAGTGTAAGTTTGAGCAGAAACGGATCGAGTACCTCGGCCTCATTATCGCCGAGGGAAGCATCGTGATGGATCCCATGAAAGTCTGCGGAGTTCTCGACTGGCCAACCCCAACCAAGGTCAAAGAAGTACAGTCTTTCTTGGGGTTTGTCAACTTTTACCGCCAGTTTATTAAAGACTTCTCCGAGACTGCCCGCCCCCTCCACACACTGACTCGCAAAACCAAGGCATGGGCCTGGGGACCAGACGAGGACCATGCCTTCCGCACCCTTAAAGACGCCGTCACCTCCGCCCCGGTCCTCACCTTCCCTGCCGATGCAGGTCGCTTCAAACTCGAGTGTGATGCCTCTAACTTCGCCACCGGAGCAGTACTATCCCAGCTCCAGACAGACGGAGAGTTCCACCCTGTAGCCTTCATGTCCAAGGGTTTCACAGACATAGAGCGTAACTATGAAGTGTACGACAAGGAGATGCTCGCAATAGTGCGCGCCCTCGAGGAGTGGTGGCATTTCCTACAAGGAGTGGAGGAGAAAGTCGAGGTCTACACTGACCACCGCAACTTAGGATATTTCCGCACCACGCAACGGCTGAACCGGTGCCAAGCGCGGTGGTCCCTTTTACTCTCCCAATTCCACTTCACCCTCATCCACCGCCCCAGGAAACTCATGGGAAAGCCGGATGCGCTCTCTCGCCACGCAGACCACCTGAAAGGCAAGGACGACAATGATGGGCTAACCCTCCTCCAACCTGCTTGGTTTGAGGCCCATGCAGCGGAGGCGGTCTTGGTAGAGGGTGAGGAGATGACTATCCTCGAGAGGATTAGCAGGGCAAAAGACCTAGATGAAAAGGTGGTGAAGGCGATGCGGGAACTGGGAGAGGGCACACTGAGGTCAGACGAGTGGGAGAAGCAAGGAGAGCTGGTTCTGTACAGAGGGAAGATATATGTCCTGAAAGACCCACAGCTCTGCCATGACCTAGTGCGGCTACACCACGACGCATGGGCGACGGGACACCCAGGACGGTGGAAAACCCTGGAACTCGTCTCCCACGACTACTGGTGGCCACGGATGGTGGAGTATGTCGGGCAGTACGTCTGCAGGTGCAACACCTGCAACCATGTCAAATCCTTCCCCTCCTGCAAAGTGGGTAAGCTCACCCCGAACAAGATCCCTGCCCACCGCTGGCAGGTGATTTCGGTGGACATGATTGGAGAGCTCAGGGCTACAATGCAGTCCTGGTTGTGGTGGATTGCCTATCCAAACGCATCCACGCAATCCCCACAGTGATGACAGTGGACTCGGCAGGGATCGCGCAGCTTTTCCTTGAACATGTCTGGAAGCACCACAGCCTCCCTGAGGAAATCCTCAGTGACAGAGGGAGCGCCTTCGTCTCGCGATTCTCGAAGGAACTCACGGACCTCCTCGGCGTCAAGCTCACCCCCTCGACGCCCTACCACCCCCAGACAGATGGGCAGATGGAGAGAGTAAACCAAGAGGTAGAAGCCTACCTCCGGGTATTTGTCAACCACCGCCAAGATGATTGGGCGGACTGGCTCCCACTAGCAGAGTTCGCCTATAACAACCGCATCCACTCCTCCACTCGCCGCACCCCTTTTGAGCTCGACACTGGCCAACACCCCAGGATGGGGACGGAACCCACACGCACATCCGAGGTAGAAGCCACTGATGCCTTCTCATCGAGGATGATGAAGATGCAAGAAGAGGCGAAAGCGGCGCTAGAGCATGCGGCGGATGAGATGGCCTGCTACTATGACCAGAACCGCGAGGTGGCCCCTACGTACCAAGAAGGCGACCGGGTCTGGCTCAGCACCCAGAACTACACAACTGACTGCCCAACCAAGAAGCTAGACCACAAATGGACTGGCCCCTTCACGATCGTTAAAGTCGTCTCCCCCGCCGCTGTCAAACTCCGGCTCACCGCCTGACAAAGAGGGATCCACCCAGTCATATCCGTGACGAACATCAGACTGCACCGCCCCGATGAAATCGCAGAACGCCCCACCAAACCCCGCCCTGGCCCAGACCTCGAGATGGGGAGGGGGAGTATGAGGTCGAGAAAATCCTGGACTCTAAGTGGCTACGCCGAAAACTCTGGTACCTGGTAAAGTATACAGGCTGGCCACACAGAAAACCAGTGGCTCACACACGACCACCTGACCCATGCCTCCAACCTAGTTGAGGAGTTCCACGAACGCTGTAGGAGAAATAATATTCAAAGAATAAAACAATGATCTATCAGAATAGTCAATGAACAGGTGACAAGTTCAGACGTTTAACAGATCTCATGATCTTTATGAGACTGGACAGACATTAGAAGATCATTATAAAATATCTACACCCATGTAGTATGAGATTTAATCTACTACAATCATGCCTAGAACTTGACATAGGTGTAATATTCAAAGAATATATCCCTACAACAAGAAAATAGCACATAGACGGCAGAATAAGAAGGAACATTGGGAAAGAAATGTAAATATCTCGGGAACCAGTAAACTTTTGACTGTAATCTTTTTACCATCTGGAAGGACTGTTTCTTAACTTTATCCACGGTTTTGTTTCATTCTAAAAGCTTCAAAACTGACGGAGATATCGCTCAAACGGCGAAACACCTTATAATTCATATATATTTATTTGCTAATTCTTACAAAAGGTAATGTGACTCAAGGGAAATATATTGGCGCCCGGGAGTCTGGCGGACCGAATACCATATGATAGAGTATTCCCCGGCGCGGGCGGACAGTTTTTGATCGCATCAGAAGAGGAGAAAATGCTAAAAAACCGGATCTTGTATATTTTCCCATGATTCATCAAAACTTTTTGATTTTAAGCTCAAATAAATCGGAACAAAGGAATGATTGATGATCTGGATCTCGGATCATAAGCATAAAGTGATTCAAAAGTCCGCGGATCAGTTAATTAATTGGGAAGGCTCTAGAACATTAGTAATGATGTGGCTTCACAAAAAGGGGTCAATTAGAGAACAGTCTAGAAAGTTCCTTTATAGCCGAGTCATTTCTAAAGATAACCGTTCGTAATTAAGGCGGTGTAGAGCATAGCTTTAGCGCTACAAGATCCCGCTAAGATCGGCGCAAAAGACCAAGAAATGAATTACTTATTGCTGAGTCATGTCCTAAGTCCATTATTAAGCTTACACAGCCCAAGCCCCTATATCATTCTAGAACTATCTATAATACAAATGTAGCACATGTAACTAGTGCGAGGTGTGGGAGTAGAGAGGCCTCTGAAAAGCATAAAAGGCCGCCGCTTCTGCCCCCTCTCAAACCTCAGGTAGAAATAAAAGTTTAATTCTCCTCACCAGTGGTTGGTTCATTTGCTCCAAAAGATAAAAGCAAATATTAGTTGTTAGCTAATATAAAACTAACACGTCACTCTAAGCGTAAGTTAGGGTCAGTTAGACACAGCTGAACAAAAGTGTCATAGTGAGAATTAGTGAGAATTTGGTGGAGGGACTTCTTAATTGAATAATCTCTCAGCAATATTTGGTTATCACACCACAGGAGAAAAGTGAGCGATCCTGAACCTGCTAGATAACTAGCACGCACTCTAAGCGATAGAAAGAGCAGTTTGGTCACTCCTGTATTGAGTAACATTTATTGCGGAATTATTTTATTAGTAGTTTTCCTTCAGCAAATTATCAGGAAAATCACGTCCTACTGAAAAGTGGTATATCTAGGTGTAATATTGACTAGAAATCATAGTAAAGTCAATATAAAATTTTATCCGTAGACGATCTATACGTCAGGTGAGATCGTTGGGGGGTGTTTATTGTTGTTTAGACAGTGAACAATCATATATTTGGCAACCAAAACACAGTCAGTACACAAATCAGCACAAACTCTAATATCGTTATTGGACGTAGGAACTGGTTACATAAGGTGATCCAGCTCTGCTCCTTCAACGCACCCCCATGCCCTGGGGAGAGAGAAGGAGAACCGCCCAGCCACTTCGAGGCAAAGCGGCTTAAGGGGGGGGTGATGTCAGGGCACACCCGCCTGACCCCGTGCCACACCGCACTACCCCGTTATCACTCCCCGTCTCCTCTCCCCCATTTTCCCCCTTCTCTCTATCTCTATTTCTATTTCTATTCTACGGTCGATTTCCCTTTCTCCATGTACTACTACATACCTGACCCCACCCCCCTGATCGCCGCACGTGCCACGCACCCTCCCGCCTACTGAGCGGCCACCTCCGGGATCTCCTGCGGAGACACCCAGGGAGGTGTGGCTGTGTGCGGAGATGATGTGGCTTCCTCCACGTGACCCTAGCTGCATGTATATAATAGTGCCTGGGGTGGGAACAGAAGAAGCAGCCTTCTTCTCAACTTCCCACTTCAGTGGTCGGGGATGCTCACCCCACGACGGGATTGCCGCTACGCACAGCCGCTACTTGTCCCACCGAGTCCCGCGTGCAGGGACCTTGCCACTTTCGGAGCTGTCCCTGACAGCCCCAGAAGTAGCAGTATCCCCACCCGCCATCTATGTCCTCTCCAAACGCTCCCCGAGATCTCTGAACCTCTCCGTGAAGCTGACCGCCCTCACCTCCCTCGCCTCTGTGTCCGTGTCAGCCCTCCTAGACTCAGGGGCCACTGGGAACTTTGTAAGCCCCGAGTTCATCTGGAAGCACAGGCTCAAAACCTGTCAGGGCATGCCCCACCCAACCCCCGCTCTGCTCCCCTGCTCCGCACCGCTTCTCCCTCTTCCTTTCTCCTTTCCTCCTTTCTTCCTTTCTTTCTTTCTCTCTCTCTCACATGGACCACCTTTCCCACTGCTCAATGTATCACTGGCACACATTGTCACGACTGACAAATCCCGGGGCTCCATCAGCGGTGAACCAATGCTGATAGGCGAATCTGCCGACCCGAAACCCATCCTAACCAGCCCCCAACCCCATGTCTGGCCCCCTGCCTTACTGTGTGAGACTTGGCCAGTAATCAGAACCTAGACCCTGCCGGTATTCCGACCTTACCTCCAGTTCCTGAGCCCTTGGCGCTCCCGGCATTCAGTCATGCCTGCCTTGTCTCCATCCGAACCACACTCATCGCTTCCCGCTATGTGGTCACAGCCATGCCCCGCTTCCGTGCATTCCGCACCCTCTGCCCACTCTGCACCCTCTGCCCATCTCTGCACCTTCTGGCCACTTCTGGTTGCCCTTGACACCTCTGGTCAGGTCAACACTCCCACTCCCCTCTGTACCTCTGTTGGCCTTCATGCTGTCCTTGTGTGACAGTGCTGGCAGATCAACCTCTGTTCGCGGACTTGTGTCGGCACCGCACCGACCCCGCTTATTTGCGGACTTGTATCGGTGCCGTGTGCTGACCTCTGCTTTTCCTCTGGCCATTTGTCACTTGGCAGCTTATCATTCATTCCTTGCTGAGTGCCATTTATTGTTTGCTTCCCTGCCAATATCGGCATTTGATCCCCTCTTTATTGGCACTAGGTTATTGATCTCATTCAGTTATTCATCAATAACCCTTGCCACTTATTGTTTATTGATCTGTTCCTCGTTTCCAGTTCCCGGGCTCTTGTCCTTATTTAGTTTGACAATCCCCGCTTATCTCCACGCCGGACCGCGCCGGACTGACCGGCCTTTCTATATTCCCTCTTGCCTATTTATATACCTTGTAAATACTTTTGGGGACCTCAGTCTGAAATCAACTAGAGTACCCCCTGTCTGGTCTGAGTCTCTCCTTCTGCAAAGGGGGCTTCCCCCCTCTGAGTCCGTGCTCCTCCTATAGGTCCGCTCCGCCCGCAAGTCTTGTTTGAAGTCTGCTGTGAGTGTCAATCTGTAAATACGGGATCTCCCCCAAATGTCAAGCTCAGGGCACAGCGCTCCACCTGAGTCGCTGAGGCCGCGATCCCACTCTGCTAACCTTGAACAGCGCTTCCGGATGTGCCGCATATTTCTGCCTGCATATCCGCGTGCGCGCTCCAACAGACCTCTGCATCAACTCCGACCTCAACTCAGACAGAACCCAATCCATCTTCTATCTGTCTTCTGACAGTCTGCCAGACTCTAACTATATTCCCAGTCTCTGACAGCATTCCAGATCTCTGACAGTATTCCGACTCCGACAATAATCCAGACTCTGACACACATGCCCATTTCCCCTCCTGTATCTTACCATCCCTATATCGCTGCCACCGCCGCCACACTCGCCCTGCACCCACAGCGGGCCCTCTTGGGATCTCCTGTGGAGACACCCGGAGAGCCGTGGCTGTGTGCGGGGGTGATGTGGTGCGCCCCACGTGACCGATCCCGCATGTATAATAACAGCTGGAGTGGGAACTGAAGAAGTAGCCTTCTTCTCATATTCCCACTTCAGACTAAGTGGTCGGGGATGCTCACCCCACGATGGGATCGCCGCTACGCACAGCCGCTATTCATCCCACCGAGTCCCACATGCCGGGACCTCGCTGCTTTCGGAGCTGTCCCTGACAAAACCACCCTGCTCCCCCAGCCCATCCCTGTCCGTAACGTCGATGGGACCCCAAATGAGAATGGAGCCATAACAGAGGAACTAGAAGCCCTCCTGACGTTCAGACAGCATACAGAACAGGCCCGCTTCATGGTCGCAAACCTTGGGTGACAATCCCTCATCATAGGGCACTCGTGGCTGCTGCACCACAACCTGGAGGTGGACTGGGTATGACAAAAGATCACCATGTCCTGCTGCCCATCCTCCTGCCAGCTGCCACGAGCACGAGATGACCAAGACCCCATGCTAGAGCCCGGAGATGGGATCTACGCTGCGATCATCCCCCAGACTGGGGACATGAACTGAGGGCGACTACTACCCCTCTCAGCGGATGGCCCAAGAGGCCCACAACCCAGAGGTGGAACCCGCACTGTTCGAAACACTGGTACCAGAGCAGTACTGTCAGGGCACATACCCTGACTTAGCCCGGACCCGCTCCACTTCCTGCGCACTTCCTGCACTGCACGCTCCGCACGCCGCATGATCCGACCCAGATCCCACCTCATGTGACTTCCGGGTATCCCGGAAGTTTTCGCCATATTGGGGCCACTGTGGGAAAGTGAGAAGTTAACCTTCTTCTCACTTTCTTACCCACAGTAGGCAAGTGTAGCCTACTTTCTATTTATCTATACACTTTCTTACCCACAGTAGCATTGTGCCCTGAGATGGGCTGTTACAGGTCAGGCTCTGGGTTATAGAGAGAGGGGTCATGGGGACCCGGGTTTGTCCCCTGACAAGTACCAAGACTTCCGGGACGTATTTTCGAAAGAGGCCTTCGACCAGCTACCTCCCCGGAAACCTTGGGACCATGCCATTGATCTGGTACCGGATGCTAAACTCCCCAGGGGGAGGACCTTCCCGCTCTCACAGCCGGAGCAGAAGGAGCTGGACGAGTTTCTGCACGAAAACTTGCAGAACGGGCACATATGACCATCCAAGTCCCCAATGGGAGCCCCAGTCTTCTTTGTCAAGAAGAAGGACGGGTCACTGTGCCTGGTCCAAGACTACCGGAAGCTGAACGAGATCACAGTGAAGAACTCGTATCCACTCCCACTCATCTCGGACGTCCTTGCCCGCCTCTGCAGTGCTAAGTACTTCTCTGCACTAGACCTACACTGGGGGTTCAACAATGTCCGGATCAAGGATGGTGACGAGTGGAAGGCCGCGTTCGCGACCAACAGAGGGCTGTTTGAGCCCCTGGTGATGTTCTTCGGGTTGTGCAACTCACCCGCGACTTTCCAAATCATGATGAACGACATCCTTTGGGATTTCATCGACCGAGAGGTTGTCATCTGTTACATGGATGACATCCTCATCTTCACTGCTACCCTGGAGGAACACCGGAGGGTAGTACAAGAAGTCTTGGAGATGCTGTGGAAGAGGAAGCTCTTCCTGAAGCCCGAGAAATGTAAGTTTGAGCGGACACGGATCGACTACTTGGGGCTCGTCATTTCTGAAGGTAGCGTGGCAATGGACCCTGTAAAGGTCTGAGGAGTTCTCGACTGGCTGGTTCCGACCAAGGTGAAGGAGGTGCAGTCCTTCCTAGGGTTTGTGAACTTCTATCGCCGGTTCATCAAGGACTTCTCAGAGAAGGCATGCCTGCTCCACACGCTCACCCAGAAGACCAAGGTTTGGAGTTGGGGCCCGGATGAGGATCTGGCCTTCCATGCTCTGAAGGAGGCCATCACCACTGCCCCTGTCCTCTCCTTCCCCACCAATTCCGGGCGCTTCAGACTCGAGTGTGATGCCTCCAATTTTGTGACCGGTGCGGTCCTCTCCCAACTCCAGTCGGACAGAGAGGTCCACCTGGTAGCGTTCATGTCCAAAAGCTTCACGGATGTAGAACGCAACTACGAAATATACGACAAGGAGATGCTCGCGATCGTCCGAGCTCTTGAAGAATGGAGACATTTCCTGGAGGGTGCCCAAGAGAGGGTCAAGGTTTACACAGATCACCATAACCTGGGGTATTTCCAGACGGCCCAGAGGCTGAACCGACGCCAAGCATGATGGTCCCTCTTCCTCTCCCGCTTCTACTTCACCCTCGTCCACCGCCCAGGGAAACTCATGGGGAAACCTGACGCACTCTCCTGCCGTTCGGACCACCTGAGAGGGAAGGACAACAATGAAGGGCTGACGCTCCTTCAACCAGCTTGGTTTGAAGCCTGGGGGATGGAGGCGATCTCAGTGGAGGAGAGGCAGGTATACTGGAGAGGATACGTTGGGCAAAGGACCATGATGAGAGGGTGGTGAAAGCTATGCGAGAGTTGGGAGAGGGAACACTTAGGTCGGACGAATGGGAGAAGCAAGGAGAGCTAGTTCTCTATTGGGGGAGGGTGTACATCCCGAAGGACCCTCAACTCCGCCATGATCTGGTATGGCTGCACCACGATGCATGGGCGATGGGGCACCCGGGGCGATTGAAAACCCTGGAACTCGTCTCCCGCAACTACTGGTGGCCCCGGATGGCAGAGTACATCGGGCGATATGTACGTGGGTGTGACACCTGCAACTGCATCAAGTCCTTCCCCACACGCAAAGTGGGAAAGCTCACCCCAAACAAGATCCCTACCCACTGCTGGCAGGTGATCTCAGTAGACATGGTGGGAGAGCTCCTGGAGTTGAAGGGCTACAATGCCATCCTAGTCGTAGTGGACCGCCTGTCCAAACGTATCCACACGATCCCCACCATGACATCAGTGGACTCGGCTGGTATCGTGTGGCTCTTCCTGGACCATGTCTGGAAACACCATGGGCTCCCGGAAGAAATCCTCAGCGACAGAGGGAGTGCCTTTGTCTCCCGCTTCTCGAGAGAGCTTGTGGACCTCCTAGGAGTGAAGCTGACCCCCTCAACACCCTACCACCCCCAGACAGATGGACAGACAGAGCAAGTTAACCAGGAGATCGAGGCCTACCTCCGGGTGTTTGTCAACCACCACCAAGATGACTGGGTGGACTGGCTCCCCTTGGCAGAGTTTGCCCACAACAACTGCGTCCACTCCTCCACCCACCGGACCCCCTCCGAACTCGACACCGGGCAGCACCCCAGGATGGGGACAGAACCCACACACACGTCTGAAGTGGAAGCTGCAGATGCCTTCTCATCTAGGATGATGAAAATGCAGGAAGAGGCGAAAGCAGGGCTGGAACACGCAGCGGACGAGATGGCCTGCTATTACGACCGAGACCGTGAGGCAGCCCCAAAGTACCAAGAGGGCGACCAGGTCTGGCTTAGCGCCCAGAATTACATGATGGACTGGCCGACCAAGAAGTTGGACCACAAATGGCTAGGCCCCTTCAAGATTATTAAAGTCGTCTCCCCAGCCGCTGTTAAACTCCAACTCACTGCACGACAAAAGGGAGTCCACCCAGTCATGTCCATGATGAACATCAGACCGCACCGCCTGGACAAGATTGCAGAACGACCTCCCGACCCCTGCCCAGGCCCAGAGCTCGTAGATGGAAAGGAGGAGTATGAGGTGGAGAAAATATTGGACTCCAAGTGGCTACGCCAGAGACTTTGGTATTTGGTAAAGTTCACCGGCTGGCTGGACTCAGAAAATGAATGGCTTCCCTGCGACCAACTAACCCACACCCCCAACCGAATTAAGGAGTTCCACCAGACACACCCCCACCCCCCAGGGAGGGAAAGGGAAAACCCTCTGGCCGCTTCGAGGTGAAGCAGCTTAAGGGGGGGGTGATGTCAGGGCACACCCGCCTCACCCGGCTCCACCTGGCTCCACTCCACCTGCTACCCCCTTCTCCCCCTTCCTATCTCCTCCTCCCTCCACTTCCCCCTCTTCTTATTTCTTCTCTGTCTCATTCTCTATTCTATTTACATGGACGACTTCCCTTGATCGATGTACTACTAACCCGCCCGCGACCCATGCACGACGCACCCAGCCCCGGATGCTCCGGACGACCCCTGGGTACACTGTCAGGGACTCATCCGGGGTCAAGGGGGCCCGGGTGTAACATCCGGGGCTGTGTTAGAACTTGCGGATTCGGACAACTCCGGAATGGAATCGGAGACTTAGCATAGAAGGACCTTGGCCTCAGCGACTCAGGCGGAGCGCTGTGCCATTGCTGGTTGTCCTAGGGGTCCCTAATTTCAGATCTAGCAGAGGGAAAGTCTCTTGGGGGAATTCATGTCGATTTTGGACTGAGGTTACAAGTTACTAGGTACATTGTATATAAGGAGGGGTCCGGAATCAAAAGGAACAAGGGTAGGACGAAAGCAGACAAAGGGAGATGGAAAGAGTAACAACTCCGAGGGTCAAGTGTTTGACTCAATGGTGTTTCCCAAAGGAGGAATGAAGGGCCAAGGCCCAAGAAGGAAGGAAGGAGGATGGGTGTCGGGAATGGCTAGCTGACTGAATAGAAAGGAAGCAGCAGCCCAAATAGGAATGAGGGAGAATAGCGGAATTGAAATGGACAATGCAATGGTTGCAAGGTCCGGAGTAAGTCCGGAAAGTCCGAACTCGGAGGTTAAACTCCGGAATATTGGCAAAGGTAATTAAATGGAATGAGCTAACCAATACAATGGGTATAAGCGGAGGTGGGATCAAAGTCCGAGGTCGGAGCTAAGACCGGAGGTTCCGGAGACGGGAGCATAGGGTTTGCGTACTCGTCTGGAAGGTGTTGAGGTTGGGGTCGGACCCGGAATGTTCCGGAGTCGGACCGAAGGTGGTGTTGGAGCCAGAGGTGGGATAACCTCTTGGAGTCGGCAAGGAGAAAGTGATGGAAGGGAAGTAGGGCTCCGGAAGTCGGAGTTCGGAGTTCCAGGAGCCCGGAGCGGAGGTCGGGATTGTATGGATATGACAGGCTGAGAGCCTGGCGGGGGGCGGATTGGGCATGTGTACTGACAGGCCTGATGTGGGACAGTGGTCCCTGGCCACTTAGACTGAAGTGGAAAGTTGAGAAGAAGGCTACTTCTTTGGTTCCCACTTCAGGTTCATTTATATACATGCGACTTAGATCACATGACAGGTGCCATGTCACCCTCGCACACAGCCGTAACCACCCGGGTATCTCCGTGGGAGATCCTGAGGGCATCCGGTGCAGGCGCTGTAGGTGGGATAATCGCCCACGTGCAGAGCCGGCTCGGATACCTGCTTCCAACATTCAGAAACCACTTCCATTCACGCGACAACTCGATACAAATTTGGTATCCAAAAATAGTGCTAATTCGTATGATTCTGACGATACCAAGAACGTCCCAATCGGTGGAGATTTGACGGAGTTCTATGTTGGGCAAGTTAGGCATGGCAGGTCACGAGTATGTGCGGGCGTGGGAATCTCAAGCGGCAACCCAGGATTCCAGCCTCACTCGTTCCCACGGCGTCTAATAAATTGGTAAAAATGCTTATTGGCTGTGTGAGAGTTATCTCCGGCTACATTTCCAATTTAGGCTCTTAATTCCGCAAATCCATTGAGAAATCGCTTATTTTCATCTATTTTCATATTTTGCCATCATTTCAGTTATTGATCAATATTCTTTTATTGATACTGTTACCCTTTTTTATTATTTCGCCTAATAAGGTACCCAGGTGCCATATGGTACCAATATTCCCCATCTATTCTTTCTAAAAATAATTATTAGATATAATCCTGTACATACCGGATTTTTGAAAAGAAGTTCTCCCTTCCCCCAATTTTCTCTAAGGTGCTAGGACGCACTAGAGAGGGTGTGAGTGTGTGGAATTCCAACAGTAGGAATAAGGGCAGTGATCTAGCTCACAACGAGTGAGTAGTGGACACTGAGCCCGGACCTTGCGGAAATCCCGGAGAACCCACTGCGGAGTTTAGGATCAAGAGCATAGTGAAGTCTAGTCAAGAAGTAGGAGTTTTGGAGAGTTTGTCCCCCACGAGCTGTGTCGGCATAGAGAGCTGCGAGCCCTCTTTCAGCACATGTACTGGGCACAGCGGGAAGTCACCCAAGGTGCCCGGGCCGGGTACGTGGTGGGCGCACTGCAGATGGGTCAATGGTACATTGATACAAAGAAAGTCGTCCATGTAGAATAAAGAGAGAATAAAGAAGAAGTAAGATAAGGAGAAAGTGAGGAGGGAAAAATGAGGAGGGGGGAAGGGAAAGGAAGAGGAGGTAAGGAAGGGTGGTCAGTGGGGTACCAGGTCAGGTGGAGCCGGGTCAGGCAGGTGTGCCCTGACAGGTATGAAGTGGGTGCATGCAGCAATGGGTCCACAGGCAGATGTCCCTGAAGTGGGAATGGTGTGTCAGGGACAGCTTCGAAAGCGGCAAGGTCCCGGCATGCGGGACTCGGTGTGACGAATAATGGCTAGGCGTAGTGGCGATCCCGTCGCGGGGTGAGCGTCCCTGACCACTTAGTCTGAAGTGGGAATGTGAGAAGAAGGCTACTTCTTCGGTTCCCACTCCAGCTGTTATTATATACATGTGGGATCGGTCACGTGGGGCGCACCACGTCACCCTCGCACACAGCCACAGCTCTCTGGGTGTCTCCACAGGAGATCCCGAGAGGGCCTGCTGTGGGTGCGTGTTACAGGAATGGGTTCCAGGGAACCCAACCTGAGCCGTTCGGCTCACTAATGGAGGTGGCTGCGTAGCCATCAGAGGGAGAGCAGAATAGGATGAGGGTATGGGAGTACAACCTGTGTGTCGGCCAACGGTAACTTGGCACTCCTGGGAGCGTACCGGTAGCGAGTATGATGTGGGCTCCTTGAGGGAGCCACCTGGCTGTCTGCTAACGGGGACTTGGCACTCCTGGGAGCGTGCTGGTAGCAGGTGTGCTGGGAGTGTCTGGCTAGTGGTGACTTGGCGCTCAATGGAGCGTACTGGTAGTGAGGGATACTGGGACTCCCAAAGGGAGTCACCCAGTTGATGGCTATCGGTGACTTGGCGCTCATGGGAGCGTACCGGTAGCAGGAGTTGTTGGGGAAAGCGGGCTGGTGGACCAGTGCATGGTAGTGGGTGACCATGGGAAGTGGGACCTGCGGGTGCGTGGCCAGGCATCCTGGAGCTGCCTGGACCGTATCCTTCTCCTGAGGAGGTGGGATAGGCTACAGTTCCTGATAGGGAACTTCTGGTTGGATGGGAGTAACCACTCGACCACCCAGTGGACTGGTGGGAGTGGACAGCAGGAGGTTGGGCATGGGAATGCCCTCCTCATTGCGGTTTTGTCATGGAGAGGAGGAATAGGGAGGTGGATATGGTTCCAGGGTTACAGGTTGAGTTTACAGTGGTGACACAATGGTGAGGATGTTACAATCGCGGTACAAGGTTTGTGGGTTATGTATTTGATAATGAAAGACATTTTTCGGCATCTGCCTTACACATCATATGACTTCTAACTATCTAATATAAAAGTCACAATGGTCAAGGGAAGTCCCTTGAAACTCAACAAATTCCCCAGCCAGCACCAAAACCCAGTGGGAAAGCTTGGCATGGGGTTTGACAGCGAAATAAAGGTGCAGGGACCAAAGGTTTGATTGTTCATAGTCATGGACCATAAGATTCTAGGTCCATTCCTATAACAGTGCAGGGCGAGTGCAGCGGCGGTGGTGGCGATATAGGAGTGGTAAGATACAGGAGGGGAAATGGGCATGTGCACTGGTGATACATTGAGCAGTGGGAAAGGTGGTCCATGTTTGAGAGAGAGAAAGGAAGGAAGGAAGAAAGGAGGAAAGGAGAGAGGAAGAGGGAGAAGCGGTGTGGAGCGGGGGAGCGGAGCGAGGGTCAGGTGGGGCGTGCCCTGACATGGTGTTAAATATGAAAACTAAGCTACTTACCTGAAGTGGGAATGGTTAGAAGAAGACTGCTTCTCTGGTTCCCACCCCAGGTATGTTTATATACATGGTGCTCAGGTCACATGAGAGTTGCCATGTCATCCCCATGCACAGCCCCAGCCACCCAGGTATCCCCATGGGGGATCCCGAAGGGATCCGCTGCAGGTGCACATGCTGGGTGTATGTCAGGGCACACCTGCCTGACCCGGCTCCACCCGGCCCAACCTGACCCAGTACCCCGCTGACCACCCTTCCTTTATTCTCTCTTTATTCTACATGGACGACTTTCTTTGTATCAATGTACCATTGACCTATCTGCAGCATGCCCACCACATACCCAGCCTGGGCACCTCGGGCGACTTCCCGCTGTGCCCAGTACACGCGCCTGCACCAGATGCCCTCAGGATCTCCCATGGAGATACCCGGGTGGTTATGGCTGTGTGCGAGGGTGACGTGGCACCCGTCATGTGATCTAAGCCGCATGTATATAAACGGACCTGAAGTGGGAACCAAAGAAGTAGCCTTCTTCTCAACTTTCCACTTCAGGTAAGTAGTACAATATTTCTCTTTCAATGATAATAACAACTTTCCACTTCAGTCTAAGTGGCCAGGGACCACTGTCCCGCATCGGGCCTGTCAGTATGCATGCCCGATCTGCCCCCCACCAGGCTCTCAGCCCCGGACGTTACACCTGGGCCCCCTCGACCCCGGATGAGTCCCTGACAATACCCCACTGGGCCCTCAGCACCGGGCGATATACCCGGATGCTCTTGACCCCGGACCGGTCCCTGACAGTATTTTCAGCTCCCCCCAACAAACACCCGGAACCTGGGTGGTAACTTCTGGATAAGTAAACTAAACTAAGGCGCCCATTGAGATCTCTGTTTGAAGTCTCTGAACATCGTCCTCCAGCTCCATGCATCTCGATGTGAGCCATGCATACTCGTCAACATTGATGCCACAGTGGGGGCACTTCAGGTTCTCTCCGATGGCAGGCCAACATTCCATAGCTGAGAATTCATCATCCATTTCTAGCATGCCTGAATGCACCATTCATGGTACCAGATGTAGTGCTGGTTTGGCCTGCCTTAGTATTCCTTAGTATTCAGCCTTGCATATTAGCGAGGCATCTTACTGCTCAGGTTTGTGAGTTCCCATTTGTTATAGATATAGGCTAGAATCTTATGGTCCGTGGTTGCAAGCAGATGGACCCAGGACCTTCCCCATTTTACTTCTCCATCAAACCCCATGCCAAGCTTTCCCACTGGGTTTTGGTGCTGGCTGGGGGATTTGTTGAGTTTCAAGGGACTTCCCTTGACCATTATGACTTTTATATTAGATAGTTAGAAGTCATATGATGTGTAAGGCAGATGCCGAAAAATGTCTTTTCCTTATCTAATACATAACCCACAAAACCTTGTACCGTGATTGTAACTGCCACACCATTGTGCCACCACTGTAAGCCTTCTCTGTAACATCTGACTTGGTCCATATCGATGTCTACATCGATATTCTTACAATCTGTGAGAAAACCTCAACAGCCCAGTGAGTGCTCAGACACCAGACCTCACTCTTCCTGCTCCCACCCCCCCACTGGGTGGTTGAGCTCCCATTCCTATCCTTCCTGTAGTACCCTACTGGGTCCTACAACCCTTCCTCCCTTCTTGGGAGGGAGAAGTGACCCAGGCAGCCCCAGGATGCCTGGCCACGTACCCACGGGCCCAAATTCCCATGGTCACTCACTACCGTGCACTGGTCAACCAACCTGCCTGTCCCAACAAATCCTGCTACCAGTACGCTCCCTTGAGCGCCAAGTAACCGATAGACAACCACTGGGCTACTCCCTCAAGGAGTGCCAACTACCCATGCTACTGGTATGCTCACATGAGCGCCAAGTCACTGCTAGCCAACTGTTAGATGGCTCCCTCAAGGAGCCCCCATTATACCCGCTGCTGGTACGCTCCTTGGAGTGCCAAGTTGCTGCTAGCCAACTGTTAGGTGGCTCCCTCAAGGAGCCCCCATTATACCCGCTGCCAGTACGCTCCTCGGAGTGCCAAGTTACCGTTAGCATGACACCACACCCGCTGCCAGTACGCTCCTCAGAGCGCCAAGTTACCATTAGTACACCCAGTCTCAGATCTCCTCCTGCTCTCCCTTCAATGGCTACACAGCCACCTCTGTCCATGAGCAGAACAGCTCAGGTTGGGTTCCCCGGAACCCATTCCTGTAACACCATTGAATGAGTAGTGGATACCTTGGTTGCGGCATTCAGGGGTTCCGATACAAGCCCGATCTCTCTTATTCAATGTCATGTTAGCCTACAATCTATTTCTGACATTCACGATTGTCTCCTACACTTTGAGTCTTCCACGACGATTGTGTTGTTTCAGTGTATTAGCTGCCTGGTTGTTAGATACTGATCCGGGGTCGGGCACCGAAGGTCGCCGATGCGGACCGCTAAGGGCCGTGATGGCCACGATGCCTCAGACAAGGCCCGAGGGTAGGGCATTTGGCCTCAGCAACTCTAAAGGGAGTGCTGTGCCCCCTAGTTGTCTCTTGGCCCTCATTTCGAACTTACTGGGGCTGCCTTGTTGGGGTCAGGGCTTGGGGTCATGGTCAAGTCAATATTAGAGCTAAGGTACTATAATGTAGTATACAGGATATATATATGAAGGTGAAATGAATAGAAGCGGACCCGGGCCGAAGGCCGAAGGGTCCGGAAGCAAATAGGAACAAAGAGCGGGGTTGGCCGCACCGCGGCCGGCAATGACCGAGGGTCAAAACAAACAATAACAGATAAATAAACAAAGGGGTGTAGGGCCACGATAGCGGCGATGGTATCATAGCGGAGTAGGCGATGTCGCGGAGTCACGCTAGGTCGGTACCAGAGGCGGACTCGGGGCAGGGAGGTCGGTGTGGCTGTGGGGGAGTCGGCCAGGTGCAGGGGAGCCTAGGGGCAAGCGGGGAAGTGAGCAGGGGGCCCTCAGGGAGGATAGGGCTGAGGTCAGGGCTCGCGCTCACGCTCGCATAGCGGTAACGGGCTCGGGCGGCATCGGGACGGGCGGCTAACGGGCCGGAATGCACGGCCGTGACACTGGTGCTCATCAGCTGTTGTGTACAATCGGGGGCATCTGTGACCCCATTTCTCCACAACACAAGCTGATACGGTGCTTCCATCCTATAATACATTATATCAGTGGTTAAAGAGTCATCAGAGAGGCAGGTAGCACCTCATGAGTATTCACAACAGCTTCAGAATTATTATGACAACTTCACACACCAATTGAAGTCACAAGCCTGCAAGATCAAACACCATTTTCAACACTGTTTATCTTTTCAAATATGCATATTGCCTCTGAGCCCTGCCGTTAAATATTAGTGCACATCTGTTCTATAATACACTATTAAAGAGAGGTGGGTGGCATCCCCCTTGATTGTCCATGACAATATTGTCATGATTAACTCAATAGAGGTCATGAGCCAGTGGTTTCGTTCGCCCCCTCCACCTCTCCCCATCTTGCTTCCTCACCTTGTGGCTCTGCCACCATGGCCAGTGTCACATCTTTTCTCTCAGTCAGGTCCCAGACGTATAGCTGCATTGTCAAGTAAGTAACAACCTCACTTAATATATTCTACAGTTCCCGTTCAAAACAAGGAGCCACAGCTTAGCAGCATTTTGTCACGGCCCCGCAAAGTCCCTGCCCTTCTACCACTTTCTGCACCCTCATCCTTGCACCTGTTACTCGCACCCATTAATCGCACCATTGCCCATCACTTAGCGGCGCCGATAGTGGTTCCTGTTCTATAGCCCCATAGCAGTGCCTCCTTTTCTCCTGCCACCACTTGAATTCCTCAACCATTTGGCCGATACCGTTTTATTCTTATTCATTCGCTTAACTAACTAGCGGTTGTTATGGTCACCGCTGATCCACTCCTTATTGACATTTGGTTTATTCATTTATTGACAATTGGTTATTCCTTTATTGACATTTGATTTATTCGTATATTGACATTCTGATCTGCCACCATATTGGCACCTAGATTGCCGGCCTATCCATTCTGCCTCCCAACTTCGCCGTTCTCTGTTCCATTTCCCTGGTCCTCATCGCTCTTTTAGTTCTGTTGTACTTACCATCCCACTCCCGTCCTGTGCCGGACCGACGGCCCCTTCTCTGTTCTCCTTTCGTATTTATACTTGTAGTTTACTGTCGATGTACCAGAGTTCGAATATCGACTAGAATTCCCCCCCCAAGTACTCTCATCTTAAGTTCGCCTCTCAACTTCATCCCCACTTAAGTCAACGTCGCCGCAAGGTCTTTCCCACTAATGTGAAATACAGGACAGCCTAGAATGTGTGGCACAACGCTCTGGCCAAGTTGTTGAAGCCGAAGTCCCAACCCCCACGATGCCTTGCAATGGAGTAGCTCATTAGCTAAGTGACCACTTATGCTGCCATACTCCGCTCCACTTCCCGCGATCACCTCGAATACAGTTTCTGACACATTTGGTGTTTCTGGAAAGCAGAGTGTTCTAGCGACTCGCTGCTATTACAGAGACATCAGATGCCCCCACCCACTCTAATCACTCAGGTTGTGTGGGGTGTTTACACACTGCTGTACCAGGGTATGAGAGATCTTTCCACTGCGGTGTCGCTTTGACTTCCCTTCACTCAGCATCCCAGGGCAAAGCCCACCGGTAGGCCATGCCCGGCTTTCAACATGTCTCCAACTACTCAGGTCGTGCAGAGTGCTTACATGCTGCTGTACCAGGGTACAATAGATATCTCTGTGTTTGTCACCTTTGCACCTTTTCGCCCAGCACCCTAGCTCGAAGCCCGATACCAGGCCACACCTGGCTTTACACACAGCTGATCTTCCGACTGCCATCTTACTCCCTTCCTCCATGAAGCCACTTTCCTCCAGTTTGCACTGCATTCGCATTTGTGAACATGAGTTCTGAAGCTGTTGTGACATCGCCTATCCCTGTTCCCAATGCTGAGCACGCTCACCAAGGCTGGAAAGTAAACCATCAGGGTGTATTCTATATTTGTGCACTTGGGCCACCCACACAGGACAGCCCACTGCGTCCCGGTCGCTTTCTTTCAGGCATGGAATGAATTGCAAAGGTGGAGGAGGTGATTAGTCCTGTTGTGGATCATTCACTGGATGGAACATTTCAGAGATGTAAACTGGATCCATCGTACTTGACACATTGCTACCATGCTGTGTTTGATGTATACATCCTTCCATCCTTAATCCTCATTCCCTGACTGTGGCTTCAAAATGCGATTAATTCATGTATACAAAATGACTCCAAACTCTTTCCTCCAGAATATAACCAATTTCCCCATGGAGCATGACAGTATTTGCGGTGTTTTGTTCATCCTATGCCACCGCCTATACCATCGCCCGAGCCTATTCCCCTTCGCATACCCTGATGGTAAAGCCAGCTGGACTGTAGGAAAGACTTTTGGAGAAGTCTCCCTCAAGAGGCTTGACCCATCTGAGTGGATGAAGTCAATGAGGAAGGCGACAATGGACAATGACCAGGGTATTGTGGAATGCATCTGCATGCAGCACTACATAAAGGATATCGATTATGCAGCATCAGGATCGCTTGGCATATTGCATGAGATGGCCTCTATATTTGACAATACCCATTATCGCAACCGTTACAGGCCCGCTGGACCAACGTACCCTCCTGGGGTGGTTTGGTTCTTTTCTCTGTACACTTTGACACAGGATGGACATATCCTGCTGAGATTCAATGGTCATCTGTTCTGCTGCCCAGAGGATGATGTGGGGTTTCATCCGATCCAGAAGAGTTCCTTAGTGAGAACGACTGGGATGAAGAGGAGCCTTCTGCGTTGAAGGGGAGAACAAAGGAAGGTCAGTTGGGAGGTTCAAACAAGACCACCACCAAGCTGTTCCCTGGTTCTTTAGTTAGGATGGGGAAGTGTACTAGTAGTATTTATTGTAAATATAGTACCAATCCGAGTGTTTTGGCTAATTCTATTTTTATGGGTTAGTCTAAAGTTTTCTGGGAATTGACTTACAGATGAACCGAGCCCTGCGGAGCTGTTCCTTTATTGAAATTTCTTAATTTGTCTAGGTGTAATTCTGTGCAGCGTTGTTTAATTTGGAATTTAACTTGAATTAAATCTTCTACTTGGTGAAGTTTCGAAGATTCTATTCAGTTAATGGATTTGGATTGTGTCTGGAGTGTCCCTTGAGTTTGTTTTATTTTTGTCTTATTTTATTGCCCGTTTTAACAGTAGCAAGATAACTGTTTTGTGTTTACCTTTTTGAAATCTGGAGTGTTAACCAGCTCTCCTGTTGAAATATCTACTTAATATTTCTCTCCTTAATTGCTGCCTTTTACTACAGTGGCAATCTTAACTGTATATCACTTTTTCGCACTGGAGTGACAACCAGAAATGCTTGAGAAAAATAATACTCTATTTTCTTACTTCTCTAAGGGGGGCGAAAAGTTGCAGAAAGGGTCTCCCTTTTATACTCCTTGGGTTGCCTTCCTTTTTCACGCTCTACCTTCTATTTACAGGATTTATTTACAGTGTATTTTTCTCAAACTGAATAAAAAATGAAATTTTCATGCTATAGTTCTACTGTGGTCAGACTGCGCCTAGAATCCTTATTGTCCTCCCTCACCTAAGCTATTTTAATGGTTAATTAGAACTTGGCTGTGCTGTATTTGTCGCAGTTACCTATTTCAAATTCCCTATATATACCATTAAATTTGCTATGACTCGATGATTCTGAATTCAAACTTCGCATTACTATGCGTACGGCTGTGCTGAGACCTTCAGCTGATTTATTCCAATTTTATTTAGTGATATTTAGTTAAAATGAGACTGAAATGATAAATGAGTGAATTATTCAGGTTTAAAACTGAAAGAAAAAGTTGCTAGTAGTCAAGAATTACTCAAACGAATGTGTTATAGCTCTCCTCTTCATTAGAACATCGTTCCCTAAAATTCCTGCCATGGTCCGTCGTAGTTTAGTGGTTTTCATGAATTTCGTTCATATTCCCTGATTTCCTTTTGTATTATCACATCCTAATCCTCCATATGTATTGTTTGTTGTTATAGTAGGTCGTCCTTGAAGATATCATATTTTTATGTATTTTATTTAGGTCTCTGGACCTCTTGAAGCTGTCTTCCCATGCGTTTTCAGGTTTCTAACTTCATGTCCTTGTATCTCATTCATTTCTGGATGTTTTCTCACGTTCTTGGTATCATAAATTTTCATTTATTCCCACCTTTCCAATGGTGCTAAGGTTGTGTCCTATTTCCTGGTATTCATTGAGTTAGCAAAGGTTTGCATGCACATTCGGTAATCACGTGCATCGTTCCCATAGTCGTTCGTATGCGGGTGCCGTTTTCGTTTAATTGTTCAAGATTTATGATATGCGTGGGTGTTTATTTCTTTCATTTGGGCTTCTGTGATTTATTTCAGATTTTTCCCTCATGATCTAAGGTTGTTTTGCACTTTCCGTGCTTTGTTTTGACCGGGCTCTTCCTTATTTGGACGGAAATTGGTCTTCGCAATCTGCCAAAGTGCAGATCTCGGTTCTGACGGCCAGTTCCCTGTGCATCGCCACCCTCACGTGTCATTATACATGATGCGGATTTCTATATTCCTGTCATGGGTATAACTTCACAACGGCTGGACCGTTTGGGCTGAAAATTTGCATAACTATAGTTCCCCATTTTTCATAATTTCCGTGTAAATTTCGTTGTATGTTTTAATTATGGATCCTACGCAAACATCGTGTTTTCCCTGAGCTCGGACTTTTGATGTTGTCATATCCCGGAATCCCGACCCCGCACACTCCCACCACACCACACCTTCTTAACAACTTCACTATCCCCTACACCATGCCTCCCCACTCCCCAAGTCACCTTCCCCCTGACTGTCTCAGCTCTGGTCTGGTTGCGGCACACTGAACCTTGGCCACTCCCATCCCGGAAGCTCGGTCCCGAGTCGGTACATTCAGAGACCCCGGATTTGCTCCGATATCCTGATGGACCTCCGATATCCCGTGACATGCCCTTAAACCATTCCTCCACCCATTTCATTTATTTGAGTCACCTAACATCCTTTGGATACGCAACTCCGCTTTCGGAGCTACCCGCATCCTTCGGTGATCTCCCTCACATTATCACTTATTAGTCACCTTCCATTCTTAGCACGACTACCTTTTTTACTACCATTCAGTCAGCTAACCCCCTTTACCCATTTGTCTTCCCCACTCATATTCCGGCCTCCAACTCCGCCCTCCTTGGCCCAACACCTTGGTTCCCCATTTTAGATATTGTTTGGGACCTTTCGGTACCTCTCGGTATCATTCGGTACCTTTCGGTGTTGTCCCATTTGTCATTTCGGACTTTGACTAAAGTCCTCCCCATCCTCCTTTATAAATACCCGTAGATTAGAACCTGTAGTTCCTCAGTTCTAATCTCGACTAAAATGCCACCCAAAGTCCCTCTGAGTGATCCGCGTTCCCATTCTACAAGATACCTCAGACATAAGAAATACAAGGACTAACTGAGATGTAACAGAGGCACAGCGCTCCCTCCGAGTCGCTGAGGCCGCATCCTTCTTAGAGCCTCTTGTACCATCCAGCAGAACCGGGCTCCCTGAGAAGCTTCGGTTCACCACCGGAGCCCTCAGACCCCCCTCGAGTTGAGCCCTGCCTGCATTCGGACTCACGCATTTACCCCACCTTTCCATCCCGGGTTTTTGACAGATGTCGCTATTCCCATTATTGGATATCTCATTAACACCTGATCCTTTTATTATAAAAATTTGGGTGGATTAAGATTAGATCCCTTCCTTTCTAATGGGCTATCTAGCTTGTCTCGGTTGTTACTGGTTAATCTTCGCGCTTGCCTTTTAGACATTGTCCTTGTTTTGCAGGAGTTTTAGTCATATCTCCGTCGTTTATGGGTAGTTTCCCCTGTAATTACTCTCATTGGGTCCGTTTGGGGGACATCTGTCAGAGACCAGATTCGAGACGAGGGAGAGTCTCCGTAGCGGAGGGCTTTGGCCTCAGCAACTTCTGCCAAGAGCGCTGTGCCTAGTGACACGTCCGTGCCCTAACTTACTGACTGGCAATCAGAACCGAAGGGGGGTAACTCTAGTTGATTTTATTACTGGAGTGTAACCTATGTACAAGTTGGATATATATATGGTCACAGCGAAGATGGGTCCGCAATTGGCGGAGCCAAACGGAGCGGAGCTAGCCTGCCCACAGGGTGGTGGGATAGTCAGTGCCCCACCCCTTGGTGCGCTAGTCCCCATGTGGGGTCGTGCCTCATGAGGCCCGGAACCGTATCCCCTCCCCCTGACCTGGGAGGCCCCTGTCATAATGGGTTTGGCAGCAAGGTCTGCCAGTGCGCATGCCTCTCTGAGCTCGCATTTCAGTAATTTGATCTCCCTTTTTTGGAGATTGACCTCTCTCTCTGTGTCTTTCAGAGAGTCGAAGATGCCCTCGGCATCTCTTTGTGCTCTGTTGTATTCACACCTCCAGTGGGCACAATGGTCGCAGGCATCTTCTGATGCCCTCGAGTTATCAGACCGTGCCCATTTGGACAGTCTGGATGAGGAGCTGCTGTCGCTCCCTCGTCTCCCTCCTACAAGGGACTTCATCTCTTTCAGCTCTGCCAGGAGCTGACCTGTCTGAGCAGCTACCGCTGATGCAATGGCTGATTCCCAGCCTGCATTTGGCTGGGGTGTTGTTGGACCTGGGCCGAATTGGCCAATCCAGGGGTTGATCTGGCCAGGGAAGTTCCCTGGGGAGTATGCCTGGGGCTGCAGCAGCACATGCTGCCCCTGGAATGGTGCTTGTTGCGCCATCAGTGCAGTTTGCACCATGTATGGTTGGAAGCCCCTCTGAGGAGGCTGGGGGTATGCGGTGCCTGTTAGCAATGTGGATGGTTGTTGGTTTGCAGCACTCATTTGTGCTACATGCGTCATGTAGTCCATGGCACTCATCTGCGCCTGGTGTTGTTGTTGTTCTGGGGAGCCTTGCTCCCCAGGTTGTCATATTTTGATGTCTGGTGGCTTGTTTGGATCGAACCGAGGGTTGCCTCCCCCAGAGAACGACATTTTGTCGTTATGTTTCTCATGGTGGTGGGAGGGGTTTTTGTTCTTGCATGCATGGGATTCACCACAGTTGTGTGTGCTTTTGCACGTGAGCCTGTGGTTCACGTGGTCTAGGCGAGTTACTCACCTGGCCCATGTGATCTCTAGTACATGGTGTGGCTGTCCAGGCGAGTTACTCGCCCAGAACTTTCCCACGCTCTTGGCTGTGGGCCATCGTCCCTTGGCTTTACTTCCTCCACCTCCGTTTTTGGGGGCATAGTGATGCCGAGAGTTCCCTGTCTTCTTTGATAGGGAGTTTTTCTGGTTCCCTTACATTTTGTAAGGTGAGGTACTTGTCCAGGTGGACAAGGTCGTTGCAATTTCCTAGGGGTTCCCATGTGGTGTCCCCTAGTTCCCATTTGACCTTAAACCAGAGTTCGTTGTGAACCCATGCATGGTTTAAGATTTTGCGAACTACTGCTTCGTGATCGGGGTCTTCCCCAAAATCGTAGAATATGTTTACTTCCCTATTTGGGAAGATTTCTTGGTCATTCGGCTCGTGAGGTACGAGCCAGGATACGTGGAATCTTGGGTGGATTCTGCATTGTTCAAGTTGTGGTGGCAACTTGAAGACATAGTTTGATGTCTCTGGAAATGTTTCCAGAATTTCGTAAGGCCCTATCTATAAGGGCTTTAGTTTTCCTGCCCTTCCTTTGGGTAGGTTCAGCTTATCTGTGGATAAGTATGCAAGCTTGCCTTTTCTCAAAGGTGGGTCCAGGCGTCTTTTCTTATTCACCTGGATTGTTTGAGCAGCGCAATTGTGTATTATCGCATCGTGTGCTGCCATGAGGTTTTCCTTCGCCTTTTGGATGAAGTCGTTTACTCCCGGGTAGTCCAAGAGTGGTGCTGTTAGGCACATCTTTGGCATATGGCCGTAGATTAATTCAAACGGGGCAAATCCTGTCGATGTGTTTGAGCTTGCATTGATCACAAATTCCGCCATCAACAGTTTTGCTGCCCAGTCGCGTTGATCTGGTCTAACCATCGCGCATAGTATTTGTACTACTTTTTGTATCATTCTTTCCACTTGGCCGTCACCTTGCGGGTGGAATGCAGTTGTGAATTTCAACTGCACACCAAGTATTTGGTGTAGTTTGCGCCAAAATTTTGACATAAATTTCGAGTCTCGATCTGATATGATCGAGTGTGGTAGACCATGGAGTCTTACAACTTCACGAAGAAATACGAATGCTAGTTCTAGTGCATTCATTGTTGTTTTTATTGGAATTAGGTGGATGTTGGACGTCAACCTACAAATGATTACCCAGAGGTACAGTGCCCCAAAAAACTGTTGCAATGTTTTGCACTTTTCACTTCACAAGCTTATTGCACCCTGGGAAGGGATCCTAAAATTGCATGAAAATATGAAAATAATGCGCTAGTAGCTCATTAATAGCTCCACCAATTCTCTAATAAATGTGTCCATTTTCGGTAAAATTATTCACTTTACAAAGGACCCATGTCATTGCAACGGTTTTTTGGTGTGCATTTTGGAGACAGGAAAATCACATTAACTAGTATTTAGTATAACTACCTTTTGCCCTAAGTAGTGCCTCAATCCTCCTAGGCATACTCTCGATTAAATCCTGGCAGACACTTGGTCCTATCCTCTCCCACTCCTCCTGAAACTGATCCCACAGCTCATGAACACTACTTGGAGGTTCTTCATACTCCCCAAGCTTCCTCTTTACATGGTTCCATGAATGTTTGATTGGATTAAGGTCTGGGGACTGAGAGGGCCACTCCATGACCCTGATACCATGGTTATTGAACCAGTTCTGGGCCCTTTTGCTGGTGTGTTTTGGGTCATTGTCCTGTTGGAAGAGGATTTGGGCTGGGTTTTGTCATAATAGGAGGGGGTTTGCTGGAAGTCCTCTTCCAGGATTTGGCAGTAGAGCTCTGCATCCATCTTCCCATCAATCTTGCATGCCATTCCAACTCCATCTGATGTCATACATCCTCAAACCATGACAAAACCACCACCAAACTTTTTGTGCCTTGCACCAGCCTGTCTGTAAGAGGTTCATCCCCCCATTTCCACATTTCCTCCCATCTGAGCCCAGGCAATTCACCTTAGTCTCACCAGACCACACCACTCTCTTCCAATCCTCTGGAGTCCACTCTTTGTGGCTGATTGCGAAGTCCATTCTCTCCATCTTATGATGTCTGCTGAGCATGGGCTGCTTCTTCTTCACCACTGCTTTCCAACCAGCCTCCTTTAGTTGCAGACAAACAGCCTCAGTTGAGAGGCTGGTGCTGGTGACTTTTTGAAGAATTTGGGTGACTTGTGCAGCATTGTTGGCTTTACCAGAGTTGATAAGATGCATTGCATGATGGATATTGGTGTCTGACAGTATAGATGGGCAACCACCACTGGGCTTAGGAGTGTCAGGACAATGTTTAGACCAAATATGGGTAACAGTGGAATGGTGGACAGCAGTAATTGATGAGATCTGGTGAGCACTGTGGCCAGAAACAATGAGAGAAAGCACTTGTTCAATTTTCAAAGCAGCCAATTGACACATTCTAGAATTGGGGATTACAGCTTAAAATCCCTGTGTATTTATGCTCCAGAAATGTTTATTTGTTTACTAGTGTGTATTATAAACAATATCACATGACCTATCAGATGATATTTCCAGTTTTAGTCCATTCTGGCAGCACACCAAAAAACTGTTGCAATGACATGGGTCCCTTGTGAATTGGATAACTTTACCAAAAATGGACATATTGCTTATGTAATTGGTAGAGTTATGGACAAGATACTAACACATGTTTCACATATTTATTTAAAAATTTAGAACCCTTTCCCATTGCTTAATAAGCTCTTGAAGTCAAAGGTGCAAAACATTGCAACGGTTTTTTGGGGCACTGTAATCATATCCCAAGCTTGTTGGGAATGGACCTTTGAAGTCCATAGCTATTGACGACCATGGTGTCTCTGGGGTCAGGAGTGGGTGAAGCAGTCCGGGATTTCTCCTGGTGCTTTTCTTTGTTGTTTGACAAGTTCCGCAAGACCTGCAGAACTTGTGGGTATCCTTCCTCATCGACTTCCACCAGAAGTGTCAATGGAGGGTTTCCACTGTTTTCTTGGATCCTAAGTGTCCAAGTGTTTCGTGGATGTTTTCGAGGATTATTCCTTGAATGGACTTCCTTTCGTAGTTCCCTTTCGGGACTACTATTTGGGTCGTTCCTCCTTCTCCAAGTCGGGTTATCAGCCCATCTTTTATGGAGAAGTTTTTGAAATTCCCCAGGCTCTCTAGGATTTCCCAGTGGATCTGGCTTTGCGAGTATCCAGATTTTATTGCCTCAATGAGGTCTTTCTCTTTGAATTGCTTTCGAAGGTTCTCTTCTGGGATTATGATTTCTTCCAGATTTTGGGCGCTCACCCCTAGAGCTTCCTCTAGGGTATTTCACATGTGTATCGCTGCGAGTCTCTTTCTCTCTGAGTTTTTACTCAGGGTACTGCTTAGCAGCAGTACTTCATATTCCTCGATTCTGTTGGGGATAGTATCTTCTGCATTTTTGTCCAGATGGATGTCTGCTGACACGTAGTCATCGAAATGCAGATCCTTGTCCGTTGACAAGTCGTAGTACCGTGAGAATGCATCTGCCACTTTGTTCTTGTGGCCTTCCACGTATTTTATTTCGCAATTAAACCTTGCGAAGAAGGCTTGCCATCTCAGGTGTCCACCTGAGTTGTGGTTTTTCGCTTTGAAATATTCCAAAGCTTTGTGGTCCGTGATTACTGTGAATTCACAGCCTCCCATGAGATCGTCTTGCCATCTCATGAGTGCTTCGAGGACACCCAGTGCCTTGAGCTCATAGGCGAAGTACCTACATTGTGTGTTGGTGAACTTTTTGGACATGAATGTGGCTGGGCGGTAAGTCTGCCACTTTTCACCTTGTCCAATTAGTGTGCCCATGCCCACTGGGCATGCATCTGTTATGACCCAGATGTGGAGTTTGGTCCTCTCTTCTTCTGAGAGGCTTTCCGGTGGGTTCCACTGGATGGGTTTCAGGATTGGAGCCCTGCATGCTAGACATTTGATCTCATCGAAGCATTTCTGGTGGAGTGGTGTCCACCTGAATGTCTGCTTGTTTGAGCAGATTGTTTGCAGTGGTCTTGTGTAGCCACTGACGTTTGGCATGAATATCGATAGATATTCTACCATTCCCAGGAATCTTAGGACTCCTGTGTGGTCTACTGGCTCTCGCCAGTTGCAGATTTTTTCCATTTTATCTGCTTGAGTGTGGATGCCTTGTTCGTCCACATGGCTTCCTAGAACATCTAGGATTGGGGCAAATGGCTGGAATTTTTTCCGGCTTATGTAGAATTTCGCCCCCCTTAGGCGAGTGAACAACCACAATAATGCTTTATTGTGGTTCTCCACTGAGCTTGTGCTGGTGAATATATCGTCGAACCAGATGTGGACTTCTCCTCATAGTTCCCAGGTCAGTGTGTGCTGGAAGGTGCAGGGAGCGTTGCAGTCTCCTTGCTGCATCATGTTCAAGTTGTACGTCCCATGGGGCATAGAGAATGTCGTCCTATGGACGTCATCTGGGTCCACGCGTATTTGTTCGTACGCATCTGACATATCGATCTTGGATCGGTATGTTGCTCTGGTGACTGATTATTGGATCAGTCACATGTCTGGCATTGGTGTGACATCGAGGATCCTGTTTGAGTTACAATTCCTCGCATCTATTACCATGCGCAAAGATCCATCTGCTTTGCAGATACACAGTAGTGGGCATGCTCGCTCACTGTTTGCGGGATACCACCATCCTGCTTTTACATAGCAATCTATTTTGGTCGCTAGTGCTTCCTGCAGTGCTGCAGGACATCTCAGGGTGTTTTCCCGAAATTTCTTGTTCGGATCCTTCAATGGGATTCGATGGTTCACCTCCCTCAAGGGAGGCATTTCTAATGGTGCTGGCACCATTACGGTTTCGAATTTCTCTCTCCACCACTCCCTGAGTATTTCGAACTCAGGGTTGTTCAGGGAGAGACCTTCCAGATGTGGTACGTCTGGAAGTTCTAGTCCTTCCGGACTAGGATTGGGCCAACCTTCAGGGTACTTTCTTTCAATTACCCTGAGGTGTGTTTCAATCCTGCCTCCCTGTCAGGGAGGCTTCTTTTTTGGTTGTTCTTGAGCTCTTGCTCGAGTTTTCCATCTGTGTGATCTTGTCACATGGCGCTTACTCCAAGGGTATCTATGTTGCCCTTGTTCACCATTCTCACTTTGTGGGACTGGAAGTCTAAGCTTACCTGGTTTTTGTTTAACCAGGGGGCGCCGAATATGGTGTCATATCTATCAATGTTAATTACATCGAAGTAGTGTTTTTCTATGTGGCCGTTAATCTCAATGTCCACGTTTGTTCCGAACAGGATCTGTGATCTTGTCCCTTTTATCCCCATTTGAAGGATGACTGGGTTCTCCAATTGGAGAATTGGGATGTGGACCATGCAGACAAAGTCCGGCAATAAAATGTCCATTTCGGCTCCACTGTTGAATAGCGCATAGGCTTTTATGCCTGCTATTTTTATGTGAGCCGTCAGCATTCTCTTTGTTGAGAGCGGTCTGTTTGTGGGGTATTTTCCCGTGTCTTTTGAGATGCGGAATTTTGCATCAAACAAGGGGGACTGGGTTTTGATGGACTTTTGGTCCTTTGCCCCTTTCTCCTTGTTTTCCTTGGGTACTTTGGTGTATTTCCCCAAGGTGTCTTTTCTTGGTGCTTCCACCAAGGCTTCAGTGACTTTTTCGTCTGCCGTGTTTTCTAACTGGTGTGCTACAGCCAGTTTGATTTTGTAATTTATGTTGTCGTGATCGATGACTGACATTGGGCCCATCCTTATGGTCCCAACATTGACTTCCTCACCCTCTGAGTCGGGTGAGTATTGAGGTCCTTCATATGGGTCCTCTACTTCGAAGCTTGATGCTCCGGAGTTACCAGAGTTGTTCTCTGGTTTTTCGTTTGATGAGTCTTCTGACTCTTCTTCTGGTCACGATCTCCATGGCAGCTATGCGCCTTGGTTTTTCTTCGCTCATTGCATTGTGTCTTGGGCAATCTTTTATTTGCCCTATTTTGCCGCATTTGCCACAAATTGGAACTGTCTTTTGCTCGAGTTTTTCAAGGATGTATCCTCTTTCCATCTGGGTTTTGGCTCTTCAGCCTTCTTTCCTGATGGGAGGGCTCTGCTGCAGCTCATGGTTGCCATGGTAGTTGTTTGGGTATAGTATCCTGATTTGTAGGCTGAAGACATCTTCAGCCCATCGATTATCTCATCTACATGAGATATTGCTTTTAACATCTCCTCATTTGAGGAGAAGTCTGCTCTGATTCTATCATGAGCAATCATTTCCCTCTTCCATTCAAGGGGAATGTAGTTTAGGAACCTGGCATTGAAGGACGCCTGGTCTGGTGGCATCACCATCTGGGACACTGCTTTGGACAGTTCTAGGTAGAACTGTTTTAGGCCTTTTTCCACTTCGTATTTGATGTTGCAGTACTTCTTTGTCACATTGTAACAGGTCTATCACCACTAGACTCGAGACAGAAGAGAGGGGGAGGGTTGGAGTGGTCGCTTGCACAGGTTTGTTTGACTGGGAGTGGATTCCGCTACTCCTCACTGTCTAGCTAACTATACAGCTGGTCACGGTATCACAGAAGAGTCCGGTAATGACAAATAAGGAAAGAACAATGAGAAGGGGAAACATCAGGTGGAAATGGAGTCAGAAAAATCAGGAAAAATAAGAAATGTGTAGGAGGGAACATTGGCTAAGGGTAGTAGAATCGCGGGATTTGGCTTGTTTATGGTACACCAGAAAATCCCCATTACAACATTCAACGTGGCAGAGGCTTTAATGAAAGTTCTCATCAATATGTTGAGAACTTCGAGGAACATGCCCTCATCTCCTCTGAGGAGAGTTTCATCTCGGAGTCTTATTCCGAGGTTGAATGTGGGTCCCCCTAATCCACGAATCAAGCAGTCCAGATGGACTTCATCGAATTGGGGACTGGAATCCCAGTAGTTCTGTGAACCACTCCCAGCATGATTCCATGTCGTTCTCCCCTGACCATTTCTTGTCAGGGAATGCCGGCCCATTTTTCAGGGCTTCAGGCTTCACTCCTTCTGGGTAGGGAGTGAGTATTCTCACTTTGGCCATTCTTATGGCTTTTTCGTACCATTCCTCCAGGTACTCCTCTTGCTCCCCTGCCTTCATGGGGTCGCTATCCAATGGAGATCTCTCCTTTGGGGGGGTTTTCGCTGGGGGAAATCTTCCTTGCAGCGTTTCTTTGGTTTCAGGCAAATTCGCCTGAAGTTGTATTTGGATTCTCTCATTGTTTTGAGAGAGTGTGGTTGAGTTACCTCTCTGTTCGAGAGGTTCATCGAAGGTGGATGTTTGGCCAAACCTTTGGTATGTGCCAATTCTCCTCCTAATTTCTGAACGATGCCTTCTTTCGGCATCGTCTTCTCCTATCCTTGGGAGAAGGATCTCCTTAGCGTCTCTGTTGAGTCGCTGATGATACTCCAGTGTGCTTTCACTGGTGGTTCTTTTCGTGAATTTTTCACGAGTTCTATTTATGTCCTGGACTGTGGTCCAGGGGTGTTTATTTGTTTCCTCACTTTTTTGTGAGAAGTTTATTTCCTTCAGCAAGTCTGTCTGTTCGCTGATTTTTTCAGTCAACGTGTCGATTGCATTGGCCATTCTTTCTAGAGTTATCTCTAGACAAGCCGTACTATTGTGGTTTGTTTCCTCGATCTTTTTTTGGATCAAGTTTATCACATTTATTATGCACAATTCCTGGTTTTCCAGGAGGAAGTTTGGTTGGGCAAGCAGTGACTCTCCCCAGTTGACATTGCCGCTTCTGGGGGTTCCAGAAGGGGTTCTTGGAGTGAACACTCCATGCTCGCTTTGTTTAGGCGAGGCCGTTGTGGAGGGTGCTTCCCTTTCATAGAGGGGTCTGTTCGCTGGTTTTTCCTTACTTTTCCGTAAGGCTTCCTCAGCGAACTCCCTCATTTCAGTTCGCCTCCTCCGAGGTTGGCGACCTTGCCTTGTCTGGCATGGTGTGGGGGAGTGTAAACAGCGGAAGTTCTTTTGGAGCTTCCGTGCTCTGGGAGATCCTGCTCTCAGGGCATATCTTCACGCCTTCTTGGGCTTTCAGCCTGAGAAGAAGTTGGTCTTCGCTTTCTGTCCTCCATTCGGACAGAACCTGGAACAGTCCAGTAGTTTTTCAGATAGCCAACGCAGGGGCTCTTCCCTTTGTTTCCCTTTGTCTGCCTTTGGGGCTTGACTTGGGGACATGAGGGAGGACTCCAGGGGATAGTTGGGCCCTGGAGTTTCCTGCAACTCTATCCGATCAGCTTTTTGGGCTGATCATTCGGTGCTTACGTGTTTATCGTGCAAGTCAATCGCCTCATGAGGAGGTGAAGGATCTTCCCCAGCTTGGGTTAGATCAGTATGTCATGGAGTTCTAGGGGTATTAGGCCCCGCACTTACTCCACGTAAGTTTCTAAAACCTTCAGGGGCCAGCCCTGAGGTGGTTGCTAATGTTGGATTGTGTTGATCCTTGTCGTCGTCTGACGATGGCTTTTGGTTTGAATCTCCCATGATGGGAGATTGCAGTTTCTTAATAAACTGCTCGTTTCTTTTTAGCATCGCTGCAGATGTGACCTTGCCCTTGCAGGCGTGTTTAGGTGCCATAGGCGCTACCGAGTCAGATGTTAAGATTGGATAGTTTTTGTGGGTTGTGTTGTAAAACACACCTCATACACTTAAAAAAGTGTGAGGTCTGGGGGTAGCTCAGCACACAGAGCCATAAGTGATACAAATGTGTGTATTTTATGGTAGTGTGTAAGCAGTTACCTGGAGGTTCCCGCTTACCCACATGACTATATGTATCTAATTACATGTGGCTCGGGGTTCAGGGCTATTGCCCTGACAACTTTGTTCTCCAGTTGCATGCATCTCAATGCCAATGTTGCATATTTGTCAATATTGACACTGCAGTGGTGTAAGGTGGATGTCCTAGAACCCAGCTGTGAGTATCAAATATGTATGATTCACAGTGGGTAGGACGATAATGACCTCCCTGGGTCACATGACCCCCTACATACATGGACCATGACCTGACACTCTCCCCCTTGCATTGCTTGTCAGTGCACACAAAGAGAAAGAGGGAAAGGGTACATGAAAAAGAGAGAAAAGAAAAAAAAGAAAAAAGAAAAAAGAAACTTTTCCATGACAATTTTATGTGGTAATTTACGAAATGGAGAAAGTAGAAAGTAAAAAAGGAGTGTATTGGTAAGTGAGTGAAATGTTATGTGTATTGTTAAGAAAGTTTAAATAATAGAATGGAGGCTAGAATAAATGAATGTTAGTTACCTCCGAAAATTTTGCAGGGTTCTCCCCCCTAGACTGGTGTCTAGGTGATAAAATAAAATAATGAGTAAAAATCCTTTGCCCTCAGGTAAAGTATAAGGGTATGGCCAGAGGAACAATTGGCCTTGTGAGACCTGGCATCGCTCCACCTGCTTCCTGATCTAGGAAGTGGTTTTACCCAGTATTGGGTAAGGTCACATCATCTGGAAGTCAGATGATGAATTTAACCTCCCTTGGGGGTGGTTTATCTGTTGGCTGGACAGGTGGATCACTATGGGTTTCCCCATAGTGAGTAGACGGTATAGTGGTATCCTGGTCAGATAAAGGGAAAAAGTTGAAAAATTTTGGGGATTTTTCCCCAAGAGTAGGTTACAGAGAGTGTGATCTCTGTCTCTCATGGATAGACCATGAGGTTTTTCCAGAGGAAAAACCGGTGTTGGCATTGCTTCGGCAATGGGTGACTTCCCAAAGGGTAATTGGCTAGACCACCTCCCACCACCTGATGAACCTGGCCCCAATTCTGGGTGGTTATCTTGTGGCCTGATGTGGTGCCGTTCCACCATATTTTGGGAGAATCCCCTCTGCTCCTGTATATCCAAAGAAGGATAAGAAATATCGTGCATGTTAAGTCCATGCAATGATGGTTGTCCCCCAGATCTGGGGTTCCCAAGGCACTGACTGTGTGCCTTAGCCTTCCTTATCGATTCCCAGACTTCTAGTCTGGCGATTATCTGTTCTGTACTCCCCACCCTCCATTCAGGTGGGAACTGGACAAAGTCCAGAAGTGCCTTGGATAGAGGCAAAATCGATGTGGGTTTATGTGTCAATTTGGGTGACATGGACTCTTTGTCCATGTTAGAGTGGATGCGCTCATTCCTGGATGAAGCGCTAGTCTCACTGCAGTTGTGAGACGATGACCGCAATGTGGAGATTTTTTCCACATTTCTTTCACTCAGGACTGGCTCCCTGTGAAAGCGGGGGTCATTCCATGAGTGTTTTGGATGATTCCCAGTCTTGTAGACTGGGGTTTGAACCGGCTCGCGCCTAGGCGGCGAGCTGGACGTCTCACGATGGCTGCGAGACGGTAACGACGATGTGGAGATTTTTTCCACATTTTTTGCAATCAAAAACAGCTCCCTGCGCGAGCAGGAGTTGTTGTTTGATTGTTTTGCACAATTCCCAGTCACATAGACTGAGGATTGAACCAGCATGCTGCGATTTTGCGAGCTGGACGTCTCACAGTTACTGTGAGACGATGTAGACACTGTGGAAGTTTTTTCCACATTTTTTACGATCACTAATGGCTCCCTGTGCTGGCAGGAGCTGTTGTTTGATCGATTTGTACAACTACCAGTCGCATAGACTGGGGAGTGAGCCAGCTTGCTGCTATATCGCAAGCTGGACGTTTCGCAGCTGACGCGAGACGATTCCATAGATGTGGACGATTTTTCCACATTTTTTAGAACTCCAAACGGCTCCCTGCACAAGCAGGAATGGTCATTTGGTTGTTCATGACAACTCCCAGTCGTATAGACTGGGGAGTGAACCAGATTGCTGCTATATTGCAATCTGGACGTCTCACAGTTAATGCGAGACGATGCTGGAGATGTGGAAGATTTTCCCACATTTTTTGGAATCAAAAATGGCTCCCTGTGCCAGTGGGAGTGATCGTTTGATGGTTTTGTGTAACTCCCAGTCAAATAGACTTGGGAGTGAACCGGCTTGCTGCAATATTGCAAGCTGGATGTCGTGCAGGTGACATGAGACGAATCTGAAGATGTGGACGATTTTTCCACATTTTCTGGAGCTCCAAACAGCTCCCTGTTAATGCAGACTAGAATAGAATAATACTCAGTCTCGCGGTTGTGAATGCAATGAGAACTGTAATTGGATATCTACCTAGAATAGAATAATACTAGGTGAAGGTTTAGAACAAGTAAACGAGTGAATATGATAAAAGATATACCAACCTCAGTCTTGCGGTTGTGAACGCAATGAGAACTGTAATTGGATATCTACCTAGAATAGAATAATACTAGGTGAAGGTTTAGAACAAGTAAATGAGTGAATATGATAAAAGATATACTGACCTCAGTCTCGCGGTTGTGAACGCAATGAGAACTGAGGGCGTCAGCGAAGTAAACATCGAGCTTTTAAGCGTCAATTACTCGAATGTAACAGGAGTGAAAGTTATTACGAATGAAGGAAAGTGAAGCGACCAACAGGTCGGAAAAAGGAAGATAAATGCTAAATAAACATGGAATGATCAGACAGTAGAGACCGACTGGAAATAAACCTAACATCAATCATCGGGTGTCTCACCGAGATAATGTAGGTCAGGTATCCTTGCACTGAGCGTTGTAGGAGAAATAATATTCAAAGAATAAAACAATGATCTATCAGAATAGTCAACAAACAGGTGACAAGTTCAGACGTTTAACAGATCTCATGATCTTTATGAGACTGGACAGACATTAGAAGATCATTATAAAATATCTACACCCATGTAGTATGAGATTTAATCTACTACAATCATGCCTAGAACTTGACATAGGTGTAATATTCAAAGAATATATCCCTACAACAAGAAAATAGCACATAGACGGCAGAATAAGAAGGAACATTGGGAAAGAAATGTAAATATCTCGGGAACCAGTAAACTTTTGACTGTAATCTTTTTACCATCTGGAAGGACTGTTTCTTAACTTTATCCACGGTTTTGTTTCATTCTAAAAGCTTCAAAACTGACGGAGATATCGCTCAAACGGCGAAACACCTTATAATTCATATATATTTATTTGCTAATTCTTACAAAAGGTAATGTGACTCAAGGGAAATATATTGGCGCCCGGGAGTCTGGCGGACCGAATACCATATGATAGAGTATTCCCCGGCGCGGGCGGACAGTTTTTGATTGCATCAGAAGAGGAGAAAATGCTAAAAAACCGGATCTTGTATATTTTCCCATGATTCATCAAAACTTTTTGATTTTAAGCCCAAATAAATCGGAACAAAGGAATGATTGATGATCTGGATCTCGGATCATAAGCATGAAGTGATTCAGAAGTCCGCGGATCAGTTAATTAATTGGGAAGGCTCTAGAACATTAGTAATGATGTGGCTTCACAAAAAGGGGTCAATTAGAGAACAGTCTAGAAAGTTCCTTTATAGCCGAGTCATTTCTAAAGATAACCGTTCGTAATTAAGGCGGTGTAGAGCATAGCTTCAGCGCTACAAGATCCCGCTGAGATCGGCCCAAAAGACAAAGAAATGAATTACTTATTGCTGAGTCATGTCCTAAGTCCATTATTAAGCTTACACAGCCCAACCCCCTATATCATTCTAGAACTATCTATAATACAAATGTAGCACATGTAACTAGTGCGAGGCGTGGGAGTAGAGAGGCCTCTGAAAAGCATAAAAGGCCACCGCTTCTGCCCCCTCTCAAACCTCAGGTAGAAATAAAAGTTTAATTCTCCTCACCAGTGGTTGGTTCGTTTGCTCCAAAAGATAAAAGCAAATATTAGTTGTTAGCTAATATAAAACTAACACGTCACTCTAAGCGTGAGTTAGGGTCAGTTAGACACAGCTGAACAAAAGTGTCATAGTGAGAATTAGTGAGAATTTGGTGGAGGGACTTCTTAATTGAATAATCTCTCAGCAATACTTGGTTATCACACCACAGGAGAAAAGTGAGCGATCCTGAACCTGCTAGATAACTAGCACGCACTCTAAGCGATAGAAAGAGCAGTTTGGTCACTCCTGTATTGAGTAACATTTATTGCGGAATTATTTTATTAGCAGTTTTCCTTCAGTAAATTATCAGGAAAATCACATCCTACTGAAAAGTGGTAAATATAGGTGTAATATTGACTAGAAATCATAGTAAAGTCAATATAGAATTTTATCCGTAGATGATCTATACATCAGGTGAGATCGTTGGGGGGTGTTTATTGTTGTTTAGACAGTGAACAATCATATATTTGGCAACCAAAACACGGTCAGTACGCAAATCAGCACAAACTCTAATATCGTTATTGGATGTAGGAAACTGGTTACATAAGGTGATCCAGCTCCGCTCCTTCAGCGTCGAACCAACCGTTGCTGTCTTACAACACCTGTGTGAGCAGGAGCAATCGTTTGGTTGCTTCTGATGCCTTCCCATCACATAGAATGGGAGGAGTAATGCTTTGAGGCCCGGGTGGAGGAGCCTGGACATAAATGATGACATGGCAGGTTTTGCCACGTAAGTTTGGCTTGGATTTGGCTCCCTGCACAACTGGGAGGCATCACACAAAGCCTTTGTACCCAACTGAGTTGGGTGAAGTGCAGGAGAAGTCATCTCCTTGCGAAAGCAAGGGTCTTCTGATGACTGAATTTGCGCACCCTCACGAAAGCAAGGTTCTCCTGCTACAGGTGACAGCTCTGCCTGGCACATAAGGGGTTGTGCTGGCATTACTTTCACCTGTTTCCCAGTCTTATTGACTGGGGGTTTTGTCTCCTTGCTAGTTGCAAGGGTCTTTTGCTTGTGGGAGTGGCAAGTGGAATTTGAATGAAAGTTTGAACTCACTTGTTTTCCACATAAAATTGTGGTGGTTCCTAGCGATGCCAGGGATCAGTGTGATATCAGACAAAAAGTACTCAAAAAAGTGAAAGGTGGGTGTCCTAGAACCCAGCAGTGAGTATCAAATATGTATGATTCACAGTGGGTAGGACAATAGTGACCTCCCTGGGTCACATGACCCCCTACATACATGGACCGTGACCTGACAAGTGGGGGAACTTTGAGGATTCTCCAATGGCAGGCCAACATTCCATAGCTGAAAATGGATTGAATTTGTCATCCATCTCTAGCATACCTGAATGTGCCTGTTGCAGTGCCGGATATGGTGCCGGTTTGGCCTGTCTTCTCAGTACTCCTTAGTACCTGGTCTTGCCTATTATTTCATTATGGGGAGATGTCTTACTGGTTAAGTTTGTGGGCTCCCATTGAATGAGTGGCAGATATCTTGGTTGTAGCATTCAGGGGATCTGAGACAGGCCCTGGCTCTCTTATTTAACCCCACACTCTATTTCTGGCTCAATTCACGGTTTTCTCCTACATTTTGAGTCTTCTATGATGGTTGCATTGTTGCAGTGTATTAGCTGCTTGGTGCTCATCAGGTGTTACATTGTAATGGGTCTATCCAACTAGACTCGAGACAGGAAGGAGGGGGATAGGAATCTCACTGAGGTCAGGCAAGGGTGTATGGGTATATTTGGTCCTCTAGAGTGTGGTGCTGATACTCTCTAGCTACTGTACAGCAGGTCATGGAAGAGTCCAATAGATAAATAAGGAAAGAGTATCACATGACAATAAGAAAATGGAAACATCGGGCTCTGGACACCGGAAATGAAATCAGAAAAATTAGGAAAAATAGGAAATATGTGTAAGGAGTGTGAGTGGATATGGGTTACATGTGATGTGAGGTGCTTGCTGAGGGTAGTAGAATTGCGGGATTTGGCTTGTTTGGGGTGCACCAGCAAATCCCCGTTACAACGTACAATGGAGGCCATCCATGACCCTGTTTCCCTGCAATATCATCCAACATGGCACTCTTGTCCTATGGTGCATCATATCAGTGGTTAGAGATCTATCAGAAAAGGCAGGTTGCACCTCAGGATTATTCATGACAGCTCCACAGTCACAGTTATTCATGACAGCCAATGAGGGTCATTGTTAGGTACGGGTCAGCAAACGGGGACGACTGGCAGGGACAAGGCTCCGGGGTTGGGCTTCGGCCTCAGCGACTCCAAGAGAGCGCTGTGCCCACCTACTGTCTCAGTGCCCACATTTCGAAGTGGCTTGGGCTGCCTTGTTAGGGGGGACAAACCATGTCGATATTCAGACTAAAGTTATAATAATGTAATATACATATATATATAGTAAGAAACTGAATGAGTCAGGTGACAAAATGAAACAAAAGGAAACAGAATAAGGGCCGGCATCTGGGTCAGAATGCATGGTCGTGACAGTCATGAGCTTGCAAGACCAAACACTGTTTTCACCACCATTCATCTTTTCAAACATTTGTACCACTATTCTCTTCCTGGAAAAAGGCTAGCGCATATCCATCCTTGTTAAGAGCTATCAGAGAAGGTTGGTGGCCAGGATTATTCATGACCATGTCACAATTAATTCAATAGGGGTCATGAGTGGTGCCATTTTCAACACCATCCATCTTTTCCGACACTCCTATCACTATCACCACTTTGCCAATATATTATTAGTGCCATCAGACGAGGTAGGTATCCCCTGGATTATTTATGATGATGTCACAATTAATTTAATAAAGGTCACGAGCCAGTGGACCCACTCATTTTCAATGTCATTCATCTTTTGCATTGCCCCTTTCTGTCAAAACCTGTCATGAACACGTTCCTTGGGATAGGTCCGATTGCTATCCAGGTGACGCTGTCTGGTGGAGCTTGGTATTCCGGGTCATCTGACGGTGGGTTGGAGACAGACCAGAGGTGGGGTGGAGCTCCGAGGGTGACAGGGTGTTGAAGGGACTTGGCTTCAGCGACTCAGAATGGAGTGCTGTGCCCATTACTTCTCATTGTCCCCAATTTGTCAGGGGAGCTGGTGACAGAGGAACCGAGGCCGCCAGCAGAAGGGGGCCAGAGGCCCCCCCTCACTACTTAATGATGGAGGCATTAGTGAGGGTCAATCATTCGTTTGGGTTTTATACCAAGGCACCTTTAGATGCACCTGTTACTCAGTTCTTAGTTTGAGCAGCAGACAGGTGGGATGCAATAGATGTCCTAGAGGTTTTTTCGAGGACTTAAGACTCCTATATTATAACTGGGGGAACTATTTACTGGAGGGGTACACATGTACATATATCAGAACAATTTGGATCTGAAGGTAAACAAAGGTTACCAAGGGGAAGGAGAAGTAAATAGAAAGAATCCACAGGACAAATAGGAATAGGCAAAAAGCCCGAATTACGTCTGAGGTTTGTGGAGTGGGAGAATTAAAAGCCAACTGAGTGGCAAGGCCTGGAACTGTCTAAGAAATAGCAGGGGACTACAGAGGAGGATGTCCAGAAAGGTCCAGAGGCTGGAAGTTGTAGTCTGGAAGATTGGGGTTGTAGAAAATATCAAATGATAAAACAATAAAGATTATCAAGACTGGAGGTAAGGTAGGAATGGGGAGGTACCAGAGGTACTGGAGGTGTGGAGACCAGAAGTCAGAAGGAGGGTGGATAGGCAAGTTGAGGTTTATCAACAATGAGCAGGTTCACTCCTTTGAACAAGGGGTCTGAGGAGGTGGAGGTGTGGTAGCAGAGGTATGGAGGTGATGTGGATGTAGATGGGAGGCAGAGCGGGAGAGAGTCAAAGGGGGAGGTAGTCCTAGGGCTGTTGGCATCGACCAAAGGCAGCAGAGAGAGGTTGGGGGGGCTGGTGGAGGTCATAGGAGTCATATAGGAACAGGGTGGAGGGAGGTGGAAGATTGTCAGGGCACACCCGCCTGACCCGGCCCCACCCGGCCCCACTTCACCCAGTACCCCACCACCCAGCCTTCTCCTACCTTCCTCTTTCTTTCTTTCTCCATTTCACTTCCTCTTCATTTATTTCACTTTCTCTTTATTTTCTCTTTATTCTACATGGACAACCTTTCCTTGTATCGATGTACCATTGACCCACCTGCAGCGTGCTCATGACATGCCCAGCCCAGGCACCTTGGGCAACCCCTGCTACATCCAGCTCGTGTGTTCACAGCAGATGCCCTTGGGATCCCCCATGGGGACACCCGGGTGACTATGGCTGTATGCAAGGATGACATGGCACCCGTCATGTGACCCAAGCCACATGTATATAAACATACCTGAAGTGGGAACTGAAGAAGTAGCCTTCTTCTCACCCTTTTCCACTTCAGGTAAGTAACATAGTATTCCCTTTAATAATAATAACACCCTTTTCCACTTCAGTCTAAGTGGCCAGGGACTGTCTCCTGAGCCAGGCCCACCAGTACGCATGCCCGCTCCACACCCCACAAGACTTCTAGTGTCGGGCGTCTCACCCGGGCCTCCTCTACCCCGGACACGTCCCTGACAGCAGAAGAAGGCTTCAACCTCGTCTCCCCTATCCCTCCTCCCTCCCCTGCCATGGTAACCGAAGAGCAGTATGACGACCTGCTGGCTCAGTTCCAAGAACTACAGGCCATCATCGAAAATCAGGTCTTGAACCAGCCGGCACCTGCCCCCATGCTGGCACCTACACCCGCCCCTGCACCCACACCTGCACCCAGACCCAAGGGGCCTAAGGTTGCCCCCCCACTGCCTTCTCAGGAGCCAGCAAGGACCTTGACCGTTTCAAGGCTGAATGCGGCATCTATTTCCACGTCCACACGGCCGAGTTCCCCACCCCCCTCTCTAAGATCCTCTTTGTGTTGTCCTACATGAAGGGGGGGACTGCAGGTGCATGGGCGACCCAGCATACCATCGCACTGTTAACGGCAAACTCTCCCACCCTCACCATGGATGAGTTCAACACGGAACTCAATGCCATGTTCCAGGACCCCAACTGGGAAGCCACCGCCCAGCGGAAGTTGGCAGGCATCCAACAGGGGAGTGACTCCATGGACAAAGTCATCCAGGAGTTCAAGATACTGGGACCCACCTTGCAGCTAGGCGATGTTGGGCTTGTCGACTGTTTCGAGCAAGCAATCAACGCCCGGCTCTGTGAGAGTATATATCGCCTCCGCCCCATGCCTACCACCTGGGCTGAGTGGAAACGTGAAGCCACTCTCCTGGACAACCAGTGGCGACGCTTCCAGGCAACGCAACCCCACGTGCCCCCGCCCAAGGCTCCATTCACCCTGATGCGACCCCTGCCAACCGCAAACCCCCCTCATGCACGTCCCACACCTGCAGCCCCACAACCTGGGCCTGCAGCCCCACCCCCAACTCCTGCAGCCCGCCCCCTACAGGGACGGGCCTGCAACCCATGGACCTTGACCGCTCGAGGACTGACCAGAGGAGGAATGGGCTATGTTACAACTGTAACACCCCAGGGCATATCGCACAAGACTGCCTGCAACCTAAGGTCCACCGGGTCCGACACCTCCACCCGGAAGACCTTCGAGCACTGATGGAGGGGTTGAAGAGGCAGCTGACTGAAGAACCAGAGGGAGAGGGGGAAGAGCCAGAGGCAGGGCCTCAGGAGGATTTTCAGGAAGGCAGCCGGTGAGGGATGCATCCCAGGCGCCTGTAGAGGATAACTCATGTAAATACCGCAGTGCACGTAAGCCAGCAATGCCAAAGCTTCACCAAGTTATCGCAAAAAAGAGGAGAAAAAGTGCATCTCCAGCATGAGAGAGTGAAAGAACCCCAGGGGTAACTGTCATATCCGTGCATACCTGACCCCGACCCGACTTCCGGACCTCCACCCTCTTCACCTCCGGAGTCATACCCTACCGCTGCCGTTCCGATACTCACCTTTGGTCCTGGCAACACACCTCCTTCTACCCCCCACGCCACCTCTACTCCTCCTTCCCTCACCTCCCCTATCTCCGTCCGCTCCGATACTCACCTTGGACCGAACACCGCCCCTGTCGCCACCCTCCTACTACTTCCCCTCCTCCTACTCCACTCCTCCTTCACAGCACCTCCACCCTCTCGTCACCCTCCTACGCTTCCCCCGTCCGCTCTGATACTCACCTTTGGACCTGACAACTCTCCTTTCCGCCACTCTTTCTCCCTTACCCTTCTCCTCTCTCCTCCCTCTGATTGTTAGGTACGGGTCAGCAAACGGGGACGACTGGCGGGACAAGGCTCCGGGGTTGGGCTTCGGCCTCAGCGACTCCAAGAGAGCGCTGTGCCCACCTACTGTCTCAGTGCCCACATTTCGAAGTGGCTTGGGCTGCCTTGTTAGGGGGGACAAACCATGTCGATATTCAGACTAAAGTTATAATAATGTAATATACATATATATATAGTAAGAAACTGAATGAGTCAGGTGACAAAATGAAACAAAAGGAAACAGAATAAGGGCCGGCATCTGGGTCAGAATGCATGGTCGTGACACTGATACTCCTCCGCCGGCCTCCCGCCAAGTTACGACCTTCCACTGCTGTCCCATACTTCGTACTCGGACACCGCCCATACCTTTGCTCCGAGTCTCCGTCATAGTCCCTACCTCGGACTTTGACTCCACCTCGGCCTTAGTCCATTGCATTGGTGACCTCATACTATGTAAACACCATTGCCAATATCCCTCGGACTTTCAACCCCGCCTCTGTAACCTCTGTAAGCTCTGCAACCTCCGAGCTTCACGGATCGCCTTCGGCACTTTCGCTGCTTGTAATGTATCTCTCGTGTTTTCCCCTCATCCCTATTTGGACTACTGCTTCTTCCCATTCTAGCCAGTTAGTCATCATCCCCACTTCTCCTCATCCTCCTGCCCCTCTGGGCCTCACCCTCCCTACCTCCTTTCGGACGTATCACAGGTCCTGACTTATGACCTTCGGTACCGCTCCGCTTCTTTTACCCTTTGTTCCTGTTTGGACATCTTCATTCCGATTCAGTTTCCCTTTGTTTCCTTGTGCTTTTGCCCCCTCCATTATATATATCGGCACTTGTACATACTTGTTTTGGTTCAGTCTGAAATCGACCTGAAATGCCCCCTAGAGACTTCCTGCTCACCTACTGTGAAATTAAGGACCAAATGGACAAACAGCAATGGCACAGCACTCTGCTTGAGTCGCTGAGGCCAAGGTCCCTCCACGCTAAGTCTCCGATTCCACTCCAGAGTCGTCTGTATCCACCTGGTTCTAACAGTAGTTGACCATAGAACAGAAATAGAGAGAAAGAGGAAAGAGGAAAGGAGGGAGAGTGGGGAGTGATAGCGGGGGGAGTGGAGTATGGCAGGGCAATGTGGGATGCAGCATGGGGTCAGGTGGAGTATGCCCTGACAGGGGGCTCCTGTTGATATCATCATGTAGTGTGAGAATGGAAAATAGAACACCATAATATACTGTGCATCCTTTGAATAATCATAGCTTCTTTCAGCAAGGACATCATACCCCCTTCCTGTGCCATGATCTGTTCAACTGAGGTGAACAATGCGACATCTGAGGCTGGTGCTCTTGGTCTCAGCAGTGGCTCAAAGGAGGATGGCAGGTGTGGATGAGAGGGTGGGAATCCTGACATGTATTGGGAGAAAGGGGCTGAGGTATGGGCTAGGTTGAACTGTACATCTTCCCCGACTGGAGGTGAATGAGGGTGATGCTGTTCTGGGAGTCAGGATGGAGGTGTGGCCTGATGGCATTCCGGCTTGGTGGAACCAGACATCTTCCATGCCTGGAGGTGAAAGATGGCGATGGTGTTCAAGTGCATGTGGAGACTCTGCACAATGGCATCTAAGGCCCCCAATCCTGAATGGCCCAAGAAGCGAGAGGAATGATGAGAGAATTCCTCGGATGAGGACACTGGATGCAGAGGCCAGGGGCTTTGATGAACTGGATGTTGCTCCACCGCTTGCAGGTCATGCAGATGGTAAGATCTTTGTACATGCTTGGGTGATCTGCTTCTTTGTGCAGGTGAGCATTGACATGAGGAATGGCCTCACTGATGCCATTGGTGTGTGAGGCTTATACTCTGAGTGGGGACTTGTGGATGTGGCAAGCTTCTTAATGGACCTCCTGCAGTGCTGAGAGGTGTGTGATGCTGATGACACATGGGAATCGTCCCTTTCTGAGGCTAACATGGAGGCCCTCCACCTTCCACTCTCCCACTCATTGCCACTGAGGAGTTCTTCTGGTTCAGAGGAGGCCCCATTGTCGTCCTCTGGAAAGTGAAATGGCACATGAAATCCCACTCAGATATGTCCATCCACTGTGAAAGTGCAAAGGGAAAGGAGGCAAACCCCTCCAGGAGGGTAGGTTGGCCCTGTGGGCTTGGAACGGTTGCGATATCAGATGTCGTTAAACATGATAGCCAGCTCATGCACCAGACCGATCGGTCCTGATGTTATGGGGTCAACATTCTGTATGAGATGCTGTTCCCAGTGCTGCATGCAGACACATTCTGCAATGCCCTGGCTAGTGCCCTTTGTTGCTTTCTTCATCAACTTGGTCCACTCTGATGGTCTCACCCTCTTGAGGGAGACTTCACCCAATGTCTTTCTTCCCCATTTTTTCAGACACATTTCCAGTCCCCACAGACCAAATTCCCACACCCACCCAGCAGCACAGCCACACTCAGATTGGATTTCACTTACCTCAGCAACCACAGCACCAAGGTGGATGATATTGGTACCATTGGAAATGCGTCATTTAGGAGTATTAGGATCCATGATTAGCGGGAGTTCATTGGTGATGGATAGAGTTGGACATTTTTGGTCAGATACCATTTATTGCTTTATTGTTTTTTTTTGATTATTGTTTTCCTATCAGTACTTTGATGATATTTAGTGCATCGAGCAAAGCAGAGGCGATATAGTGAAATGACAAAACCTATTCCACCCAGCACAGCAGTGTGTAATCACCCCACATGACCTGAGTGGTTGGAGACTGCATTGAAAGCTGGGTGTGGCCTAGCAGTGGGCTTTGCCCTAGGATGCCAAATGAAGGGAGGTAAAGGTGACTAATGCAGTCGAAAGCTCTTTCGCACCCTGGTACAGCAGTGTGTAAACACCCTGCATGACCAAGTCCCTGCATCAGGAAACCCCCAAGGCTGATTGAAGTGGTTGAGGTGGATTGGGTGGATTGGGCAGATTGAGTGATTGAATTGCTCTCAACCACTTCAATCGGCCTTGGGGGTTTCCTGATGTGGGGGCGTTTGGTATCTCTGTAATAGCAGCAAGTCACTAGAACACTCTGCTTTACAGAAATGCCAAATGCCACTGAATTGAACGGCCCAGCATGATGTGGGGTGTGATGCCTCTGTTTTGAATGGGAACTGTAGAATAGATTAAGTAAAATTGTTACCTACTTGATGATGCGGTTATATGCCTGGTTTACTAAGACCTGGGACCCTCTGATTGACAAGAGGTGTGTGACACTGGGCAGGGTGGTGGAGCTACAAAGAGGGTATCAATGAGATCAATGATCAAACGGTGCTGGTATGCAGGCTAAACACAAAGTGGCACTTACATTTACAATGATTGGCTGCCACTCCCACACTGTCTGAATCAAGCTGCCTGCAGTTTGATGTCTGGTTTCAAAGTGCCAAGTTTTGGGGCCACATTCAATATTCCAAATGTAGTGAATAGAAGTTGAAGAAGGTTAACAATCTTGAAAATGGAACCCCAAGGGAAGAAAGATGTGCATGCACTCACCTTTGATGATGAGGGAAAGTGTCACATCCCGGAATCCTGACCCCATACGCTCCCACCCCACTACACCTTCCCAACAACCTCATCATCCCCTACACCATATCTCCCCACTTCCCAACATCACCTTCCATCCCAACTGTCTTAGCTCCGGCCTGGACTTCGGCACATTTGCCCTTGGCCATCTCCACCCCGGAAGCTCAGTCCTGAGATGGAGCATTCAGAACCTCCGGATTTGCTCGGACCTCCTGACAGATTTCCGACATCTTGTTATACACCTCTAACCTTTCCCCTCCTCATTTCATTTAGTGGAGTCACCCAACATTCCTTGGATACATAACTCCAGCTTTGGAGCTACCCACATCCCCCAGTGACCCTGCTCCAGTCAGCTAACTTCACCTTACCCATTTCTCATTCCCATTTTATCCTCCAGCATTCTACTCCACCCTCCTCGACCCGACACCTTGGTTCCCCGTTAAAGATACCTTTCGGTACCTTTCAGTACCTGTCGGTATCACTTGGACTTTGTCATATCCATACAATCCTGACCTCCATTCCGGGCTCCCGGAACTCTGAACTCCGACTTCTGGAGCCCTACTTCCCTTCCGTCACTTTCTCCTTGCCGACTCCCAAGAGGTTATCCCACCTCCGGCTCGGACACCACCTTCAGTCCGACTCCGGAACATTCCGGGTCCGACCCCAACCTCGACACCTTCCAGATGAGTATGCAAAACCTATGCTCCCAACTCTGGACCTCTGCTCCGGAATCCCGTTCGCATCTCCGTCTCCGGAACCTCCGGTCTTAGCTCCGACCTCGGACTTTGACCCCACCTCCGCTTATACCCATTGTATTGGTTAGCTCATTCCATTTAATTATGTTTGCCAATATTCCGGAGTTTAACTTCCGAGTTCGGACTTTCCGGACTTACTCCGGACCTTGCAACTATTGCATTGTCCATTTCAATTCCGCTATTCTCCCTCATTCCTATTTGGGCTGCTGCTTCCTTCTATTCAGTCAGCTAGCCATTCCCGACTCCCATCCTCCTTCCTTCCTCCTTGGGCCTTGGCCCTTCATTCCCCCTTTGGGAAACACCATTGAGTCAACCACTTGACCCTCGGTGTTGTTCCTCTTTCCATCTCCCTTTGTCTCCTTTTGTCCTACCCTTGTTCCTTTTGATTCCGGACCCCTCCTTATATACAATGTACCTAGTAACTTGTAACCTCAGTCCGAAATCGACATGAATTCCCCCAAGAGACTTTCTCTCTGCTAGATCCGAAATTAGGGACCCTGTCACGACCCGGCGTTCCCCGGGGCCAGACAACCTCCTCCCTAACCTTCTCCCATGCCCGAACACTCCCCGCACACTCCGCTCGCCGCCCGTCGCCGTCTAACCACTTCCCGCCACCTCTCCACAACACCTTTCCTCCTTGTTGTTGAACGACCTAGCGGTGCAGAGCGCCGCGACCCGTTGTTCCATGTTTCGCCGCACCTTGTTATCTCGCGGCGAAGGTCACGCTTGACCTTCGCTGTCTTGAGCACGTGCTCTTTGTTTGTTTTCCTGCTTCTTTTCTCCGCCCACAATCTCCGCGAGATCTGGCGACTTATTCCTTATTCAGTTCCCTAGCGCTTATATACGGCTTGTAACTAATGCCTGTACTGTAGTTCGAAATCAACTAGAATTACCCCCTAGAGCTTACCTCTGTCCCCGCGAGACCTCTGACCTTCTAAGTATCGGGACCGCGTCGAGAACGAGGCGCAACGCTCCTCCTCGAGTCGTTGAAGCCGAAATCCCGGTTCGCTCGCCTAAGTAGCCTCGGCCTCGAGATCGGTGGGGTTTATTCCTCGCTAAAGCTCGGTCGTGTGTAGGACGCCTATTCCACTAGCGGGCAACGCTCGGTCGCCTACGGCTACCTTCAGCGAAGATTCGCACGGTTCTGACAGACCCCCAGGACAACCAGCAATGGCACAGCGCTCCGCCTGAGTCGCTGAGGCCGAGGTCCTTCCATGCTAAGTCTCCGATTCCATTCCGGAGTCGTCCGAATCCCCGCGTTCTAACAGACTTTGACTAAAGCCCTTCTCTTATATATACCAGTAGATTAGAACTCATTGTACTCTAGTTCTAATCTCAACTAAAACATACTCCAAGTTCCCCCTATGAGTGACTTGTGTTTCCCTCTTACAAGATACCTCAGACAAGGACTAACGAAGACGTAATGGAGGCACAGCACTCCTTTCTGAGTTGCTGAGGCCATGTCCTTCTTAGAGCCCCTTGTAACACCCTGCAGACCCAGGCTTCCTGGAGAAGCTTCGGTTCACTACCAGAGCCCTCAGAACCCCTCTAGTTGAGCCCTGTCTGCATTAGGATCTCATCTCTTGTGGGTTTTGTCATATCCCAGATCTTTGTCAGGGACGTGTCCGGGGTAGAGGAGGCCCAGGTGAGATGCCCAACACTAGAAGTCTTGCAGGGTGTGGAGCAGGCATGCATACTGGCAGGCCTGGCTCAGGAGACAGTCCCTGGCCACTTAGACTGAAGTGGAAAAGGGTGAGAAGAAGGCTACTTCTTCGGTTCCCACTTCAGGTATGTTTATATACATGCGGCTTGGGTCACATGACGGGTGCCACATCATCCTCGCATACAGCCGTAGTCACCCAGGTGTTAGAACGGGGCTGATACAGACGACTCCGGAGTGGAATCGGAGACTTAGCATGGAGGGACCTTGGCCTCAGCGACTCAAGTGGAGCGCTGTGCCGTTGCCGCCCGTCCATTTGGTCCTTAATTTCACAGTAGGTGAGCAGGAAGTCTCTAGGGGGCATTTCAGGTCGATTTCGGACTGAACCAAAACGAGTATGTACAAGCGCCGATATATATAATGGAGGGGGCAAAAGCACAAGGAAACAAAGGGGGACCGAATCGGAACGAAGATGTCCGAACGGTGTTAGAATGGGCGGAAACGGACGACTCCGGAGTGGAATCGGAGACTTAGCGTGGAGGGACCTTGGCCTCAGCGACTCAAGCGGAGCGCTGTGCCATTGCTGTTTGTCCATTTGGTCCTTAATTTCACAGTAGGTGAGCAGGAAGTCTCTTGGGGGCATTTCAGGTCGATTTCGGACTGAAACCAGACGAGTATGTACAAGCGCCGATATATAAAGAAGGGGCAAAAGCACAAGGAGAACAGAGGGTGACCAAATTGGAACGAAGACGTCCGAACGGGAACAAAGGGTAGAGGGAGCGGAGCGGTACCGAAGGTCATAGGGCAAGACCTGTGATACGTCCGAAAGGAGGTAGAGAGGGCAAGGCCCAGAGGGGCAGGAGGATGAGGGGAAGTGGGGGTGATGACTAACTGGCTAGAATAGAAGAAGCAGTAGTCCAAATAGGGATGAGGGGGAATTGCGAGAAATACATTACAAACGGCGAGAGTGCCGGAGGCGGTCCGTGAAGCTCGGGGGTTGCGGAGCTTACGGAGGTTACGGAGGCGGGGTTGGAAGTCCGAGGAATATTGGCAATGGTGTTTACGTAGTATGAGGTCACCAATGCAATGGACTAAGACCGAGGTGGAGTCAAAGTCCGAGGTAGGGACTATGACGGAGGCTCGGAGTAAGGTATGAACGGTGTCCGAGTGTGAAGTACGGAGCAGCGGTGGACGGTCGTAACTTGGCGGAAGGGTAACGGAAGGAGGAGAGAGGGAGTGGCGGAAAGGAGAGTAGTCAGGTCCGAAGGTGAGTATCGGAATGGACGGGGGAAGCATAGGGGGATGACGGGAGGGTGGAGGTGTTGTGAGGGAGGAGCGGAGTTGTAGGAAGGGTGGCGAGTGGGGCGATGTTCGGTCCGAGATGAGTATCGGAGCAGACGGAGAAAGGGTCGGAGAGGTAAGAGGAGGGGTGTGTTGCCAAGACCGAAGGTGAGTATCAGAACAGCAGCGGTAGGTTATGACTCCGGAGTGAAGAGGGTGGAGGTCCGGAAGTCAGATCGGGGTCAGATATGCACGGATATGACAAACGGGAACAAAGGGTAGAAGAAGCGGAGCAGTACCGAAGGTCATAAGGCAGGACCCATGATATGTCCGAAAGGAGGTAGGGAGGGCGAGGCCCAGAGGGGCAGGAGGATGAGGAGAAGTGGGGATGATGACTAACTGGCTAGAATGGGAAGAAGCAGTAGTCCAAATAGGGATGAGGGGTAAATGCGAGAGATACATTACAAGTGCTGAAAGTGCCGAAAGCGATCTGCGAAGCTCGGGGGTTGTGGAGCTTACAGAGGTTACAGAGGCGGGGTTGAAAGTCCGAGGGATATTGGCAATGGTGTTTACATAGTATGAGGTCACCAATGCAATGGACTAAGACCGAGGTGGAGTCAAAGTCCGAGGTAGGGACTATGACAGAGGCTCGGAGCAAAGGTACGAGCGGTGTCCGAGTACGAAGTACGGGACAGCGGTGGAAGGTCGTAACTTGGCAGAAGGGTGGCGGAGGAGTACCAGAGGGAGGAGAGAGGGAAAAGGTAAGGGGGAAGGAGTGGTGGAAAGGAGGGTTGTCAGGTCCGAAGGTGAGTATTGGAGCGGACAGGGGAAGCGTAGGAGGATGACGGGAGGGTGGAGGTGTTGTGAAGGGGGAGCGGAGTAGGAGGAGGAGGAGTAGTAGGAGGGTGGCGACAGGGGTGGTGTTCGGTCCGAGGTGAGTATCGGAGCGGACGGAGATAGGGTCGGAGAGTTAAGGAGGAGTAGAGGTGGCGTGGGGGGTAGAAGGAGGTGTGTAGCCAGGACCGAAGGTGAGTATCGGAACGGCAGCGGTAGGTTATGACTCCGGAGGTGAAGAGGGTGGAGGTCCGGAAGTTGGGTCGGGGTCGGGTATGCACGGATATGACACCGGGTGTCCCTGTGGGGGATCCCAAGGGCATCCGCTGTGAACACGTGAGCTGGACATAGTGGGGGTTGCCCAAGGCGCCCGGGCTGGGCATGTCTGTCAGGGACAGCTCTGAAAGTGGCAAGGTCCCGGCACGAGGGACTCGATGGGACAGGTGTCAGCTATGCGTAGCGGTGGTCCCATCGCAGGGTGAGCGTCCCTGACCACTTAGGCTGAAAAGTTGGGTTATCATTAAAAGGGAAAAACTATGGTACTTACCTGAAGTGGGAAGTTGAGAAGAAGGCTGCTTCTTCTGTTCCCACCCCAGGCGCTATTATATACATGCACTTAGGGTCATGTGGAGGAAGCCATGTCATCTCCACACACAGCCACACCTCCCCGGGTGTCTCCACAGGAGATCCCAGAGGTGGCCGCTCAGTAGGCGGGGGTGTGCACGGTGTAGGCGGGCACAGCTGGTACCATGCAAACAAGCCGATTATCGCGATTCTACCACCCATGTCAAGTACCCCACTCCTGAAACACATCTCCCATTGTTCCATATATCCCTTCCACGTTTTTCATATTTCTTCCGATTTTTTCAAGCCATTCCCGACCACGGACAACCATCAGTTTCCAAATTGGGCAACTGTCACCCGCATATTCCGCCGCTTCCTCCATATCTCCATCAATTCTCCACCGATCCGGACGAATTTGGTATCATTGGAAAGCCCTTGTCAACACGAGTCGAACGATGTTACGAGTGACGCATCTGGTTCAGCGGTTGAGGTGATCGCCATGGTTCTTTATTTCCTTAACAACATCAATATTTCTTTGATATTGCTTTTTTCTTATTTGTTCCTTGTGGATCTGTTGCCGTCCTAAACCCGTCGGATCATTCGGATTTCCACGTATTTCTTTCATATTTATAACTGCCTCTTTCCTGTATTTACAAAGAGGACTCCCCCAACAGAGAGTGGTGCTCCCCAACAAGAACATGAAGTTCTAGCAAAGTTTACCAGCGCCCAGAGCGGCGAATACGAAGCCAAAGAGGCTCAAGACATAGTGCAGGGACAGAGTTCCCATCAGTTTGATTTCTAGTGAGATTTACGAGATTTATCATTTTTATCACATCGCACCCGGACCATTTCTCCTCCCCCCTCCTCATCATCCGGACCTCCCCTGAGCATTCCCAACCCTAGGCCCCCTCTCTTTCTCGTTAGGGTGGTAGATCCCTTGCCCCCTTACAATGGCACGTGCGGCGATCAGGGGAACGGGGTTAAATATGTAGTGGTACATGGAGAAAAGGGAAATCGACTGTAGAATAGAAATAGAGAGAAAGGGGGAAAGTGAGAAAGGAGGGATGGGGGGTGATAGCGGGGGAAGTGGAGTAGGGCATACGGTGTGGGGTGCAGCACAGGGTTAGGCGGGTGTGCCCTGGCAGTGTCATGAGCATGCTGCGGGTGGGTCAATGGTACATTGATACAAGGAAAGGTTGTCCGTGTAGAATAAAGAGAAAATAAAGAGAAAGTGAAATAAATGAAGAGGAAGTGAAATGGAGAAAGAAAGAAAGAGGAAGGGGGGAGGAGGTAGGAGAAGGCTGGGTGGCAGGGTACTGGGTGAAGTGGGGCTGGGTGGGGCTGGGTCAGGTGGGTGTGCCCTGACATCACCCCCTCCTTAAGCCGCTTCGCCTCAAAGCGGCCAGGTGGTTCTCCCTCTCTCTTCCCGGGGCCTGGGGGTGCATCCTGTGGAATTCCTCGATCCAGTTGGGGGCATGGACTAAGTGGTCCCACTGGAGCCATTGGTTCTCTGAGTTTGGCCAGCCAGCAAACTTCACCAGATACCAGAGTTTCCAGTGTAGCCACTTAGAGTCTAGTACTTTCTCGACTTCATATTCTTCATCTCCATCCATGAGCTCTGGGCCTGGGCATGGGTCAGTGGGTCGTTCTGTGATGTCGTCCGGGTGGTATGGTCTGACGTTTGTCACGGATACAACCAGGTGGACTCCTTTCTGTCATGCAGTAAGTTGAAGTTTGACGGTGTAGGTGGGATAATCGCCCACACGCAGAGCCGGCTCGGATATCCATTTACACCATTCAAAAATCATCTTCATTCGTTCCATAATTCGATACAAACTTGGTACCTAAAAATACTCCTAATTCCTACGAATCCGTCGATGTCAAGATCGTCCCAATCGGTGGAGATTTGGTGGAGTTAAGTGTTGGGGAGGTTGGCCACAGTGCGGGTCACGGGATCTGGTCATGTGCGGGCGTGGGAAGTTCAATTTAGGCAAGCGGGAAGTCAGAAAAGCATGCTTCACACATTCCCAAGGCATCAAATAAATTGGGAAAAATGTTCTTTAGCCGCGTAAAGGTTATTCCCAGCCACATTTCCAGTTTCGGGTACTAATGTTGTGAAATCATTGATAAATTCCCGATTTTCCTCATATTTTCACATTTTTACCATCATTTTGATATATTGGATGATATTCTTTTATTCTTTTGATGCCCTTTTCAAATATTTCGCTTACGATGGGGTCCAGGAGCCATATGGCGCCAATATTTCCCATCAATCATTTCTAAAAATGTTTATTCTTTATAATCCTGTACATACCGGGATTGAAAAGAAAGTTCTCCCCTCCTCTAAATTTCTCTAAGGCGCTAGGACGCGTCAGAGTTAGTGTGAGTGTGTTAGAAGTTCCTACAGTAGGAGTAAGGGCAGTCGTCTAGCCCACAAAGAGTGGGTAGTGGACACTGAGCCCGGACCTTGCGGAATTTCCGGAGAATTTCCCGGAGTTTTAGGATCGAGGCCAGTGGAGAAAAGGGTTTTAGTGGAGAGTTTCCCCCATGAGCTTGGTTGGCACTGAGAGCTGCTAGCTCTCTTGCAACGGCAGCCGGGGAGACAACTTTGACGATCTTGAAGGGGCCAAGCCACTTGTGGTCTGGCTTTTTGGTCGGGCGGTCGGTCGTGTAGTTTTGCACATTGAGCCAGACTTGGTCGCCTTCTTGATACTTTGGGGCCGTCTCGCAATCTCGGTCGTAGTAGCGGGCCATTTCGTCTGCTGCATGTTCCAGTGCTGCTTTCGCCTCCTCCTGCATTTTCATCATCCTTGACGAGAACGCATCAGCGGCTTCCACCTCAGACGTGCATGTGGGTTCTGTCCCCATCCTGGGGTGTTGGCCGGTGTTGAGTTCAAAAGGGGTTCGCTGGGTGGAGGAGTGGATGCGGTTATTATAAGAGAATTCCGCTAAGGGAAGCCAATCCGCCCAGTCATCCTGGCGATGGTTGACGAACACCCGGAGGTAGGCCTCGATCTCTTGATTGACCTGCTCCATCTGTCCATCTGTCTGGGGGTGGTAGGGTGCTGAGGGGGTGAGCTTGACAGAGGTCCGTGAGCTTCTTTGAGAAGCGGGAGACAAAGGCACTCCCTCTATCGCTGAGGATCTCCTCAGGGAGCCCGTGGTGCCTCCAGATGTGTTCTAGGAAGAGCCGTGCGATACCCTCCAAGTCCATGGTCATCACAGTGGGGACCGCATGGATGCATTTGGATAGGCGGTCCACCACTACAAGGATGGCATTGTATCCCTTTGACTCTGGGAGCTCCCCTACCATATCCACTGAGATCACCTGCCAACGATGGGTGGGGACTTTGTTTGGGGTGAGCTTCCCAACCTTTCGTGAGGGGAACAACTTAACACAGTTGCAGGTATCACACCCGCATACATATTGCCCAACGTACTCTGCCATCCAGGGCCACCAGTAGTCATGGGAGACGAGTTCCAGGGTTTTCCATTGCCCTGGATGCCCCATTGCCCGTGCGTCGTGGTGTAGCCATACCAGATCATGACGGAGTTGGGGGTCTTTGGAACATACACTCTCCCCCAGTATAGGACTAGGTCTCCCTGCTCCTCCCACTCGTCCGATCTTAGCATCCCTTCCCTCAGCTCTCGTATAGCCTTTACCACCCTCTCATCGTGGTCTTTTGCCCTGCGTATTCTCTCCAGGATGCGTGCTTCCTCCCCTTCTACTGGGACCACCTCTGTCATGTGGGCTTTGAACCAGGCTGGTTGGAGGAGGGTCAGCCCTTCATTGTCGTCCTTCCCTTTCGGGTGGTCAGCTTGATGGGAGAGTGCGTCCGGCTTCCCCATGAGTTTCCCTGGGCGGTGGATGAGGGTGAAGTAGAAGTGGGAAAGGAAGAGGGTCCACCGGGCCTGGTGCCGGTTTAACCTCTGGGCCGTCTGGAAGTAACTCAGGTTACGGTGGTCGGTGTAGATTTCAACCTTCTCCCTGGCGCCTTCTAAGAAGTGTCGCCATTCTTCCAGGGCTTGGACGATTGCAAGCATCTCCTTGTCATATATCTCGTAGTTACGCTCCACATCTGTGAAACTCTTGGACATGAATGCTACTGGGTGGAACTCCCCATCCACCTGGAGCTGGGAGAGGACTGCACCGGTTGTGAAGTTAGAGGCATCACACTCGAGCCTGAAGCGGCCAGTGTCTGTAGGGAAGGAGAGGATGGGGGCGGTGGTGATGGCTTCTTTGAGGGCGTGGAAGGCATAGTCCTTGTCCGGGCCCCAGTTCCAGGTTTGGGTCTTCCGGGTTAGCGCATGGAGGGGGCGTGCTTTCTTGGAGAAGTCTTTGATGAAGCGATGGTAAAAGTTCATGAACCCTAGGAAGGACTGCACTTCCTTCACCTTGGTTGGGGTCGGCCAGTCAAGGACTCCATGGATCTTCATGGGGTCCATCGCGACGCTGCCCTCTGAGATGACCAGGCCCAGGTAGTTGATCTGCATCCGTTCGAATTTACACTTCTCTGGCTTCAGGAAGAGCCTTCTCTTCCATAGCATCTCTAGGACTTCTCGGACTACCCTCTGGTGCTCCTCTAGGGTGGCTGTGAAGATGAGAATGTCGTCCATGTAACAAATGACAACCTCCCGATCAATGAAATCCTGAAGGATGTCGTTCATCATGGTCTGGAAGGTCGTGGGCGAGTTACATAGGCCAAAGAACATTACCATGGGCTCAAACAGCCCTCGATTGGTCGCAAATGCCGCTTTCCACTCATCGCCATCCTTAATCCGGACGTTGTTAAACCCCCACCGTAAGTCCAGAGCTGAGAAGTACTTGGCGTTGCGGAGGCAGGTGAGAACGTCTGAGATGAGTGGAAGTGGGTATGAGTTCTTTACTGTGATCTCATTCAATTTCCAGTAGTCCTGGACTAGGCATAGCAACCCATCCTTCTTCTTGACAAAGAAGACTGGAGCCCCCATTGGGGACTTGGAGGGTCATATGTGCCCGTTCTGCAAGTTCTCGCATAGGAACTCGTCCAACTCTTTCTGCTCCAGCCATGAGAGGGGGGAAGTCTTCCCCCTGGGTAGTTTGGCGTCCGGGACTAAGTCTATAGCGTGGTCCCAGGGCTTCCGGGGGGTAGCTGGTCGAAGGCTTCTTTCAAGAACACATTCCGGAAGTCTTGGTAGTGCTCTGGCACCAACGCTTCAAACGGCACGGGCTCTGCCTCCGGGTCACGGGCTTCCTGGGCCATCCGCTGGGAGGGCATCATAGTCACTCTCAGGTCATGCCCCCCCCAGGGGGATGATCGCGGCATAGATCCCGTCCCCGAGTTCCAGGGCGAGGTCCGGGTCACCTTGTGCCTGTAGCAGCTTGCAGGAGGATGCGCAGCAGGACATGGTGGCTTTCTGTCGTGCCCAATCCACCTCTGGGTTGTGGTGCAACAGCCACGAATGTCCTATGATGAGGGACTGTCGCCTGAGGTTTGCAACTGCGAACTGGGCCCACTCTGTGTGTCATCCGAACGTCAGGAGGGCCTCCAGTTCCTCAGTTATGGCTCCATTCTTGTTGGGGGTCCCATCGACATTGCGGACTGGGATGGGCTGAGGGAGCCGGGTGGTCTCAAGGTTGTGCTTCCGGATGAACTCGGGGCTTACGAAGTTCCCAGTGGCTCCTGAGTCTAGGAGCACTGGCATGGATACAGAGGCGAGGGAGGTCAGGGAAGTTAGCTTCACAGTGAGGCTCAGCGACCTGGGGGACTGTTTAGAGAGGACATAGATAGCAGGTGGGGACACCGCTACTTTGGGTGTTACTGTTAGAACCGGGCGGATACAGACGACTCCGGAGCGGAATCGGAGACTTAGCGTGGAGGGACCTTGGCCTCAGCGACTCAAGCGGAGTGCTGTGCCATTGCTGTTTGTCCATTTGGTCCTTAATTTCACAGTAGGTGAGCAGGAAGTCTCTAGGGGGCATTTCAGGTCGATTTCGGACTGAACCAAAATGAGTATGTACAAGCGCCAATATATATAATGGAGGGGGCAAAAGCACAAGGAAACAAAGGGAAACCGAATCGGAACGAAGACGTCCGAACGGGAACAAAGGGTAAAAGAAGCGGAGCAGTACCGAAGGTCATAAGTCAGGACCTGTGATACGTCCGAAAGGAGGTAGGGAGGGCGAGGCCCAGAGGGGCAGGAGGATGAGGAGAAGTGGGGATGATGACTAACTGGCTAGAATGGGAAGAAGCAGTAGTCCAAATAGGGATGAGGGGAAAACATGAGAGATACATTACAAGCGGTGAAAGTGCCGAAGGCGATCTGCGAAGCTCGGAGGTTGCGGAGCTTACAGAGGTTACGGAGGCGGGGTTGAAAGTCCGAGGGATATTGGCAATGGTGTTTACATAGTATGAGGTCACCAATGCAATGGACTAAGGCTGAGGTGGAGTCAAAGTCCGAGGTAGGGACTATGACGGAGACTCGGAGCAAAGGTATGAGCGGTGTCCGAGTACGAAGTACGGGACAGCGGTGGAAGGTCGTAACTTGGCAGGAGGCCGGCGGAGGAGTATCAGAGGGAGGAGAGAGGAGAAGGGTAAGGGAGAAAGAGTGGCGGAAAGGAGAGTTGTCAGGTCCGAAGGTGAGTATCGGAGCGGATGGGGGAAGCGTAGGAGGGTGACGAGAGGGTGGAGGTGCTGTGAAGGAGGAGCGGAGTAGGAGGAGGTGTCATGACCAACAAATCCTGGGGCTCTGTCAGTGGCGAATCAATGCTGATAGGCGAATCCGCCGACCCGAAACCCAATCTAACCAGCCCCCAATCCGATGTCTGGCCCCCTGCCCTATCAACCATGCACTGCATCCAGACCTCCACCCACATCTGGACTTCTGCCCGCATCCGGACCTCCACCCGCATCTGTACCTCTGCCCACCTCCACACCCTCTGGACCTCTGCCACTCCTGGTTGCCCTCCACACCCTGTGGTCAGGCCAACACTCCCCTCCGACCTTGCTGGCCATCATGCTGCCCTTGTTTGTGACGGCACTGATAGACCACCCTCTGTTGCGGACTTGTCAGCACCGCGCTGATTTCCATGTCCCTTCACGGACCTGTGTCAGCACCGCACCGACCCCGCTTATTTGCGGACTTGTATTGGCGCCGTGTGCTGACCTCCGCTTTTCTCTGGCCATCTTGTCACTCGGCAGCATACCATTCATTCCTTGCCGAGTGCCTATATTGTTCATCCATTCATTCGCTTAACTTGCCAATATTGGCACTTGATCCATGTGCTGATGCACTTCTTATTACCTGTCAATATTGGCACTTGATCCGCTTTTGTTTAGTTCATTGCCTCCCATTTCCCAGGCTCTTGTCCTTCATTCAGTTTGACAATCCCCGCTTATTTCCGCGCCGGACCGTGCTGGACTGACCGGTCCTTCTGTGTTTCCCTCCTGCCTATTTATATCCTGTAAATACTTTCGGGGACCTTAGTCTGAAATCAACTAGAGTACCCCCCCTGTCTGGTCTGAGTCTCCTTCTGCAAAGGGGGCTTCCCCCCCTCTGAGTCCGTGCTCGTGGAGTCTGCGCTCCTCCTATAGGTCCACTCCGCCTGCAAGTCTTGTTTGAAGTCCGCTGTCATATCCGTGCATACCCGACCCCGACCCGACTTCCGGACCTCCACCCTCTTCACCTCCGGAGTCATAACCTACCGCTGCCTTTCCGATACTCACCTTCGGTCTCGGCAACACACCCCTCCTCTTACCTCTCCGACCCCTTCTCCGTCCGTCCCGATACTCATCTCGGACCGAACATCTCCCTACTCGCCACCCTTCCTACAACTCCGCTCCCCCCTCACCACACCTCCACCCTCCCGTCATCCCCTACGCTATCTCCGTCCGTTCCGATATCCACCTTCGGACCTGACTACTCTTCCTTACCTTCCCCTCTCTCATTCCTCCGCCACCCTTCCGCCAAGTTACGACCATCCACCGCTGTTCCGTACTTCACACTCGGACACCGTTCGTACCTTACTCCGAGCCTCCGTCATAGTCCATACCTCGGACTTTGACTCCACCTCGGTCTTAGTCCATTGCATTGGTGACCTCATACTATGTGAACACCATTGCCAATATTCCTCGGACTTCCAACCCCGCCTCCGTAACCTCCGTAACCTCCGCAACCCCCGAGCTTCGCGGACCGCCTCCGGCACTCTCGCCGTTTGTAATGTATTTCTCGCAATTCCCCCTCATCCCTATTTGGACTACTGCTTCTTTCTATTCTAGCCAGTTAGTCATCACCCCCACTTCCCCTCATCCTCCTGCCCCTCTGGGCCTCGCCCACTCTACCTCCTTTCGGATGTATCACAGGTCTTGCCCTATGACCTTCGGTACCGCTCCGCTCCCTCTAACCCTTTGTTCCCGTTCGGACGTCTTCGTTCCGATTCGGTCACCCTTTGTTTCTCCTTGTGCTTTTGCCCCTTCCTTATATATCGGCGCTTGTACATACTCGTCTGTTTTCAGTCCGAAATCGACCTGAAATGCCCCCAAGAGACTTCCTGCTCACCTACTGTGAAATTAAGGACCAAATGGACAAACAGCAATGGCACAGCGCTCCGCTTGAGTCGCTGAGGCCAAGGTCCCTCCACGCTAAGTCTCCGATTCCACTCCGGAGTCGTCCGTTTCCGCCCATCTCTAACATCTGCTGTAAGTGTCAGTCCGTTAATATGGGATCTCCCCCAAACGTCAAGCTCAGGGCACAGCGCTCCACCTGAGTCGCTGAGGCCGCAATCCCACTCTGCTAACCTTGAACAGCACTTCTGGACACACCGCATATTTCCGCCCGCATATCCGCACGCACACTCCAACAGACCTCTGCATCACCTCCAACCTCAACTCAGACAGAACCCAATCCGCCTTCCATCCATCTTCTGACAGTGTTCTGACCCTGACAGTACTTCCACCTCTGACAATATTCCAGTCTCTGACAGCAATCCAGATCTCTGACAGGAGGGGAAGTAGTAGGAGGGTGGCGAGAGGGGTGGTGTTTGGTCCGAGGTGAGTATCGGAGTGGACGGAGATAGGGGAGGTGAGGGAAGGAGGAGTAGAGGTGGCGTGGGGGGTAGAAGGAGGTGTGTTGCCAGGACCGAAGGTGAGTATTGGAACGGCAGCGGTAGGGTATGACTCCGGAGGTGAAGAGGGTGGAGGTCCGGAAGTCGGGTCGGGGTTGGGTATGCACGGATATGACAGTCAACTTCCCTTTTCCCTATGTACCACTACACCTAATGCCACTGCCCTGATCACTGCACCTGCTGTGCACATTCCTGCCCACACAGTGGCCTCCTCTGGGATCTCCCATGGAGACACCCAGAGAGATGTGGCTGTGTGCAGGGATGATGTGGCTCCCTCCATGTGACCTTGACTGCATGTATATAATAGCACCTAGGGTGGGAACAGAAAAAGCAGCCTTCTTCTCAATTTCCCAGTACTGTAGTTCACTACTGCCTCCTTATTTCCCTTGATGCATGTGCCATATTGGGAGCTTCCAACCTGGCTGCTTCAGGAAGAGGCCATTGGGACCATCTTTGATGGTTCAGATGGCACCCATACTGAGGTCCATGACTCCAACCTTAGTGCCTCCACCCAGGCATATGCTCTCACTCTGGAATGGTTGGGAGTTCCCCATTGGAGAGTGGAACATGGTGACAACTGCTTTGCCATCTTTCGATCATGTCTGCCCATGCTTGATAACATGCCCTTCAGCAGGAAATATGGAGCCACACTCACTCCAAGAATTTTCAAGGCACTGCAAGGGGAGACATCACTATTGGATTTGACTTTGCTGTTACAGAAATCATTTTGCAGCCCCGTCCACCACAGCAGACCCTGCTCACAGCTCCATCAAAGATTTTTCTGCTCAGCTCTTTGTGATGGAGCAATGTCTCACAGCACTTGCCCCTGAGGGGGTTCCTATCTGTTAGAGACCAGAAGCGAGACAAAGGAGATGTCTCCATGGTGGAGGGCTTCGGCCTCAGCGACTCAGACCAGGAGCGCTGTGCCTAGTTACATGTCCATGCCCTAATTTACTTACTGGCAGTGAGAACTAAAAAGGGGGATCAACTCTAGTCGATTTTATCACTAGGGTGTAACCTATCTACAAGTTAAGTATATATAGTTACAGCAAGGGCAGGCCCATGAATGACAGGACTGAAGGAGCAGAGCTAATGGAGTTAAACGTTAGCCAACTGAATATTACCAACAAGTCAGGTTATGGGGTTAGCAGAGTGGTGGGCTATAACCCAGAAATGGAAAGGAGGGATAGGCCCAAGGGTAGACTTGCAGGGCAAGCAAGTGAATTGCCCAGCAGGGGCAGGAGTGCACTAGCAGACATCAGAGCTGTCTGGAGGCCTTTGGGGTTCTGTACTTAGGGAGGCAATATATTGAATTGAGGGGGTGGTGACCATCAAGGGAGTCGGAGGTGATTGTGGAATATGGGGGCTCCGAGGTTAGTGACAAAGGAGTGGAGGTAGTCCGGAAGGATCAGAGGTAGTGGAGGACGATGGCCATAGATGGATATGACACTATCCCATTCAAGGACTTCTCTGCCAAGGTGAAGAGCATGATGCAAGGAGTCTGGGTAGACTTGAAATATGAGGAAGGCCTGCATTCTAGTGTGGCCTTGGAGGGAAAAAAATGGAGAACAATGAGAGTGTCAGGGCATACCCTGCCTGACCCCACACTGCATCCCATGCTGCCCTGCCCTACTCTGCTCCCCCACTACCACTCCCTGTTCCTCTTCCTTCCCTTTTCTCTATGTATCACTACACATCTAATGTGTCAGGACACGGTGAGGAGGGAGCAGCGTGCCTGGACCTTTCCCCGGAAGGGAGGCCAGAGGTAGAGGATGGGCAGAAGGACCGTGGCCTCAGCAACTCAGAGGGGAGTGCTGTGCCTATGTTCGGTAACACTTAGTGTCTGGTCCTTAACTTCAGAACAAGGGGGGGCACGAACTCTGGGGGAATAGTCGTTATTGTCGATTTTGCACTGAGGTGCCATCAACCAGTACAGGACTTATATACATAATACAAGACAAATAGGAACAAAGGGAAAACCCAAGATGGACTTACCCACTTGCTGGGTTGGCAAACTTGTGAGAGAATCGCCTTATTGAGCATTGTGGAGTGGGTAGATGAAGGGTGGAATTAGCGACAGCTATTGGATAGTGGGAAAACCTTTGCAGGGTTGATGGAGGTCCTAGGAGGTCCATAGTAATATTGGGTGGGTAGAAATTAATAACCTTCTATGATTAGGATAGGGGGTACCGGAGATGGTACTGGAGATCGGAGGTGGAGGTGGACTGGAGGTGTACTGGAGGGTATGGTGGAGGTGAGGGAGGGGACAGACCGGAGGTGGACCAGAACGGTGGTGGAGTAGGTTGGAGGTTAGGTGGAGTTGGTATGGATATGACATAATGCCACTGCACCTTGCAGATCATCCAGTTACGTGTCCAACATGTTCCTGACAGCCAAGTTATGACCTTCCGCTGCCGTCCTGTACCCCATACTCGAACACTGCTCATGCCTTTGCTCTGAGATTCCATCATGGTCCCAACCTCGGACTTTGACTCCATGTCAGGGCATACCCCGCCTGACCCCATGCCACACCCTGGCCACACCACCCTACTCTGCTTCCCCCTATCCCTTCTTTCCTCTTTCTTCCTTCTCCTTTCTCTCTATTCCTATTCTATGGTCAATTTCCTCTTTCTCTATGTACCACCACACCCTAAGGCCACCACCTCTATCGCTGCACCTGCCATGTGCATCCCCACCCACACAGCAGCCACCCTTGGGATCTCCCATGGAGACACCTGGAGCAGTGTGGTTGTGTGTGGAGATGATGTGGCCCCTTTCATGTGACCCTAGCTGCATGTATATAACAGCACCTGGGGTGGGAACAGAAGAAGCAGCCTTCTTCTCACTTTCCCACTTCAGACTAAGTGGTCAGGGATGCTCAACCCCACGATGGGACTGCTGCTATGCATAGCCACTACTCATCCCATTGAGTCCCCCATGCCGGGACTTTGCCACTTTCAGAGCTGTCCCTGACACTCCACCTCAGCTTAAGTCCATTGCATTGGTGACCTCATTCTATGTAAACACCATTGCCAATATCCTTCAGACTTCCAACTCCATCTCCGTAAGCTCCATAAGCTCCGTCACCTCCAAGCTTCACAGACTGTTCTTGGCACTTTCACCACTTGTAGTATACATTCTGCACTTCTCCCTCATCCCTATTTGGACTACTGCTTCCTTACATTTAGCCAGTTAGTCATCAACCCCACTTCACCTCATCCTCCTGCCCCTCTGGGCTTTGCCCTTCCTACCTCCTTTTGGATGTGCCATAGAGTCTAACCCATGACCCTTGGCACCACACCACTTCCATTATTCCCTTTGTCTCCATTCAGATGCCTTTGTTCTGATTTGGACCCCCTTTGATTTCCTTGTGCTTTCATCTCCCCAATATATGTAGGCACTTGTATGTACATACTCGATTAGACCCTCAGTCTAAAATCAACCAGAAATGCCCCCTAGAGACTTCCTTCTAGCTATGTCTGAAATTAAGGACCAAATAGACAAACAGCAATGGCACAGCACTCCCCTTGAGTTGCTGAGGCCAAGGTCCCTCCTTGCTAAGTCTCCAGTTCCACTCCGGAATCGTCCACACTTGCCCCATTCTAACAGAGGGGTGAAAACCATTTGGGGGTGAAAAACTGTAGTGACATATTGAGTAGGGATTGGGCTCACACCCATATAGGCTCCAGAGCTGCAGAATGTACCTTTACTCTTTTTCAAATGGCCTCAAACTTGGCATAATTACTATGTGGATATAGACATACATTTTTGCCAGAGGTATTTTCAGGATTCTTCCTGATGCATGAGAGAAGCACATACATTTTCAATGTCCCACACACATATCTGCATATCCCACATGGGTATTTGTCAGAGTCCGCGCATCAGTTCGCATGTAAGGATCTCCCTGGGAAACTAGTCATTGTTAAACATCAGCAAAAGGTCCTCAGGGTTTCACTTCAAATGGTTTGAAAACAATTGAGTTCACTTCTGAACTGAATTGAAACGTGACACCTTTACTAAAATGCTTTGGGAAATTGGTCAATTCGGCCAGTTTCATTGTATTAGAAGCAACAGGATCATCAGAAGTGTCCAAAGTTGACCGTGACAATTTCCTGATGAAGCTGGGGAGCCAACCCAGCTGGTGATAAGTATACATGAGTTCCACAACTCATAAGAGTGCGGCAACATTGGGAATACATGGTGGCCGATAGAGAAGTGACATGAGATAGGAAGATAGATCATGTGGAAAAGGGGGCAATAATGGGTAAGGGGTGACATGACAGCGGAAATAGCGGAAATAGCGCATTGAATACAACCTGTGTTCTAACTATTATGGGTACTCAACCTATCTGGATAGGGGTCCGGGCTGGCCGGATAACCATCCGTGCCCTGACAGTATTTTTATATTAATAATTATGGCTACATCCAATATGTGTTGTGTGACCAGGAGGAATGGTTTTCAGATGAGGATGGTACTATGATTGTTGCACGTGACTGGAACCTGGCAAGCCTCCGGCTTGCCGACATCTATTACCCCATATTGAATTATCACGCGACCGCATGCATTCCCTCCGAATGGGGCAATGCCGGTAGGATAGCTGACTGCCACGTCATCACGAAGTAATAAAATAAATTTATCCTCATCATCATCCCATCATTCTCCAGTTAATAACTGTTAATATAACTTTTCAATATTTACATGGAAATCTCGCCGCTCACACTTATGGGCCACAGATCAAATTTCGCAAAGTTTCAATATAAATATCCCCTCCACGTTATGCATCATGGGGATGGCAGGTTTATGGGTTAGGCAGTAGGAACCATACCGGTTCCCAGAAGTTTCTATGGGGTTATGTGTTATCTCAGTATGACCTACCACAGTTTCAACTGTACCCTCTATCCCCCCAGCTGAGCAAGGTGCCCAAATATAGATTCCTTGTTAGTCGGAAATATTGCGAATCGCGAGATATTACCACAGCCGAAATCCCGAACATTCGCAGGGACAAAGGAATAAGATTGGTCCCCTCACTGGTAGTCGCACCCTGCATCTGCTTGTTACGGCGCCCCCTCCCCTTTCAGATCAAAATGAGGTTTACCACACCTCTCATCGCTGCTTCTCTACCTTTCCTGGTGCTTTCCAGCCCCACTCGCATCCACAGTAATGAAAAAGGTCGTTCAATCCCGATTAGCAAGAGGGGTTCCACCTTCGTTGATCATGGCGTTGTCAACATAACGGCTCTTCGGGCCCACCTTGCTTATGTCGGCGCGTAAGAATGGGATTTCGATGGGGCTTCTTTGAATTTTCAGTATCTTTGCTTCTCCCAGAAAATACCACATTGGCTTGAAGAATTACGAGAGGAATACCAGCCCAGTCCATCCCCTCGCCTGGGATAGAGCGACCCACGCCACGAAAAGAGATATCACCACCAGTGCCTTAACAGACGTTAGGGATAGTATTTGGTGGGGCAACATCTCAGTCGGGAACCCTCCTGTTACGTTTGCCATCTATTTCGATACGTGAGTTACCTGTGGATATTTGAGAGGAAATTGAAAGTGACTGCTCCAATCTCCGATTCGACATAGCGGAAGCAGTGACTTCTTCATTCCTGATGTCTCTTGCATGAACTGTGGAGCACTGCGCAGTGCACGTTACAGCCCTAGGTTTGTTCGCCCATTCATAATCTGTGATGCTGCATCACATTTACCATATCTTCATTGAGCTTGAGCTCCACTTCCTCGGCGGTGGGGAAAAGCTTCTCTCTCGTTTATGGCGACGGTTCCTCAGTCAGCGGATACCAATATATTGACGCTGTCACTGTAGCCGGGCTCACAGCCAAGCGTCAAACCCTCGGATCCGCCACCGCCCTTAGCCAGTACGTCTCCAATCATATCCGTTGATCGTGGTTCTCATTCATCAATTGGCTCGACAGGAATTTCCAGACTGGAGCGATGGATGGCTTGATGGGCCTGGCCTGGCCAGCGAGTTCTGAGTTCGGTGCTACGCCCTTCTTCAACACCCTCATGCAACAGGGAACTGTCAGCCAGGGTGTCTTCGCTTTCTACCTCTCAGAGTCCGGCTCAGAACTTCGCCTCGGCGGAACCGACGAATCGCTCTACAGTACTCCTCTTCAGTGGATCCCTGTGACCCAACGCTTTTATTGGCGAGTTGGCCTCGATAAAGTAAATGTCCGAGGGACGGAGGTGGTCAGCGGTCTATCAGCCATTATCGATTCAGGTACCACTCTTATTGTCGGTGATCCACCTACAGTTAGGGAGTTCTATCGACATATTCCTGACAGTGCCATCATTAAGGGTGACGTTAACAATGAGTTCTTCACTTGTACATCCCCATTCGTACCCTTGTCTTGTCTGTGAAAACTTGACCCACTATTTCATTTTTTCACAGACCCCTGCCACTACGATCCTCGAATCTCCGTTACATTCAATGGGGCTTCGTATCCCATTGGTTTCAACTTTGGTCCAGTCTCCAATGGGTCAAGCCAATGTCTTGGTGGCATTGTCGGTCTAGCTGGCACTCCGTTCTGGATTCTTGGTGATATATTCATGAGGAGCGTTTATACTGGTGAGCCCTATTTTATTCTTCTCAACAATATACATTGAGCAGATCTTGGTTTCTCCAGCCTTCAACTTTGACAACGCTAGTATTGGATTTGCTCGACTTAAATCTGAGTGGGATCCAAAATTTTCATGATGGAAGGCATTCGTCAGCGCCCACATCTCGCTGCCCATCTCCAAGGCTTTCATTCATCAGCAAACCCCCGAAGTTGATAAAAGTGATAGGAAGCACTTTAATCACTTCTATTTGTCATACCAATGTAATCTATGCGTCAATTGAGACTCAAGCAGCTCAATCACAACAATTCCCACTACTCTGTAGCGGGTCCTATGAATCTTTGCGATGCAGAAGCCTATAGCCGTGCAAGAGGTCCTTTATCATTGCCAATACCTCAGGTTCCCGATTCATTTTCCCTAGGTTACCAGGGTCCTCATTTCTCTCGTATCCCACCTCCCAAACCTACAGTACTATCACGTTCAACTTTTCCTTTCTTGGTTCCTATCCACCTCTGACTTTCGCCCCCAAATCTTCAAATCCCCAATGACCGCATCTTCTGTTTGTTGGCCCTTTTCCTTCTTATCTACCGATCCCCCATTTTCTGAGTCCACTGTTGTGATCAATGCTATCAAACATGGAATATATGATGACTCTTTAGTGATCAATGACGCTATTTTACAACTTCATCACATTCATCAGGAAATTGTCGTGGTCAACTTTGGACACTTCTGATGATCCTGTTGCTTCTAATACAATGAAACTGGCCAAATTGACCAATTTCCCAAAGCATTTTAGTAAAGGTGTCACATTTCAATTCAGTTCAGAAGTGAACTCAATTGTTTTCAAACCATTTGAAGTGAAACCCTGAGGACCTTTTGCTGATGTTGTCAGGGAATGCCACCACAGTCCCATCTCCACTTGTGTCAATGTGTCATCCCAATGGGCTGACTGTTTGATTTTTTGCATTCCAACTCTGTGTCATATGATGTTTTGAAGCTTGTATGTAGCGCTTTGGGCATTGTACCTGGCAATCGATATCGTGCAGCTCAAGTGGACTGCCTACAAATTATACAACATTTCATTTTCATCCAGTCTGTCATATCCATACAATCCCGACCTCCGCTCTGGGCTCCTGGAACTCCGAACTCCGACTTCCGGAGCCCTACTTCCCTTCCGTCACTCTCTCCTTGCCGACTCCCAAGAGGTTATCCCACCTTCCGGCTCCAACACCACCTTCGGTCCGACTCCGGAACATTCCGGGTCCGACCCCAACCTCGACACCTTCCAGACGAGTACACAAACCCTATGCTCCCGACTCCGGACCTCCGCTCTGGTATCCCGTTCACGTCTCGTCTCCGGAACCTCCGGTCTTAGCTCCGACCTCGGACTTTGACCCCACCTCCACTTATACCCATT